>NC_092499.1:60235000-60882500 GCF_047511675.1 Marmota flaviventris | reverse complement strand
TTTAAAAAAAACATTTGCATACTACCTTACACCCAGCAGAGTGTTCCATGACATGAAATGATTCTAAACTCACTAATGATCTTCTAGTTTTTATTTCTTTCCTCCATCTAATAATAAGCATTCTTTGCCCCCACCACTTGTCCTGTCATTCTTTGGGAACAATTTACAACTTATCACATTAATGGCAATACACCAAAAAAAAAAAAAAACATATTGAGCATGACTATGTTCTCTTTTTTAGTTTTGTAGTACTGTGGTACTGGAGATTGAACCCAGGGATGCTCTACCACATCCCTGGCCTCTTCTCTTTATCCCCCACTTTTTTTAATGTAGGTTCTCACTAAGTTGTCCAGACTAGCCTTGTACTTGTTATCCACCTACCTCAGTCTCCCAAGTAGCTGGGATTACAGGCATATGCCACCACACCCAGCCAAGTGCCAACTATGAGCCAGGCACTGTACTATACATAAGGGCACACCAAGAACACTCTGTCCACAATTCAAAGGAAAATACTTGAGTTACAACAATACATTATGTTAAGTTCTCTACAAGAGGTTAACGTGGATTACTATGGGAACAGAAGAAAGGGCATGACCAATTGAAGAAAGCTTTACAAAAGGGGATATGGTTAAAGGAGGACCAAAATATTAAAAAGCAAAAATGATAATTTCAGACAAAAGGAATGATAGGTGCAAAGGCCTGGAATTATGACACAGCATAACCTGTCTGGAAGTTTGGGATGGAGGAAATGAGGGGACTCGTGAGGGGACTCGTATTTGAACTCTTAAATAATTCCTCTGGAGCAGTTTGGATATTTCCCTGTTAAAAATTAAGCAGGTAAGGGCTGGTGATGTGGCTCAGTGGTCTAGTGTCCCTGAGTTCAATCCCCAGTACCCCCCCCCAAAAAAAATAAACAAAAATTAAGCAGGTAAATGAAATTTCAATAAAATCAGTGAAAATAGTTCCTGGAGACCATTTGTCAAGTCAGGTGAATGATGAAAGAAAGAAAAAGCCAGAGAAGAGAATTGGGATTTCATCTCAAGACCATGAGAAGAACTGAATGGGATAGAGACAAAGAAAGAGGGGTAAAGACAATCAAGATCATGAGGGCAACAACATGGACCCTGAAAGAGAAAGGGACAGAGAGAGAGAGAGAGAGAGAAAGAGAGAGATGAAGACTGTGAGGATTGCTTCAGATGACCTAGGGATGTAGATGGCTGGAGAAGAGAACCAGCCAAGGAATCTTTTAGTGGGAGATATCCAAGTTGCTATGATGACAGGGACGCGATAATCAAAGTGAGCTAAGAGAAAAGTGAGATCTGAGAGATGACAGAGACTGGAGAGGATGTCCTCTCAGATCAGAATGCTCTGGGAGACATGATGATAGGAAAGATGACCAGGCAGAAGAGCAGGACTCTCCTCATGTTCCGCCCCCCAGCTCTTTCAAGAGATGGAGAAAGAGACAGATCAAGCAATGGAAGGTGAAAAAAGAGAAGCCCTCATGGAGAGCTGAGCTAAGAAAGGCAGGGAATCTCTCCATGGTATTAAAATGAGACTGATGAAGATGGTGAACCACAGAACGATGATAAATCCCTGGATAATGGATTCAAATTTGTGTTTTATTTAGGTTTTTTCACATGCAAGTATTTTTATACTTGTGCTTCAACCACTCTAAGTCAGATTCCTTACTGTTTCACCATAACATAAAAAACAACTTGCATTAATCCTGTGTGATAGTGATAAATTGGCCTTGTACCATATCCACAGAAGATTGGAAAAAACATGTGCTTTCTGGAATTTAAGGTATTGCATTATCTTATCAATTATTTGTTTACTAAAAAAGAAAAACTAAAAAATAAATGTAAAAAGTGAGCCCTTCACATACTAAATAACACATGTATCTTGATATAAAACTGATTTTTTTCCTTTCAACTTTGAAATATCTGATATTAATTTGGAATGAGTTATAGTTCTATAAAAGGAAATGCATTGGAGGACCTTTTAAACCAGTGGATTGAAACAATTTTTACACCATTAGTGGTTGAAACATACTTCTTTAGGTATTTTATTTACTGGTAACTAAATTTAGGAAGGTTTTAGATTTACTACAAGCACAGTAAACATTACAAATGTTGGGTACAGTGGGATTTTGTATAGTTTTGACTTAAGAAAAGGTGAATTTAAAGCAATTTGCAATCATTATTGTAATGACAATAGTGCTCAAGTGTGAATCCAAAATAGCACAGCTTTTAAATCTTAAAGCATTTGGTAAACTATTGCTGAGCTTTTTTTCCAACACATAGCAAACTGTTTTTCCATTAAATGGAGAATTTGTGCCTCTCATGCATTTTAAATATGACAATGTTTATAAATGTGTGGTTTAGAGAAATTGTTTAAATTCTTTTTTCCTAACTTCCTTTCTCTTCAGAGCAGATTCTTTCAACAGATAATTTATAGTAATGACTGTGTTGAGTTCAGTTTTGGAGTAGTAGCTATGTTAAAGATTAACTCTTTGGAGTTGGGTGCAGTGGCACACACTTAACAATCCCAGTGACTCGGGAGGCTGAGGCAGGAAGATCACACATTTGAGGACAGCCTCAGCAACTTAGTGAGGATCTAAGCAACTTAATAAGACCCTGTCTCAAAATAAAAATTTAAAAGAAGAACTGGGGATATGGCTCAGTGGCAAAGAGTCTCTGGGTTCAATGCACAAAAAAATAAAGTAAAATAAAATTAACTTGTTGAAGCCAACAGAGAACTTGATATGTTTTTTCTTCAGGGATAAATAAAATATTTATAGAAAAAAAAAATCTAGGTGAGAAGTGTTGGGAGCCTAAACTAAGAGTGGCAGTGGGAGTTGGAGGATGGATTCTAGAAGCAGAATTGATCAAATCTATGAGCAAAGGAATGTAGGGGATAAGGAAATGGACCCATATAAGGCAAGAAAAAGCAAGGTACAAGGCAAGGGAAAGCAAGAAAATGCTATCTATTTTAGATATGTGGAATTAAAAGAATGCTTTGGACTGTCCATGGGCAGATGCCCCATGAATACTTGAATATAAAACTGCAGAACTTAGAAATAAATATGGGGGCTAAAACCATCACCTGGACAGTTTGAGTACTGAAAGGAAATGCAGTCATCCAACAAATATAGGATAGAAAGCATATAATTTTATCTATAAACTCAAAATCTCTCAATATTCAACTCTCAAAAACTCTTGTTTTCTGTTGTGCTCTATTTGTGCACAATGAATTGAAATGCATTCTGCTGTCATGTGTAACTAAGTAGAACAAATTTTAAAAAATGGGGGGAAAAAAAAAAAAAAACAGCCAGTGGAACAACAACAACAACAACAAAAACTCCTGTTTTCTCTTTCTTCATCTACTCACCAGTCTTCCATTTGGACATCCTACCATAAACTCAGATATGAATGAATCTAATGATATTGTAGGTCAAAATGGCTGAATGTTGGAATTATCTGTTTTAACCTTAATAATTAACATTTCAAGGCTAGGTTGTGGCTCAGTGGTAGAGTGTTCACCTAGCAGGTGTGGGGCCCTGGGTTTGATCCTCAGCACCACATAAAAATAAATAAAACAAAGGTATTGTGTCCAACTTCAACTAAAAAATAAATATTAAAAAAATAATTGGTGCTGGGGACATAGCTCAGCTGGTAGAGTGATTGTCACCTATGCACAAGGCCCTGGGTTCAATCCCCACCACCACCACCACCAAAAAAAAAAAAAAAAAAAACTATCAATTTTTGGGCTGGGGATGTGGCTCAAGTGGTAGCGCACTCGCCTGGCATGCCTGCGGCCCGGGTTCAATCCTCAGCACCACATACAAAGATGTTGTGTCCACCGAAAACTAAAAAAATAAATAAATATTAAAATTCTCTCTTTCTCTCTCTCTTAAAAAAAAAATGGAATTTCACAACTGCATTATCAAAGCCGTATCCTTGTTTCCTTGCCTCCCAGTCCATCTCCTTATAATTTATATCGCCAAGTGTAATATTTCTCAAACATTTCTTATTATATTACTTTATTAAAAGCCCTTTAGAAGTGCCCTGTTAATTACTGCAACCAAGCTATGCTCCACCCCCACTTTCCTACACTTCTGAACATTATTCTGTACCTAATAGAGCTGGGCCCCTCAATGTCCAGTAAACCAAATTCCAGGGTTCATTCCATCCTTGTTGTTCATGTTGCATCCCTTACCTAGAACTTCTCTTGGCTTGTTCAAATTCCGGTTCAAAAAAAAAAGGACAAACATTTAAAGCCATATTTCTCATGATTCTATTTGATAAAGCAAAATCAAAACCTGTGCTCAGGGGCTGGGGATGTGGCTCAAGCGGTAGCGCACTCGCCTGGCATGCATGCAGCCCGGGGTTTGATCCTCAGCACCACTTACAAACAAAGACGTTGTGTCCGCTGAAAACTAAAAAAATAAATATTAAAAGTTCTCTCTCTCTCTCTCTTTGAAAAAAAAACCTGTCCTCAGCTGGTTGTGTTGGCACATGACTACAGCTACTCAGGACGCTGAACCAGGTGGATTGCTCCAGCTCATAAGTTTGAGACCAGTCGGGCAACATGGTGAAGCCCCATCTCAAAAAAAAACAAAGTAGATCTTTAACTTTCTGTAATAATCAATTGTGCCTTCAAACAATTACTAAAATGCAGGAAAATCATACAATATTTTCTTTAACATCTCAATGCTGTATAAATAGCCACATCCCTATGAGTAAGTGGCCCATATTTGTTTACTTCCTGGAGTTTTTCCAATTGTTTGTAACTCAATATATATTCTTAGGAAACCAATATGGTTCAGAAGAGGAAACACTGGTACCTGTCCATTATTATTCCTGAGATAATGGAAGCTGGTTCCAATGTCAGAGTAGTTGTTTTGGTTACTGTGTTTCTTCACCCAACTCTCTCTTTCTCTGGTTGAAAATTATGTTAGCAGAAGCCATGCCACAGAAACTCCACTCTGAGGAGTGACTCAGATAATTAGACAAAAGTATTTGAACCTCTTCAGGATTTTTTTCAGGCTTATCTCTAGGCACTCCTTTTTCTTTGTCAAATAATTAGTAGTAAAAAGCACTAACACCATTCTTGAATCAATAATGCCTGTTCTCAACTATGATCTTTTTGATTTTTTTTATTATCATTATTTTATTTCTTTGTGGTACCAGAGATTGAATCTGGAAGCACTCCACCACTGAGCTACTTTTTTTTTGGATAATGGGAGTTGAACCCAGGGGCACTTAGGATCCACATTGCCAATCCTTTTTTGTATTTTATTTAGAGACAGGTCTCAATAAATTGCTTAGGGCCTCACTAAGTTGCTGAGGCTGTCCTCAAACTTGAGACCCTCCTGCCTCAGCCTCATGAGTCACTGGAATTATAGGCTTGTACTACCATACCCAACTATCATCTTTTTTTTAAATATATAAGTTATAACTCTATTGATAGTTGTATTTTATCTGCATATTCCCTTTATCTCAATGTATAGGTTTTTAAGTACAATAGTTGATTTCTAATCATTTTGACATCTTTGTTCACTAATTTTTTTTATATATAGCCTAATTTTTAAAACTTTATATAGACAATTTTAAACATACAAATAATGAACACCCATTCACCCTTCTGCTCAGATTTAATAATAACCATCGTGGTCAATACTGTTTTATCTATAATCTACTTCCAACCCAAGATTATTTTATTACAAATCCTATACATAAAATTTCACTCTTTAGAGCCAGGGTTGTGGCTCAGTGGTAGAGCATTTGCTTAGCATGCATAAGGCACTTGGTTCGATCCCTGGCACCACATAAAAATAAAACAAATAAAATGAAGGTATTGTGTCCATCAGAAATTTTTTTCACTTTTTATATTTCAGTAATAACTAGCATAAACATTGAATTTTATTTCTTATTTAATATTTTAGTATTAAACTAGAAGATATAAAATAGAATTTTAGAACCATGCCAAATGCTAAGCTACGAACTTTCTCATAAATTACCACTTTTAGTGATAAAACCCTGCTGAATGAAGATTATCATTCCCCCCTTTTTTTTTCTTTTGGTACTGAAGCTCACACTCAGAGCCTCACTCATCCTAAATATGTGCTCTAATACTGAGCTACACAATTAGCTCCTTACTACTCACACTTTTAGATGAGGAAACTGAAACAAAGATAACTTTCCAATGTCATTTGGCTATTGAATACAGGGTTGAGATTCAAACTTAGAACTAACTAAAAATTCTGCTTTTTCCCTAATTCAACTCAGGCAGGAAATGAAAAATTTCTGAGAAAGGGTACGAAATGTCTTATATGAACTATTTGAGGAAAAGAAGCCTTTTTCAATCATCATCTTCCCGTCCAGAGTGCTCTTCATAGCATTATACATAAATGTTTCCAAATCCTAATTTCTCTAGTATTTGATTCATAATCCAGTAATAATACAGTTTAAGTCACTTTTTTTTTTGGTATCAGGGATTGAAGCCAGGGGCACTTAACCACTCACTGAACCACATCCCCAGCCTATTTTTTAATTTTTTGAGATGGCGTCTTGCTAAGTTACTTAGGGCCTTGCTAAATTGCTGAAGCTAGCTTTGAATTTGTGATCCTATAGCTTTAGCACCCCAACCCACCCCCAGACAGCCACTGGGATTACAGGCCTGTGCCACCATGATCAGCCTTAAATCAAATTTTTGATGCTTAACAAAGTAACATGGACTCTGAGTTTATTGATAGGAAACATACTTTAGGTTTTTAAGATAGGACATACCGTCAGAAAAACAATATAGAAAAACAAAAGGTTTGAAAGAAGAAAAGTTAAACTGTGTGTGTATGTGAAAACAACAGCTCTGCCAACCATACTAATATGAAGATTAATTACCCAGGAGGCAATTTAAAAATCTTGTCATGCTAGTTTAAAATCCATACTCTATTCAACAAGATGTTCAACAAATAAGAGTATCTATTAGCATTTTTAAAGTATTATCTGTAAGACACCATTATCATATTGCTACACTAAGTAAAAAAAGAATAAAAATTTAATATTTCATTCTATAATTCAAAATTTTTAGGCACTGGTAACAGGAAATATTTAAGATTTTTTTTCTTTTTTTCTCATTGTAATACTTGGGATTGAACCCAGGGGCATTCTACCACTGAGCTATATCACCATCCCCTTTTACTTTATTTAAATTTATTTTTTATTTATTTTGTAGCACTGGAGATTGAACTCAGGGGCTCATGCGTGCTAGGCAAGCACTGTACCACTGAACTACATCCCCAGCCCTTATGTCACATTTTGAGACAGTCTAAGTTGCTGAGGTAGTCTCAAACATCCTGCTCAGGCTCCCAAGTAACTGGAATTGGAGACTGGTGTCACCACACCTGGGTCTCAAGTTTTCTTGATGAGAAAAGTAAGATTTAAGACATCTCAAGCCAGGTGTGGTGGTGCATGCCTCTAATCCCAACAACTCCAGAGACTGAGGCAAGAGGCCAATTTCTATTGTATACTGTGTGCATGTATGAATATGTAACAACAAATCCCATCAATATGTACAACTGTAATATACCAATAAAAAATGTGGAAAAGGGACAGAGTACTTGTTTAACATGTGTAAGGCCTTAGGTTCCATTTTTAGTACCACATAAAAATAAATAAAATAAAGGCATGCTATCCATCTACAATGACAAAAAAAAATTGTAATATGGAAAAATAAATTTAAAAGGATAACAAACAAACAAGCAAAAACCTCAAGTAGGTTTCTAAAGGCTAGGTTCTAAAAATGAAGCATTTAGAACAGGAGAGAATCAAAAACACAAAAGCTAATCTTATAAAGAATCAAAATAATAAAGGAATCAACCACAAAAGACTGAGAATTTTTCATATATTACCAATGTCACTTGAGATACCTAACTAGCCACAGACCTGATCATTAGTTGCATTTCTTATTTTTAAAATTTCAAAATTAAGCATAATGCAATGTGCTCTTTTAGTTATGAGCTCAAGGTTCCTAAGAAATAATTCATGTCTCATGAAAAAATTCCAGTGTACCAAATAGAAATATGATGTGTCAATAGCTACCCAAGTTCCAGGTTTATCCTGTTAAGTTTATAAGTGAGTCATCAGTTATTAACCTCAAAAAACTTGTTTTCAAAGCAGATTAAGAATCACTATTGGTTACCCAAAGCTAAATATATACACAAAGGTACTGATATGTTATTCCTATATTTTAATTATTAATACTTTTTAGTTTGAAGAATATATCTACTACTCTTGGTACCCTTGCATTTCTACTAAATATTTATTGAAAAAAATGAATGAATCCAAATACAAAAGATTTCTAAAAACAAAACAAAAATAAACTCTACTTTTATATCCCTGATAGCAAGCAAAATTTTTTTCAGTCACTCAAGGTTAAGCTCTCAAAGTCAATGTCTCAGAAAAAGGAAAGTTATGGTTCCTAGTCAATGACTCATTTCCTTAGATGATTCAACCTTGTGTCCTTAACATTGACTTGTCTTCCCCTCCCCCTTCTGATTTTAATTCAGAAAGGGGGGCATTTAATATTTTAGAACTGGTTTTCCTGTACTACCATATCATAATCTTTTAAATTAATTAAATCTTTCTACCAGTCTTTGTACACTTTTGAAACTGATTACCAACTTTCTCACCCATTAGAAGGAAACATCGCCTTTATTTCCTTCAGATAAGCCCCTGCCCCTCCAAAATGCCCCTTTGTCTTCAGGAGTCCTATTACACAATTCAATTAACAGTGGATCAAACTCAGAACATGCCACACAGATCTCTCTAAAAGTGATTTTTTAAATTCAGGGACTTTTCCCCCCACCTCTTAAAGAATAGTCAAATTGTCACTGGCACAAAGATGATTTAATGTGTATTTTTCTGTCAGCCTGCATAAACCTTTGAAAGTAAATGTTTTTTTCATGTATCCCTTAAATATTTATATGCTTTAAATGTTGAGTTCCTTATGAAGAAGTTCATGATTTTACCTAACATAAAATCCAGTCCACTAAGAAAAATGAAGAGAATGAAATACCAACACACCGGAGGCAAGTCTAGACACGCCTATTGACTTCTGGCCAAATGCACAACAGAAACAATACATCTGGCTCCTCTCTAAGTAAGGCAACACAAGTTATACACAAATTGTATACAGTGATGCTGCTGTTGAAAAAGGTACCTTGCAGAGTATTCCTCACTGAGGACATATGGAGGAATAGCTCAAAGGAGTTTGTTGCCTTATCTAACAATGCAGGATAGAAGAAAGCAACAAAGTTTGCTCACCACCTGTGCCCCATCCCCTGACCCAAAGCCATTTTCTATAACCATGCCACCAGTGCTAATGGGTAGATAAAGAAGGATGTTTGGGAGTTACTTAAAATTGCCAACTCTCTCACTCCTTGGAAGGAAATACCTCCTTTATTTACTTCAAATAAGTCCCTGCCCCTCCAAAATGTCCCTTTGTCTTCAGGAGCACACATAAACCACGGTGATAAACTGGATTGACGACAGAACTATTGGATTAAATCCACCACATCATACTGGGTTCCATGTTTAAACACAAACAAACACATGCACACACAGTATTTTGTTAGAATTCTGTCTCCCTTCCTTAAGTTCATTTGCTTTGAAGTCAACAGGACTTAGGTTTGAATATAGGCCTTGCCACTTAAGAGCTGCAGTGTCATAAACAAATTTACTTAATGTTTTTGTATTAAGTCTCTTATTTGTAAAATGGGAGATAATATCCCCTAGTTTGCTGGTATATTGTAAAGATTACATTTAAAGCCCATAGCATACTGACAGTTACACAATTATTATTCAGTAGCATGTATTATTTAAGTCTACATTCCATTTTCTCATCCTGCATATTTCTTCCTCTAATTCCTCAATCATTATGGAAGAAAATATACTACAATTCAGAACTAATGCTAACAATGAAGTATTAAATCCCAGTTTGTCAGATGCACATATGCTTGTAATCCTAGCAGCTAGGGAGGCTGGAACGAGAGGATCTGAAGTTCAAAGTCAGTCTCAGCAATTCAGCAAGGCCCTAAGCAACTTAACAAGACCCTGTCTTAAAATAAAAAACAATTTAAAAAAAAAGGGCTGGGGATGTGGCACAGTGGTTAAGGGCCCCTGGATTCAAGCCCTGTGATTAAAAAATAAAACTAAAAAATAAGAATAAATAAAGAACAGTTTGCAAATCTTAAATTTCACAATAAGTTTTGGTAACTATATTTTAAGAGATTAAGTTAATCATCACGATGCCCACAAATTAGAAATTTTTTTAAAGAAATTCTTCTAAATTTCACTCCATAACTATGTGAGTGATGGATACAAGGAGATTTCAAGTTCAGTTTCTAGCATATCACTAACTGCTAGGATTAACTGGACTAGTCTCCAAGTCACCACTCCAGTAGCTTACTTTCTACTTTGAAATGAGTATACCAGCATCTGCATTTTTAATTACAGTGGGACTAGAATCAATTAGGCATAATCATCACAAGCATTTCCAGAAGAACTTTATGCAAAATAAATAAATAAAACTTAAGGAATTAAGATACTTTTTTTTTTAAGGAGAGAATCTTTTTTTTTTTTTTTTTTTTTTGTAGATGGACACAATACAATTCCTGTTTTGTTTTTGTTTTTGTGCTGAGAATAGAACCTGGGTCCCACATGTGTGCTAAGCGAGCGCTCTACCGCTGAGCCATAATCCCAGCCCAAAGATACTATTTTTTGAATGGATTCATCCTGGTGGTAGGGAGTACAGTGTTCTCCCACTCCACCCTGGGCCACCAAAACCTACAATACTTTTAAGAAAAATATTTTAATGGCCCTGTATTAAAGTGTTTCTGTAAGTGTTCACACACATCTCCCTCTATCACACCCTTAACTTCTATCATTGTCCCTTCACTACCAGCCTTTAGCTTCAACAGCTTCTCTGCTGCCTTCTATCTCTTTCACTGCAAACTAGTTTCAAACTTATCAAAGGAAGCTCCCAGTGACTCTAACGTCAATTGTGAAGAACTCTTTTTGAACTTCAACCTTGTCTCCATAGAAATGATATCACTGATGTTCTTCCCTTTAAATTTTCCCATTTTTTTTCTCAGATTTTTCTGTTAACACTCTCTTCTTCTACCCACCCTATCCCCCCATATTTTTATTGGTACATTATAGTTTTATATAATGATGGAATTTGTTGTTATATATTTTACATATATAACAATATAATTTGACCAACATCATTCTACAGTATTTTCCCTTTTCCTCCCACCCTCCCTCTCCTGTTCCATTTCCTCTTCTTTACTGATCTCCTTTAGATTTTCATGAGACCCTCACCATCCCTTCCTTTCTTTTCCTCTCTAGCTTCCACATGAGAGAAAACATATGACCCTTGACCTGACTTGGTGTATTCAGCTCAACATAATGGTCTCAAGTTCCATCCATTTTCCTGCAAACAACATTTCATTTTACTTTATGGCTAAGTAAAACACTATTGTGTATATATACCACCTTTTCTTTATCCATTCATTTGTTGATGGACATCTAGAATAGTTCCATAATTTATTGTGAACTGTGCTACTATAAACTACTCACCCTTTTAACATCAGTATTCCCTCAGGCTTCCAGCCTCTGCCCTTTTGCTCTTCTCACTCCTGGGAAATCTCACTATTAACTAGTATTTCAAATTAACTCCATTTTCAAGTTAATGCCTCACCTCTGTCTAGAGCCTAGATGTCTTTGAAACTCTTGACCTATGTACCAGATTACCTCCATCTAGATATCTATGCCATAGACACTTAAAATATGCTGTATTAAACACTGGCAGGTAAACCAGGCATGGTGGCACATATCCGTAATCCCAGCAACTCAGGAGGCTGAGGCAAAAGGATGGCAAGTTCAATGATTGCCCAGGTTTCAAAAATTAAAAGGGCTGGGGATGTAGTTCCATAGCAGAGTACTGGCCTAACATGTGTGAGGCCCTGGGTTCAATCCCCAGTGCTTGTGGGGGAAAAGTTCAGTGGCTCCATTACACATAAAATAATATCCAAATTACTTGGGCTGCTCTCCAAGCCTTCTAAAATTCTTATTTTTTATTTAATCATTTATTTTTTGGAGGTATTGGTCACGGAACCCAGGGCTTCATGCAATACATACCAGGAGACATGAAATAAATGATAATACTGTAATTCTCTGAGTCCAATTAAATTCCCACTGGCATTCTGTAGCCCGCTCCAGCCCACAATATAACCTCTGCTCTGTCTAGTATTTTTTTCTAACTTTTTTAGTTGTAGATGGACACAATATCTATTTTATTTATTTTTATGTGGTGCCGAGAATCAAACCCAGTGCTTCACACTTGCTAGGCAAGTGCTCTACCACTGAGCTACAACTACAGCCTCTCTGTTTAGTATAGCACTTAACTATTTTGGACATTTCATGTGTGTCTTACACAGACTTAAATGTCTACTTCATATAGAAATGACCGAAAAATAGGGGCTAAGGGTACAGCTCAATAGTAGAGAGCATGGATCACCGGGTTCAATGCCCAACACCACACATACACACACACACACAAATAATTTTTTTTTTAATATTTATGTTTTAGTTGTAGTTGGACTCAATATCTTTATTGATTTATTTTATGTAGTGCTGGGGATCAAACCCAGAGTCTCACAGGTGCTAGGCAAGCGCTCTACTGCTGAGCCACAACCCCAGCCCACAAAGAATTCTTAAATAAGACTTTTTTAACAACAAAATTAACAATGTTTACTGTTCATGCTCCCAAGTATATGATTAAGGCAGTCTTGCTGACCCTAGACTCTGTTATAGAAGGCATGAAGACACAGTGGATTGTTTTCTTACATAGTGTTCAAGTAAATCTCAAAAAAGTGAACAGTAATGGCATCTGTAAAAAGAAATACACTTATTAAACAATATCTGAAACATTAGTCCTTATGAATTTTTTGGCTACAAACGATAAAAATTGTGTACTGTAAATTTTATTACAATTTTTCTTTTTTTTTTTAATTTTTTTTAATATTTATTTTTTAGTTTTCGGTGGACACAACATCTTTGTTTGTATGTGGTGCTGAGGATCGAACCCGGGCCGCACGCACGCCAGGTGAGCGCGCTACCGCTTGAGCCACATCCCCAGCCCAATTACAATTTTTCTTAAAGGGAGTTTATGTAAACATGCAAATAATAAGTGAAAATCAATTTTTCCTGTTTTACAATAATCTGTAAAATTTAAAATCAAGAAGTCATATTTAGCTGGGTGCAGTGGTAAACACTTGTAATCCCAGCAACTCGAGAGGCTGGGCCAGGAATATCAGAAGTTCAAAGCCAATCTGGGCAACTTAATAAGACCCTGTCTGAAAAAAATTTTTTTTAAAAAGGATGAGGGTGTAGCTCAGTATCAGAGAGCCCCTGAGTTCAATCCCCAGTTCCTCACAAAGTAAGTAATATTTGATTTTCACATCATTTTACAGAAGACTCATATTATACAGACTCAAAATCTGCTGATGGTCTGAGGCGATAGCCCAGTGTGGTAGAGCCCTTGCTTGTATGCAGGAGGCACTGGGTTCAATCCCCAGTACTGCAAAAATGAAGCAAATAAAAACCTACTAATAATCAAATAAGAAAAAGATAATAAATTACTATTTGTAAGAAAACACACTATGGGCTGGGGTTGTGGCTCAGTGGTAGAGCACTTGCCTAGCATGTGTGAGGCCCTGGGTTTGATCCTCAGCACCACATAAAAATAAATAAATAAAATAAAGGTATTTTGTCTATCTATAATTTAAAAAAAAAACAAGAACAAAACACTAGAGCAAGGCACTATATGCCTCTAATCCCAGTGATGGAGGAGCCTGAGGCAAGTTTGAGGCCAGTCTTACAATTTAGCATGATCCTCAGCATGTGAGATCCTGTGTCAAAAACAAAAACATATAAAAAGAACTTGGGCCAAGCGTGTGGTGGCAAACACCAGTAATCCCAGTGGCTCGGGAAGCTGAGATAGGAGGATTGCGAGTTCAAAGCCAGCTTCAGTAACAGTGAAGTGCTAAGCAATGCAGTGAGACCCTGTTTCTAAACACAATATTTAAATTTAGGGCTCATAGATTCAATTCCCAGTACCAGAAACAAATAAAAAACCACATACCAAAAAGAAAAAAAACTAAGTTCACCTCAATCACATTCATAATACAAATTACTTGAATTCATATTCTGGCTTTACTAATTATGAACATGAAACTCCCTATGCCTCAGTTTCCCCAACTACAACACTGAAGTCCCAAGGTGATTGTGAGGATTTAGAGAATTAAGCTTAGAACTATGCCTGACACATGGCAAACATTCAGCAAATATTATGTTATTATTATATTTCTCAATTTGATTTCTTTAGGCCCAACTGCAATGTAGGACTTCTTCATAAAACTTTTTAAAATAAAGATATGAGGAAAAAACACTTTATAACAAACTTAAAAGATACAAATCACCACTTCTATAACTAACAATTTTTATTTGCTTTCCTCTCTCTATGACCTCTCAGGCCAGTCAACTCAGCTGTAATGGAAACAGCTTTTATGGTCATGAATAACCAGTTTCACATAGATCTCTCTATGAATGACAAGTGTTTTCATTTCTTCCAAAGCTCATTTTGTAAATGTCCTTCATATACTACTTTCCTGCTAACTTGGTTTCTCTTTTTAAATGGTTAAAATGTCCTATTATATTAGTAGAGAACAACACTCCAGTCAAAAAAAATTCACGTTTAGCAAATTATTTTTCCTTAGCTTATACTGGTTACAGAAATGACACTGAAAGAACCATATATCCTGCAACATGTTAGTTTCTAAGTCAATGGAACACTTCCTCTTGCAAAGTTTCACAATATGAAATACCAGACTCTGGACTTGATTACAATAATATCAAGTAAATAAAAGCCACAATTGAATGATGTTATCTGACCTTATTCCCAACTAATCTAGGTTATCTGGAGGAAAGAGCATTTAAAAATTTTTTTTTGTAGTTGTAGATGAACAGAATGCCTTTATTTTATTTGTATATGAAGCTAAGGATCGAACCCAGTGCCTCATGCATGCTAGGCAAGCGCTCTGCCACTGAGCTACAGCCCTAGCCCAGAAAGATCATTTTAACAGAGTACATTTAACTTAAATCCAAACACCAGTAAAACCACTATAAAAAGGGAAACATTTTAAATGTAATTGTTTACAAATTTTAAAGAATTACATTAAAAATTAAAACAAACTACTGATTTCACACAAACTTGTTAAGAAAAAATATTCAGGCCATTTACTAACAAGTCTAGGAGATCACTAAAGGTGAAATTGTGGTAAATTATATAAGCCACCATTTCCTAAAATATTGATTCAACTTATTTAACAATGATTTTTTTCTTTTTTTTTTTTTTTTAGTTGAAGTTGGACACAACATCTTTATTTTAATGTGGTGCTAAGGATCCAATCCAGGGCCTTGCACGTGCTAGGTGAACACTCTACCACTGAGCCACACCCCAGCCCTAACAATGGTCTTTTGCTCTAAATTATTGGATTAATATATTTTGATGTTTTAAAAGTTTGACCTTAGTCAACAAATATTTTCCATAAAGGGCCAGATAGTAAATATCTTGCTTTTCCAGTCCACATACTATTAGTCACATATGCAGTGTTCTTTTTCTTACAATCTTTAAAACCCTAAAAATATAAAAAACATTCTACAACTCTTATAAATAAAACAAGCCACAACCAGATTTGTCCTTGGTTAAACTGTTTTCCCAGCCTGCCTTTACACTCTATGTTATCTTTTTGTTACTATGTCAATTACACCAATCTTATTTTCTTCTTTCAAATATTTGTTCAAATGTGACCTTTTCAATGAAGGCTTCTCAGAGCATGTTCTTAACCTGTTCCCCTACATGTAACATCCTATAAACAGTGTTAGCTAATACACTTTCACTTATTTTCTTTGTTCTCCCCTATCCACCATCTAAGTTCCATAAAAGCAAATATTTTATCTATTTTTTCCCACCTAAACAGTTCCAGGCACATTAGCAGATTCTCAGTAAATCTATCCTCACATTTAAAACAAATACTATGGAGGAAATGTTTAATCTATGTGAAATAAAATTTAACAAGTGAGATGTTCAAGAACAATTAAAGTTCAAGTAATCATAAAACATTTTAAATAAAAGGGAAAAAGAAGGTATTTTCTTACTCCTACAAAGTGAGGTTAATTCTCATAGTCTAATTCTCTTGAAGCTGACCATTACTTTAGCCAACTTAATAACAAATTTCAATTATAATTCCTAAAACCCTCTACAGACCAATTCTGCCTTCTTTGATCTCATCTAGTCCAACTAGTCTGGCAACTTAAGAAGTATGCAGAGCAGGGAGAAATTTCTTTGATTTTTCTACAGCTCCATTTCCCAATATTCCATTTTTATAAATTTCTGAATACTATAATTTTTCCTACTTAGTCTCTGCCATTTGATTAAATAGGCAAAATGCTAGACTCTACTGAATATTATATTCCAAATACATAATGCTTAGTGATTAGTCAGATTTGAAAGTTGTAATTGCTATTGTGGTTTTATAAATACGTTTATAAATACGTTTTTTACCTGAAGTAAGACTTGCCTTATTATAGAGTACTTTGGAATTTAGTAAGCTCCATTACCATTCAGATTATGGCTGTTTCCAAGCCTATTAAAGCACAGCAAACCATTAAAGAGGAAAATATTTTTCTATTTCTATCAATGACAAATTGATCCTAGATATCTCAAAAAAAAAAAAAAGAAAAAAAAAATCACAGTACCGGATACATTAACAAATATTAATGTGGGGTTTAAATCAAACAAGGTATCACATTAACACCTATAAAATCAAACTACAAAAAGTTGCTGATAGAGGGGAATGCTTACTAAATGTGCATTAAAAACCCTTTTATCCAAACAAGTTATTCATCTACAATTTTACTAAGCAGTTATATTTCTGCCCTTATCAGACAAGCAACTTTGATCCCTTAGAGAAACTTTAAAATCCAAATCTTTTGTCAAAGGTTAAGACAATTCTGAAGGCCAAGTCTTTATAAACACAATTCTATACTTTTAAAAATGATTATAAATTGAAAAAACAGTAAAATAAAGACTGCTGTAGGATGTTGATTTTAAAAAAAATTTATTCTCAACTGTTCTTGTGCCCTAAGTTGTCATAAAATAAAATTAGGTTAGGTGAAACTAGAACAGGGCAAACCTCCTTAAACAACCAGCATTTACAAGGACCAAACTGATGCTCTTGTTGTTATTAAGTGACTCCCAAATTAAACCACTTTTTACCACATATCCCTGGAGAACAACAATGACCCAACACACCAACACATCCCACTTATCTAGTTCCGAGTAACATAACGTGAGAAACTGCACTGTGTAATTCCTTTATTTTCTGCATATTAGTGCTTTATCAACACTACAACCATGAAGAACACAATTCCAGTACTGTATTTTTTAGTTTGGGGAGATCACAGTCTACAGACTCATTTACTTATATTAGACAAGATTAACCTCATTCAAAACTTACTGCAATTTATAAATTCACATAAATACAGAAATTGATGCAATTAAACAAAAACTTGAGGATATTTTTTTAAAATCTTAAAATTCTTAGATTATAGCTTTTCTGCGGGCTATAATTACCTGCTCCATTAATAACCAATGGTTGCGTTCAATTTAACTTTATAAACTATAAACTTTTTAAATCCTCAAAGAAAATGTTAAGATTACAGTTTTTCCAAGAGGTTTATTTAGGGTTTCCCAAATTTCAAATATTTGCTTCCCCCACCCCACCTTTTTCAGACATTTCAAATAAACTAAAAATAACCACATCTCACCTGCAACATTCAATAATAGTAATCACTTGATGTATAAAATTTTAACTATGCCCCCCCCCCCCCAGTTATTTTAAGACACAAAAAAATGGCTGTCTACCAATCTGTCACAAGTTAGAAATACTACATTTAAGAATTAACATGAGGGTTTCAAGTTTCCTCCAGTTTAGGCATTTATACTTTTGTGCTTGTTTTGTTTCAGGATGTTACTATAGCATTGATATTTGTATAACCCATGTTAATATACCTTAAAATGTAATCATTTAAAATACTAAGATTTACATTTATGGTGTAGCTTTGGGAATTTTAAGAAGCAACCAAATGTTCTTAGATGTGTTTTTCAGTCTCATTTGTAGATACTTCTACTAAAGTGAAACTGAAAACCTTATACTTTAGTTGCATCTTGAATTCAAAAATCCCTCTGCACCAGCAGGAGCCTATAACATAGCACCTTTTCTCATCTGCTTTAAGTAGAATGTTTTGAGATTTACTTGATAGTTGATTTTTTAATAGCCTTATCCTTCTCATACATCTTTGGTAAAAGCTCCATTATATAATATGGCCAAAACATGAAGGACCAATACTGTCCAACTATACCATGATATCCCGCTCAATTTTTGTTTTCAGACACCCTCATAAACAAAACCCACTCCACCTTTTCCTGTATACTGCCTTTGCAGTCTACATTTCTGAAATTCCCTAAGTTTAATTCCTTGAGGATCACTAAAAATTAATCCTTAAGGCTATGTAAGAACCAGATGCTGCTTCACAATTCTGAATCAAGCATTAACACTGGTTCAAAATATCACCATAGTGGTCTCAATCTAGTTACTGGTCCTAACCAGCTAATCTTTTTATGCTCTGGATATCACCAGAGAGCACACTGCTTATCCTTGAAGAAAAATAAGTTTACATTCATTGTCATCTGTAGGTTCTTTCTCTTATCCTGCTTCCCCTTTAATTGTCCTCAGGCCTATACATCATTCATTCATCCATCACATTTCCTTCCTTAAAGGAGATGATGTACTACTGAACCAACAGGGTATCTATTTGCATGAGTTAATCCTACAATCAAGCAAAATTAAATACCTTTTTTAATAAATTTTTTTTCCAGTGTTCTAATTAATGGAGATGTGGATCACTCATCTACAAAAAATGACTTATATTTTCAGCTTAATCAGTTGCTGTAATATGAAAACAGGAAGATGTATTTTCCCAGCTAAGTAAAAGGTGCATGTAGTTTGAATTGTTAAATGATTTATTATTTAACAAAGTTAACGTTTTTAGTAATTTTAAAACTACTGGTCTTAAAGACGTTTGAAAGGTAAAAGCATATATTCCAGTTTTGCCCAAAAGTCACTTAAAATATCTACAAATATCTCATCTGTGTGTGGCATACACCATTATTGCTCCACTTTCTGGAAAGAGTCTATTTTTTAAATAAAGAGGGAAAACAGCAAAATTGCTGACTTTGCAGTGAAAAAAAATTGCATCCTTGACAGGTTACACTTTCATACTTTTTGTAGCATAAGTTAGTTATATTAACAAGAACTTGGGTTTTATTCCTACTCATGCATGATGTATGTTTCAGAACTTAATAGCTGACATTTCAAAGAACTTCTTACATTACCTGTTTAACATACTGATGTGCAACTGGAACATATTACAATGATATTACTCATTACTTGCCACTGTGGGCTGTTTACCATACTGGTCTCAGATATAAAAGGTCACATTTGAAATTACTAAGTTAAAGTTAGAACTAATGGGGGGGCTTAAATATAAAAGACAAAACGGCAGTTTGATTAAGCAATAATTTTCAGTTTACTAGATGAAAACAGACTTGCAACATAGTCTGCATGAATGCAAAATAAGCCATCTACAGCAAGTGATGAGGAATTGGGCAAAAAGGAAAAAAGCATACATTGGGGAAAAAAAGATTCTCTCGAAATAAAAAAATCAAACCATTATTATGAAGGACTTTACCAAGAACTGCTATATTTCCCCCACCCCATTTGCTGGAAGTCAACAAGAGCATCTAGCACTGTGTTCATGTCAAGTGTCGGATCAGAGCATCCTAACGCAAAGCAAAAAGAGGGAAAAAAAAAAGGAAAAAAGAAAATCCCCAAACCGCCCCCCGCAACCGTAGAACAGTAACTCCAGAGTTCAAATTCAAAAGAAAAAGTGGCAATTGAAGGAGGTGAAGATGGTGGCGATAATCCTATGAATGGGTTTTTGATTTCTCTCCTTCGGGGGATGGGTGAAGAATGCTCATTAGGATTTGTAGTTAGAGGTTAACCATGTGAGCCCCTCATAGAGTCCGTCCCCTGAGGTGGCACAGGAGGGCTGCACATACCAGTTCCTGTCCCGAATCCGGGTCAGGCCCAGTTTCTCCTGGATCTCGTGGGGTTTCATGGCATCAGGCAGGTCCTGCTTGTTGGCGAAGATGAGGATTATGGCGTCCCTCATCTCCCGGTCATTGATAATGCGGTGCAGCTCCTGGCGAGCCTCGTCGATGCGGTCGCGGTCGGCGCAGTCCACTACGAAGATCAGACCCTGGGTCCCGGTGTAGTAATGCCGCCAGAGCGGCCGGATCTTGTCCTGGCCGCCCACATCCCACACGTTGAACTTGACGTTTTTGTAAGTCACCGTCTCCACGTTGAAACCCACAGTGGGAATGGTGGTCACCGACTGGCCCAGCTTCAACTTGTACAGGATTGTTGTCTTGCCCGCCGCGTCCAGGCCCAACATGAGGATCCGCATTTCCTTGTTCCCGAAGATTTTGGATAGCACCTTCCCCATCGCGTCGGAGGAGCCGGGGCCGGGGGCATTCAGGTGTCCCGGGTCCCCTCTGCCAACAACGCCGCCGCCGCCGCCGCGAAACTGAAACGAAGGCTCCCCGCCGCGAGGGCGCTCGAGCGGCCTGCGTGGAAGTAGCCTCCTAGGGGCAGGGCCCGGGCTTGCGGCTCACTCGGGCATCGCCGGCCGCACAACTTGAAACCTCCAGTCGCTGCCGCCGCGGCCCTGAGTCTGCGTTGGGAGAGCCGCCGCCCTGCTGAGGCGCGGCCCGGCCCGGAACTGCCCTTCCCCCCGCAGGCGCCGCGCGACCGCCGCCGCGGTTCCCGCTCCTCCGCCTTCTTCTCACCCAACCGCGGGAGACTGCGGCCCCCTGGCCCGCCCGCTGGTCCGCGAGCACCGGGCTCACCACCGACCCAAGCCACCCGAGAGGGAGCGCGGTTCCGGCGCTCCGTCAGGTCATTGATCCTCGCAGGAACTCGGTGCAAAGCCTGCAGAGAGACAGAGAGGAAGAAAGGAGTTACCGCCGGAGTTTCAGAGGGGAACGGAGGCCAAGGCGAGTCGCCTTTCCAGCTTGGCCCGGGAGGTTACCTCCAGCCGCCGCCCCAAACGCGGGCTCCCTCCGGCCTCCACCTCCTCCTCCCAGCTCTGCCGCCGCCGCTGCCGGAAAAGGCGCCGAGAAAACCGCCTCACTTCCCCTCCCGACCACGCAGGCGCAGCAGAGGCCGACCGTTCGGACAAGAGCGACCTCTGTAAGGGGAGCAGCCTGCGCGCCTGGCGTCAGGGGCGCCACGCGCCGGAGGGGGCGGAGCTACGGTGGCTCGAAGGGCTCGCAGGTGCGGCCCTCGTGGAACAGCGCGTGTGGGACTCAACGGCCCGGCCTGCGCCCACCTGTCGCTCATCTACAGTCTCCTTTCCTGGACTGATTTTTCTCCGGGCTCCCCGACTCGACCCGGACCACAGTTGTAAATCCATTAGGTTGGGGGTCTACAGTGTGAGCGCGCAGCCGAGCTACTTCCAGACCTGATCCCAGACCTCTGTGCCTACCAGAAGCTGCGCCTGTTCCCTCCTAGTCGCCCCAGACTTCGCGCGCAGTCAGTCTCCCCAGCGAAGCCCTGTTCGCTGTTTTTTTCCTTTTCTCCCAGTCCCTTCTTGGTTTCCTTCCCTGAGTTCTGTGTGTTTCCTGTAAGACACGTGGGAGACCAGTGTTCCGTGTGGAATCTGCGAAAGCCGCAGCGCTGTAACTGGGCTGGGGTTTGCCTTGAAGCTTCACTTCAGTGATCCTAGGTAGTGTCTCGTTAGAACGAACTCACGTTTCTTAAAAATTATGGTATTTTCAAGAGTTCCCTTGACACAATACCTTACTGTTTTCAACTTCGAAAAAACGCGAGTACTCTTCATAAATATCACCTTCCCTTGGTGTGGTCAGTAGTAGCTTCTCACACACCGGCTCATTCTTAAGCCTTAACAGTATTGTTACAAGATTTAGAATCAGAATGACTACTTCTACAGCCTGGATCGCCTGTGTAAACTGACTTTGGTTACTCCACTTGAGGATTAACTAATAAAATATATGTGGAAGACTTTAGGAAAACTTTTTGTATCAAGTGGTAGTGATAAAGTTAAAATAAGGTGAAAGTTAAATATCAAGAGGAGAAAAAACAGGAAATAAGGTGGGTTTTTTTTAAGGAAAAATTTTTTAGCAGCATATGATAGTGTTCTTACTTCATAATTTAAGAAAATTCAATAATAGTAGATAATGGTAGATAGGTTAGCCTTGTAAACTTCACCTTGAAATAAACTTATTAAATTTATTACTAATATTCTAATTACGACCTAATTTCCTTTCCATCGGCCCTAAAATGCATGTCATAAAACTGAAAAAAAAATGGTTGGGATTTAGAAGATTAAAGTTTAGGTGTTACTCCTTTATTTTCTAGATGTGAATCCATATGTTTTCATCTTTGTACACTTCCTTTTCTTGACTGTAAAATCAAATGAAGAATATTATCACCGTGAAAGTAGTCACCATTTATTTTAAGTCTTATGGCAAATACTGAACTAAATTGTTTGAAGTATTTTAATCTTTACAGCCACCATATGAAGTAGCTTCAAGTATTAACATTTACAACATGAGAAAACTGAGGGTTAGCCAGTAATCTGAAGGTCATGGAACTGGGATTAAATCTATGACCTATCCTCTTAACCTCAAAATTATGCTGCCTCCCATTTGCCTCACAGTTGTTTTGAGGCTCATTAACAGTATTTCCTAAAATGCTTTATAACTATAAAGTATCATTAGCAATTATTATTATATTTGGGGGAAGATTTTTTGGATAAGTGACGATAATAGATAATAGGTTAATTTTCACATATGGCATATCTTAGTGGCTATCTAAAGTGGCTCTTCACATAATACATTAACATGCTATTTTAAATACTAATCATAACACAAAGCCAATTATAATGAACAGAAAATGGAGTGAAAATTTTAAAATTTGTGTGTAAAATCATACCAGTAAAAAAAGTAAATTTTAATAAAATCAAAACATCTAAAAAAGATAACACTTAATTACTAAATAATAAATAATAATAATAAATACCACGAATGAAGCATTTTTTCTTTATTCCTTCTTGAAACAATGATTTTTTTTTTTTTTTAAGTAAGTTTCATGGCTGGAAATATAGCTTAGTTGGTAGAGTGCTTGCCTCTCATGCACAGGCCCTGGGTTCAATCCTTGGCCCCACACACATGCAAAAAAAAGTAAGGGCTGTGGATATGGTTCAGTGGTAGAGCAATTGCCTAGCATGCAACTACCTAGCATGCCCTGGGTTTGATCCCTAGTACCATAGAAGAAAATGAAAATAAATTTCAAATTTAAAAATATTTCCATTCAATGAAATATCTTACTAATAAACTAGAATTGTGAAACAAAACTTACATTTCTCAGTTGGCACTCTATTTCACTGATTTTTTTTTAAACAGAGGAAAGTTCTAACAACCAACTATAGAAAAATTAGTCTTTGCTTTTTAACAAAGCCTATAAATGAAGAAATTTCTCCAACTTGAAAACCAAGATTCCAGGCTGGGGTTATAGGCTCAGTGGTAGAGCGCTTGCCTCACACATGTGAGGCACTGGGTTGAATCCTCAGCACCACATAAAAATAAATTAAGATATATAAAAAAAGAAAAGAAAACCAAGATTCCCAAGAAAATAGCATTTCGTAATATCTACTTTGTTCAGTAACCACTTACAGTATGCTAATGATATATATAGCTAAAAATAATGTAAGACAAATATTTACTTTAAAAATCATAGATTTTGTTTTTAAAATAAAATGAATGTCTTCCTTAACAGCAGTACCTACACTGTTTTCCCCTGCTTCTGAATTCTTATTACTATTAGCAGCAATTCATTCGGTATGACCCTGTCATATATTTCTATTTATTGCACTCAGTGACAAGAACAAGCCTCACTACATGGCAAAGTGATCTGCCCACATACTTGTTGATGACGATTTTATTCCATTTATTATTTTGAGCCCTGAGGCCAGACTTACCCAGAATTGAACTCTTATCTAATTCAAAAAAGGCATACCACCCCAGGAAATCTATTAGTAGTTGAAGTAAAGAATAAGTAAGAAACAATATAAAGCATACCTTTACAAAATGTCCTGAAACTACTACTTGAGACAGTTAGCCCTGTCTTGGAGTTTAACCTATGTGTTTATAAGGTAAGGGAAGTTTCATGTCCTTTATATTTTGAATCCTTAGTGCCTACCTTAATTCCTGGTATGTATTATAATAAAGTTTCAAAAAAAATTTTAATGAGAACACATTAAAGATTGAGAGATAAAATAAAACAATGAATTATAACATATTTGTAAGCATTCTTGATAGCTTTAATGAATGTGATTTTTTTTTTTCTCTTTAATACTGGAGTTTCAGGGCCTTGCACATGCTAGGCAAGTCCTCTACATTCCCAGTCCTTTTTATTTTGAGTCAAGGCCTCACTAAGTTGCTCAGGCTGGCCTCGGAACTTGCAATCCTCTGCTTCAACCTCTCACATAGCTGGGATTAGAGGTATACACCATCATGCCCAATGGACATAGATATTTTAAAATTTTGAAAGGGATATCCTATGAAGACCAAAATGTTAGCTCACTAACATCCTGACCCTGTGTCACCTTAGGAGGCACTTTTTGTTCTCTTCAGCCATTAAAAAGGGGGTAGCCTCCGTAATCATAAATGTGGTTTCCCCAGGCTGAGGCTTATCCATTCTTTGCACTCCATATGTGTTGACCCTTGTGATTTTCCTAAATGTGGAAAACTCAACTGCATAATTTGCGATAGTAGGAGGGCTCCTCTCACTCTCAAAAAAAAGTTATCCTATTGAAAACCCTGATAACCTTGATAATTACTTTCCTTCTGCCTCATTTTTAGCAATTAAAATTGATGACAGAACTAAAAACAAAAGTTTGAATTAGAGTTGATATTTCACAAATTGTTTAATAGTTACAGCTTTAGACAGTAAACTTTGAAGGACATGGTCAAGTGAATAGAAAAAGCTAAGTTTTATCTTTCAATTAACCTCCAACACTTTTTGGCTTACCAGAGTATAACTTGGGTAAGCTATTCATGCTCATCATCAGTTTCTCTATTCCTACAAGGGTAAAATCTCTCTTCATTGAATTAAGGCAGTACATATTATTATATCCCTTTATACTTGAAAGAGTTGAGGCACTGAAAGGGAATCAACTTTCTTTTAAGATCAATAAATAGTACTGAGCAGATTCAAGTTTTTGATCCAAGTCTAGTGTTCTTTTCTCTACCATAATGAATTATTGTGTTTATGGGTGAACACAGAAAGCTATATTGAATCAATAATTTTCATCCCTGGCTGCACATCAGAATTACCTGGGGAGATTTTAAGCCACAAAAAAAAAATGTTTGGGCCACATCCTAAATCAATTAAGTCCAAAAATCTGGGGTGGAGGGCCTATCCACCAGTTTTGTTTAAATTATCTGAGTCATCCTCATGTGTAGCTAAGATTGAGAACCACTGAACTAATTGCCAAATTCCTTTCATGTTCAAAATTGTATGTATTCTGAATGCTTATTTATTCCTTATCTCCAAGATATATATCCCCCCAAATATTGTTTTCATAGTGTGGTGCAGTAATACTTTAATCACTAGTATAAACTACCAAGACATTAGATTTTTCAGACAAAAGCATATTCTTGCAAAAAGATATTTTTAAAACAAACCATATTATAGTTAAAATTATTAAATTATTAGTAGAACTAGTATCAAGTAGTCAGTGGCATTAAATGAAGAGAAAGTAAAAAAGAATTCTTGACAACCATGGAATGATGGAGCTCATAAGTGCTAAATTAAAACTTGCCCATGGAGACATGTCCATTTTGGCTACCCAGAATGCAAACACTGGGCTTAATCAGACTTAATTGCAAATTAAGGAGCAGGAAAAATGAAGGCAGGGCAGTTTGGAAAACATATTCCCTTTCTTACTCCTTGATAGCTAGGATTTGGGCAAGTGAACTGTGCTTAACCAATTAAGTACCAATGTCCTCTCCAGGTTTTGAATTTTGAGTCTCAAAATTCCAGAGTTGCTGGGTCAAGAATCCTGAGTGGAGCCCAGCATCATAATGGCAGATATCCAGTGACAAAAAATACAATATCAACAAGTGTTATAGAAGTTAGGAATATCCAAAGCAAACTTCCTGTGGCATAGTCCCAGTAGGGCCTTTTCTCTACTGTCTATACAACCTTCCTGACAATTCTAGAGTCCTCCTGATACACTTCTAATAAAATTATTTTCAGTTAAAAGTAACCAGAATCAGTTTTATTGATTGTAACTGAGATACCTGAATGGTACACATTTTAAAGACTGCAAAAATAAAATCATTTACCACATTATACAAGTTGGATATGTGATTGTATTAATTTTCTCATTAGACAGTCATTGGAAAATAGACAAGTAGAATTCGAGAATCATCATTTCCAATTTGTTAAAATTTCCAATTTGTTAAAATTTCCAATTTGTTAAAATTATTTGTTTTCAAGCCTGGTGCAGTGATGCACTCCAGTAATCCCAGCAAGTTAGGAGGCTGAGGTAGGAGGATTGGAAGATCCAGTCAACTTAGCCTGGGCAATTTAGCAATGCAGCCTCAAAATATAAAGGATTGGGGATGTAACTCAGTGATAGAGCACTCCTGGATTTGGATCCCAGTACCATTATTTTCTTCTCCTTTTAGTTTGTGAATGTATTTTTTTATAGCAACCATTTAAGTGACTAAAATTGTTAAGAGGAAAAAACATAATTTCCCACCCTGGAGTTGTCTATAACATCCCCAGTGAAGAAGCATGTAAACTCAGTAATTTGACTTATATTAATATCAGAAGAGTATTTTAAGACAAATCAAGAATGTTGTTTTATTGTTTCAGGCTAAACTGACAAGAATTTACAACACCATTGCTTTGAATTGTTTTTTTTAACTGAACCCAGGGGTACTTTACCCCTGAATTACATACATCCCCACCCATTTTTATTTTTCACCTTGAGACATGGTCTTGCTAAGTTGCTTAGGGCCTCCCTAAATTGCTGAGGCTGGCCTTGAACTTGTAATTCTCCTGTCTCGACCTCCTGAGTTGCTGATATTACATGCCTGTGCCACCTCACCCCACTGTATTCTTTTTTAAAATTTTTATTTATTTAGAGATAGTGTCTCCTTTGGCTATGTTGACTAGGCTGACTTTGAACTCTTAATCCTCCTGCCTCAGTCTCCTGAGTAGCTGGGATGACTCTGAGTTTTGTCTTTTGAGAACAGAGAGGCTAAATCATTTAGACTCCTTAATTGACTGAATACTCCAAACCTTGTAATTAAGTAATAAAACAGTGCATGTGGTGTTTGCAGTTGCAGTTGTTGGGTCTGTGCTATCTATTAGTTGTGCTAATTGTGTAAATAACATACTGTCTAGCTGTCTTTTGGTTCAGATGATATGCTGTTCAAGAATAATCTCAAGGGACACCAAAAATCTGAGGACTAAAATCCTTGTCCTGACTTTATAGAGATTCCAGCTTAAAATTTTCTGACTTATTCGCTTTGTCTTTCTGTTTTTACTTGTTTTCCTCTGTAGATAGTCAATGAATGAAATGGCATATGAGCAAAACACTGACTTATAGTTGGTGATGGGGTCACAATGACCCTAAACAAAGAAAGTTAGTAACTTAAGTAATATTAGCTCTCTATATTACCTTTGTGTGTGTGTGCGTGCACGTGTGTGTGTATGTGTGTGTGTGTGTGCGCGCGCTAGCCTAATATTTTGCACTTTATCTAACTTTCTGGTTAGGGTCAGCTTCTCAAAAAAAATGCTTCTAATGTCTAACTTTGTGATAAACGCAAGGAGGAAGAATTTTCCAGATTACAGAACTCAGGGAAAAGAATAATCTTCCAAAATTCAAGAAAAAGTTAGTAAACCAATAAATTCACTGTTCACAGATTAGAAACTATATAATAAAATAAATGCTATATAGTGCTCTGTCAAAAATAATAGGTAAACAAACAGAAAACAAGTAGGAAAGAGGAAGAAAAGAAGCAAGAAAGAAAAGAGAAACAGCACTGAAAAGCAGAACTGGACAATGTTGTATATTGATTCATTAACTTAAACTGAAACCCAACTTTGGGTTGGAGAGGAAAAATCATAGGTAGACTCATATCAGATTTCCTGTTCTATAACCTTTTAAAACTTTGTTTTATAAATACACACGGTGTATGTATCAAGAACACACAATGGATCAGCTTTTATGTTGTGCAGAAACTTTGAACCATCAGTAAATAATTATATGTAGTAGCTCCTACTCTAAGATACAATTTTGAGCACAGTGACCAAGATTTATGAGTGTGGAAATGGTTGTAAAAGCCTAGTTAAATGTTACACTGTAACCAATTTAACTACAGCTTAGCTGGGCACAATTTATGGGTTTGGGTTTGTTTCCATTTCAAGTAAGAAAGATTTATATTCTAATAGGCTTAGAAAGACCTACTGGATTATGTGTCCACAAATAATAGTCAAATCACATAAACCTGCTAAGCTAAACACTAGCTTCCAGGATATCATTATAATTTCCTAAACCAGGGTCAATACTGTTATGACCCTCTCTGGTGAATTAGGTACCAGTTTCTGGGCTCTCTTCACTATAGGAAATAAGTTAGCTACCCTGTGTGTTGACTTTCCAAATTAACTAGATTAATGCTAGAAAAGGAAAGTCCAAGAGTCTTTGAAGTGGTTTCTAAGGTTTTACTTTATTTCCAAATGTATAAAAGTGGTCTTTTGCTGTGGATTATCTTTTTAACATTACAGGGAAAAAATCTCATGAATTCAATATGCTTACACAGTAGTGACCTTGGTTATATGAGATTGACCTGGAACTTTATAATAATTTTGATATAAATAAATCCTTAACAGTATATCAAAGATTCTAGGAGAACAAGTTCCTCAATGTATTTGACACTTTTGGAAGTTTTAGGTAACTGCCATCCCCATCCACAGAATACAGAAATATATTCCTAATTTTCCATGCAATCCCTCACACACATATCCATGACCACACAAAATTGGTTGCTCAGATTCTTACTCCTGAGAATTTAGAATCAGATCTGAAGACTATATCAGTCTATTCTCAGTGTATCTACATCTCTCTAGTGTCTGTGTCACAGACTATTCTTTGAATACAGGCAGGCAATAGAAGCTAATTTTCTGAGAAAAAGAAAGAAGAAGATGTGTGGAAAAGAGAAGAGACTATTCCCCATAATTCCAGGTCCTCCTTTGGGTCTGTCTGCATGCCAACCTTTTGAGTTCATGAGACACACTTTATATTATTAGCTTTTTTTTGGCTAAAGGAAACTCTAGTAAGTTTCTGTTACATAAAAACAGAAGTTATAGCTTTACAAAATGTGTCCAGGGAAAGTAGTATGCAGACAAAACATAAATTTTAACAACCAAATAAAGTAAATGCATCAAAGTCACAGACTAATGCCTCAAGAGAATTATAATATATATGCTATAATAAGATCTAATATATATGACATAAATTACCATTACTATTTATCATAAAATCACTACTAGAAGGAATAGGAGTGGACTGACAAGTTTAATTTGGTATATAAAGAAATTAAACAAATCTGTGATCTAGCTTCCCTAAATTGCTTTGTAGCACTCTTGGAATAATTTAATAAATTCCTTCATGCTACAGAAGTGGGTTCTCCCCAACACCCCTGGAATTGAACCGAGGAGTGCTTTACCACTGAGATACATCCCTAGTCCTTTTGTTTTATTTTTAAAACAGGGTTTTGCTAAATTGCTGATGATCTCAATAAATTGCTTAGGCTGGCCTCTAACTTGTATCCCCCTTACCTCAGCCTCCAGAGTCACTGAGGTTATAGGAATGCACCACTACACCCGCCTCAAGCAGTTTTCTTTCTTTCTTTTCTTTCTTCCTCTCTTTCTTTTATCAGGGGTTAAACCAAGGGGTGCTTAAAAACTGAGCCACATCTCCAGCCTTTTTGTATATTTTATTTTGAGACAGGGTCTCCCTAAATTATTTAGGGCCTCACTAAATTGCGGAGGCTGGCTTTGAACTAGGGATCCTTCTGCCTCAACCTCCTGAGTCACTGGGATTACAGCATGCACCACTGTGCCTAACAGGTAGTTTTCTTAATGGAGAAGAAAAAAGGACATCAAAGACCCGTGTGTGTGTGTGTGTGTGTGTGTGTGTGTGTGTGTGTATGTGTGTTGCTGAAGATTGAACCCAGGACAATGTACCACTGATCCATGCCCTCAGTCCTTTTTGAGATAGGGCCTCAGTAAATTGCCCAGGCAGGCCTCCAGTTTGCTATCCTCCTGCCTCAGCCTCCCCAGTTACTGGGATTACAAGTATGTGCCACCATGCCTAGCTGGAGTTTTTTTTTTTTTTTTTCAGTTGTAGATGGACACAATATCTCTATTTTTATTTATTTAATGTGGTGCTGAGAATCAAACCCAGGGCCTCACACGTGTGAGGCAAGAGCTCTACCACTGAGCTACAACCCTAGCCCCAGCTGGAGTTTTTCATAAAAATGAATACAGTAGATATCTGCTTCCAGGAAGATGGAGTAGATATATCTATACCTATAGATATAGATGTATAATGTATAATATATATATATATATATATATTTTTTTTTTTTTCCTTCTACAGACAACTGAAAATTAGGCATTACACACAAGACTCTGAAAGGTAAAGAGAAGGTTTAACTGCTGAGGGACCTGTAGATTTAAGTAATAGCAAAGTGGTAAATTCTCTGGGTTTCACTTTTTCCTTATATCTCTAAGACTTAGAGTTTAAGAAGCTGACAACCTGGAAATGCCCAAAATCAAAACCGAAACCAAAAAAAGAAAAGGAATAAAGAAATGCCCCAAGAGAAGTCTGCTCTTTTGAGCCAAAGGACCAGGATAGGGACAACCTAGGAAGACAGAAAACTTCTAGAAACTAAACCACTTTACTCCAGCCAACTACTAATAAAAATCTGTGGCCACACTCTATCCATGGTAGCAAAGGCCAGATGGGAGACTAGGCTTTCACACTTGCTGGACTCTTAATGCTGTGTCCAACCTGCTGCACCCCCACCAGATGGAGCAGGGAACAGAGACCTTCATCACTGCTAGGTGGTGATGAGCCCCACCCAAATTCTGGGTGTCAACAGAGACTAAGTGGGAACCTGGACTTCTACCACCCACTGGCAGAAAGGGCACCCCTCCCGCTCCCTGCTGGGGTGGTGTCAGATGAGGCCTAGTGGGGAGTCAGGACTTTTCCCATAAGGAGGCCACCACCACTTTACCTCCTGTGATATTATAAAATAATAAGAAATATGTATAGATAGATAGATAGATAGATATTTGTCCCTAGTTCCTGGCACAAAGCTTCTAAAACCCTTGAAATTTGCTAGGTGATAGGGGTGAGAGGAATATCTTTTGTTATTCATAATAAGCCCCTTCTGATCACACTGGAGTTTATGCTAATGAAGTGATTCTTGAAGGAGGGGGCTGGTTGCCAGAGGACTCAACCTTGTGATTAAGTTTGAAATTGTCAGCCTCTTCTTCAGACCTCACAGAAAGGGGGAGGGTCTGGCGATTGAAATGACCAATAGTTTAATCAATCATACCTTCATAATGGAAAGCACATAAAAACCACATGGGGAACAGTAATAAGGCATAACTACCCTTTCCAGTGAGGGAGGTATCACTGGAGACTTTGGGGAGCAAGTACTTTCACTCCTTCCTAGCACTAAGGAGTCACCATCCTAAAGTGTCAGTAGAGGCCAATTGGGTAAACTGTACTTCTGTCCCCATCTAGCAGTAACAAGGTGGTATTCCCCTTTTCCTGTTGGAGAGGTGTCAGGGGAAGCCAGCTAAAATCGGGTTAAATAAGATGCAGAGGAGCTGGGGTTGTGGCTCATCCATAGAATGCTCACCTAGCACGTGCGAGGCCCTGGGTTCAAATCCTCATAAAAATAAATAAATAAATGTATTACATCCAACTACAATTTAAAAATAAATATTAAAAAAATAAGATGCAGAGTTTTATAATGTCCGAAATAGTCAGATCTCAACAAAAATCACTCATAACAGCAAGATCTCAAACTGAATACAACAACAACAACAAAAAAAACAATTAAGAAATGCCAGCCCTGGGGCTGGGATTGTGGCTCAGCGTGCAGGAGCCCTGGGTTCGATCCTCAGCACTACATAAAAATAAATAAACGAAATAGAGAGATTGTGTTCAACTACAAGTAAAAAATGTATAAATATTTTTTAAAAGGTATTAAAAATTAAAAAAAAGAAATGCCAGCACCAAGATGAAAAAGATGTTAGACTGATAAAGATCTTACAGTAGCCAGCATAAAGATGCTTTAATGAGCAATTACTAACACAATTGAAACGAGTGAAAATATAAAGTCTCAGCAAATAAGTAGGAAGTCTTAGCAGAGATATAGAAGATGTAATGAGCAGGGTACAGGGGGGCATGTCTGTAATCCTGTCATTTTGGGAGGCTGAAGCAGGAGGATCACAAGTTCTAAGTCAGCCTCAGTAATTTAACAAGACCCTAAACAACTTAATGAGACCCTGTCTCAAAATAAAAATTTAAAAGGGCTAGGGATGTGGCTCAGTTGTTCAGCACATCTGGGTTCAATCTCCAATACAACAACAACAACAAAAAAAAAAATTTAAAAAGAAGGTATAAAGTGAAGAACCAAATGGAAACATTAAATCACTAAGTCAAAGGATATCTAATATATAGTGAGATAACCATGCTCATGGATTAGAAGATTCAACATGGTAAAGATGCCCATTTTCTCCAGGCTTAATTCAATTTCTATCAAAAATCCCAGAAAGAGTCTTTATAGATGTTGATAAGATTACATAATTTATATGGAAAGATAAAAGAAACAGAATAACTAAAATGATTTTCAAAAATAAAAGTAGAAGGGATCAGTCTGCCCAACTTCAAGACTATTGTAATAAAGACTGTTCGATGTTGATGAAGGGATAGATGCATAAATCAGAGGAACACAATGGATAACCCAGAAATAGACCCACAAATATTATATATACACATATATTGAAAGTGTACAAGTCAGAAACATTCATTACATTTATAAAGTTATGCATCCATTATTACTATTTCTAAAACTTTTATCACCCCAAATAGAAATTCTATACAAGATAAGCAATAACTCCCCATTCCCCACTTTCCCCAACTTCTACTTCCTATCTCTATCTATTTGCATATTCTAAATATTTCACATAAATGGAATTATACAATGGCTTTTTTTTTCTTATCTCTGGCTTATATCACTTTATGTTTTCAAGATTCTTCCATGTTGTAGCATGTGTCAGAACTTCATTTCCTAATATGACTGGATAATATTCTATAATACCAAATTTTGTTTACTCATTCATCTATTGGTGGACACTTGGGTTGCTTTCACCTTTTAACTTTATGAATGATTCCCCAAACGTTGGTACAAATATCTGTTTGTCCCCCTCTTTTAAAAAATTTTTGGGGTCTATATCTAGGATTGGATTTTTGTTATTGTTGTTGCTGTGGTGATTCTAGTAGGCATGAAGTTGCATCTCATTGTTGGTTTTTGTTTATTTGTTGTTGGGTTTGTTTGTTTTGATACTGGGGATTGAACTCCACAGTACTTTACCAATGAACTACATCCTTAACCTTTTTTATTTTATTTTGATACAAGGTCTCACTAAATTGCTAAGGCTGGCTTTCAACTTTCCATCCTCCTGCCTCAACCTCCCAAGTATCTGGGATTACAGGTAGGTGCCACATGCAGGTGCCACATGCCTGACTCATTGTGGTTTTGATTGTATTTCCGTAATAACTAATGATATAGAGCCAATGGATGAATGAATGAATGCACAAAGGGACTCACTATTTTAATAAAATCTTACAATCAAAAGAACATAATTCTTATGATTTTCTAGTTTGTATTATTATTTTAATATGCAAGATCATTAATATTAATTTTGAAAATGAGAATAAATCAGGATTTATATTTATTTTTCTTGATTATACAAATACTCTTCTGTACTATGTAACATTGTTTATCAATATATCATGGTGACTATAGACCGTCTCCTGTAACAGTGGTTTTCCCTTTATTTCTTTTTGTACCCCAGGCTATGCTCCCCCTTGGGAAATGAGCTGTGCCACAAAATGGATTAGAGCTTTGTCATTGGGAGGGGGGTTGTCAGTTAAGTAGATACAGCAGCATGTGCTTTCAGTATTCTCTGTATAAATAGAGCTACTTTCAAGATGCATTAGCTCCCAAAGCAATCCCTGAGGAAAGTGTGAATCCCTTCAGTCATAAAATGTGATACACAGAAACCACAGTGTAACACAATATATTCTTAATTATTAACAATGCGAATTATGAAAACATAATTTATAAAGCATCCCCTAGCAAGCACCAAGCATGACATTGGATAAGTAACTTTGTCCAATATCAGGATTTATTCTGAGTTAAAAAACCTGTCACAAAAAATCAGTTTATGAATCGATATGTGTATTAACCACATTAAAGGTTCTTCCTCAGAGCAGAGTGTGGTCGGAAAACGTGTGTCAAAGTGAAGTTCTAATTAATTCATACCTCATTAAGTATAATGGAATCTGGGTCAGCCCACAAGGGCATGGCCCTGAAATGCAAATAACTTGCCCTAATGAAAATCCTGTTGGTACTAGTAGGTGATCCCACTGTGCTTAACGGCAGAGAACAGACACTCTGTCCAGGGTGGGGAAAGGACGGCTGTCGTAGGAGGGCGCAGACAAGAGTGTAATCGCTAAACCTACGAACTCAGGTCACTCAGGGTAATTTGTCAGCACGGATCCCGGGTTGGCCGCCGCCGCCGCCCCCGGCCCCGCCCCCGCCTAGCCCCGCCCCTTCCTGCGGCCGCGGTCCCGCCCTGCTTTTTCAGGCAGTTCCAGCTTCTCTGCGCCACTCTCCGCCTCTTCGCCTGGGGCTCCGCGTGTCCTGGTCCCAGGTCTTGGCTTCTGTTCTCCTCTGCTTGGGCTAGGATGCCGGCTGGCAATGGTCCCCGGGTTGCGCCTCTTTCACTTGTTTTTCTGGGACCGCTGCCCGGTCCTCTTTAGCTGCATCGGGTAGCCTCCTAGGGTGCTCTCAGGGCCCAGCAATTGGGGCCTTTGTCCAACTTCTGCCTTGCCCTGTGCTCCTCCCTTGGTAGCTGCTGAGGTTTCGAGTCCCAGGCCCTATGTGGCCACACACCATCTTTCCCGACCAGGGCAGAAAGCCTTTTCTTTTCATCTGACCTCTTGCTCTTCTTCATTTAACACCCCCAAAGAACTAATTTGTAAACGTCTGGGGGTTCCTGGTATCGAGTTTTTTAGACAAATTGAGACTCCATCCGAGATGAAGGCCTTATCTATTCTGATGTTTGGAGCCACAGAATTGACGGTTTACATTTTGAAAGCGCAAACCCCACCTTAAGACCGACATTGCCTTGTTTTCTGCAGTGTTAAAAAGTCACAACAACTGTTGCCCTCGCTGGCGCTGTGACACTGATTTGTAGCCTCAGCCTCACGGAAGGCTACAGTAGGAGGGCGGCTTCAGTCCAGAAGTTTGGGGTTAGTCTGGGCAACATATCAAGACACTTGTCTCTTTTAAAATAAAACAACCATACAAAATAAAAATCTAAAACTCAAATTTAAAAATGTAAACAACTGATTGGAGCTTAGGCATAATTGACTTAGCACTGAATATATGTCTGTCACTAATTCATACAGCAATGGTGAAGTGGGGGTTAATGTAATTGATGGTGGTTCAACCTAAACCATCATAAAACAAAAGATTTTATCGATTCATAAGACGAGATTTACTGCCACTGAAAATACAGGGACAACTGAGAAAGGAAGAAAATTTTCATTTACAAAATAATAAAATGGGTACAAATATAGAGAATGTAGGAAAATACAGGACTTGTTTCTTTTTTTTTAATCTTACAGACGGGTAAAGATGATCCACTCGGGGCTGGGGATGTGGCTCAAGTGGTAGCTTGCTCGCCTGGCATGCGTGCGGCCCGAGTTTGATCCTCAGCACCACATACAAACAAAGATGTGTCCGCCGAAAATTAAAAAATAAAATATTAAAAAAAAAAAAAGATGATCCACCCATTAGGATGCCCTGTAGATGCTGCAGCTCTTTTGGTTCTTGTCCTTTAGAAGTTCTAGCTATGAAGAATTTTCTTGGCTGGGGTTGTAGCTCAGTGGTATAGCACTCGCCTAGCACATGCGAGACCCTAGGTTTGATCTTCAAAACCACATAAAAATAAATTCATAAAATAAAAGGCATTATGTCCATCTACAACTAAGAATATATTTTTTAAAGTTTTCTTCTGTGAATTTATCTGAAAAAGTTAAGAGTATGCTGTAAAAATAAAGAGGCCCCACCAATATATATTGATTTAAAGGAAATAGAGACTTTTTACTCTTGTAACAGACCAGAGATAGGAATGGTTCTGACTAGCAGGGTGGTTCAGCTCCATTTTCATTCACGCATCCTGGTTTCTTTCCTCTGCAAGTTTTCGCATCCTCTGGGTGAGATATTTTTCCTCGTTTGCGTGGTTAAAGTTGGAGCGCTACAGCGGGTGTGCACTGGCGCCACCTAGCGCTGGAGCAGGGACAACGAACATGAGAAGGCGAAAGCAGGCAACAGCCCTAGGTTTCCTTCCTTCCAATAATTCAGATTGAGCTGGCCTCCGACACTTTTGCGGACCTCCAACCTCAAAAGAGCAGAAACGGAGGGCAACGATTTATTTTTAAGCAAGAGTTACAGATCACCTGTAACACTTCATTCTTGTTCCACTGGTGAGAACTTAACCACACTAGGTTGTAAGGTCAACTGAGAAATGTGGTCTCTAACTGGAACTTCCTGTGTCCAACTATAAATTTATCAGGGTAATAAAAGGTTGAAACAGACTTTGGGGGAAACTATCATTCTGCGACATTCCCTCTTAATTTCTCAAGGGAGGCTCATTAACTTCAGTTTATTTACATTGTAGAGTCCTTTTGCTTTCAATCAATGTACTTTAATATATGCCTGTAATGTACTTTAATGTATGCCTCATTCTTTGGCCCCTCCCGCTTTATTCCATTTTGAAAGAGGCAGAGTCAAAGGGGGAAACGGGAGGGTTGTTTTTTAAGGTGAAAGAACTCAGAATCTCTGAGAGAGACACACACACAGAGCCAGAGACAAGAATTCTGAACTACTGGGTTTGAGTTAAGAAGGTACAACAGGGGGTTGTTATTCCCTGACTCTGTAAAGATAAATTTAGAGAAGGGGAGTGGCAAGGAGTTGAAAGAAGAGTTGAAAGTTTTTATCTGATGGTCTTTAAGTTACCTACCTCAAGGACCGAGGTGGAGAGGAAAGCTCAGACTCATTTTTAGGGGAAAAAAAAAGGGGGGGGGGGGAGGAAAGACTGCCCACGAGGAAAAATGAAATTTCTGCTGCAGCAGAACTACTCCGGTTGTATTTTTTTCTTTTTTCTTTCTTCCCCTCCATCCCTTAACCTAAGCTTGTTCCAAAATGCCTCCAAGCCGTCAAATCGAAATTCTTCGCCCAAATCTTACACAGTTACCCAGTTACTATTTTTTTTCTTCAACAACAGGGACAACGAACATGAGAAGGCGAAAGCAGGCAACAGCCCCAGGTTCCCCTCCTTCCAATAATTCAGATTGAGCTGGCCTCCGACCCTTTTGCGGACCTCCAACTTCAGTTACTATAGTTTATTCCCCTTCGTACAGCGCAAACATCTCCTAAATTTGCTTATTGTGGAAAATGGAAGATTTAGGTAAATGGTTCCCTCTTAAAATAAAAATTTATTTAAAATAAATAAAATGACATCTTCCAAAAGATGCCACACGTATTCAAGTCTGCTGAAGCAAGATAATGCCGGGGGACCAGGCATTAAGCACTTCCTTTACTTTCTCACTGCGTTTCTGGATACAACGAGGATCACTTAAGAGTTTACTGACCTGACCGTTTCCGGGTAAATACAAACAGGGTTTGGAACAAACCTTAGTGAGACCACGCCACAGAGGTACGCTTTGGATTCCTCGCTTAGTCTATTACAAAGCAGAACTGTAACCCCGCCGGGGTGACGAAATATGGCCCCAGACTCCGGACCGCCTCGAGCGAGGCGTGTTCAAGCTCTGAACCGCCCAGTTTTGCCCCTCCTCCGATGACGTCACCACACCTCAGCCTTTAGTATCTTTCTGCCGCCGTTCTGATCGCCGGGCGCGGTGGCGCGCGCCTGTAGTCCCAGCTACTCGGGAGGCTGAGGTGGGAGGATCGCTTGAGTCCAGGAGTTCTGGGCTGTAGTGCGCTATGCCGATCGGGTGTCCGCACTAAGTTCGGCATCAATATGGTGACCTCCCGGGAGCGGGGGGCCACCAGGTTGCCTAAGGAGGGGTGAACCGGCCCAGGTCGGAAACGGAGCAGGTCAAAACTCCCGTGCTGATCAGTAGTGGGATCGCGCCTGTGAATAGCCACTGCACTCCAGCCTGGGCAACATAGCGAGACCCCGTCTCTTTTGGACTCTTCTACTCCCGTGTTATTTGGGGAACTTCAAATAAAAGTTTTGCCTCGTCGAAGTTCACAAATATTCAGAAATTTACTAATATGTACAATTTGAACATATATTCCTGGACTCTTTTAAAATTAGTATTACCTCCCTCTTCCTGTTGTTCTATGTTTATCTCCAGTTTTATGTGCCTTTAGGCTTAAAAGCTCACAGGCTAATTAGGCATTCTGAGAGCCCTGGAGTTACCTCATCGCTGACCCCTACTGGAGCACCGTCAAAACTTCTCAGCAAAAATCTGTTATTATCCTCGGAGCCACCAGGGGCTGCTCGTTTACACACAATCTGATGCAGAAAATGACCACCAAACAAGATAGAAGAAATTCATTTAAGAATTCTTGGGAGTTGTGGGTATGACAGTAATGAAGGGCCTTCCTAATTATGCCCGGGGTTCAGGGTTCAGGCCCCAGCAACGGAGGAAGGAGAAAAACTCTTCCTTAAATGAAGAATCTTCTCCTCAGTCCCTCCTGGGTCTGCATGCACAGCCACATAAAGTCTTGTTATGGTTGTTTTGGACAACCTTTTAAGAGCTTGCAAGCCAGAGATGTAGCCCAGTAGTAGAGTATGCCTAATTATATGTAAGGCCCTGGATTAGGTCCCTAGCAGTGAAAAGAAAGGAAGGAAGGAAGGAAGGGAGGGAGGGAGGGAGGGAGGGAGGGAGGAAGGAAGGAAGGAAGGAAGGGAAAGAAAGAGAACATAGAAAAAAAGAAAAGAAAAGAAACCACACAACAAGAAACTAAACTTTTAAAATTGCTTCCAAGTGAATGTGCTTTCACTAAGTAGAAACAGTGGAGAAACTATTTAAAAATATCTTTATCCTCTCTCCATCCCCAAAATAGGAGGCAAAATAATTTTGGCGTATCTCATTGTTTTTTCATTAAATCAACTCCTGAATTCGGCCCAGACTGACAGTTATGGATATAAGGACTGCATTTAAATAGCTACCACTATGAACCCTGAGCTTTTTACCCACCTCAACCTGTTTCAAGACCCATGGGGGAATTTCTCAGCTTTGTGTAATAGGCAGCATAATGACCACCCCTCCCAAAGATGTCTGTGCACCAACACTGGAACCTGTGATGTACTAACCTTACATAATAAAAGGACTTTACAGATTTGGTTAAATTAAATAATTTGAGGTCAATAGATTATACATATGGGATCCATTTAACCCAAGGGTTGTTATGAGAGCAAGGCAGGTGAGTCAGTCAGAGAAAGGGATGTGGCCTATAAGCAGAGGTTGGAGTCAGACAGAGACACCAATTAAGGAATCAGCAGCCCTTAGAAGCTGGGAAAGACCAACAGAAGGAATATAGCTCTGTTGACCCATTTGGTACTCTGACCTCCAGAACTGTTCGTTAATCAATTTGTGTTGCTTAAGCCTCTACAGTAATTATAGCAGCAATAGGAAAGTAATTTACAGAGGGAGTCTAACTTAACCTGTACCAGACAAAACTCTGCAAAATAGGAAAGGAATCATTTTAGTAACTGTCTTCTCTAACATGCTTGTACTTTAAAAAAAAATCTTTTAAAAACACATTTTTACATCAATTCCTTTATGTGTATATATGTATATGTTGATCATGATTTTATTTTGAACTAAAAATTGTGTTTACATTGGAATATTTTTGATGTTTTTTGTTGTTGTTGGTGGTGGTGGTAGTGGATTTTATTTTATTTTTGTTACTAGGATTGGAACCCAGGAGTACTTAACCACTGATCCACATTCCCAGCCCATTTTATTTTTTTATTTTGAGATAGTGTCTCACTAGGTTGCTCAGGGCCTCTCTAAATTGCTGAGGCTGACTTCAAACTTGTAATCCTCCTGCCTTAGTCTTCCAAGCTGCTGGGATTACAGGAGTGCATCACTATACCCAGCATTATCTTTCTTTTTAAATTTTCTTCTCTTTTCTTTCATTCTTCCTTCTTTTCTTTTTTTTTTTTTTTTGTGTGTGTGTGTGTGTTGCTAGGGATCAACAAATGCAGGTTGTTGTGCATACTAGTCAAGTACTCTACAATGAAACTGTATTAGGGTAGAATGTTTTGGACACACACTGCAGAATGCTGCGGTTTGGGTATGCTTTGAGTGTGCTCCCCAAATGGTCATCAGCTTGAAGTTTGGTGCCCCCAGTGTGGCAATGTTGAAGTAGTAGTACTTTTAACAGGTGGTGCCTAGTAGAAGTGTTGAGGTCATTGGTCTTGGAAGGGACTAATATAGTTATTGCGGGACCCAGTTAGTTTAGTGAAAGAAAATTGTTATGAAAAGAACAAGACCTGAATCTCTGTTGTTTCCTTGCCATATGACTGCCCTCTCCCTTTCCAATGTGCTCCTGCTGAGTCTATCTACTATGTTATGATATAGACAGAAGGCTCTCATCAACAGTCAAACAGATCTTGGACTTTCGACCTCCAAAACTTTAAGCTAAATAAACTTGCTTTCTTTATACATTATCTACCCTCAGGTATTTTTTTATAGCAAAGGAATACAAGCTAAGATATTCATCTACTTCAAAGTTTTATGTATTCAGATCTGTTAATCTGATCCTTTCCCCCCACCCCCCTTTTTTTTTAAAGGGTCTCACCCATGCCAAGAGCATATAAATACTCATAGGAATGTTTTTGACTCATTTATCTTTTTGAGTACAGATTTCACTGAATTTTTAAAAAACACTTTGTTCAAAACCTTACTTTTTGTTTTTGTTCTTTAGTCTAAATTTGTTTACTGTTAATACTAGAATTATTAAAAGAAAAACATTAGACTAATTAAATTGATCAGGGAGTAATTTAGCAAAGAATGATTCATGAATTATGCAGCACTCGGAACTAGAAGAGGTTCAGAGAACTCTGGGATGGGGGCAGGAAGTATTCATCAGAAAAGGAAAGTGAGGTGCAGATACAGCTGTGTTTTCCTTATTTGAACACAGTCTGATGAGTTAGCAGCTGGTAACTGACTGGAGCTCAGCTACTAGGACTGGCTGAGACAGCTATTTGTTATAAAAATATATTCTTAGACTTTCAGTTTGTTCACATACTAAGTTAGGTTGCAGTTGGCTACATAGGGACTCAAAGCTCTAGGCAGCTTTCATGACGCTAATATCTGCAATCCTTTCTGGAATGAATTGTTGCATTTGGTTTATTCCAAAATGTGTTCTCTGTTTTTTCCCAGGGGAAAAAAATCCACCTCAATTTTATGGAACTAGATAATGGAGGCAATTTAACAACACTATGAATATTTCAATAGTTTCTGAATTGTACATTTTAAAATGGGTAAGATGGTGAATTGTATGTTATGGAACTCACCTCAATTATAAAAACATCTGAGAATAGGCAGTGAACATTTCCCTAAGTTGAGTAGAAAGTGAGAATAATAAATGTCTTGTTTTTTATGAAAAAACCCCAGTGGTCTTTATTTGATTGTCTAGAGGTTAGTGAATCTCCAAGAGCATATAAATACTCATAGTATTTATACCTGTAGGTCACAAGTTCCTTTCATCTTCACAGTTGAAAATGCACATACTCTGAGCCAAAGTTAAGGAATCAGAAACTCTGGGTATGATACCAGGAATTTTTGAATGAACACTTAAGTATGAGAATCACAGCTCTCAGTGCCTATAACTGGTCTATTAATAATTTCCTCCAAATTTTTTTGGGGTCAAGTAACTATTCACTTTGAAAATTTGAAGATGACATGCCTATCTCCTGTTAGCTTTTCATTTACCCACAAATCCTCAAGCATCTTCGATTCAGAATTTTCTGAGAAATGAATAAAAAATAGAAACAATGCAATTCAGTACTAAATAATGAAGTTTTCTTGTGATCTTTACATTTATCTTGTTCTACTCTTATAGACAGTCTTGCACATACCTTCTAATGCCAATTTTTCTTGACAGACATGAAAGCAATAAACAATGTCCCGTGTAAATTGTCAATTGTCAATTTTCCCATGTAAAACTTAAACAGATATCTTACATCTGTCTTACTGTCTTGGGTCCTAAGGTGAGAGTTTTGTAATAAGGTGCTTCATTTTGGGGGGGGTGGGCAGTGGGGTACTGAGCTACATCCCAATCCCAGTTTTTATTTTTAAAGAAGCACATGAGTGTTGTCTTTTTTAACATGGAGTCTTTCATGGGCGCTTTTATTTCCAAAAGAAAAAAGCTTTTTGTTTGGGAAGGACTTCAGGCCAACAAACTTGGTAAACTTAGTATCTTTTATGTACAATTAGTCCTCTCAATTTGGCACTTTGAACTGGGATCATCTCGGCTTCATCTTTCTTAAACCTTCCAAAGGTTTATTACAAATTGTGAGCTATTCTGTTTGGTTTACTGTGCCATATGACAAAGTTATGTTGTGCCATATGACAAAGTTATGTTGTGCCATATGTACTGTAGCCCCTTTTGCATCTATAATTCTTGGGTTATTCTGAATCTATACCACGCCCTTTCTTCTTAAGGGTCGCTTTCTATGGGTAGAGAGTCTAGTTGCGGAGATGTGTGGCCCTCAAACTCAGCTCAGGCGCTTTCTGCTCTATGCCTGGAGGCTAGGGCAGAGGTATCTTTTGACCCCAGGAGTTGTGCGCTATGCATGGTGACCGCCCAGGAGCTGGGGGCCTTCGGGTTGCCTAAGGAGGTAAACGGTCGCAAGTCAGAAACACCTGTAACCCAGCGACTCTGGAGCAGGAGGATTGCAAGTTCAAAGCCAGCCTCAGCAACTTAGAGAGACCCTGAGCAATTTAGGGAAACCCTGTCTGGGGGCGGGGTGCGGGGAAATCAAATGGGCTGGGGATGTGGTTCAGTGGTTAAGTTCAATCACCAGGAACAAAATAAATAAAAACTCCCGTGCTGATCAACAGCGGGATTGCAGTGGTCAATAGATAACTGCGGCTCAACTTAGGCAACATAATGAGACCCGGGTCTTTTGAGTTCTCAATTAAAGTGGTCTTTCTTCCCATGAATTTACCCTAAGACAACCAAAACTTGCCTATTTATATATTTTTTTGCATGACTATTAATTTCACACATTGTCTCATCCTCCATGCCCCACTAAGTGAGAAATCTTATTTTTAGGTTTATCTTACTTCATCATTATCTAGTGAAACACTTGACTATTCAGGGTAACGAGAATTCATGAAGCCCCAGTTGTATACCAGATTCTACACTGAGTCTTGGGGATACCGAGACCAGGATTGGATGAGGCAAAATGCTCTTTCGGAGAGCAGTACCCATGAAAATAGTAACTTCTCTTTCAGGCTTCTCCTCGATCGTGGAAGACAATCTTAGGACGAATGAAACAGTTCGGCTTCCGTACATTTACAAATTCGACACGTTTAAGTAATCCAGGGTCATTGCTTTTCTATACTGAGCCCTATCGTCTACCGGGGGAAATTCTCCCGACATTCCCCTTAAAAATTGTTATGACCAGCAGGAGTCACTATGGAGGCTGGATTGAGTTCCAAAACCAGGGGACAGGGTAACCAGAGTGGCCCGTAAATGTTCGAGGAAGGGATGCAGATTTATGAGAACAGTTTGTATCTATTTATTTCGAATTGTTTTGGTGTAACAAAAAGCGAGTCGATTGTAATTTAATAGTTGAATTCTTCAGACAAATACGCAAACGGGTTCCCTTCAATGAATATTGGGTCTTCAGGGCGACCGTAGGTCTCCTTCAAGTGCGCCTGCGCGGAAGAGTAGCGGTGTCGAGTCAGGCTGGCAGCGGAGAAAACTGCGGTAGCGACATTCAACGCCTCGCCATGAAGACGCGCTTTAGCACGATTGACCTCCGTGCCGTATTGGCGGAGCTGAATGCTAGGTACGGTCCTGTAGGTGGCTAGGCTCCTGCTAGAACTGCAGGAAGCAGATCAGGGGCCCCACGTTGAAAACAAGACCAGCCTGATGTGTCCCCTTATTGCCTTCCAGTCTGTTCTGTGGACCTGGTTAGGCCCGGGTGGGCTAGTGCGTGGCGTCTTTGCTGCTGCCCTCAGGACACCCGGGAGGCCCCAGGGACCGAGGACCCCTTCCCCAGCCCTCTGCGCCCTGTTTTGTCCCGCCGGGTCTCTTTACCCGCTATTGCGGCGCTCTCGCCTTGTCGACCCTGGTCTGGCAGCAAATGTTTGGAATAACCGGAGACGCCAGTTGGTCCTCTGGTTTTGGTTTCCAGATTGGAGGCCTGGTTTCCTCAACAGCCCTCACGCCAGAGAAAGCTAACCTTGCTGTTTCAACTGGCATTGGCAGATGTGGACTGAGACCTGGATTCCGGTCTTGTTTCGTATTATTCATCTGTGTGACCTTTGTCATACTTCCGGGGGCCTCGTTTGTCTTTTTCCTCTTTTTGTCATAAATTGGTTACATTTTACTATACCCCCCGCCCCAAAGGAGTGAGTTATTTCAACGACGCGAGGCATTTTATGGTGTTCCCAGGGCTGACAGACCACTTCTGTGCTTAAGTGGTTACGCTTTAAGTTTCGGACAGAATGCCTTAATGGTCTCTGGACTCCCACTTTGTTAAAGCTGAAGAATTCCTGTTTTGCAGCTTTAATTAAACTGTGTGTAGTTTTATGTTTCAAACAATAGTGTGTTTTGTTACATGTTTCTTTTGTCTTTTCAGCTTGCTAGGAATGAGAGTAAACAATGTTTATGATGTGGATAATAAGACATATCTTATTCGTCTTCAAAAGTAAGAAAATTTTATAGGTTTGTTTTCTCTTTGGTAATTATGAGATTTTTGATTGTCTTATCCACATTTTATATCTGTTTTATAGAGTAAACTTTGGCAAATTCCCTTAAAAATTTGACTTTTTTTCTTCTATAGACCAGATTTTAAAGCAACGCTTTTACTTGAATCTGGCATACGGATTCACACAACAGAATTTGAATGGCCAAAGAATATGATGCCATCTAGTTTTGCCATGAAGGTAAATTTTAAGTTATGTTGGGAGCTAAATTTTAAGGACTTGATAACTAATAATTGAGTTTTTAAACTGTTTGGGTTTTCTATGCTGTTATGAATAAAACACAGATAAAGGTAGAGGGAATAGTTAATAGGTAATGGGATGAACAAAGTAGGTGTTTATTGACTTCTCCCTGTTATCTTGCAAGTCTTTTTTCTGTTTCCACAATCAAGTTCCAGTTCAGTCTTTATCCCAACCAACTGTTTAGCCCCTTAACTGTACTCCTCTTCTCTCCTTCAAAACAATTCTCTTAGACAACATTAATTTTCTTATTTTAGGAGGGTATTAAGATTGAAGTCAGGGGCACTCAACTACTGAGCCACATCCCCAGCCCTATTTTGTATTTTATTTAGAGACAGGATCTCATTCAGTTGCTTAGTGCCTTGACTTGCTGAGACTGGCTTTGAACTTGCCATTCTCCCGTCTCAGCCTCCTAAACTGCTGGATTACAGGTGCGTACCGCTGTAGCACGCTAAACATTTTCATTAGTTATCTCACCTGATATGATGCTCTAATTTCTGAATTCATACTCAGTATCCTGACATTGTTGGCTTTCTGTGATCAGCCCCTCCCCGTTTTTCCCCCCTAGTCTTATCACCTAGAGCTCACCTTTGTGGACTGTATCCCTCTTCCTGATCTGTATTTTGCTAGAATACTTAATGATATTAATATGTTATCAAGGTGCTGGGGTTGTGGCTTAGTGGTAGAGCATTCACCTAGCACTTGCTTAGCATGTGTGAGGCACTGGGTTTGATCCCTAGCACCACATAAAAATAAATAAACAAAGGTGTCATGTCCATCTACAACTAAAAATTAAAAAAAAAAAGTTACCAAGTCATTAAATCTTGTTATTTTTCACTTCTCTTTTTGTTTTTAGTATTAAAATTGAGATTTTTACGTTTGTGGGCATGTGATCCTTTTTGTGTATGTGGGGGGAAGATGGGGAGCATTATGGATTGAACCGTTGCACATGCTATGCAGGCACTAAGCTACACCCTTACTCTTTATTTTATTTTGGAACAGGGTCTTGCCAAATTGCCCAGACTGACCTGAAACTTGTGATTCTCCTGCCTAAGCTTACCAAGTAGCTAGGATTGATTACAGGCATACACAGCCATGATACAACTATATATTACCCATGATACAACTATATATTAAAAATTCATGTGATATATAGAAGACTGACTTTTGAGTTAGATATACCTAAACTTGAATTAATTAATTTGCCACTAAATATTTTTTTAACCTGTAAAACTTATTTAACCTTTCAGAACTTAGTTTATTTAAGTGTAAAATGTGGTTAGTAACTCCCTCAGAGTTATTGATGAGAATTAATTGAAGTAACAGGTAAAGTATCTAACACAATGCTTGACACGTATTAGAGTTGCATATGTGTTAATTTCCTTCTTCTCCCCTGTTCTTTAGAAATTTGTTATGGCATTGTATTATTTCAGTAGAGACTATAGAGAAGAACTTTACCCCCAGCAATTTAGAATCTGTTTTTCATTAAAGATTAGGTGTTTCCCATTTTATAAGAGCTTTCACAAAGTTATTAAATTATTAAAGTTTATTTTATGTATTTATTTATTTATGGGGGGTACTGGGGATGGAACCCCAGTACCAGCTACATCCTCAGCCCTTTTTTATTTTATTTGTGAGACAAGGTTTCACTGAGTTGCTGGCCTACAACTTTTAATTTTCCTGACGCAGTCTCCCAAGTCTCTGGAATTAAAGACATGTACCAGCAGGCCCAGCTATTGACATTTAGTTTACTTAATACTAACCCAAAGTGGGTGTTTGGAGCTGTCCTTGATAACAGTGATACTTCTGAGCTACATCCCCAACCCTTTTTATTTCATTTTGAAACATCATCTCACTACATTCTCAGGCTGGCCTCAAACTTGAGATCCTTCTGCCTCAGCCTTCCAAGTCCAAGGTGCTTGGATACTGGGATTGTAGGCATGTGCCACCCTTGGTTGACTCTTTGAATTTATATAGTACTTTTTAACATAGATAAATATGTATTTTATCCAAGTTGCTTAGCAACACAGTGGAATATAAGGAACGAATATTATCAGTTTTACTGATGAGTTAACAGGACAGTTGAAGAGATGACAGTAGATCATGGGAACATTTCCAAATCAGGCCACATTCATAAGGGCCAGGCACTCTTGAAACGACGAGGAAAAAAAACTTCCTTAGAATTCTGATTTTGATGTGTTTGTCAATTTAAATGTGTTGAAAGATTTTCTCCAATGGAGCAGACAGTGTTTAACACTTTATAAATAAAGAGCTGTTAACTGTTGTTTGGCATAGGCAGGGTCAGGCCTAGTATGTGGTAAATCACAATGATTGTTCCTGGTTCTTATATTTGTGGTTGCCAACTATACTTCTTTGGCAGTGAGGAGAAGATTGTTTTCACTATGCTGTTGTAGGGAAAGAAAACAAGCTTTGGAGCTGGGCATAATTGTGCCCACCTGTAATTCCAGCAATTTGGGAGACTGAGACAGTTTAGCAAGATCCTGTCTCAAAGAATAAAAAGGACAAGGATGTGACTCAATGGTAAATTGCCCTTGGGTTCAATCCACAGTACTACCAAAAAAAAAAAAAAAAAAAAAAACAACAACAACCAAAAAACAAAAAAACCAAGCTTTATGAATGTAATATATAACTATTTGTATTTACCATGATCAAGAATCTCTATTTCACCTTTCCATGGTGTAAACTGCTGTCCTTTCTAGGATGACTTTTCATTTTAACCTTGTCTGTCTTTTTCTTCCTTTCTTTTCTTTTGACTGGATCTTGCTAATTTTATTTTAATTGTCAATAAGAAAAAGAACCTTATGGCTAGGGATAGAAGAAATTGCATTTGATAAAGAATGGGAATTAGTATATTTGGATATGAAATAGATTAATCAAAAGGTTGAATAGAAGATAAATGGATATAAGTAGGGGGATTAAATTTTCAGTGTACCATAAATTCATGATCTATATTTCATATTTAAAGTAGAAGATCAGTGGGAAAAAATTGGAAAACAATGAAGCACACAAAAAGAAATTTGGATACTTAACAGATTGGCATAGGAAAAGACTTTAAAAACATGAAGAGGTTGGGAATCTAGCTCAGTGGTAGAGTATCTGCAGAGTGTTAGAGGCCCTGAGTTTGACATGCAGCACCAAAAAAAAAAAAAAAAGTTATGTCTTTGAGTGAAGTCATATCAAGGTATTTATTTGCCAGTGCTATATGAGCAAAGCATATTTTGCTATAGGTCTGTTATTTTAAAATTTTGAATATAAAATGCAATTTCAGAATTAGCAGTTAGTTGTCTTGAATTTTTTCCTTTGTCATCAACAAACTTTTGTTTTATGACTACACTGTTTTACTACCATTTAAATATTATTCCTGATGGTAATGAAAAGAACCAGTACCAAACAGAAATTTACTTTTACCTCATAAATTCCTTTTTTTCCTGTTTCTTGCTAGTGCCGAAAACATTTGAAGAGTCGGAGGTTAGTCAGTGCAAAACAGCTTGGTGTGGATAGAATTGTAGATTTTCAATTTGGAAGTGATGAAGCTGCTTATCATTTAATCATTGAACTCTATGATAGGGTAAGTAAAATTTGAGGGATGGGGTAAAGGAATAGAATCTATATTCTATTCATTTTGGGATCTGCCTTTTATTCAATATTTGAGGTATTCATTATGTTCCACACAATGTTATTTTCACTGATATGTTGAGTTTTGTTAGCTCCATATTTTTGCTAATACTTGGCATTCTCTTTCTCTTAATTCAACAAAACTCTTTAAATGAGCATTTTATGATGGTTATATGATGAAAAAATTAAATTATCCTTCAAAAAAATACCCATTATATAATCATCATAAATGCCATAATAATTATATGTAAACATTTTTTCCATAGTATGCATTTGTGTAGTCAGTAGTAGTAGTAGTAGTAGTAGTAATAATAGTAATCTAAGGTAGGTTGATTAATTGATTGATTGATTGATTTTGTAGTTGTAGATGGACAGAATGCCTTTATTTTGTTTATTTTTATGTGGTGCTAAGGATTAAACCCAGTGCCTCACACATGCTAGGCAAGTGCTCTGCCACTGCCCTAAAAGAATCTATTTATTTAAATAATTTTACTTATAGAAAAGTTGTAAACACAAAAAGTTCCTGTAACCTTTCACCTAGCTTCTGTGAATGTTAATATCTTATAGAATATTTGTCACAACTAAGAAATTAACATTGGTACATAATATTGTTTCTTCATTCTCATAGTTTTTCTGTTCCAGGATACCCAGTTGTATTTAGGGCCTTTCCATTTGAAGGCTCTGAGCAGTAGGATGCATACTGTCTGGGTTGCAAAGGTCCAATTAGTGATGATTTTGGAATAGTTTTTAAGGGTTTATATATGAGAGAGTGTGCTTGGGATTTTTCCATAGTCATTGTGGTATCTGTGAGAGGTATGTTGGTTGATGCTTAAGAATTGATCCTGAGAGCTGGGGTTGTAGCTCAGTGGTAGAGTGCTTTCTTGTTACGTGTGAAGCACTTGGTTTAATCCTCAGCACCAAGTAAAATAAATAGAATAAAAGTATTGTATCCATCTACAACTTAAAAAAAAAAAGGAATAGCATTTGATCTTTGAGATTGTGTGCCTGGAATTTTTTTTTTTTTTGGTACTAAGGATGGAACCCAGGGACACTTAACTATTGAGCTACATTCCCATCCCTTTTTATTATTTATTTATTTATTTTTACCTTTTGCTTGCAGGAATCAGGGATGGCTCTCTAACTTAAGGGTCTGTTAGAAAGAGAGAGAGCACGCCTGAAACCATCCTATTTATTGAGGGGAAGACACTTGAGAAAGTTCCACCCAAATGAGGCAAGGGATTGGGTTTCAGGGTGGTGAGGCTCACTCCCAGAGCTGTATAATTCCTTGCCAAGTGAAGGTGAGGTCCATCTGCTTTTGCCCTGTGAGCAGAAGCCAGTTCTACACCTCTGTCGCTCAAGACTAAGAGTTGTACTCAGCTCCTGTTCATGGAGGCCCCCGACACACAATTAAAGGACTGAGGATGTAGTGTGGTGAGGGACATCACAGCATCCCTTTTTATTTTGAAACAAGGTCTTCTTAAATTGTTTAGGGCCTTGCTAAATTGCTGAAGCCTGCCTTGAACTTGTAGTCCTCCTGCCTCAGCCTCATGAGTTGCTGGAATTAGAGGTGTGTGCCACCATGCCTGGCATGTCTGAAGTTTTGATGTGTGGTGCTTCTAGAGTTGGTCAGACTTTGAGGAAAGCTTATTGCTACTCACACATTTAAGAAAGTATATTTAGGCCAGATGCAGTGGCACATGCCTTTAATCCCAGTAATTTGGGAGGCTGAAGCAGAAAGATTGCCAAGTTTAAAGCTAGCCTCAGCAACTTAGTGACAGCCTGTCTCAAAATAAAAAATAAAAAGGGCTAGAGGTGGCTCAGTGGTTAAGCACCCCTGGTTCAATTCACAGTACCAAAAAAAAAAAAAAGTAGGTTTATTAAGTTAGCAATAGGAAAGACTCTGGGAAACAAGACCAGAAAGTGGCTTATTAAGTATATCAGAATCAAGTGCAGTATTTCCCAAACTATGTTCCTTAGATACTGTATCCTGTAAGATAATAGGGGTGTCTAGAAAAATGGGTTCAATAGGCATGAAAGTTTGAGGAACCCTGAGAATAAAGTAAGATTAAATTTTTTTCACTTTAGTACTTATTAGTCCTTTTAATATGATAATGCGATGGGTACATTTCTTACAGAAGGAAGTGTTAAGTAGAATTTCCAAAACTTACTTGATCACAGAATTGTTTTTAATAGAAGGTAAGGAAACCCATGTTATGAAGTACTTTTAGGAAACTTTGCATTAAGGAAAACCCTTTCAGGGACATAATCTTCCTTATTGGAATCCTTTAGATGTTCCTGATAACTGTATAATTTGATCAAAGAAATCAAATTTTGAATACCTTTTATGTTGCAGGCTCTGTGACCTTTTATTCTTCATATCATATCTTAACCAGATACTATCAGAACTTCTTTATAAGCCCTTTACTTTCCTTTTCCAGTTAACTTTTTTTTTTTTTTTTTTTTTTGGTACTGAGGATTGAACCAAGGGTGCTTAACCACTGAGCAACATCCTTACCCCCCCCCCCCCCTTTTTTTTTTTTTTTAAATACCAGGGATTGAACCTAGGGATGCTTTACTACCAAGCCACATCTGCAGCCCTTTTTATTTTTATATTTTATTAGAGATAGAGTCTTGCTGAGTTGCTGAGGCTGGCTTTGAACTTGTGATCCTCCTATCTCAGCCTCCCAAATCGCTGTGATTCCAGGCATGTGCCACCATTACCAGCCCCAGCCATTTAAAAAAAAATTTTTTTTTTTTAGTTGTTGATGGACCTTTATTTTATTCATTTACTTATATGTGGTGCTGAGAATTGAACCCAGTGCCTCACACATGTGATGCAAGCGCTCTACCAGTGAGCCACAACCCCAGCCCCCCATTTTTTATACTTTATTTAGAAACAGAATCTTGCTGAGTTGCTTAGGGCCTTGCTGAGTTGCTGAGGCTGGCTTTGAACTTGCAATCCTCCTACCTCAGCCTCCCTAGCCACTGGGATTACAAGCATGTGGCATTACCCCCAGGCTCCAGTTAATTTTATATTCTTTAAGTTAAAATTAATGTTTAAAATTTAAATTTATTTTCACTCTAATAAATTTGTAAGGTTGTATTTTGGGAGAAGTTTTATCTTCATTAAGTCCTCCCTTTTTTACCAAAAAGGTTATATAGTAACATTAAATTTTAATTCTAAACTTCATTAGTTTGTTTGGTTTTGTTTTTGACTGTGCTAGGTATTGAACTCAGGTCCTCATGCATGCTAGGATACTAGTAGGCAAGTGCTCTACCACTGTCCCTAGCCCTAATAATTTCATGGATTTTTCGGGGGTATAGGGACTGAGGATTGTATCCAAGGGTGCTCTACCACTGAGCCACATCTCCAGTCCTTTTTCATTTTTTATTTTGAGACAGGGTCTCACTAAGTTGCTGAGGCTGGCTTTGAATTTGCCATCCTCCTGCCTTAGCCTCCCAAGCTGCTGGGATTACAGGTGTATGTCACCATGCCCAGCTATAATTCATTTGTTGAAATTAAGTCTTTAATTGTAAATCTTTAGTAAATAATTTCATTTTGCCTACATATACCTTCTCCTTCCACAGAATTTTTTGTGTGTTTTGCTGACTTTTTTTTTTTCTTTCTGTGGTGCTGGGGACTGAATTCTGAACCTTGTACATATTAGGCAAGTGTCACTGTGTCACTGAACTACATATCCAGCCCATCCAGCCCATGTCTTACTACTACTTCTTTTTACACATTCAAATATACATTTAAATATTAAAATGTTTTTTTTTTTAAACATAGTCTTCATAAGGTAATAACATTTTACTATTTATTGTTAAATTGATCTATCATAATTAGCAATTTCTGGGGCTGGGGATATAGCTCAGTTGGTACAGTGCTTGCCTTGCATGCACAAGGCCCTGAGTTTAAACCTCAGTACCAACAAAACAAACACAATAATTTCCCAGATGTTTACACGTAGACTATTTCTTCTTTTTTTTCCCCCTCTATTATAAATAAATTTCAGTGAACATCTTTAAGCATGTAGCTTTGGGTTTATTGAGTTAATTCATTAGGCTACATTAGACCACATAACTGTTGTTATTAAAAGACGAATTGTAGGTGAAAGTATAATAGCTCTTTGCTTGGCTTCTAAAATATATATTTTATTTTTCTTAATAAGTCAGTACTTATATCCTGGCTCATGCAAATATAAACATGAGGTCCCCTAGTAGTTGTCAAGGTGTTAATAAATGATTGTGCTTCTGCTAGTACTTCTGTAATAGCGTCAGACAGTGAATTTGATGTTGCTCTAGATACCTTCACTGTTTCAAACTTGGGTCTTTAGAATTTGTTTATCTTGTTTCACAGTCTGCTGGGCAGGTTCAAGGAGGATTGTTTAGATGTGACTTTGGTGTATTTTGTTTTATAACTTCATTTTTGTAACCTCAATAAGGTTGTTAAGAGACTACATCCTTTTTAAGAAGTTTCATGACTATTTTGAAAAAGCATTAAATTATATTTTACTCTATTGCAGGGGAACATTGTTCTTACAGATTATGAGTACCTAGTTTTAAATATTCTAAGGTTTCGAACTGATGAGGCAGATGATGTTAAATTTGCTGTTCGTGAACGCTATCCAGTTGATCATGCTAGAGCTGCTGAACCTTTGCTTACTTTGGAAAGGTAACATCTTTTGTTTTAAACTCATTTCATATTGTATTAAAAGATAAAAATAGTTATATTTCAGAATATGAAAAACTGTCAGATAAAAAATACTTTGTTTACTTGGATAACAACTAAATTTGGACTACTTGAACTACAAATACATGTCTTTTAAACTAAGTTTTGGGTTACTTCAGATATTTATGATTTCTTGGTAAAGAGTGGGGACAACTCTTGTTCTGTGAGAAGGCAGATGGACATCCTGGGCAGAATGCAAAGAGAGAATTTTTGTTTTACTTAGGAAAAAGGGAACTAAGGTGGTATAAGGTGATTATAGTTGTACTTTTCTGGCTTGAAGGCTTTTGCTGACAAATAGTCTGCGGTAGTGGTCCTCAAAGTGTAGCAAGCATCAGAATCTCCTGAAAGGCTTGTTATAACATAGATTGCTCCATTTTGCTAATTCCTCATGTAAGGCTCAGGAATCTGCATTTCTAACAAGTTCTCAGATAATGCTAATCTGGTGATCACACTGATCCACAGGATCCTTAAGAGTTTTTATTAAATTAATTAGGTAAAGCCATTTTAGATATTAAGATACAGCATGATGATTTACAAAGGATATTTGACATAAAAATGTCTCTTTCATGACACATATGTGGGCAAATTGATGATAAGGAGTGTGTCTTAGTTGATTTCTGTTAGAAAACCTGGGTTCAACTCCCAGGCTGCTGATTGAGATAAACTACTTTTATGAACTCATTTCCTCACTTACAAGAGAACTAATTTCTATTAATTGCAGAGTATTATAAAGATTAGGTCAATTGATGCAGGTGAAAGCAGTGTGAATGTGAACAAGGCTATAATTTTTTTTAATATAAGACAGTAAGAGTTGTATCAATTTGTTTCACAGATTGACTGAAGTAATAGCCAGTGCACCTAAAGGAGAACTACTGAAGAGAATTCTTAACCCATTACTTCGTGAGTAATCCTATAATAGCAATGAAATGTTTGTAAGATAATGTGATTTTCAGGACTATATCTAAATTTTTTATGGTTCTGGTTTAAAATATGAACAAGGAGTTTAAAATGATATTTTTAAAAATTATCTTTTAATAATGATCTGTTTTATTTTTAAAGATTTTTTTTTTCTTTCCAGTACTGGGAATTGAACCCAGGGGTGCTTTGCCACCGAGATACATTCCCAGTTCTTTCTTTTTTTTGAGACAGGGTGTTGCTTAGTTGCTGAGGGTCTCACTAAGTTGCTGAGGCTGGCCTTGAACTTGCAACCTTCCTGCCCCGGCTTCCCGAGTCACTGGAATTACAGTTGTCTGCCACCATGCCCAGCTATTGCCTGATTTTTTTTTAAAAATATTTATTTTTTAGTTTTAGGTGGACACAATATCTCTATTTTACATTTATGTGGTGCTGAGGATCGAACCCAGTGCCCCATGCATCATAGGCAAGTGCTCTAGCACTGAGCCACAATCCCAGCCCCTGTTGCCTGATTTTTAATGTGGACATTAAACCAGTTTTTAGATGCTAAACCAACCTTGCATTCCAGTGATAATCCCCCTGGTCATAGTTTGTAATCATTTCATATGTGGCTAAATACTATTATAGTCCTATAACTTAACCTGATTTCTCTAAGTTTATTATAATTTTAAATTCTTGTGATACTTCATTGTTATTTTGGATCATACTTCAAAATAAGTACATTCACTATTATTTTCATTGGCTTCTTTTATTGATTAGATCATTCTTATTTGGATGTAAATTTGTACTACATTTTTTATTTAATTTTATAGGAAAATAGTAAAAATAGTTCTCTCTGCTTTTATAGCCTATGGGCCAGCTCTCATTGAGCACTGTCTTATAGAAAATGGATTCTCTGGCAACGTCAAAGTGGATGAAAAACTTGAAAGTAAAGGTATGTGCATGGTACAAGTTTTGAAGTTTTGTCCATTTTCATCTGTCCCCTCCTCCCCCCAGTACTGAGAATTGAATCCAGGTCTTGCACATGCTAGGCAAGCACCTTACCACTTAGCCACACCCTCATCCCCCATTTATATCCTTTTTTAAAAACTGAAAATTTGAATTGAGAATATAGCTCAGTGGTAGAGCACTTGCATAGCATGTCAGTCCTCATCACTGAAAAAAAAAACAAAAAACCTTGAAGGTTATTTCTGATAAAGTAATAAATGAATAGATAATTCTAGACTTAAAAAACTTTGACTTATGAGTGTCATATGCATGTGGGTATTCCTGTCCTTCTCCACTGTGTAGCTTTATCCTTGGTAATTTGCAGTTCAATCTCACACTTTTTTGTCTTTTCTCTGGTACTGGGGATTGAGGCCAGAGGTACTTTACCAATGAGCTACTTCCCCAGCCCTTTATTTTTTATTTTGAGATGTTTCTGCTAAGTTGCCTGGGCTGGCCTTAAACATGATGTCCTCTTGTCTCAGTTTCCTGAGTAGCTTGGATTATAAGTGTGCACCTTACCTACTAGCCAGTTCAATCTTGAAAACTTTTCACTTTAGAATATTTTCTTTCTATCCCCTAAGATTTTGGACTGGCTCAGCTTGGGACAATTAGAGTCTCAAAGAGATGAATATAGTAGCCTTAAAACCTAGAACATGCAGTGCTTCTAGAAACAGCATTATTCATATATTTGGATCTCTGTAATTCTGTGGTGTGGCCATATGATTGAAGTAGGCTTTTGTAACTACCTAGGGAACCTAATTTAACTGCCAGATTAGGAAGTAAAATAGAGGAAACATTAGGAAAATATAAGATTTGGTATTTAACAAAATTCAACTTATACTTGTGTAATTTTTTTTCTTGTGCAATATTTGAAAAATCATTCTTGTTGTTTATATTATAGGTATATCATTTCTTAAGGTTTAGGAATAATTTGTGTTTAAAAATGTAAATTGAGTGTTTAAGTTTCTGAAATACACTAAATCAGTATATTCTCCCCTCCAAAATGATAATACAGGTATTTTTATTAATTATATAAATGCTAATAAAGAGGTATTTTTGTTTTGTTTTAATAAAATGAATCTGATACTCATCTGGAACAAAAGCATGTGAAAACATGTAAGAAAGCTCTAAAATAGTGATTTGTTATTATTATTACTGTATGTATAACCTTTTCACAGATTAAAATATAATAGTAAGTTACAGTGACTTAAACAGTAACTTTTTAGAGAACGAATAGTCAGAATAAAGAATCTAGAAACATGCTCAAATATATATAGGAAATTAGTTTGAATAAAGTGCTTTTCAGATCATGGAGGGAAAGATGACTTATTCAGTAATAGAATGACCAAGATATAACCTTATTTATATAAACTGATTAAACAACTATACCTAATTTTCTTGAACACTTTACATTATTTTTTAAATACTTTTCTGCTTTTCTACATAGTTGTTAATGGTTAATTGGTTAATTGACACTTGATTGGCACTCATTTTTCTTTTTTTATTCCATTAGATATTGAAAAAGTACTCATTTGTCTGCAGAAGGCAGAAGAATATATGAAAACAACATCCAACTTCAGTGGAAAGGTAACACCATTTTACACCATGTTTCATTTATTTTGATTTTCTAGAAATTAAATGTTCATTTAAAGATTAATATACGTATATTTTATTGTTCTAATATTTTAAAAATGATATTTGTGATATACTTATTCCAGGGTAAGATTTTTCTTCTCTTGGTTGTGGTTTATTTTGGGTGCTGAGGATTGAACAACCCATAACCTCAAACCATGCTAAGTACATGCTATACCACTGAGCTATACTTCCAGTCCCAGGATAGTTTTTATAATTGGTATGGATTTATAATATTTGTTCTCCTTTTATAGAAAGTACTATGTAAAGTACTCCAGAAAAGTTGAATTTGTGAATTATTGTTTTTGTTTTGTGGTGCTGAGAATTGAATCCAGGGCCTCACTCATGCGAGGCAAGCACTCTACTACTAAGCCACATCTCCAACTCCCGTAATTTGGTGATTTACATATCTGTAATATTTAAACAGTTTTAAAATTACCTCATACTTTATAAGTATTTTTCTTCTCTAATCATAGTACATATTTACTTACAAAAATTAATAAAAATGTTAGTCGTGGAAAGAAAATCTGTACTAATGATTAATAGAAATAATTTTATTATTGGATTTTTGTAGGGATATATCATTCAGAAAAGAGAAATAAAACCAAGCCTGGAAGTAGATAAACCAGTTGAAGATATACTCACGTAAGCATGTAGGCATGGATCAACTTGCTTTGGATCTTTATTAATATTCTTGAATGTGATATAATAAATATGTTTTACAGGTATGAGGAATTTCATCCTTTCTTGTTTTCTCAACATTCACAATGTCCATATATAGAATTTGAATCATTTGACAAGGTGGGTTTTCTAGTTCTGTTTTTTGATCAGAAAAAAAACTTGAGCACTTTATATTATTTCACAAATACTTTTCTGAAAAAGTCCATATATTCCTCAGAAATACTGAAATGATATGAGGTGTTAATATCAGCTTGCTTTGATTAAGAATTTAACATATTCTTGTCACTTTGAAATACTGAAATGATATGAGGTCTTAATACCAGCCTGCTTTGATTGAGAATCGAATATATTCTTTTTGCTATGAATCTGGGCATTAAAAATCAATACAGTCATAGATACAGTTCCTGGAAACAATTGTTGCCACTTTATTTGAAGGGAAGGACCAAAGACTTGAACAGTTAAGCTCTTTAATGCATGAACTACATGTATTAATACATGGAGTAGAAATGTTGTCAAGTTCTTTGAGAAATTCTGTGTACATTTAAAGTAGAGACCATACTGTTTTTATAGCTAGTGTGTATTTGTTTCTTTAATAAGGCCGTGGATGAATTTTATTCGAAGATAGAAGGTCAAAAAATTGATTTAAAAGCTTTACAACAGGTATGGTATTATTAAATTAATGACTTATTTATCATTGTTTTTTGGTTTAGTTTGATTTGGTGTTTTGGTGCTAGGGATTGTACCCAGGGCTTCCTGCATGCTGTGCAGTCTACCACTAAGCTACAACTGTTCCCTATTTGTCATAAACTCTTTTTTTTTTTTTTTTTTAGGACTTTAATAAAACTAGGTCTTGTATTTTCTTCAGAATTTTTTCCTTTCGAACCAAGGTGTGCTCTATCACTAAGCTATATCCACATCCCTTTTTATTTTTTAAATTTTGAGACAGAGTCTCCATAAGGTGCCAAGGCTGCTCACAAAGTTAGGATCCCTTTGCCTCAGCTTCTGAAATAGCTGGAATTACAGGTGTGTGCCACCAAGCCCAGCTAAAGCTAGACCTTTAATTTTCGGTGTATTGTGACTCCATGAGGAGGATTTAATATGCAATGTTTTTCCAACACATTTGACCATGGTTTTTTTATTGTTTGTTTGTTTGGTTTTGGTTTTTAGTTGTAGATGGACACAATACCTTTATTTTACTTATTTATTTTTATGTGGTGCTGAATATTGAATCCAGTGCCTCACATGTGCCAGGCAAGCATTCTACCACTGAGCTATAACCCTAGCCCCATCTGACCATATTTTTAGAGTATGTGCTGGCAGAACGTTTCAAGAATTGATAATAGTCATTCTTGATTTAGAAAAGACTTGATTTTTTAAAGAGACTTGATTTTTTAAAAATTCAAGTCTTAAAATATATGTGCAAAAATTTCAGGTTATGTACCCCCTCCTGTTTAGTTTTAAAAAAATAGTTAATAGTAAGTTCAATATCAAAGCAGGTAATTAAATGGATTACATAGTACTTTGGCTGACGAACAAATGCTTAGCAGTAACATTGATACCCATGTTTTTATGTGCATCAAAAATACAGATTGAAAGAATAAAAAATTTTTTTGTTGTTGTTCTGGGAACTGAACCCAAGAGTGCTTCACCACTGAGCTACATCCACAGCCCTTTTTACTGCGTTGCTTAAGGGCTTGCTAAGTTGCTGAGGCTGACCTTGAACTTGTGATCTTCCTGCCTCAGCCTCTGAGTTGCTGGATTACAGACAGGTACCACTGTGCCTGGCTTCAGATTAAAAATTAAAAATAAGGGGCTGGGATTGTGGCTCAGTGGTAGAGTGCTTGCTGGTATGAGGCACTGGGTTCGATCCTTAGCACCACATAAATGTAAAATAAAGATGTTGTGTCCACCTAAAACTAAAAAATAAATATTAAAAAAATTTAAAAATAAAAACTGCAAATTGAGCATCCCTAATCTGAAAACCTGAAATGCTCTAAAATCTGAAACTTTTTAAAAAAATATTTTATTCGCTTATTGATTTTTATGTGGTGCTGAGGATCAAACCCAGTGCCTCACCTGTACAAGGCAAGTGCTCTGCCACTTAACACAACCCCAGCCCAAAAATCTGAAACTTTTTGAGTGTCATTGGTGCCCAGGAAGATATAGATTTCAGATTTTCGTGTTAGGGCTATACAGCTGGTAAAGTCCATGCAAATATTAAAAAATCCAGGAAACTTAAAATCTGAACTACTTCTGGTCCCAAACATTAATTTATTTTGGTAATCTTCATGGGTTCTTTTAATAGTATTCTTGTAAATCTTTTTTGGTATTTCATCTCACATTTTAATATTCACTAATTTTTGGTGTTGTTAATATTATTAGAAAGTTTGTCCCCAAGTCAACCTTGAAATGTAAATTCTTTTTTTTAATGTTTATTTTTTTTTTTTAGTTGTAGTTGGACACACTACTTTTATTTCATTTATTTATATGTGGTGCTGAGGATCGAACCCAGAGCCTCACACATGCTAGGCGAGCACTCTACCACTGAGCCAAAACCCCAGCCCCTTGAAATGTAAATTCGATATGATAAAATGCTATATAGAAGGTCAGATAACCACCATAAAACTTTGTATTTCTAATTTAGGAGGAAAGTGCTCTGTAAAATATTGGCAATAATATTGAGAAAATGTAATGTATCAATAAAATAAAAAGGTGTTTGGTAATTTCTGCTCTTTAAGAATTTATTCTACCAAACTTTACTTTTATGTCATAGGAAAAGAATGTTTTGAATTCTGTTTGAATAATGACAAAGGGCATATCTTATAATTTAATGTAACCTTTAATCAGAACACCTTCCTGTGTAGGGCACAGGAGGTATATGAGGAGAGGGAGAGAAGGAATTTTGGAGCATGGAACATTTTCTGGTGGAAAAATGGACTAGGGGAACTTGAGCTAGCTAAATGACATTAAGGCGGCAGAGGTGGGACCAGAATAGTGAATTTTAGGAGTTAAGAGAAAGTGCCATAAAGTAGGAGAAATCTAATTTTTAAGTGTGTTTTGTCACCAAAAGGAAAAACAAGCACTGAAGAAATTAGATAATGTCCGAAAGGATCACGAAAACAGATTAGAAGCTCTTCAACAGGCTCAGGTATTGTGTTTAGCTTTTTCATGTTTTTTTTTTTTTTTTAATGATAACCTCAACTGGCATTATAGTATATGTATTTGGTTTATTTTTTAAGGAAATAGACAAACTGAAAGGAGAACTCATAGAAATGAACCTACAGATAGTTGACAGAGCCATTCAGGTAGTTCGAAGTGCTTTAGCCAACCAGATAGACTGGACAGAAATCGGGGTAATCGTGAAAGAAGCCCAAGCTCAAGGAGACCCTGTTGCAAGTGCAATCAAAGAATTAAAACTACAAACAAATCATGTTACAATGCTGCTAAGGTAAGTTTGGTTCTTAGTTAAGTAGTCAGTGCTTATCTTTATTTTGTTATTTAAATAAATTAAATAAATTTTAATTTTTTTCTTTCGAAATTTATTCTTAGAAAAAATTAATTTACACTAGAATAAGTAATGAAACTTAAGCCATTTATAATTTCATTGAGGAAAAAAAATGAAAATAAAAAAGTGATGTCATTGACATTAGTGAAATACTATTGAATATTTTTAATAGAAATCCATACTTATTATCAGAGGAGGAAGATGACGATGTTGATGGTGATGTCAGTGTTGAGAAAAATGAAACTGAACCACCAAAAGGAAAAAAGAAAAAGCAAAAGAACAAACAGCTGCAGAAGCCTCAGAAAAATAAGCCATTGCTTGTTGATGTTGATCTCAGCTTATCAGCATATGCCAATGCCAAGAAGTAAGTCATTTGAACACAAATTTTAGGTAACATATTATCTGCAATAAGTCAGTTAAGAGTATTAAGAATGTTAAAAGAGCAATTGTTTTGGTGAAAATACTCCCTTTGCCCCAGTATTAATACTTTATTTTAGTGTACAGATGGAAAGCTGGAAAATACTCTGTATTGAAATTTTCTCGGTTGCCCCTCACATTATGGAAACCCTATCCCCCTCTGGAAATGCCTTTTTAAAAATTTAATTTGGTGCATTATTCAGCTTTGTTCTGTGATTAAATAATCTGTAAAATTAGAAATAAGTAGAAAACTAAAGAATAAAGATGTTACTTAAAATTAAGAGATATATTTTTCTAGGTATTATGATCACAAGAGATATGCTGCCAAGAAAACGCAAAAAACTGTTGAAGCTGCTGAGAAGGTATTTAATATTAGAGTGAATGTTAACTGTTTTCGCCTGCTTTAATAGCCTTAACTATTATTTCTGTTTAAATGAAATTAAAAAATGTTTTTTTGAGACTGGGGGTGGAACCCAGGTACTTAAACACTGAGCCATATACCTGTAAAATATTGGCAATAATATTGAGAAAATGTAATATATTAATAAAATAGAAAGGAGTTTAGTAATTTCTGCTCTTTAAGAATTTATTCTACCAAACTTTACTTTTATGCCATAGGAAAAAAAAAATGTTTTGAATTCTGTTTGAATAATGAAAAGGGAAATAGGGGCATATCTTTTTTATATTTTTATTTATAGAGACAGGGTCTCACTGAGTTGCCTGGGGCCTTGCTAAGTTGCTGAGCCTGGGTTTGAACTCACAATCCTCCTGCCTCAGCCTCCTAAGCCATTGGGATTATAGGTGTGTGCCACCACACCTGCCTAAATGAGATTTTTTAATTCAGAAAGATCTTTTGAATTTAATGGTGCTTTAAATGTATTTCCAGTATTTATTTTCTTTTTCAAACCTTTTCCTCTCCATTCTTCTCTGCTCAGATGTTGGAGAGGTCCTGAACTTTTTGCTCATAAATCATATCCAACCTATCAGTGGATCTTTTTGGTTTTTACTATAAAGTTTTTTTTTTTTTTTTTTTTTAAAGGGTGATTTTTTTTTTTTTTTTAGAGAAAGAGAATTTTTAATATTTATTTTTTAGTTTTCGGCGGACACAACATCTTTGTTTGTATGTGGTGCTGAGGATCGAACCCGGGCCTCACGCATGCCAGGCAAGCGCGCTACCACTTGAGCCACATCCCCAGCCCAATTTTACTATAAAGTATTAACCAGAACCTCACACATCTCTTTTTTTCATGGGTCAGCCTTTCATTTTCTGTGTTCATATGGACTATAATAGCAGTCTCTTAATTGGATTTGTGTCCTACCTTTTTCCCAATACAGCCTGTTCTCCAATAGCAATCCTGGTGATGCTTTTAAATCACAAGTGAAGTCCATTCTCTCCTCTACTTAAAATTTTTTTATTCTTTTCCATTTTTATATAATTCAAAACCCTTCTCTTGGCCTTAAGGGCCTGTGTGATCTGCTTTCCTCTGACCTCTTCACTTGTATTCTTCCTCTTAAACATTCTTTCTGGCTACATTGTGATTTTAGCTATTCCTAAAGCCATGGTAAATTGTCCTCTTAGGGCCTTTGCATTTCCTTTTCTCTACCTGGAATGCTCTTTCCTGAAATTTTCATAGTTTGATCATTCTATTCATTCACTTATCTCCTTAAATTGAGACTTTACCAGAGAAGACTTTGTTGACCACTTAATAAAATTAGTACCACCCTGAATCTCTACTTTGTTGATTTCTTCTTTAAAAAAAGTCTTCCCAATAGGGCTGGGGAGATAGCTCAGTTGGTAGAGTACTTGTCTTGCATGCACAAGGCCTTGGGTTCAATCCCCAGCACCACAAAAAAAAAAAAAAAATCTTCCCAACAGACATATCTGTTGGAATACTTATGTTTTTCCTCTGAAATGTAGATTGCGTAAAAGTAGGATTTTTCCTCTCAGTACTGGTATTGAATCTAGGAGTACTCTGCATTGGGTTATATATACCCCCTACCCCCTTTAAAAAAAAAGGGTCTCACTAAGTTGTCCAGGTTGTCCTTGAACTTAACAGTCCTCCTGCCTAAGCCTCCACAGTAGCTGGATTTGCAAGCCTGTGCCACCATACCCAGCAACGTAGGATCTTTGTCTGTTTTATTGATTGCTGCATCCTAATCCCTGGAATAGTGTCTGGAATAGAACAGTAACCTTAATGTATGTTAAATGAGTAACCTTCATGAAGTCTGCCTCTATCTACTGCTCTCTGATCTCATTTCATGATATTTTATCCTGTGATCACTACTAGCTGGTCTTTTCTTTCTGTTGATAAGGCTCTTCTTCCTATTCTTAGTCTGATAACTTCATAGATCCTTTAGATTTCAGCTTCAATGCCGTTTCCTCAGAGATACCGTCTTTGATCAAAATCTAGTATAAATTGGGTTCCCTTGTTATGCTTTGATAACATTCTTAGAAGCACTTACCATATGTTTATTTGAATGAGTACTCGTTTAATAGTGCCTCTTTTCATAGATTCCAGTGGGGTGTGGGAGGGGGCTTTGTTCCCATCTTGTTCACTATTGTATCCACTTAAAACCAGCAACATGATAGCACTTGGAATCTGATAAGTGAACAAGGTAGTTCTTTATTTGTATGCCTTGAGCTAATATTTGCATATGTTCAAGTTTTGACTTTTAAGTTATTTTAATATTTAAGGCAAAAATCTTTTGTTCTTCATTACTTTCAAATATGTATATGTTAGTGGGTAGAAAATGCCAGTTTTAAAAACTATTGGAAAAATTTTCCAATCATTGGTAAGTAAAATGTTTGAGTTACTATAATCTTATGTGCATTTTTTTTGCATACTTAATAAAAATGGATGTGTTTATGAAAAAAAAACAAAAAAACCCCTATTTCTTAGCTGGTATGGAGGCATGTCTGTAACCACAGAAACTCAGGATGCTGAGGCAGGAGGATTCTAAGTTCAAGGCTAGCCTGGGCAACTTAGGGAGACCCTGTCTCAAAAAAACAAAACAAGGGCTGGGCTATGGCTCAGTGGCAAAGTACTTGCCTAGCATGTGTGAGGCACTGGGTTCAATTCTCAGCACTACATATAAATAAATAAAATAAAGGCTTGTTGACAACTAAAATAATACTTAAAAAAAATAAAAATAAATAAATAAAATAATATTAAAAAAAAATAAAAACAAAACATAAAAGGGCTGGGGATATAGCTCAGTGGTAGAGTACCCTTGGGCTTGGGTTCAATCCCCAGTATCATAAAACACAAAACTATTTCTTGTCCCATTGTTTACCTGGGTGTATTTAAATACATTCTGAACAAATTATTTTAAAAGTGTATTATTTTTTCCTATAAATAGGCATTCAAATCAGCAGAAAAGAAAACAAAGCAAACATTAAAAGAAGTTCAAACAGTCACCTCTATTCAGAAAGCAAGAAAAGTATATTGGTAAGTGTTCTCCCTTTTTAAAACTTAGTTTGTTTTATCAGCAGTGTACAAGTACACTATTTAGAAGGTCTAGCAGTTCTATAAATTTTATTACAAAACCAGTAGCCCTGTAATTCTTCACCTCATTCCCATTGCCTTCTCTTTTCTTTGCCTTTTTTTTATAATATGCTTATATTGCTGCTTACTTTTTCCTTTTTACAGTCTTGACTTCTAACTATGGAAGATGAGAATTTCATTTCTTTCTTATTTGTGCTCTGTTGCATTCACACACTTACAGAATAATTTTGTCAAGAATGATAGTCATCAATGACAGTTTGAATATTTAAATTGCAGTACTGGGGAATGAATCCAGAGACACTTTTATTTTTATTTTGAGACAGGATCTTACTAAGTTGCCCAGGCTGGCCTCAAACTTGTGATCCTCCTGCCTCAGGCTCCCACGTCACTGGGATTATAGGTGTGTGCCACTGTGCTTGGCTTCTTGCTCAGTTTTTTATCTTGCTTAGTCAATAATTTTCTTGTTTCATTTGCTTTCTATTTCTTTTATTTTTTTGTGATACTGGGGATTCAACCCAGGGGTGCTCTACTACTGAGCTATATCTCTAGCTGTTTTTATTTCCTGTTTTTTATTTTGAGACAGAATTTTCTTAAATTGCCCAGGCTGGCTCAAACTTTGGATTCTCTTGCCTAGCTGGGATTACAGGCAGGGTTTGCTTTATTTTTATTTTTATCGCTAATTCATCTTCAGATTCTCTTTCAAGTGAAATTCCTTTATTATTATTGCCTTGTAGAGGTCAGAGGTCTCTCTTGGAGCTTTTGACCTGCATCTTAGCATATTAAAATCTCCTTTTAATATTATCTTAGAAGATCTCTTTCCCCCTCTTTGTGTTGGATTTTCTGTCCTGGATCTCATACTTCTCTTTATTGGTTGGTATGGAGTGTGTGCAGAGCTTTATGAGAAAGGTTTGTATAGGAGGTAAAGTTTAGTTTAAAGTTCTCTAATGTATAAAAAATTATTTTATTCATATTTAATAGGGTTTTTGGTGTAGAAATCTAGTTTGAAATAAATAAATAAACATATATATATATATATATATACACACATATATATATAATTTTTTACATGCACACAATATTGAAACTATATTTTCCTAGCACTTAGGTTTACCTAAGACTTTGGAAGGCATTGCTCTGTTGTAGTAACTTTCAGAATTGATTTTGAGAAGAATACCTTCCTGATGGTATGATTTCATAAGGATTTTTTTTTTTTTTTTTTTTGTGGAGGATGGCATCCCATTATGTTGCTAGCTGGCTTGAACTTCTGGGCTTAGCCTCCTGAATAGCTGAAACCACATGCCATGCCCAGCTCAAGGGTTTTTTTGTTTGTGTTTGTGTTTTTTTTTTGTTTTGTTTTTTGTTTTGTTTTGTTTTGTTTTAGTGCTGGGGATCCAACCTAGGGCCTTGTGCCTGCTAAGTAAGCACTCTGTCACTGAGCTATACCCTCAGCCCAGATGTCATTTTAACATTGATATTTTATATGCAACTTGTTTTTGCCTTCCATAAACTTGTAAATTTTCATTTTCTTTTTTTTTTCTCTCCTCATTTTATCCTAAAAAATTTCCAGAATTTCGTGATAGTATGTTTGCTTTGTTTTTAATTTATTTTTATTTGTTCTTTTTAGATATACATGACAGAATATATTTTGGCATACTATACATACATGGAGTATAACTTATTCTAATTGAGATCTTATTCTTGTGGTTGTACATGATGCGGAATAATCCTGATTGTGTATTCAAATATAAGGCTAGGAAAGTTATGTCCAATTAATCCTGCTGCCCTTCCTGATGGTATGATTTCATAAAGCTGTTTTAATCCATTATGCTGGATATTTTCTGGGCCCTTATTAACCTTCGGGTTTTGTTTTGTTTTGTTGTTGTTGTTTTAATTTTTTTTTTAATAGCTATAGATGGACAGCATGCCTTTGTTTAGTTTTATGTAGCACTAAGGATCGAACCCAGTGCCTCACACTTGATAGGCAAGCACTCTGCCACTGAGTATAGCCCCAGCCCTAACCTTCAGTTTTGAGACATTTTCTTGACATGATTCTTTCTGTTTTTGCAATGCTGGGGATCAAACCTTTGGCCTTGGGCATGCTAGGCAAGAGCTCTACCACTGAGCCATACCCCAGCATTGCAGTTCTTGAAAAACTGCCTGTTGTCTACTATGTCTTTTTCTTTTCTGGAAATCCAGTTTTAATTATGGAACATCCTAGGTGGGTCTTCCAATTTTCTTGAGTTTTCTATTTTTTAACTCTTATTTTCTTATAATACATTCTGAGAGATTTCTTCAACTTTCAGTTCTTCCATTGAATTTATTTATTCCTATCATGATTTATTTATTTAAAGAGAGAGAAAGAGAGAGAGAGAGTTTTTTGATATTTATTTTTTAGTTTTTGGCGTACACAACATCTTTGTTTGTATGTGGTGCTGAGGATCGAACCTGGGCCACACGCATGCCAGGCAAGCGCGCTACCGCTTGAGCCACATCCCCAGCCCCTCCTATCATGATTTAAAAAAAAAAAAAAAATTTCCCCTGGTACTGGGGATTGAACCTAGGATCTCAATCAACTATGCTGGGCAGGCATTCTGTCACTGAGCTACATCCCTAACCTTATGCTTTTAATTCTAGGAACTCTCTTTTGCTTCTTCATGCCTGTTTTATGTCCTGCTCTAGTTTTATTTAGCTGAGAAGTGTTTTTGTTTTGGTGGTGGCGGTGGTGTACTGAGGATTGCAACTAGGGGCACTTTATCACTGAGCTATATCCTCAGTCCTTTTTTACTTTTTGTTTTGAGACAGGATCTCACTAACTTACTAAGGTTGGCCTCAAACTTTTGATTTGCCTACCAGAGATTGAACCCAGAGCCTCACACAAACTCTTTACCACTGAACTTACACAATTCCAGCACAACTATTCACATTTTTTTTTTAAGAGAGAGTTTTTTATTAGTTTTTGGGGGTCACAACATTTTTATTTTATTTTTATGTGGTGCTCAGGATCTAACCCAGCGCCCTGCGCATGCCAGGCGAGTGCGCTACTGCTTGAGCTACATCCCCGTCCCCCAACTATTCACATTTTATAGTAGAGTATTAAAATGCTGATTAGGGGACTGGGGTTTTGGCTCACTGGTAGAGTTCTTGCGTACCATGTGTGAGGCACTAGGTTTAATTCTCAGCACTGCATATAAATAAATAAATAAATAAAGGTTCATCAATATCTTAAAAAAAAAACTTTAAAAAAATGCTGATTGGAAGTGGTTGGACTTGTATAACGATCCATGTAGGCCATTTTGGATAAAATTCTTGTGGTCTTTTGCTCTTTTCTTCTTGATGTTCCAAAATGATTCTTTTATTCCCTTGCTTAAGGTGAAGACCTGGCTGTCAACATGTGGGTAGCCCAGTGGGAATAATAGTCTGGGGGGGCTTAGTATCCAGTATTTTTGACATTTACTCTTTGTTTTGTTTTATATGTATCACATGTATTATGTTACTCCTACATCTGTTAGGATGTGGAAAGGGAGTTACAAACATATTTACAGCTAGAAAGAAAATACAGGGAACTAACTGAATAGATTTTCAGCCAGTCCTCCTGTTTCTGAAGTCCCATCTTAACCCCTATCTTCCTTTACTACTTGTAATACTGTTTTTGAGCTTTATATGAATTAGACAGTGTAAATTGAGTTGTTTCTTAGGTTTTTCTATTGTTAGCATAAGCATAAGATTCAGTTTCTTGAGTCTGATTACTTGTCTGTTTTGCATCCAACAGATTTTTTTTTGTCTCCTCTCTTTTAGTATGAATTAATTTGACATCTCTTTTTATCAATAGGATAGCCTATGATTTTCATTTCTTATAATATTCTTATTAGGAATTAGTATCAAGGTCATATGGCCTCACAAAACAAGCTAAGAAGTGTTCCGTTTTCATTTGCCCTTAAATGTTTGATGAAGTTCACTTGTGAAGCTCAGTATTTCTAGAGTTCTCTTTATGGAAAAGTTTTTCATTATGGACTGAAATTCTTATTAGATATAAGGACTATTCAGATTTTCTAGTTTTGCTAAGCAGAATTTTTCTAAGACTTTGAAAAAGATTGGCAAAAGGCTTGTTCTGCTTAAGAACTTTCAAATATTGTAGATTTGTCAATGTCTTCTTTTACTTTACATACACAAGGCTATGTAATTAAGAGATACCTATCTAGAAGTATTATATCTTCCTGATGAATACAGCCTGTTATTAACTTTAATGAAATGTCCTTCTAATTTTAACTATTTTTTCATTCTTTGTCAGGGGTTATAACTAAATCAGCTTTCTTTTTGGTTCTTGAATGATATATCTTTTTCTGTCATCATATATCAGCCTTTTAGCCTTATATTTTTAAGAAATGTGAATCTATGTGTACACATACATATATACATGGATGTATATGTGATAAGGATGTATATATAGATATATATCCATGCTGTTATATATAGATATATATCCATTCTGATAGTCTTTGCCTTTTTTTCTGGGGCCTTTAACACATTTAGATTTTATATATTCTCTAGTATCTTTAGATTTAAATCTGCCTATTTGCTGTTTGTCCGTCTTGTCTCCCTATCCCATGCTAGTGAATGAATCTAGGGCCTCACACATGCTAGGCAATCACTCAGGCACTGAGCTATATTCCTAGTCCCACTTGTTCTATATTCTTTTTTGTCCTCTTTATTACCCTCTTCAGATTAACTATTTTTTATTGGCTTGTTACATATTTTTTATGAGGAAGATTATCCCCCATTCTTTGTCCTTGTGTTCATCATTTTACAAACCCCTTACTATTGGCTTGATTTTTTTTTTTCTTAAAGAGAGACAGAGGAGAGAGAGAGAGAAATTTTTTTTTTTTAATATTTATTTTTCAGTTTCTGTGGACACATCTTTATTTTATTGTATGTGGTGCTGAGGATCGAACCCAGCGCCCCGTGCATGCCAAGCGAGTGCGTTACCGCTTGAGCCACATCCCCAGCCCCAGCTTGATATTTTAAAAATAATTAAATCATCAAGATGTCTTAACCTACATAATCAGGGTTGTTTCCTGATTTTTTTTTTAAAATGGTGTGAATATAGGCAGCCAAGAAGAAAAAAATATTAACTTTGTTTTCTTTCCATTTTATAGGTTTGAGAAGTTTCTGTGGTTCATAAGCTCAGAAAACTATCTAATAATAGGTGGACGAGATCAGCAACAGAATGAAATAATTGTGAAAAGATACTTAACACCAGGTAGATAAGATTAAAATTCTAAAAAATTCTCTTAATGTTTGTACCAGTTATCTCAAAATGTTAGGGACTGATTTTCATCTGTATTCTTGTTTGATACTTTACAGTTCATGTGTTGAAGATGTGCTTTGCCACTTAATTCTCATTTAAAGTGGATATTCCTAAAGTAGTACTGCTTGAGCTAATCTGTGGTGTTGGACTTTTTATATATATATTTATTTTTTAGTTGTAGTTGGCCACAGTATCTTTATTTCAACCCTGTGGTGTTGGACTTTTGATCTCCTACAACAATTATAAAATAGTTTTTAATCCTCCAATGGCAGCGTAGCAGTATTTTTAAAAGTTTAATTTTTCAGCTGGACATGGTGATGCGCACCTGTAATCCCAGTATCTTAGGAGGCTGAGGTAGGAGGATCACAAGTTCAAAGCTAACCTTGGTAAAAACAAGGCACTAAGCAACTCAGTGAGACCCTGTCTCTAAATAAAATAGAATAAAAAGGGCTGGGGATATGGCTCAGTGGTTGAGTGCCCCTGAGTTAAATCCCTGGTACCCATTCACCCCACAAAAAAAATTTAATTTTTTATTGTTGAAGTTTGTAACAATTTTTCACCTTTAGAAATAGGAGTTAAGGGCTAGGGTTGTGGTAGAGTGCTTGCCTCAAATGTGTGAAGAACTGGGTTTGATCCTCAGCACCACATAAAAAAATAATAACAATAAATAAATAAAATAAAGTTATTAAGAAAAAAGAAGAAATAGGAGTTAAAACCAGGTGCAGTATCATATACCTATAGTTATAGGTACTTGGGAGGCTGAGGCAGGAAGATTGCTTGAGCCCAGTTATTTGAGATCAGGATTGGCAACATCGTGAGACCCTGTTTCACACACACACACACACACACACACACAAAAAAAAAAAAAAAAAAGAAGAAGAAGAAAAAGAAATAGGACTTAAAGTATCATTTCTTATTTGTCTTTTTTTTAAGGTGACATCTATGTACATGCTGATCTTCATGGAGCTACTAGCTGTGTAATTAAGAACCCAACAGGTAATAATAATATATTTGTTATTCAAAATTTAATTCCTTTCCTTAATTTTTTTTTTTTTTAACTGTAAGATTTAATAAAGGATATAGTAGGGGCTGGGGCTATAGCTCAGTTAATAGAGTGCTTGCTTTTCATGCGTAAGTCCCTGGGTTCAAGCCCCAGCACCACAGACACACACACAAGAATAAAAGGTATCCTATGAAGACAGTAAAATAATTATGAACATATATGCATCTACTAGAATTACATGAAGCAAAGCCAGACAGTACTGAAGGAAGAAATAGATCTATAATCATATTTGGAGACTTCAAAATCCAGCTTTTAGTCGATTATTAGAATACTTAGACAATCGATTAACAAGGAACTAGGAGTCTTGAACAGCACTATCAACTAATTAAACTCAACAGAAAGCTCTAGAACATTCAATCTAATAATAGAATATTTATTTTTCTATAATGAACATTCTTTGGGATAAGCCATTTTGATAGTTTGTAAAATAAATCTTAATAAATTTAAGACAGTTAAAATCATGCACAATAATTTTTCTAACTTTAATGGGATGAAATTAGAAACCAGTTGTATAAAATTTGGAAAATTCACAAATATGTGAAAATTAAACAACATAATTCATATATAATATATCAAAATTAATGAGATTATTTAGAGGAAAATTTATAGCTATAAATTCCTATGCTAAAAAAGAGGAAAAAACTCAGATCAATGACTTTATACTTTGTCAGAAAAATAACTCAGAGCTAGACAAGGAAGGAAATAATAAAGATTAAAGTAGGAATAATTGAAACAAATAGGAAAACAATAAAGAAAATCAATAAAACAATTTGGTTTTTTAAACATTGACATTTTGGAACATATATTCCCACCCCGTGTAAAGGAGGACTGTTGGTAAATGGAAGACTCCCACATGTATGGATTGGAAGTCCTGACAGCATTACTACCCATAGTAATTCATAGGCTCAGTATAATCTGTCTCAAAATTCCAGCTGCCTTTTTCTTTTTTAACAGAACTGCTCCTAAAATTCATATGGAAATGCAAGGAACCCAGTTTAGCGAAAGCATTGTTGAAAATTTGGAGGCCTTACACTTCAGTAATCAAGGCAATATGATGTTGGCATAAGGGCACACACATAGATCACCAAATAGAATTGAGTTTCCAGACAAACCCTGTAGTTTATGATTAGTTGATTTTCATCAAGGGTGCCATGACCATTCTTTGGAGACAAAATATCGTTTATCTCTCCTTCTAAAATTTTAATAGAATTGATTTTTAGACGAGTTTTAGGTTCCCAGCAAAATTGAGCAGCAGGTACAGAGCTTTACTGTGTAACCTCTTCCCACACATGCATAGCCTGTTATTATCAGTATCCCCCACCAGAGTGGTACAGTTGTGAAAATTGACAAGCGTATATTGACACATCATTCTGACCTAGAGTCCATAGTTTATAGTAAGATTCACTTTAGCTGTACATCTTATGGGTTGGAATAAGTATAAATGCATGTATCTACCATTATAATATCATATAGTCTTTTTATTGTTATAAGTCCTCTGTGCTTCACCTGTTCATCCCTAACCCATGGCAACCACTGATTTTTTTTTTTTTTTTTAAATTTTATTTTTTGGTACTGGAGATTGAACCCAGGGATGCTTTACCAATGAGCTACATCCCCAGACCTTTTTTTTTTTCCTTCCATTTTTTTAATTTTGAGAGAAGGTCTTGGTTAAGTTGCAGAGGTTAGCCCTGAACTTGTGATCCTCCTCCTCAGTAGCCCCCAAATTGCTGGGATTTGATAGTTCATTTCTTTTTAGCATTGAATGATATTCCATTGCTAGAATTTATCAAAATCTATTTATTCATTTCACCTACCGAAGGGCAAGTTTTGGCAGTTATGAATAATGCTGCTATAAACATCCAGATGCAATTTTTCATATAGATAAACATTTTCATTTGGGAAAATACCAAGAAGCAAAAGTTGCTAACTCATATGGTAAGAGTATATTTAATTTTGTGAGAAACCACCAAACTGTCTTTTCAAGTGGCTGTACCCTTTTTGATTTCCAGTGATAATGAATGAGAGTTCTTGCGTTCCACATCCCTGATAGCCTTTGGTATTGTCAGTGTTCTGGATTGGGCCATTCAAATAGGTATATGGTGGTATCTCATTTTAATTCACATTTTCCTGATGACATATAATGTGGAGCATCTTTTAATATGCATATCTATATATTTTCTTTGGTTAAGGTCTTTGGACTTTATTTTTTTGTAGTACTGCAGAATGAACCCATGGGTGCTTTAACCACTGAACTACATCCTCAGACTTTCTTTTTCTTTTGAGACAGTCTAAGTTGCCAGCATTGGGCTTGAGCTTGAGATCCTCCTACCTCAGCTAACTCAGTAATGTTGGGATTACAGACATGTGTGTACCACCATGCCTGACTTTTGAACTGTGTTCTTATTGTTAAGGTCTAAGAATTGTTTGTCTAACAAACTTTGGGTAACCGTTTTTCATCTGATATATATCTTTTGCAAATATTTTCGCCCAGTCTGTGGTCTGTATTTTCATGTAATAATCTTTTTATCAGTGGTACTGGGTAAATTAGATATCCTCATATAAAAGAATGAAGTTGGACTCTTCCTTTACACCATTTACAAAAATTAGCTCAAAGACTATAAGACTGTTAAAAGTCAAATCTTCATAATCTTGGATCATGCAATCATTTCTTAGATGTGACACCAAAATCATAAGCAATCAAAGAAAAACAGGTAAGTTGGACTTTATCAAAATTAAAAACCTTAATTCAAAGGATGCTATTAAGAAAATCAAAGACACCCACAGAATAGCAGAAATATTTATAGATCATTTAATAAGAGACCAATATTCAAAGAACACATAAAACTCAACAGTAAAAAAGGAAAATTACCCAATTAAAAAATGAGCAAAGGATGGATACAGTGGCACATGCTTGTGATCACAACAGCTTGGGAGGCCAAGAAAGGAGCATCACAAATTCAAAGTTAGTCTCAGCAACTTAGCAGGGCCCTGTCTCAACATAAAAATAAAAAATGACTGGAGATGTGCCTCAGTGATTAAGCACTATTGCGTTCAATCCCTGGTACCAAAAAAAAAAAAAAAAAAAGCAAAGGATTTGAACAGACATTTCTTCAAAGATAGACAAATGACCAAGAAACACATTAAAAGATGGGGAAAATGCAAATCAAATCCACAGTGAAGTGCCAATTCATACTCACCAGATGGTTACCAGGAAAAAAATGGACAAATATTGCTTAGAATGTGAAGAAATTAGAATCCTTATACCCTGTTGGGGGGGCTAGAAAATGATGCACAGCTGCTATGGAAAATGATTTGGCATTTCTTCAAAAAGTTAAATATAGTTGTGACCCAGTGATTCCTAGTTTTGTATACCCAAGATAATTGAAGACATGTATCCATTCAAAACTTATTTACAAATATTCACAGTGGCATTTTTTTTTTTTTTTAATATTTATTTTTTTAGTTTTCGGCAGACACAATATCTTTGTTTGTATGTGGTGCTGAGGATCGAACCTGGGCCGCACACATGCCAGGCGAGCGTGCTACTGCTTGAGCTACATCCCCAGCCCGGCATTTTTTATAATAATCAAGAAACAGAAACAACTATGTTCATTTATTAATGAATAGATAGACCAAATGTGGTGTTATCCATACAGTGGAATAATTGGAAGTATCTGTGCTCTAACATGGATGAACTATTTTTTTGTTTTTGCTACTGGGGAATGAACCTGCATCCCCAGCCCTTTTATTTTGAGATAGGTTCTTGCGATCTCACTAAGTTGCACAGGCTGGCCTAGAAATTGTGATCCCCCTGCCTCAGCCTCCCAAGTTGCAAGGATTACAAGTGTGAGCCACTGCGCTGGGCTAGCATGGATGAACCTTGAAAACGTGCTAAATGAAAGAATACAAAAGACTATATATAATTCAGTTTATATGAAATGCTCAAAATAGGCAAATCTATAGGGGCAGAAAGTTAGTGATTGCCAGGAGCTTCATATAGGAGGGAAAATGGAAAATGGCTGCTAAAAGATGCAGATTTCTTTTTGGGAAGGATGAAAGTGTTCTGAAGTTAGATAATGGTAATGGTTCCACTACTTTATAAATATACTAAAAACCTTTGGATTGTACACTATAAAAGGTGAATTTTATGATCTATGAATTACATCCCAATTAAAGAATATTTGAAATCTAAGGGATAGTACTTCTAAAAGTCTTCAAACTTGAGATTTTTCTAAATTATACTTTATGGAATGAAGTTAAAATGATTGATATAATTGAAAGGATATTTCTTTTTTTTTTATTGGTTGTTCAAAACATTACAAAGCTCTTGACATATCATATTTCATACACTTGATTCAAGTGGGTTATGAACTCCCATTTTTACCCCGTATACAGATTGCAGAATCACATCGGTTACACGTCCACGTTTTTACATATTGCCATACTAGTGACTGTTGTATTCTGCTATCTTTCCTATCCTCTACTATCCCCCCTCCCCTCCCTTCACATCTTCTCTCTCTACCCCATCTACTGTAATTCATTTCTCTCCCTTGATTTTTTTTTTCCCTTTCCCCTCACATCCTCTTATATATAATTTTGTATAACAATGAGGGTCTCCTTCCATTTCCATGCAGTTTCCCTTCTCTCTCCCTTTCCCTCCCACCTCTCATCCCTGTTTAATGTTAATCTTTTTCTCATGCTCTTCCTCCCTGCTCTGTTTTTAGTTGCTCTCCTTATATCAAAGAAGACATTTGGCATTTGTTTTTTAGGGATTGGCTAGCTTCACTTAGCATAATCTGCTCTAATGCCATCCATTTCCCTGCAAATTTGAAAGGATATTTCTTCTGTGATATTTCTTATGTACATAGGTCTTTTAAAAGCCTTTCATGTAAATATATTTCAATTAAAACAATCATTTTTTAAAATCTTGAAATAAAGCATGGTGTTAGTATTTAAGATAATTGAACTGGTTATACTATATCTTGCTTTGTAGAAAGTATGTACTTGAGTATTGAAATGTAGCATTATTTTTATAGGAGAACCCATCCCTCCACGGACACTGACTGAGGCTGGCACAATGGCACTTTGCTACAGTGCTGCTTGGGATGCACGAGTTATCACTAGTGCTTGGTGGGTGTACCATCATCAGGTAATAAGGGCCGTAGTCCTTTTTTCTTTATTAAGAGCTGTACTGTGTATCAAATTTTGAGGATATAAAAGTAAATAAGGAAGGCAAACTACTTGATTTGCTACTTCCTTGATAGATCTTTTCATGTAGGTGGAGAAAAATACATATCAGTTAAAAAGTACTATTAAAAAACCTTAAAGGCATATAATGAAATAGAGAGTAATAATGGCTATCTATCACTATAAAGTATCAGGGATCTCTTTCTGGGAAGGTAAAGATTTGAACAAAGATCTAAGTGAAGAGTGATCCATTGCAGTTATATAGGGTATATATAATCCCATATGTAACATATAATGGGATATCAGTTACGACTATTATACTGGCCTAGAAGGTCTTTTTCCTCTTCATCTTTCTTGGAATTTTCTTTTGCCCTTTGAAAAAAGCAGATATATCCTATTGTGGGGTTTTTTTTTTGTTGTTTGTTTTTTTTTGTTTTTTTAAGTTCACTTGGTTTTAGTAATTGACCTTTTTTATTGTTAATGCTGTTATTTGATGATACTTCATTCCATATTTAACTTTGCATTACTATTGATTTCATTTTCAAGAATTATGATTGATAATGATATACTTTTACAAGGTCCTAAAGTTGTATGATAGGATAGAATTTATTTGTATTATCTTCCTATAGAATTAGTTTAATTAATATTATGTTTTTAGGAAATTAATAATACTTGAGGGAATTATATCTTCTGCCATAATACTTTGTTATAAAAGTAGTTTGAATTCTTTTATAAGGAGATATGTTTAAGCTTTTGTTTGTTTTCCTGCTAAGAATTGAACCCATGATCCCTCTACCACTGAGCTACACCCCAGCCCTTTCTACTTTTTATTTTGAGACAAGGTCTTATTAAGTTGCCCAGGCTGATCTTCAACTTGGAGATCCTCCTGCCTCAGCTTCCTATGTAGCTAGGATTATATGTGTATGGTACCATGTCCAGCCTCAGGAAAGGATTTTACTTAATAAATATAGCTTTATTTTAATATTTTGTAATAAACTTATTAAGCTATCCTTTTCTCATTATATCTCATGCTAGAAGAAAGGAGTGGATCTTTTCCAGAGCATTTGGAAACATTGATATAATAGATCCTTCTTTCTTTGTTGTTGCCAAAGGTGTATATCTATCGTTGAAGGGAAGTCAATATCTTTAGTGTTGAGAATTTTTGCTATTATGAATTTTATAGTGTTGCTTATTTGAATTATGACTACTTTCACTTCTTGAATAGAAAAAAAACAATATTTCTTAAGAATGTAACATTATTGTGTTTGTTAGGTGTCTAAAACAGCTCCAACTGGAGAATATTTGACAACTGGAAGTTTTATGATAAGAGGTAATGGCCTGGCGTGAAAAATGTCCCTAACTTCCCAGTGGATTATGGAGTCAGGTTTGAGTATCATCTGTAAATATTCTCAGAACAGAAATTCATAACTTTGTGTCACATATGAAGTCTTTTATGAAATAAGCAAATTTTTTCCTTGTCATCTTTTTTATAGATTATTCAGGGTCTGACCCAAAACATAAGAATAAGCATGCATATTTTTTCTTAATTATTGTTACTATACCTAATGCTAGATTCTATAAATGGGAAATGTTCCCCATGTCAGAGTAAGAGACAAAATGGGTATGATCATTGGTGTCATATATTTTGCAGACAAAAAATGGAGAAAACTAATTTTTTTAAAACATCAATGTATATTATCTTTTGTAGGAAAAAAGAATTTCCTTCCTCCCTCATATCTAATGATGGGGTTTAGCTTCCTCTTTAAGGTACTCTTCAACTTCTTCCTTTTTTCCCCCCTCATAATTCTTACCTAAAATTCTATAAATGTAAAAGAACTATTTCTATAGGTAGATGAGTCATGTGTTTGGAGACATCGGGGTGAACGTAAAGTCCGAGTGCAAGATGAAGACATGGAGACACTGGCAAGTTGCACAAGTGAACTCATCTCAGAAGAAATGGAACAACTAGGTAGTTCACACATTTTAGTAAATTTGCTTGTGATATTTTTTATTTTCTAGTTTTACTTCTAAATCCTTAAGTAAATGATATTTTGGGATAATTAAAATTTCAAAGAATATTCATGAAAATACCATCTATCAGTTTGGTTTTGGATATGTTAAATATAGTTATTATTTTAGTGTGTTGAAAAGTATTTAATTGGATCCATAACTTACATAATTTAGTGTATATATAATAAAACTTCAATGTTTAATGGCTAATGTATAAATTTGTTTGACAAAAAAAGGACTCAGGTATTTATGAATTATCATTTATATTGGGGGTTTAGGAATTAGAAATGATAATAAAGTTGGGCTGGGGTTGTGGTTCAGTGGCAGAGTGCTTCCCTTGCACATGTGAGGCACTGGGTTTGATCCTCAGCACCACATAAAATAAATAAACAAAATAAAGATATTGTGTCCATGTATAACTAAAAAATATTTTAAAAAGAAAGAAAGAAATGATAGCAAAGTATCTTGGCATGGTGGCAACATGTCTATAATACTAAGTACTGGAGAGGCTGAGGCAGGAGGATCACAAATTTAAGGCCAGCCTTGGCAACTTAGCAAGATGCTGTCTCAAAATAAAAAATTACAAAGGCCAAGAGTGTAGCTTGGTGCTAGAGCACCCCTGAGTTCAATCTTTAGTACTGCAGAAAAAGGACAAGAAATAATAGAGATGAATTTATAAGAAGTACAATTTCTCATGAGAATTTGAGTTGATTTTATAATATGTTTCAAGTAGAAAGCAACTATAGTTGCTGGAATACATTTATCTTAAGAGAGCTAGGGAAAGTTGTTCTCTAAATTACTTTTGCAGTTATACTTTTTCCTAGAGTTGTTCATTTATAGGAGTAATATTGTATTGTTTCATTTGTAACTAATACTGATTGATGGTTACTATTTCTCTGGCACTGAATAAAGTGCTTTATATTTATTTAATTTTGGGGGTGGGGGGACCTGGGATTGAACCCTGGGGTGCTTAACCACTGAGCCACATCCCCAGCCTTTTTTTGAATTTTATTTAGAGGTAGGGTCTCGCTGAGTTGCCTTTTTTTTTTTTTTCCTTTTTTAAAAACATCATAATTATTAAGTTGCCCAGGACCTCACTAAATTGCTGAGGCTGGCTTTGGACTCTTCATTCTCCTGCCTCAGCCTCCTAAGCTGCTGGGATTATAAGCATGTGCCATAATTCTCCGCTTATTTATTTAATTTTTATGTAATTTTCATGACCATCTATGACAGATGGGTGGTGGCATTTCATTTTACAGGTGGAGCAGATGGACCCTACTATTAGACAGCACACCTGCTATGTGCCAGTTATATAACATGCATTATTAATTCAGTTTTCATTTGCAAATAATAAAAGCTACAGAATTTATACAACTGATTTTATTGTCTTACTTTTGGGAAATACCCCAAAAAGGCAGGTTACAGTTTTTATGTAGAAATGGTAGCAATGTCCATAATATCTACTTAGTTCAACCTGTTGATTGTACAGATTATCCTTTTGTCTAAGAGTGGTCCCCTATGAGAATGATCAGTGATCATTCTGGTGATTTTCGGGTGATCTTTTGAGACAACAGGGAGTAGAATTGTTCATATGAAGTTTTCAAGAAAATCACATAGACTTGTCAGTTTCTTTACGGTTATTTTATAGATGGAGGTGACACTAGCAGTGAAGAAGATAAAGAGGAATTACATGAACCTCCTGTAGAAGTAGAACTTGTGACTCAGGTTGACCAAGAGGATCTTACTGTTCAGAGTGGTGGTGATGAACTAAATGAGGAACTAATTCAGGAAGAAAGCTCTGAAGATGAAAGAGAATCTGAAGTGATTATAAAAGATCAGGAGCCTATCAGTGATATGAAGGATGAAAGAGAAGAGACACTAGAGTATCCTGATACTACTATTGACTTGTCCCACCTTCAGTCCCAAAGGTAATTAAATAGACAACATTTTAAGTTTTATTTTGTAAGCTGTGATGACAAGTTAATCCTTATAAAGACAATGCCAAGATTGACTTCAATACTTTCACCCTTCATTTTTCTGTTATTCAGTGCTATTGTTCTTTTTTTTTTTTTTTTTTTCCACATTTAATTTCTCTAAAGAAATTCCCAGGACCAGGGTAGAAAAATACATTGATATTAAAAATGACCAAAGTAGTTCAGAATAGAAACAAATGATTCTAAAGGCTAGTAATCCATCTAAAAAAGAGGTGTTCTAGTTATTAATGTCTTAATGATCACCAAGTAACAATATATAGTTTTTAAAAAGTGTTTTTATTGGGGTTATAAATAATGGCTTAGGAGTCAGACAATCAAAATTGAGTCTTAGGATGTGCCTTTGGGCAAGTTACTTATGTGTAAGCTTGTTTCCTTCTTGGTGAAAAAATGTGGAGATATGAATGATTTGATTGTACTTGTAGGATTATAAGTAATTAAGAGCACAATGAATTCAACTTATGTATAGTTATAGTACTCTTAAAAATAAAATACAAAAGTAAAAATCATTTAGAGTATGATATGAGAATGTTTTCAGGCTTTATACTCTTCTTGTTTTCATAGGTCCCTTCAGAAATTGGCTTCAAAAGAAGAATCTTCTAATTCAGTAAGCTATTTTAAGGTTTTATTTAAAAAAATTACATTTTTCTCAATATTTTCTTTTTAATTTTACTTTTTGAAAAATTCAATGATATTGTTGAATAATTTTATTTCTTTCTTTTTGTTCTCATTTTAATAGAATGACAGTAAATTACAAGGCCGGAGACATTTATCAGCCAAGGAAAGAAGGTAAATATATTTGTATTATCTAACTGAAAGGCATTATTTATTTAGTAAGTGCTAGAGTTCAAACAAGGGCTTCGCACACACCAGGCAAGTGATCTGACCTATAGCTATAGCCTTTTTAAAAATTTTTTTCTTTTTGAGACAGGGTCTTGCTAAGTTGCCCAGGCTGCCCTAAACTTTGTGATCCTGTTTCCTTAGTCTCCTTAGTAGTGGGGATTGTAGGGGTGCCCCCACTCTGCCTAACTTTTTGTATTTTTTTTTAATGATAGCTCAGCTATCACAGAATACTTGACTATTTATTCTAAAGACTTACTTTATTAAAATTACCAAGACAAGCACAAAGCTTTATTTTTAGATATTCAACTCTTTAATGTTTTTCAGGTTTAGGTCCCTAATTTATTATCAAGTAATAAGACTGGCCTTTTGGGCTCGGTATGTAACTCAGTGGTAGAGCACTTGCTTAGCATGTGCTAAGCCTGGGTTCAATCTCCAGTACTGAAAAAGAAAAACTAAAGGACCTTTTATTATATAAACATGTATAATGATGATTATTATGTATTAAGCAGACAGATTAGTTCTAGGATAATACTGACAGGAATAAATAAGAATACTTGAAATTAGGAAAAAATTTAAGTCTTTTTTTTTTTTTAATAGCAGGTCTCTGGAGGCACATAGAAAGGCAGAGGAAGGGAACAACTCCTACAGGATGGGAAAGACATAAAGTACTCTAGGAGGAATGAAATAGATAATAAAGTCCTTTTGGTTTAGAAAGACAATCATTAAAAACAATTATAGAGAACCCTCAGTACATCTCAATACATGGTGCTCTACTTATACTGAGTATACAAAGAGGTTTACATATCAAATTCATGCCTTCAAGAAATTTTTGAGTCATGTATTCAGGAAATACTTATCAATACATTGTATTGTCAAAGTGATACAGTAGGAGTGAGAGATTGCTTTTAAGTTTAGATATTTTGGGAAATACCATCAGAAATATACCTTGAAGATATAGTAGCCATTAAGTATATGAAGAAAGATAAAAGACTCCAAGGAAAATTAGCATTAATGAAGGGGAGAGAGATTTGGAAGTAATATATATGTTGCTTTGGGAAAATGATAGACTAAGGCAAAAGGAAGACAAAGTTCACATTAGTGAACAGATTATGGGAAGACTGAAGAGGTGAATTTGGACCAAAAGTGGAGAACATGGAATGATAAGCTAAGTATTTGGCACTTTATCCTGAAAGTTATGAAAATAACCTTTGTAGGATTTTGAATGGGAATGTAACATAGGTAAACAATTAAAGAATATTAATATAGAAGTTTAGGTAGATTACTGGGAATACATTGAAGAAAGTTTGGCAGTTGGTGAGGTCCTAAACTGGGAATATGAAGAAAAATATAGCAATGGAATGTTTGCTTCTTCCTTAATCTATTTATTTTTTGTATCCATTTATTTATTCAATAACTAATCAACAAATGTTTTATTGAAAATGCTTAAGATCTGCCAAGGCCGTTTTTGATACAAAGACTACAAATCCTGGCCAGCAAGGTTTTCTTTTCTTTCTTTCTTTTTTCTTTTTTTTTTTGGTCAGTGGACATTTATTTCATTTATTTACTTATATGTGATGCTGAGAATCGAACCCAGTGCCTCACACATGATTGACAAGCACTCTACCACTGAGCCACAACCCCAGCTTCACCAACCCTGTATCTTTATGTCAGAGGACATATGGGATATTGTACTTTAATCCCTAAATTTGGAGTGTAGGATGTTTTTGGACATAAGTATTATGAAATCAGTAAGTTCTTAAGGCACATAGCTATGAAATCTGGACAGAGGACTCCTTAATTTCTCATCTAAGAACAACTTCAGAATTCATTTGGAAAATTGATATAGAAGTAAATATAATAAGCCATATTTTCCCTTCTCTCAATCCCTCTATCCCATTAAAAAAAAAAAATATATATATATATATATATATGTATATATATATTTATTTATTTAGTTGTAGATTGACACAATACTTTTATTTTATTTATTTATTTTTATGTGGTGCCTCACACAGCTGCTAGGCAAGTGTTCTACCACTGAGTCACAACTGCAACCCCAAGGTTTTCAATTGAGTGAGTGTGGGTAGATGAAGGATAAGTCAAGGGTGACAGAATGTTGAGCCTGGATAACACAAAGAATGATTAATCTATTACAGCTGAAAAATTTTCAGCTCTTTTCTATGTGATTCTTTGAGCCTCTTTGTATACTATTCTATAGTGATTATCAGGTTAAATAGAAATCATGATCTTTTATATATTGTGCATGTTCTCTGAATTTTTTTTTAGGGCACTAAGAATTTGGAAATTCTAAGAATTTGCTTTTTTTCACTTCATTTGTTTTAGGGAAATGAAGAAGAAAAAACTTCTAAGTGACTCAGGGGATTTAGAAGCAATAGAGGGAAAGGACAAAGAAAGTTCTGTACACATGGAAACTCAACAGAACACAAACAGAAATGTTGCAGTTGCACAACCAATGAAACGAGGACAAAAGGTAATAAACTTTGTAGTGATCTGTTTGATACAGTATGATTCACAAATGAAGTTGTGAGATTGTGAGTTTTTTTAAAGTTTAAATGAATAGAAGATGTAGGCAAAAAAAAGAGTCCTGTATGACTTCCTTTGATGACTAGCTAGGAAGACAGTCTTTAGGGAACATAGAGAACTCCAGCATCTCCTCAGAAGCTCTCAGTTTATGTAGGAGTTGTACTAGGGATTCGATCCAAGGTCTCATACATGATGGGGAAAGTGCTCAACCACTGAGTTACCTGTAGCCCCAGAGCTGATCTTTATTGAGAGAATTTAGTTTCTTTTTCAATTATCAATGTGATTTTGGGTAGAATTTTTATTTATTTTATTAAATGGAAATGATGAATAAAAAAATAATCTATATAGAATATACTTTTTAAAATGCTGTAGCAGGGGGCTGAGGATGTGGCTCAAGCGGTAGCGCGCTCGCCTGGCATGCGTGCGACCCAGGTTCGATCCTCAGCACCACATACAAACAAAGATGTTGTGTACGCCAAAAACTGAAAAATAAATATTGAAATTCTCTCTCTCTCTCTCTCCCTCCCTCCCTCCCTCCCTCTCCCTCCCTCCCTCCCTCTCTCTCTCTCTCTCTAAAAAATAAAAAAGTTAAAAAAAAATGCTGTAGCAGTATTACGAAGATTATGTGCTAATATGTTACTGTATCTTTTGAAAAATTAACTCAGGGCTTGGGGTTTTGTAGCTCAGTGGTAGAGCATGTGCTTACCATGCTCAAAGCCCTGGGTTCAGTCCCCATTGCCTAAAAAAGTTAGTTACTGGTAAATGCCTAGGCCTACATTAGCTGATTTCCTGTTCTTCCTTTATGTGTACCATGATTCTAACTAAATGTAATGACTACAGTAAATTTACTTCTTTTTTTAAAAAAACTTTCAGATTTTGCTTCATTTACTCCCCACAATTTTTGCTGAGACTGAAAATGCCTCCTTTTTAAAAACTGTCTCAGAAAAATTTGTTTATACTTTTCCTACATTTTTTAATTTAATTTTAGTTTTTTGGCGGTGCTGGGGATTGAACCCTGGACTTTGTGCAGACGAGGCAAGCACTCCACGAACTGAGCTATATCCCCAGCCCACCTTCCTACAATGTTTTAAATGTTAATTTATTCTTATTTCTATATGTATCTTCTCTTTACCATATGGCAAATTCTTTGAGTATGACTATGGCTTTATCCTTCTTTGTATCTGTCATATTGTTTATAATGGTGCTTTGTTCAATAAGTTCTTTGCTATGTGTGTGTTTGGTGGTACTAGAGCCTCACATGCTAGGCAGGTACCCTACCACTTAGCTACATCCTCAGCTCAATAAGCATTTTGACAGAGTTAAAGAGTCACCTTTTCTTTACAAATATTTGTTGACCATTTTACTGTTGAATTTTTGTAGAGTAAAATGAAAAAAATGAAGGAAAAATACAAAGACCAGGATGAAGAAGATCGTGAACTTATTATGAAATTGCTGGGGGTAAGTAACATTTAGAACATTTCTTTTGCTTTTCAGTGGACACCCAGCCCATGCTTAACTTGTGATAAACATTCAGTACATCTTTATTAAAAATCTTTTTTTTTTCCTTTTGTTGTACTGGGGTTTGAACTCAGGGGCATTCTACCACTAGGCTACATCTCCAACCCTTTTAAAATTTTTATTTTGAGACAGGCTTTTGCTAAGTTGCCCAGGCTGGCCTTAAACTTGTGACCCTCCTTCCTCAGGCTCCCAAATCACTGCAATTACAGGCGTGTTCCACCACATCCTGCTGTCTTTGGGAAAATCTTGACAATAATATTGACAACATTAACTAAATTTTCCTCTATGAATTGAAGTCTGCAGGTTCAAACAAAGAAGAAAAAGGGAAGAAGGCGAAGAAAGGAAAAACAAAAGATGAACCTGTGAAGAAACAGCCCCAGAAACCTAGAGGTGGACCCAGGATTTCAGAGAGCATTAAGAAAGAAACTCCAGCCCTTGAGGTTTTAACTCATGAGTTACAAGACTTAGCTGTAGATGACTCACATGATGACAAGGTAAGGCTTCCACACATGTGGGCTTTTGCTTTTTACTTAGGGTGACCAACCAAGACAAGTGGCAGCCGTCTTACTAATGAAAAGGCATCTTAGAAATGCAACCTGAAAGCCTAAAATTACAGTGTCTAAGCACAAAAATGGTAAGTGTTCACTGCTAATAAAATATTTGTCATAAACCATTAGAGAATATCAGTTTTATGAAGAGGATTTGATTCTGATAGGAACTTAATTAAAGTAAGACGAAGAATTAGGCGTATCTTAAAGATGAATGAAAAATTAATTTTAAAGCATTTTTTGTATAGTATATATTATCTTAATATATGTTGAAAGTGGTTACATAATTCAAGGGCCAAATCCTAAGGTGCAAAAGCACTGAGAAGTTAACTTTTTCAGGGTTGGAGGTGTAGCTCAGTGGTAAAATGCTTGTCTGGCATGTACAAGGTCTGAGTTCCATCCCTATCATCACCCAATTCCTCCCAGAAAAAAACATTTTCCAGATAAGATAGTTGTCAATTGTTTTATCAACTGGATACAGTAAATCCAAACTTATATATCATCTTGCATGAATATATACATCTTGACATTCTGAGCATTTATTTTTACAAATTTGTGTAAAATACAGGATGAATCAAATTTTTTTACTTTCCTGATCAGGATTGTTTTTATTTAAAGCTTGAGTATAATTTGTGCTTAGGGGGCTGGAGTTGTGACCCAGTGGCAAAGCACTTGCCTAGCATGTGTGAGGCACTGGGTTTGATCCTCGGCAGCACATATAAATAAATAAATAATAAAGGTACACCAACAACTAAAAAATATTAAAAAAAAAATTGTGTGCTTAGTATAGGTGATATAGGGATTTTATATTACAATATTTTCTTTTTTTTCCTCTCCTGAACAATGTTGTTTAGTAATTCTAAAAACTCATTTTGGGTCTCATTTTTTTACCATATTCTGCAGTTTATTCTGTAAATCCTAAATGCACATATATTCATAAGATAATAATTATTAATGTTCTTTCATGGGTAGGTGCTATGGTCTGAATGTCGGTAATCCCCCCAAATTCCTATGTTGTAAACTAAATACCCAATTTAATAGTACTAAGAGGTGAGGACTAGAGGAATGGGATTAGTACCTTAAAAAAAAGGTTGAAGGGAACACCCCTTCTGCCATGTGAGCCAGCAGCAATGTGCCATTTTTGAGGCATGCCCTTACCAGACACTGAATCTGTTGGTATCCTGATCTGGGATTTCCTAAAACTGTGAAAAGTATTCTGTTAAGTTTTCCAGTTTAAGGTATTTCATTCTAGCAACCTGGACAGACTCAAGTTATTTCCAAATAGATTTTTCATATCAAAGTAATAAAATTATGTATATATCTTAGTATTTGAAAAATTGTCTAAAACTATTAAACAGAAATTTAAAAATAAAAGTTCTTTTCATCAGAATTTTCCATTTTCTTTTCCCTTGACAAACATATCAAGCTTAATTATTTTAAATTGTTCCTACAGGGGCTGGGGATATAGCTCAGTTAGTAGAGTACTTGCTTCACATGCATGAGGCCCTGGGTTCAATCCCCAGTACCAAAAAAAAAAAAAAAAATTGTTCCTACAATTTTCACAGCTATAAGATGTACTGTATGTGAAGGATTTTTTCTCTCCACTTCAGGGAACTGTCTTTTTTCTCTTTGAATGGCATTGCTTTCTGAAATATAAGCACACACACCAATCCACTTCAGAGTATTGGTACACTAAATAATACAACCTTGGTGCCCCTACCCTGTGGGTTGGATATGACAGTCTTATTATTTCACTATTTCTTTCTCCGCATGGTTTAATGGTTTCAAATTTCATTGCTGACTTTTAATTTTCATATATTTGAACAGGAAGAGCAGGATCTGGATCAACAGGGAACTGAGGTATGATTTTTATATTAAGATTACTATTACAACAGTTTTCTTATAGTCCTATCCCAGAATATTTGATACAAAACTTCTACCTAATTAAAACTTAAGACTACATGATCTTGAGTCAAACTTTCAGGATTTGAATTCCAAGCCTGCTGGATATAACTGTGTAAACTTGGAAGTAGACTTTGTGCCTCAGCTTCCTCATTCTTTGTGCCTTATTGTTGTGTTTAGTAACTGTACCTACTAGGAGACTTGTTTTGAGAATATATGTGATACATTTAGAAAGGCATATGACACAAAGCCAACACTCAGGTCACCATTTTGTCCTAAATTTAAGTTTACTGACTCTAATACATAAGGTCAGTCTTATAGGCAGCCTACCCACCAAATGAGAATTCTAAGAAGCCCTGGGATTTCTTCTGAAGAACAGGTGAAAAGGCTATTCTAGCCCGGGTTTCTCAAATTTGGTACTGTTTACAGTTTGGAATGGATAAAACATCCCTGGCTTCTTACGTACCACATGCCAGTAAGCACTTCCCCTTCTTTTTTCCCTCCCCTCATTGTAAAAATCAAAACTGTGTCCTCTGGGGCACAGAAATTATTGGTTAAGAATCACTGGTCTCTGGGCTGGAGATGTGGCTCAAGCGGTAGCGCGCTCGCCTAGCATGCATGCGCCCGGGTTCGATCCTCAACACCATATACAAACAAAGATATTGTGTCCGCCGAAAAACTAAAAAATAAATATTAAAATTTCTCTCTCTCTCTCTCTCTCTCTCTCTTTCTCTTTCTCCCCCTCTCCCTCCCTCCTCTATCTCTCTCTCTCTCTTAAAAAAAAAAAAAAAAAAAAAGAATCACTGATCTAGCCGAAATCCCATTTCCCTGCAACAGATTTAAATCTATTTGTGGCCAGATGTGGTGACACACACCTGTAATCACAGCTGCTTGAGAGTCTGAAGCAGGACCTCCCAAAGCAGCTGTGATTACAGGTGTGTGCCACCACATCCGGCCACAAATAGATTTAGAGGCTAGACTGCACAAATTAGCAAGACCCTGCTTCAAAGGGGCAGCGGGGTGTTGCTCAGTGGTCAGGTACCCCTGAATTCCATCCCCAGTACCAGAGAAGGGAAAAAAAAAAAAAATCTAACTGTGGTCATTACCATGTATCATCATAATTCACAGGATTGTTCTCCATCTCGAGTAATTTTTAGGCATTGCTGTCATTATTTAGGCTATATCAGAAAAAGTTAAATATATGTTGAAATTTCAATTGACTTAGAATTTTCCTCATTCTTTGTTTTTGTGGTGCTAGGGATGGAACCCAGGGCCTCACAAGTACTAAGCAAGTGTTCTCTACCCCTGGGCTATATCCCAGCCCCTAGTTTTCCTTTTTTAAGGCTGTTGTAAATTACTTTTATAATTGTTTTTATTTTCCCCTTTTAGGAAAATCTGTTTGATTCTTTGACAGGCCAGCCACATCCTGAAGATATCATACTATTTGCCATTCCAATATGTGCCCCTTACACCACCATGACAAACTATAAGTAAGTTACCATTAGTTTACTCAAAATAGTTGACACAGTGACTTTTACGAGCTGTTTTATAATCTCTATTTAGTAACTCATGCAATTTCTTTTTAAAGGTATAAAGTGAAACTTACTCCTGGAGTTCAGAAAAAGGGAAAAGGTAATTTTTTAAAATTATGATTTTAAGCAGTTCAGTGACTGAACAGAGCCAGATTCTTGTTTTCTGTTTACAGCTGCCAAAACAGCCTTGAATAGTTTTATGCATTCCAAAGAAGCAACAGCAAGAGAAAAAGACTTATTCCGCAGTGTGAAGGTAAAGTTTTCCTTCAAAACTCTGGAGACTGGTGGTATAGTTAAACATTTTCGCAGTTATTTTCCTATTGCTTTATAGAAATGCTGTCTTAACTTGAAACTGAAGCAGTAAAATCATTTCCATTAAAAAATTTTGGATATGCCTTTCTTTTCACAGCAGAGGATTCATAGTTGTCATAAAAGAAACATGATTTGCCATGTAGAATGTGAAAATATTCAGCAATTTTCTTTTCTTAGGACACAGATTTATCAAGAAACATTCCTGGCAAAGTGAAAGTATCTGCACCCAATCTTCTGAATGTAAAAAGGAAATAGCTGAAATGAAATCCTAAAACATTTGAGAAGAGTCAATTTTATAGCCTTTTGGAAGTTCAGAGATGAAAACACCATGTAACAGGACTTCCACATTTAAAAATGAACTAAACATTGCCTTGCTGTATTCGCCAAAACGACTTAATTCTTGTTTTTTTCCAGTTTTATATAGAGGAAACACTGTCTGATAGGATTTCCTAAAATATTTGTGAAAAGTTAAATGCTAATTATATTCATCTGTAGTTATTCTCCAACATTATCTTGAAGTTTGGGAGGTTAATATTAAGTATTCATTTCATGATGTAAAGAAATTGAACAGTGAAGTGTGGCTCAGTTGCTTAAACTACTGACTTGGTAATCTACTGTATATAACAACTAACATATATATATATATATATACACCTGTATATATATATATACATATGTATTTGTGTGTATATATAGAGAAACAGGCCAATCATAAGGGTTTTTTGTTGTGGGAATGGGGGCGATTAAACATTTAGGATTGTGTCTTGAAAACCTTGTCAAAAAATATAGTAGAGCAGATGTAAAAAATACTAATTCTTATGACTCAGAGCTTGAGAAATAACACCTAAAAGAAACTGGTATTGATCATTTCAATGCATTTATACATCTTCATTTTTCATCTTAATTTCTTCCTTGTAATCTCATTCAGTTCTGTACCATTTTCTTTTCCATGTCTAGTAGTTATCAATAGCATGTAATAGAATATCAACCTGTAATATCAGAAGTGCACTTTAGGCTTACCACTAAAGATTCCTGACCCAGCTTTCTTCTTCTGTCTCCTATCAGAATGGAGAATAAAGTCATACATTATTTCCATTCATTTATGAGCTATAAAATATACTTTTTTAATTGATTGGACAACATCTGTCTATCTTCAACCACTTTCTTGTCCCAGCCCCTGCACCAAAGTGTTAAGGTCAAGTATTGAATAGCTGTTGGTCCCTCTAACAATTTTTAGTCTCTATTGAGAATAGTTTTCCATTTGAAATTAATGTTAAAAAAAAACATTTTATTGTATTTATGATGTTAGTCTATAAAATTATGGACTGTTCTTGCTATTTAAAGAAAAACTAAAATTCCAATGTTTTCTTAAAAAAAAAAACTACCATTTTGATAATGGTAAGATTATTTAGTATGTTTCTATAGATATATATCCTGAAGTTAACAAAAGGAAATGTAATAACCAATCTTTGGGGTAAAAAGCCTAAGTGTTACTTTTTTTTGCTTTAATAGAGGAAAGTTACTGGTGTTAAATACATTTATTGTAAACTTTAGACACAAAAATAGGTTCTCTAGGCCATTCACATGCACATTAAAATCAAAAAGCTGCAAACTACAACAATGCATATAATTATACAAATGATGCCACTCTGTGATGATTACAGGATTGTTGTCCATGCAAGAAGATCTGAGGCATTATCTATGACGCCTTAAGATCCAGAAGTGTTGTTACTACCAAACCTCTGATTAACACTGTGAAGTAAGTGTTTTGGAAGGCAGTTCCACGAGTTGGCTAACATTTCTTTAAAGCAAATGACTGCTTCTAAGCTTAGCCTGAAAAGTGGACAAAAGAAAAATAATTTCACTTTGCTGTTTAAAGTACATTAACTTGAATTTAAAATTAAATAAATAAATAATAAACCTCTTTCTTTAGGAACTGATTACATCAATGAAGATTCATTGCTCTTAAATAATCCATAAACCTGTTTTTTTTTTGTTTTTTTAAGAACACTAAAGTGTCAAGTGCCAAGGAAAAATTTACTTACCGTACAAGAGATTTTGGTTGAACTGAAAATATAAGAATTTCATTACTGTGTGCCTGAAAAATAGAGGTCAACACATTAAAAACAAAAAGGCAAGTGCATCACAGATAAGTTTCAGTAGTAATATGAAGTGGTATACTTACAGCTCTGTGATGAACCAGCAGGTTGTTGGCACACCCACCAAAAACAATCACTTCTCCTTCATCACTAGCACAAGCTGTATGCCATAGCCTGAATTTAAAAAAAAAAAACTTGAATTTGAAGTCACCCAGAAGACCAAATTGATCATTCACACTCATAACTAGTGAAATAAAGATTAGAGATCTTAAGATAGTTGTTGTGCCTAAACATGACCATGAGAAATAAAACCTTAAGGAAAAGTAGCAGAAGTAGAAAAATCAGTGTTGATTTTATATGGATATTATTTGTCTCTGTTTCATTTATGGAGTGAAGAGGTTTGAATTCAATGATGTGTTTTGTAGGTCTTTGATAGCAATAAGTTAGCCTTACACAGAACATCTGAGGGGTGCTGAAGTTCTGCCCCAATAAGCTGAAAGTCTTAAAGCCTGATAATTCTATAGAAAAGTCATTTGAACCAAATGAAATCTTAGTGGCATGCCTGTACTTGGATTAGAGGATTGGGGGAAAAATACAGGTGATATATCTAAATGTGCTTTGAACTCCATTGCTGAGTAAATCATTGTCCTTAACAGTTCATTTGACAATGATAATTTGATTTATCCTGTTGTACGTTGCTATTGTAAATCTAATCAGCAGTTGTTTTACCTTCCCATACATTAAGATTTTTAAATTCTCCCCTTACAAGTTCCTTTTGTTTTTGTTTTAATTACAAACTTAGGTGCGGTTCAACTCAGGTAAACAACTTGCTTTTAAGTTTTAACTGTGTCAATGATTTTTTGATAGCAGAAGGAAAGGGCAGCCCTATTCTTCCTACACAGATAATAACAGAAAGGCATTTGATACTCAAATTAATATTGGTTTTTCTTGGCTGGGAATATAACTCCATGGTAGAGTACTTGCCTAGCATGTGCATGGCCCCTAGGTCCAATCTCCAGTATCACAAAAGAAAAACATTGGTTCTCTTTGAGAAGTATGATGTTAAACCCTAATAGATACCAAGATTTTTAAAAATAAGAATATGGGTAAAATATAGCTAAAATATCCTCAGTTCTTATTAGTCTTGCACATTTCTAGGCCTAATTCAGTATAAGAATTGTCTTAAATAGTTCATACCTTGGTTTTTCAGTATAGGGGTGATTAAACTGTATCCATTCATTTTTACTGATGCAGTAAGTCCAGGCATCACCTGATTGAAGCAAAATTTAAAAAGCTGTGATGTATGTTTATCTTTCATTATGACATTGATGTTTAAAGGGCACAACTTGTGCAAAAAAAGTAATGAAGTTTTTCCTTTTTTCCCCTCCTTTTTTTCTCTGCAGTTAACCACCTCTGCATGTTACAGCCTTCAGGGCTTTTACATACTGCAGGTCATTTCTCTACTGGAGGAATGGATTTATGACATAATATGTACAATGTAGCATAATTTCAGTATGTATAGGATCAAAATTAATAAACCTCCAAGCCAACCCTATACACTCTTGATACATCTAAAATAAAATGATTTTCAGCTATTTATTTATTATATGTAAGTGATATATAAATATTTAAGTTTTTTAAAGACTCACTTAGTGGCTGTTTTTCAGTGGTAAATCCTCCAAAGAGAAAAAGATGATCTGAAGAAACTGGTGTGAGTGAGTGCCAGGATCGGCCGACAGGGCATATGCCTTGTGGAATTCTGAAAAAAAGTTACAACATCCGTTTCAAAGTAGCTACTATATTTAATGCAGAGAAATATTTAAGTTTTCTTTTAAAATTTAGATGGGATTATTAGGAAAGGAGACTTAAGGGTCTTACTGCCGCCCCCCCCGCCCCCCCCCCCCCGAAAATAAGGCAAACATTAAAGCCCATGCTTGCTATGCCAGGCACATAGTTTTTGAAACTGGAAATAAAATTCCATCCTTAAGAACCCTGGTAATCATGTTTATTAAATTCATAAAGAAGATTAAAGCAAGTTTATTACATACTAATAATAAGGTATAGGGAGAAAGGGTTTTTTAAAAAAAACTTTTCTGAATAATTATCTAAAGTGATACTTGCAATTCATTCCACTCCCATGTATCCAGATTAAGATAGTGAAGATCATTCATTCTAGCATCCTAAAAAAGGATAATTAGGTAGTTACATTTTGAAGAATTCAAAAGTAAGCTATTGAAACTGTTTATATACTCACTCGGTATCTGCCTCCAAAAACAAAACCTTTGTTTCCAACAGTTGCACAGGCATGGGCAGCACGAGGTGAAGGCGCTTTACCCTATTAAAAAGTAATAAAAGCAATTTAATAAATAAGTGAACTATTTAGAAATGGGGAAAATCCAGTCTTGATGTAGAAAATTATATGCAAAATACTTGAGTTTTTAAAAGCTGAAGCACAGACTTCTAGACAACAGCAATACTGAAGACTGATGCATTATTTAATACAGAGGGAAAGGAAATCTAATTTAAGTTCCCATCTAGAACTAGATTATATATTACCAGTAACAGCTGCTATTATATACCATCTATTAGGTAATAAATATTGGGTTAGTCTCTATATACATTCATTAAACTACTCTTGAGTTCTAAGTTCCTTGGAGAATAATGAAAACTATGGATTGTCTCTCCAGAAAACAAGAAACAATAGTTTCACATCATCTCCAACTCTGGCATATTCCCCTCTCCTCTAAATAGCCTTGTTTTAATGGTATATTATTGCTTATTAACTCACAGTAGTTAGAGGCTGGCTCCAGGTAAATGTTTCAGTGTCTAAAATATGTACATGATCATTCCATCCTCTTGGATGACTTGAATTCTACAGAAAAAAAAAAAAAAAGACCCTCTTTGAGTTAGTTTACAGATAATGTTTATAAAATTACACAGCCACGTTCAATTTATTAATAAGTGAACAAAACTACTAGTGTATATAAAATGTATTATGTCAACATACTAAGTAGGCCATATGCAAACATGAAATTTACTTACCCAAAAAGATGTTTCATCAAATTCAAAAGTTCCCAATACTTTATCTTCAGGTAAATAGCCATACCCTCCAAAAAATATTAGCCTGTTTGATTTAAAAAAAAAAAAAAAAGACACTAAAAATTCAAACATCTACAGGATAGGACCCAAGGAATTTTTCTCACTATTTTTTTGCAATATTATGGATTGAACCCAAGGCCTTGTGCATGCTATGCAAGTGCTTTATCATTGAGCTGCATACCCAGCCCTTTTTTATCTCATTTTTAAAATTTTGAGACAGAGTCTCACTAAGTTGCCCAGGCTGGCCTCGAACTTTCAGTCCTCTTCCTCAGGCTCCTAAGTGATTTTTTTTCTTAATTTGACATATAGTACAAGTTGAAAAGTTACACTTATATTTATGAATATGCTTATTCAAATAATAATAGCTAACACTTATCTTAAGTACTGTGTTAAATGCTTTTATGTGTTAATATATTTAATATTCATATTGGTCCTATGAGTTATATTCTATACTGTTTATTGCGTAGGATATTTGAATGGTAAACTACTTTCTGCATAAAAATCCAAACCTACATTACTTTCTAACTCACTTGTTTTTATATACCCAGACACCAAGTTTGTCCTTTGATGATGGAGGAATTCCTTGGCAATCAATTCTTTCCCACTGTAACACTCTATCTGTAGACCTTGAATCCAGCATGTAGAACTGTCAGAAGCAACAAATTCAGTTAGATTTCGTTATGTGGAAGAAATTCAACTTTATTTAGCAATTAATTTTACTGTGGCTTATAATAATAAAGGTGCCATCTAATTCAGTGTTACTGAAATTGTGACTATAGACTGACTGCCAGGTGGGTCGGAGTCAAGATTACTAAGAACTTGTGACAGAATGTAAATTTCTAAATCACTAAGAACACAGTTATTTCAACTAATTTTTCATAGCCACCCTTTTATGATGAAGGAATCAACAATGTGTTTATTTACCGTCTGGCATAAGCTCCTTATTTTGCTGTAGACAGGGACTTTGAGTCAAACTGATTTGATTTATACATATTAGGACAGTATTACCAAAAACCAAAATCAAGTCTGTCAATTTTACCTTTAAGTTCAATTTAACAAACACGTCTTCAGTGCCTACCTGGGAGCTCCTAATTCTGGGAGCTAAAGATCCATCAGTACTTAAAAGGTTAAATGTTGTCTACCCATCCAGGTAACTGGATATATTGACATATCAGTCACTTCTCAAACACTCAAGCTTCCTTTTGGTCAGACTTAGAACATTGAATCCTAGCCATCTGTGACCACCCTCTAAAAATCACAGCTCTCCTTTCCAAGCTTTTTCAGATTGTGTCAAAGTTATTTTTCTCCCCCAGGGCTCTGAAAAATACATGGCCAAACTACAGCTCAAACCTCTTAGGCATAGAACCATTTCTTCAAACAAAAATCTTGAAAGCCCAATATGTAAAAACAAAAGTGGAGTTAATACTTGTTTAAATGGGGGAGGAGGGGCAGTGTGGAGCCCACCTAACACTACACATTCATTCTTCTCATGGGTACCTCAAAGAAATCCCTGGTTTCTAGAAGCACAGTTTGAAACCATCTAAACCATATATCACACCTATAAAAAATCCCTGGCATTTCCTTGAGTAAAATATACTTGATTATGTCTCTGCACCATTGACTACCCCTATTATTCAGTTTAAACATTACCTCTTGGTTGACCAATTCTTTGGTTTTCTACCAAACCCAATGTCAAGGACTCTTTTAGAGTTAATAGTATTTACTATATTATTACTTGTGTCAGGCTGTGTGCATATAATCATTTACTTATGTGTGTCCCTTCCAGATTGAACTCCTTGAGGTAGAGAACTGTTATCATTCATTTTTCTCTGCAGTGTCCAACTCAGCATATAAGGTGCTTACTAAGTTGCCAAATAAATGAATTAATAGGAGTCTGCCTATATCATGTGTTCTTCTGAATCTTAAATCTGTCTCTTACTGGTCTGAAGAGAACAAATGACAATTTGGGAAAAAAAAATATATGAGCAAAATCTGAGCAGCAGTGTCTTAGGGTATCATATTATAGAAATGTTACTATCTGAATTTTTTTCAGTGTCAATTTATCCTTATGACTTTCTGAGTGTTCTGTTCATCTTTACCCTTCCCTCCATGATTACATCTTGTTTCCAATTTGTACCCTAATCAAAGTACTAATATTTTTAAACTGGAACAGATATAAACAATAATCTGACTTGGGTAATGTGAGGTCGTCTAAAAGAATAAACTTGCCTTGAGCCATAATTCTTAGAACACTAACCTTATTTGTATTGCCTCTTGAATGGTGACCTCCAAACAAGTACAGGACCCTGTCTACACACACAGCACAGCTTCCTGACATAGAAGGAGGAACATCACCTTCAGTATTAATTTTTTTCCTGAGGGAGGGAAATTGAATATATATAAGTTTACCAAAAATTAAGAAAGGCAAAGCTTCATTTTCTTCTATTTATAGTCCCTCAATAAAGGGAGTAAAATAACAGGGCCAGTATCTCTAGGGTCTCTTAGACCTGAAATCAATTCAAGGGATGAACCTTTCTCCTCTTTTTCTATTCTATGGACAATGAATAGAGCCCAGCTGGTCCTACTTGCAGGCAAAATGAGATTCTGAAACCCTAAGTGTTGTGTTACCTTTTTTAAAAAAAAAAAAAATTTAAAGTGTTTTTTAGATGTTGACAGACCTTTATTTTATTCATTTATTTATATGCAGTGCTGAGAATTGAACCCAGTGCCTCATGCATGCTAGGCAAGCATTATACCACTAAGGCACAATTACAGCCCCTTATGTTGCACTTTTTAAAAAATATTTTTAGTGTAGATGGACATTTTATTTATTTTTATGTGGTGCTGAGGATCAAATCCAATGCCTCACATGCTAGGCAAGTGCTTTACAACTGAGCCACAACCCCAACCCCTTGTGTTATACTTTATTATTCTGGGAACCATTTTATATTTCTCAAACTAAACTATGCTATTTATTCACATGGCCATAAGCAGCTGTTTTATTTTCAAGTCAAGACCACAGGAGGAAAACTTCAGCATTCCCAGTCTTGATAGACTAATTCAGTGTTCTTTATTCAGTCACCTTTTAGCCATTTGAATGAATCTGATTCAGATTCTTATGTAATACTCAAACACCTAAGTGGTGGTGTTTATTTACTTTGTGCCAGGCACTTGTGAGTGCTTTGGTAAGTATTGACTCATTCTGAATCTAAAAATGAATCTGAATCAAAAAATTCTAGGATTCATAATATTAATAGCACATTCAAGGTCCTCTGTTCACACAGATACATTTATCAGTTCATCTTTGCTAACCCTGAAATTTGTTTTTTTTTTAATTTATTTTAACTTATTTATTCATTTTGGTAGGTTTATTTTTAAAAAACGTTTTGAGTATATGTGTGTGCTATTGGGATGGAACCCAGGATAGATGAGCCACATTCCTAGCTTTTAATATTTTGAGTCAGGGTTCACTGTTGCCCAGGCTGGCCTTGAATTTGTAATCCTCCTGCCCCAGCCTCCTAAACTGCAAATTAAAGGTGTATGCCACCATGTCTAGTCTTTAAAACTCTTAATTTAAAAATATGTAGAAGTCCTCTATTAGGGAATACTGTACAAATAAAAGTTTCCAGTTCTCTAGAAAAAGATTTGCAAATAGCTCATAGTAACACTGATTTGCTATAATCCAGAAATAATCCTGACTCTTAGTTTAACTCTTTTTTTTTTTTTTTTGGTGCTGGGGATTGAACCCAGGGACTTGTGCATGTGAGGCAAGCACTTTGCCAACTGAGCTATATCCCAGCCCCAAGTTTAACTCTTTAAGTGGGACTTCCCCTCCATTTTTGTCAGTGTTAGGACTTGACCCAGAGCCTCATGCTTACTAAGCAAGTATTCGCATCATTGAGCTATAGCCCCAGTCCTCAAGTGGGCCTACTATTCTAATATTCTTGTTCTTAGATTTACAATAGGTAAAATACCAAAGTGCAAAGTTCTCACAAACCAAACCATTGGAAACCCTTTTATAAATCCCCAAACATGGTTCACCCAGCATTTTGAGCAACATTTTAATTTGAATGACATGTTCTTTATTTATCACTGTTGTGCAATTGGCAAAAGAGATATTCCAGTTTTATATAAAAGAAAAGATTCATTTTGGTTTTTAAAGAGAACATACTCTTTTTTTCTTTTCTTTTTTTAAGGGTGATCCAGGGTGATCTAACCACTGAGCTATATCACCAGGCCAGAATATACTCTTTTTTAAGAGATTTGTGCAGAACTTATTTTTAGCAGATAAAATTCTAAGCCATCTAAAACCTAACAATTCAAACAAACTAAATCTTAAGATACCATGTAACAGAAGACATATATCTTAAGATGTCATATATTTAAAAAGGGTATATGGAACTTTTATCATCTTTTCATTCCAGGGTCTGAAGCTGCTGCCTCCTGGTACTTTACAGAGCTCTGAATAGTATTTACAGTGCCCTGAATAGAAATTTATTCTAAGGTCATAAAAGTATCTAGTAATTACTGAACTGTTTCTGAAAAGATATTTTAAACAGAAATGAAACAGTTAAACTAGAACATTGTTTTCAGAGTAGCATCTTTTTTTTTTTTTTTTTGGTGGTGGTGGTTCTGGGGATTGAACCCAGGGCCTTGTGTATTCTAGGCAAGCACTGTACCAACTGAACTATATTATATCTCCAGCTCCCAAAATATTTTTTTGCTTTGCAATGTAATTTGGGTTTTTTTAGTCCCCCCCCCCAATAATACCCAGTTACCATCTTCCAGTCTCCATGTTGTAGATCCATAGTTCTTCTCTAGGCAGATAAAAGTCATATAATCCTCTGACTTGATTACTCTAAGAAGAATCAAAACAATTGCAAATAACAGTAGTTGATATTTTAAGGAGGCATATTATGAAATTAAGGATGCAGTTATGAAATTAGAATGAAAAATAAATAAGCCTTACACTTAGATTAAATGCACAATTCTCCTAGACTCTTACCACATACTCAGGGTAAAGCTTAATGTAAATAGTCCTTAATGCACATTTTTTTATATAGCATTGTAATGGTGCAAAGAGTTGAAAGGCCTCTGGGAACTTGCTAAGGCTGCTCTATCCTAAACAGACCATGCATCAAATTTCAGTTGCATGACTTCAGGTGAGATTGGTTATCTGTGCTGTGACCAGCAGACTACACAAAGTGGCCAACTCATGCCAACATATGTGTGGTGTTCTAACCAGGTTTTCCTTTCACTCATTTTATGACAAGAAATAGAGGGCATAACTGCAAATATGTGAATATTGAGTCTTTATGCAAAACTGTAAGTTCCTTATTTTATTCCGATTCCCTTCAGGTATTAACTCCTAAAGATAGCTTACCATATGCCAGAACCAAATGCTGTCCACAAATCTCTTTATTTAATACTTACAACAAAAAAGTAGTTGATGTTACAACAGGTTTTTTTGGAGAGTTAAGTAAATTGCCCAACTTAGCAAGTTATGGTGGAAGCAGGAATTCTTTCCTGAACTTTGATGACTGCCTCACATTTTCAGTCTTTGATCCTCCCTGTACACTTTGTCTTTTTTCTTTTTCTTTTTTTTTTTTGCATTTCTTAAATTATTATTTTTTACTTTGAGATATTTATAGATTCACATGAATTTGTAAGAAATAATTCAAATAATTCTTTTGTACTTTTTCCCACTAGTAACATCTTACAAAGCTGGAGTACAAGCTTGCAACAGAATACTGCAATATTAATAAAATTCACCAATCTTATTTAGATTTCCCACTTGATGTGGGAAAAATGTAGAACTAGGTACTCCTTGGCCACTTAAGCAGTGTCAACACAAACCGTAAACTGAAAATGCAGTTCACTTAAAATTAGTGTAAAAGTCCAATAAATTTGGGTAGTAAACTACAGCAATAGATCAGTTAACCATGCAAACATTTCTTTTTCTACTCTATCACTTAAGTGGTAGGAAAAAAAGAATGAGAAAGCATTGAAAGTTAACCTGCTAACCTCAAGGAGACCAGCCTGGCCTGGGGAGGAAAACCCACTACTATGAAGGAAGCCAAAGTTTACTACCCTTGAAACAATTCCCAAGGGTTTCCTGTGCCTGCTGTCAAGAGTACCAGTAAAAAAAAAAAAAAAAAAAAAAAAAAAAAAAAAAATATATATATATATATATATATATATATATATATATATATATGAAGGAGGGAGGGCATTTGGTAATCACGCACTTCAGTGACTGCCTCTCATGAGTCCCCCAACCTCATAAATTACCCCCAGGACCTCATAAATTAATCAGAAATCTGCTGTGATGGTCCTCTTCCTCCCCACAACCTGAAAATCCTTTTCCCTTAGTGCTGATTTTTACTGATAGAATTATAAAGTAGTATTAGACTGAAGTGTGATTGAATGCTGTTTCCCCCTCAAAAGTATTTACATTTTAATAATGATCACTACATACTTAATCCCTCCCTCTTTACAATTGCATACCCCCAATCCTGATCTCAATGAGACCAGCCTGACATGAAGGAAGCCAAAGTTTACTACCTTTCAAACAATCTCCAAGGGTTTCCTGTGCCTACTGTCTCCCTCTTCACAGTTCCATTCCCCAACCTTCTACACACCTATTCATGGGAAGCTGGGGAAAACATGGCAGGTTAATTAGGATTGGCAAAGAAAAGTACTTTTGCAGTTGAACCAAATGACAGTGTCAGGACAGCTGTCTTTGGGAGCTACCTCAAAATTGGTCAACTGTGATCAGATCAATTGTACCATGAGCTAAACTTACCAGGGTCACAAAGCAACTCATTTAAGGCAAGGTGCAAGAAACTAGATTTCGAGTCTTCGGTAAGGGGAGATCCTCCCCACCCAACCAAGGCCTCCGGAGTGCGAGGCTAGTCTACAGGTCTACCCCTGAAGCAATTCCCTCAGCCCTGGTCAAATGAAACCTCCGCGGTACACGTGATTGAACTTGGGGTCTCAGACATATTAGACAATGCTCCCTTTGACCACTTACAAAACCAAAAAGGAATAAAGGATTTCGTGGTCGAAATGGATCACAGCCAACCCAGCTAATAAGAGAATTCTAGAATGTAGAGTGTCACTGGAAAACTAAAACCAATAAAAGAACAGAACGAATGAGCGAGCACGGTTTTACACTGAAGACATCTGGGTAGGATTCCTCGGTGGGCGGGGCGGGGCGGGAGAAGCGGTGCAACTGGCTCTAAACTGAACTAAGCACATTTTATGATTAGGGTGTCAAAGAGCTGCGATCTAATAACATGTTGCTAGGGGTTCTTGGTTGGTTAGTGGTGGAAATATTCCATTAATTTTCTAAATGGAGGTTTCTTCTTAAAAACTTCAACCCTTTCACTCCTGAAACCAGAGGGAAAATGGTTGTGTTCAAACAATAGTCTGGTGTAGCTGGTACTGCTTACTGCACAGGCGGGGAGGTTGAAGAAGGCGATTCCGTGGCCTTGCAAAATTCCAGGGTATTCCTACACCTGGGCCACCCCATAAGTGGGCAAAGCTACCTATGGCCCAACTGGCCTCAGCTTCATAGGTAAAGTTCTCCTGAGTAGTCCGGACAAAGGGTCCGGGTGACCTCATAACGCCATCTCCTTACACACCCCCAACCCTTTTAAATAAAACCTGTTCCGTAGTCATCCACCACCAACCCACATTAACAGTGCCCTCTCCAGAATAACGCTCCAATAGCAACAATGCGGGGGGGGGGGGGGGCGCGGCAAGCGGGCTTTGTAAGCTGAGGTTGACGTGACAACCGCCGTGGAGCCTTGAGACGGGTTGGGGGACTCACGAGAAGACACCCCTCCCCCCCCCCCCACACACACACACCCAACGGGTAGAGTCGCGTGGCGAGAGATTTGGGAAGCGCCCTGGACAGCCCGCTCCTGCTGCCCGCCTGGCCACTGACCGGCTCGCGCACCAGCCAAGCGAAGCCCGCCGGCCCCCCACTGACCTTGTAGCCGCCCCAGACGAACATGTGGCGCCCGTCGCTGACGGCTACGTGGCCGCTGCGCTCGGCTGGGCAGGCGAGCTCCATGGACTCATAGCTCTCAAAAGCTGGCCCTGGCAAGTCATCCGCCCGCAGATCCTCGTTGCCATCAGCCATCTTGAGGCTGCACTTTCGTGCACCAAGAATGTCCACACTTGTGAGCCGGGAAGAGACAAAGAAAAGGAAAGAAATGCAAAGCGGCGCGTAGCCAGGAGAAGGCAGAGGCGATGACAGGCGCGGCGTGCAGGCCTGCTGGCCGCCAGTGCTGTCTCCCGCCCTGCTCTTCCGAGCTCAGATCTCCACCGCCCCGGCGCCCTGCGTGCAGTGGGTCGGGGGCGAGGGACAGCAGGGGGGCCCAGGGCAGGAGCAGCGAGGGGAGGGCTGTCCAGTCGACTGGCTAGCTCTAGCAGCCTTGCGCCCCGCCTCCAGCAGTCCAGGGCCCTTGTTTACGCCGCGGCCGGAAGCCGCCGGTTCCGCTGACGCGGCTCGTCGGGCTCCAGAATTGCTGCCGCGCTCAGCGCCCCCAGCGCCGGGTCCTCCCGCCGCCGCGGTCGCCGCAGCCCGCCCCGCCGCCCCGGGCCTGGGCCTGGACGCCTACGTGGCCCCGCGAAGTCCACGCACGCTCCAAGTCCCCTACCTTGAGGCAGCTACAAGGATATGCTAGGGTTTAGCCAGATTCGCGCATTCCTTTTTCTTTTGGAGAGTTTTCCTTTCTAATTGAAGGGTGTTTTCAAAGGGTTCCCAGTCTGGACAAGGCATCAAAATTGCCCAACAGGAAGTTTCCAATCTTAGCTTCTCAGATAAGGAGTAAATGCCCGCTCTCCTGCGAATAGGAGGGTGGCGCCTGGGCCCGGTGACCCCAGCTCCAGTGACGCGCAGCTTCGCTGAGCGATGCCAACTGGGCTCCCTGCAGGTTCTGCTCGGGCTCCGCGGGCGTTCTGATTTTTATTGCTGCAAACTGTCTCTCAGTTTGGAGAATCGTATTAAAAGACGTATCATAAACTGTAATCGCTCAGCTCTCCAGAAGGAAAGCGAATCCTGTTCACAGTTTTTTGGGGTTTTGTTTTTTCTTATATAATACATTTAAGTTAGGCCAAAAGGAAATTACAAATTATCTAAACTACATAACTCACGTGTAACGTAATAGGGGTTGGACTAGAATACATCTTAAATTCCTAATTTAATGGTGCCTCTAGAATTTGCGGTGGGAGCGGCGTGCTTTATCGTCCTCTCTTTCCCCCTTCTTCACCCTGGAACATTACACAGAACAGCAATACACTGAACAACAAAGCATTTTTTTTTTCACTTAAATTTTCGCTGTCTGAAACTTTCTCTGCTGACATTATGCTCACTTGAATTCAGAGAAGAGAGTTACTTAATAGGACTAATTTAAGCCTCCAAAAAGAAACAAATCCTCTGGTAGCTGTTGAGACTTTCTTTGCTACTCACCTTGGTTTGTACAAGGCTCACCAATGTGGCTCACCAGGATTTCTTGGAGTAGTGTCCCTTCCGATGTGATGGATTTGTGCTTAGTACAATTTTGGGGGGAGTGGGGGTGCCGAGGATTGAACTCAGAGGCACTTGATCACTGAGTCACATCCCCAGCCCTATTTTGTATTTTATTTGGAGACAATGTCTTAACTGAGTTGCTTAGTGCTTTGCTGAGGCTGGCTTTGAACTCTTGATTCTCCTGCCTCAGCCTCCCATCCTCTGGGATTACAGGCGCGCGCCACCGCGCCCGGCTGCTTAGTACAATTTGGGGTTAGAAAGGTTTATTGTGAAGCAGCTTTGCAAATCTTTATCAGGTCATTTTGACACGAGAGAAGAAGCGTCCGAAGCGGAGTCCGAAGAAGAGTTCCCGGGGAGAAGGGGGGGACTCGACTCAGTACCAGCGGGGTTCTTGGCATAGAAGGGAAAATAATTTCAATACGTGCCAGCTGGGGACATGACGGGTCATTTAGAAACGTAGGTACACATTCAAGGGAGAATGCAGGTCCTCATTCAGAGTGAGAGACAGGTTTGAACGGTTCCCCTGCAGTTATTTTAAGGGAAACTTGGTGCGTGGCGACGGTGGCGCACGGAATTCCAGCAACTCCGGAGGCTGAGGCGGGAGGATCACAGGTTTGAAGCCAGCCTCGACAAGTTAGCTAGGCCCTAACCAACTTAATGAGACTTTCTCAAGATAAAAAGGGCTGAGGATGTAGTACAGTGGTTCCCTTGGGGTCAGTCCCCAGTGAGTAAGTACATACATACCTATGTAAAGGGGTGTCTATGTAGGAAGATCCCAGTCTGGCAATCTCAAGATGGTTTATGGTGGTCTGGACAGTCAAGATCTTCAGGCTGACATGGTTTTCCTTATCTGATCATTCAGTCGTGCTGGAAAAGTCCCCTAAATTATCGTTTTCTTGAGACATCATATTTACTCTTGCTTAATCTATTTATTGGGGGGTTAATTAATGATTCACAGATAAAATTACAGATTTCCCAGGCATTGGGGAGTAACAGGCTGGCAAGGGAGGACAGCTCAGGGAGCGAAGGGCCTGGAAAACTTTGAAGTATTTTTGAATTAAAATCTTTTTTCCTTTTCCTTCCTTTGTGGTTTTTTGTTTTGTTTTGCTTTATTTTGATTTTTGGCATTGGAGATTGAACCCAGGGGTATCTAACCATTGAGAAACATCCTCAGCCCTTTTTATTTTTTTACTTTGAGACAAGGTCTCACTAAGTTGCTGAGGTTGGCTTTGAAATTGGGATCCTCCTGCTGCAGCCTCCTGAGCTTCTGGGATTACAGGTGTGTACCACCCCACCCTTTATGTCTCCTTTCTATTTATTTCTCACGCCTTCTATCCTACCTCAACTTTACTAACAACTTTTGTGTTGGCTCTCACAGTTCTTGGGATAGAGTTCAAAATTCTTATCTTGGTGAGTACAGGACCCAGCATGGCCTGGCCCCAGCTTATCTTCCAGCTCCATTTGAGGGGCTGTCCTTTGCTCCTTCCAGTTTACATTAGCATTCTCTTGGCTCTTGAAACACATTTGGCTCTTTGTAACTTAGGGCCTTCACATCTTGTGGTTCCCTATTCCTAGAAATCTAAATCATCTGTCACCTCTCAACTTAATTCAAATTTTCTCAAGGAAACCCAGATTCCCCCAGGCAACTTTTAGTTTCCCTGTCAGAAACTGTTAGCTGCTTCTGCTTCTCCATAGCACTGAGTCAACTAAAACCAACATATAATTATTTGTCATTCTTGGTTCCCCTTACTAGATTGTAAACTTGAAGTAGGAGCCTATTCAAGTGATGATCCAAGTTATAAAACTACCTCCTGTCACAAAAACATGAGAAGTTTGTTTTTCCTTTGGATGAAGCTGATTAGCTAACAGTTACCTTAATTACCAGGTGACTCTAGGATGAACTATGTGCGACAAATGGAGCTGTTAAGTCTTGAGAACTAGCTATTGTTTACCTTGAGAACATGTATGTATTGGACTGTTTCTGCATCACTGTATAAAAAGATGATATTTCTTTGATTTTGTGATCTCTTAGTAGCTTGCCCATGATAGACATCACATTTTGGTTTAATGTATTCAACAACCAAAACTGTTTGCATTATCTGTTTTTGTGGAGAGATGTTCTGGGTTGAGAGATTTTGTTTTAAATTCTATTTCACCAACAGGAGCATTCAGAAAATATTTGTCACATATATGAGTTGCCATAGTAATTAGAGATATGAAATTGGGAATAGACTGAAGAATGCTTTCTAATAGCATACTTACAAAATTCTTATGAAAGACTCCTTCTTTGAACTAGGTCATTGATTCCTATGGAATTATAAGTTTCTACATTACATTCTATCCTCAGAATCCTAAGGGATCACAGCATCAAGGGGACTGAATCCAGAACCATAAACAACATCTCTGGGTGCGTGAATTAATATATGTTTTACCTAGAGTCAAATATGTACAGATGCTCCTCAATTTTGGATAGGGTTATATCCCAGTAAACACACTGCAAATTGAAATCATCACAAATTAAAAATGCATTTAATATGCCTAAATTACTGACTATCATAGCTTTAGCACATAGCACACTATAGAATACCGGTTGTTTACACTGCTGGTCACATGACTGACTAGGAGCAGCTGCTCACTGCCACTGTTCAGCATTGCAAGAAAGAGTGAGTCACATAATCCACAGCCCAGGAAAATATAAAATTAAAAATTTGAAGTATGATTTCTATTGAATACAAATCATTTCTGTACCCACTATAAAAATATCACTAGGTGGAAGCATTGTAAGTTGGGGACCAACTGTGTGTGTTTGTGTGTATGTGTTTACCATTTAATACAACACTATAATAACCACTTTTAATTTCTGTACATGTATCAAGCCATACTCTTATTATACTTATGAGAATGAAAACAAAAAGTCTTAAAACACATTAATTAGTTGTACTCTAAGCAGAATTTCTCAAAGAGGAAGCATGGCCCCAGGCTCTCTGGATACCTGGAGATCTTTAAAAGGAGTTCCTCAAGTAACTCATGCAGGGGATGGGGTTGTAGCTAAGTGGTAGAGCACTTGTCTGGCATGTGTGAGACACTGGGTTTGATCCCCAGCACCACATAAAAATAAATAAAATAAATATAATGTGCCCATCTATAACTAAAAATATTTTGAAACAATCAGTAAGGTGAATACAGAGCCTACAGCTTGGTAGTAAATTTTTTACTACTTGAACATCAGATAGAACACTAATCTCTAGGGTCTATCAAAAACTCAAAAAGCTAAACATCAAAATAACAAATATCCCAATCAATAAATGGGCCAAGAAACTGAAGAGACACTTCTCAAAAGGTGATATACAATCAAACAATAAATACATGAAAAAATGTTCAACATCTCTAGCAATTAGAGAAATGCAAATCAAAACTACTCTAAGATTTCATCTCACTCCACTCAGAATGGCAGCAATGAAGAATACAAACAACAATAAGTGTTGATGAGGATGTGGGGGAAAAGGCACACTCATACATTGTTGGTGGGACTGCAAATTGGTACAGCCAATATGGAAAGCAGTATGGAGATTCCTTGGAAAACTTGGAATGGAACCCCCATTTGACCCAGCTATCCGACTCCTCAGTCTATACCCAAAGGACTTAAAAACAGCATATCATAGGGACATAGCAACATCAATGTTTATTGCAGCACAATTCACAATAGCTAAACTATGGAACCAACCTAGATGCCTTTCAGTAGATGAATGGATAAAGAAAATGTGGTATATATACACAATGGAATATTACTCAGCAATAAAAGAGAATAAAAATCATGACATTTGCAGGTAAATAGATGAAATTGGAGAAGACAATGCTAAGTGAAGTTAGCCAATCCCCCAAAATCAAATGCTGAATGTTTTCTCTGATACAAGGAGGCTGATTCATAATGTGGTTGATAGGGGAAACATGGGAGGAATAGATGAACTCTAGATAGGGGAAAGGGAAGGGAAGGGAAGGGAAGGAAGGGGGCAAGGGGTGTAAAAAATATTGTGGAATGAGATGGACATCATTACCTTAAGTACATGTATGAAGACACAAATAGTGTGAATATACTTTGTATACAATCAGAGATATGAAAATGTGTGCTCTATATGTGTAATATGAATTGTAATGCATTCTGCTGTCATATATAACAACTTAGAATAAAAAAATTTAAAAAATAAAATATAAAAAAGGGCTGGGGATGTGGCTCAGTGGTTAAGTCCCCCTGGGTTCAATCCCCAGTAGCCCCACACACACTAAAAAAAAACACAAAAAAACAAAAACCTATAAAAGACAGGAAAATCATGGCAGACAAAATAGAAACAACAAGGGCAATAGAAAACAAGAACAAATAGTTGGGCATGGTAGCCCATGCCTGTAATCCCAGTAATTTAGGAGGTGGAGGCAGGAGGGTTACAAATTCAAGGTCAGCCTCAGTAAATTAGTAAAACCCTGAATCAGAACAAGAAAGAAGAAGAAGAAAGGAAGGAAGGAAAACAGTGACAAATATGGTAGATATTCATCTAACTATATCAATAATCACTTTAAATATCAATGGTCTAAATGTACCTATTAAAAGATAGAGTTTGTCAGAAAGCACCAAAAACAAGACTCAACTAGATGTTGCTAACAAGAAACTCACTTTAAATTTAAAGACACATATAGATTACAGGGTAAAGGATGAAGAAAGATATACCATACTAATAGAGAGTAGGAGTAGCTTTATTAATTTCAGATAGAGCAGACTTCAAAGCAAGGAAAATTGTCAGGGAAAAAGAAGGGTATTACATAATGATGAAGGATCAACTCCAAGAAGATGTAACAGTTCTTTATGCATATGTGTTAGACTGTTAAAGTACATGAAACAAAAACTGATAGAACTGCAAAGAAAAATAGACAATCCACTACTATAGTTGGGAACTTTAATAACTCTCTATCAGAAATAGATCCAGTAGGCAGAAAACTCAGTAAGGACAGAATTGAATTCAACAGCACCATCAATCAAATGGATGTAACAGACATCTATAGATCATTTCATCTAACTGCAGCAGAAAACACATTCTTCTCAGGCTCACTGGAACATTCATGAAGATAAACACATGCTGGGCTATAAAACACACCTTAACAAATTTAGAATAAGAGAATTCATATAATGTCATCTCAGATCACAATGGAATTAAACTAAAAATCAATAAAAGAAAGATAGCTGGAAAATACCAAAATACCTGGATATTAAACATGTTTCTAGGGCTGGGAGTATAGCGCAGTAGTAGAGTGCTTGCCTAGCATGGATTAGACCCTGGGTTCAATCCCCAGGACTAAAACATAAAACAAAAGAACACATAGATCAAAGAAGAAATGAAACAAATAACACATGGATCAAAGAAAACAATCTCAATAGAAATTTTAAAATATTTTGAACTAAGGAAGATGAAAGTACAACTTATCAAAATTTGTGAGATGCAGTGATAAGAGTGACTATAAAAGAGTAAAATGTAAAACATGGAGTGTATATATTAGAAAAAGAAAACTGAAAAAAATCTGAAATCAATATCTAATATTCTGCCTTAGGAATTCAGAAGAGTTAGTTAAACCCAAAGTAAGCAGAACAGAAATCATAAAAATTAGAGATGAAATAAGTGAAACTGAAAACAAATTAATAGAGAAAAATCAACAAACCCAAAGCAGATCCTTTGAAAAGATCAATAAAATCAGTAGGCTTATAGCCAGGTTAAACAGAGAAAAAAGAGAAAACACAAATTCCTAATAACATAAGTGAAAAAGGGGACATGATTTCAGATGCCAAAGATATTAGAAGGATAATGAAGAAATATTATAAACAACTATATGTCACACATTTAAAAATCTGGAAGAAGTGAGCCAATCTTCCCAAAATTCATCCCAGAAGAAGTAGGCATATGAATAGACCTACGTCTATTAAAGTATTTGAATCAGTAAATAATAATCTTCCCAAATACAAAGCAGCAGGCTCAGATGAATTCAACAGTTGAATTTTACCAAATATTTAAGGAAGAATTTATACCAATTAGTACACTCTCTTACAGAAGATGGAAGCATAGAAATATTTATTAATTCCTTTTATGAGGTCAGTATTACCCTAATGTCAAAACCAAAGACATTAGGGTATAAGAAAACTATAGACTAAACTTTTTTATGAACATAGATGCAAAAACCCTCAACAAAATCTTAGCAAATCAAATCCAAGAATATGTAAGTAATTATATATAATTTCACATAATTATACACAGTACAACCAAGAGGGATTTATCCTGGGCATGTAAGGCTGGTTCAGCATTTGGAATCAATCAATGTAATCAATCATATCAACAGGCTAAAGAAGAATTACATGATAATATTAATAGATGTGGAAAAAGCATTTGACAAAATTCAATACCCATTCATGATGAAACCTCTCAACAGACTAAGAATAGAGAGGAATTGCTCAATTTCATAAAGAACATCTACAAAATACCTACATCATACACCATGGTTAACATCATACATAATAGTGAGAAATTCAAAGTTCAATATCAGGAACAAGGCAAGGATGTCCCTTCTCACCACTGCTTTTCAACATCATAGTGGAAGCCCTATATAATACAGTAAGACAAGGAAATTTTGTACAAATAGGGAAGGAAGAAATAGAAGTGCCTTTGTTTGAAGATGACATGATCACCTATATAGAAAATCTGACCCCCTCAAAAAAAAATGAAAAAAAAAAAACCTCTCTGGGAACTAATAAGGTTGCAAAATACAAAATTAATATAAATTGCTGCCCCTGTCCAGTGCAGGCAGCTGAATTAAGGTCACTTGTGTGAATTCCAGGTGATGCAAAATAAAACACAGACATGAAATACCTTTACACAAGCTTCAGGATGCTTTCCCTGGCTCCTGGCTTCAAGTCTCCCAAAAAAGGAGAGCAAGAGAAAGTCACCAGAGGCTGACCACAGAGAGGGCAAGCAGGGTGGAAAGTGGGCTTTAATTGGGGGGATTCCAAGAAATAATTCCAAGAAGATGTAACAATCCTTAATGCATATGTGTTAAACTGTTAAAGTATATGAGACAAAAAGTTCTATCTAAAAAAGGCAGAAGGGGTAGGATTACAAGGGGGCAGGTAAGTGTAACTCAACCCCAGCAGGTACACCTACACCTGAAGCCACGCCTTGCTATCCGAACTGGGACAATGCCCAAATCACTACAAAATGTAGCAATTGGTCAGAGGCCCCTGCATCAGGACTTGAAGGTGTGTTCATTCAGAGCAGATTCCCACAATAAATCAATCATTTTCCTACACATAAGCAATAAGCAAGTATAATTTGACATTAAAACCATTACTATTTACATTAGCACTCTCCAAAACGAAAAATACTTAAGTGTAAGTCTAACAAAATATGTTCAAGATCTATATGAGGAAAACCACAACCCTCAGATCAAAGATTTCCAAAAACTAAATAAATGGAGAGATTTTCATATTTAGAAATAGCAAGACTCCTAGATGACAGTTCTTTCCAATTTGATCTATAGATACAATATAACACCAATCAAAATTCCCTAAAGTCATTTTGTGAATGCTGACAAATTGATTCTAAAGTATATATGGAGAAGCAAAAGATCCAGGGTAGCCAAGTCAATATTGAAAAAGAAAAAAGTTTGGAACTGATACTACCCAACTTCCAAGATTTGCTATAATGTATGATATTGGTGAAAGAATAAACAAATAGATCAATGGAACATAATGGAACCTAGAAATAGACTTGCATGAATACTGTCAACTGATCTTTGATAAAGAAGCAAAGATAATACTAACAGAGCTAATGGGCTTTTCAAAAAATGATGCTGAAACAACTGGACATCTATATGCAAAAGTATGAATCTAGATAAAGTAAGATCTTAAATGCTTCACAAAAATTAAATCAAAATGGAAAAGAGACCTGAAAGTAGAATGCAAAACTATAACATTCCTAGTAGGAAAATATTTCCAGGGAAATATCTGGACAACGTTGAGTATGGTGATCTCCTTTAGATACAACACAAAGCAGAGACTATGAAAGAAATAGTTGAGGGCTGGGGTGGTAGTTCCTCAGTGGTGGAGCGCTTGCCTGGCATGTATGAGGCACTGAGTTCAATCCTCAGCACCACATAAATAAATAAATAAAATAAAGATATTGTGTCCATCTACAACTAAAACTATTTTTTTAAAAAAAGAAATAGTTGACAAGATAGATGGACTTCATTAAAGTTAAAAACTTCTCTGTATAGGACAATGTCAAGAGAACAAAAAGACACACTATAGATTGGAAGAAAATATTTGTAAGTCATTTACGGTAAAGGACTAAAGGACTATTATCCACAGTATACAAAGAACTCCTAGAACTCAACAATAGTAAAATGAACAATCTGATTGACAGTTAGTAAAAGACCTGAACAGCACCTCATCAAAGAAGATATTCAGATGGCAAGTTAAATAAATGAAAAGATGTTCAACATCCATGTATCATTAGTGCATTGTAAATTTAATCAACAATAATATACTATCACACACATATTAGAATTGCCAAAATCCAAACACTGGTAACATCAAATACTGACAAGGATATGGAATAAAGAAGAAACTTGAATTCATTGCTGGTGGGAATGCAAACTGCCAACACCTAATTTGGAAGAGTCTGGTAGTTTTCTACAACACTACCTATACTCTTAACCATATGATCCAACAATCTTGCTCTTTGGTATTTATCCAACTGAATTTAAAGTTTATGTCCACATAAAAATCTGTGTGTGTGTGTGCGTGTGTGTGTATGTGTATGTGTGTGTGCATCCAGACAATGAAACACTGTTCAGTGTTAAAAATGAACAGGCTGGGGATGAGGATGTGGCTCAAGCGGTAGTGCGCTCGCCTGGCATGCGTGCGACCTGGGTTCGATCCTCAGCACCACATACAAACAAAGATGTTATTTCCGCCGAAAACTAAAAAATAAATAAATATTTTTTAAAAAAATGAACAGGCTGTCAAGCCATGAAGAAACAGAGAAAACTTAAAATACATATTACTAACTAAAGAAGCCAATCTTCACTGATTATACACTATAAGATTTCTACTATATGATATTCTGGAAAAGCAAAATTATGGAAATGGTTAAGAGATCAGTGATTACCAGGGGTAAGGTGAAGAGAAGGAAGAGTAAGCAGAACACAAAAGATATTTTGCGGTAATAAAACTATTTGTATAATACTACAGTAGTGGACAAATGTCATACCCATCCAAACCCATGGAATGTATAACACCAAGATTAAACCCTAATGTAAACTATGGGCTTTGAGTGATTTAAAAAAATTTTTTTTGTGCCCACATATAGAATTGCATTAATATAGTAGTCACCATTTAGCCATGGAGGATATGTTCTAAGACCCCCCTCCCCAGCGGATGCCTGAAATCACAGACAATACCAAACCACCATATATATATATAATTTTTTCTTATATGTACATATCTATGATAAAGTTTAATCTATAAATCAGGCACAATAAGAGATTAATAATAATAATTATAAAAATAGAATAATTATAAAAATGTTATAAATGCTATGTGAATGTGATCTCTCAAAAATATACATATGTACATGTATACATATAAATACATATATATAAATATATATATGAATATATATACATATATATATATATATATCCCCTAAGGCTGGGGATCCAATCCAGGGCCTTATGCATATTAGGTAAACACTCTACCACTGAGCCACATCCCTAGCCCTCACTTCCTTCAAAATATCTTAATTATTCAATGAACTCTAATAATATTTTTAGACTATGGTTGACCACAGGTAACTGAAACAGCAGAAAACAAAACTTCAGATGATGGGACTACTATATAATTGAAATATAGGCACCAAAAAAAGTGCTTAAAGAGGAATTATGTTTCTTAAAATTGGTTACTCCCGTCAATGTTCCAAAAGTCTAAACTTTGTTGACAGCATGAACTACCCTGAAAATTCTTAGTAATTTTAGATTACTTATCTCTCAGACACTAATACACAAACATAAATAATGTATTAATGAAAATGTCACTACAAACTGACAGTACAAAGTCCTAAAGAATATTTTTCAGCTTCTAGATGTGAGAGGCTAATAATTTTTAAAGGTGTTTGTGCAAATATTGTTTGTGCAAATACTATTTGTAAAAATGTATACCATTTGATGTGCTATCTATTATATCATTAAAATTATAACACCTTAAAAGAATCCTTCCTAACAAGTGAAGAACATCCTAGGATTCTTTTTCCTTGAGAACCCATTTTGTGATCCATCTGAGAAAAACCATTAAACCTGCTAGAATAATCTTCCAGAGAGACAGTAATAAGGTATTAAGAAGTAAAGTCGTGAGGCTGTTGTTATCTTCTATATACCCTGGCTTCTATATACTGTGGAAATCAGTGGCACAAAAGTTGATAGTAAAACATCAGCTGGTAAGAAGTGACGAATGAAATACCATTTAGTCTATGGAAATTAAAACTTTCTAATAGCAGGGAAGCCCTGGTTTAAGCCAAAATTCAGAATATGAAGGTAAAGATCAGAATTTCAGTCATTCCTACCCTAGACTACCTTAAGATACATAACTTTTTGAAGCAGCACAGAATATCAAGTCAAATAAAAGTAGTACTAGGGCTGGGGATAGGTTATATATAGGTTTCATTCCCAAAGTCGAAACAAAAATATGCATTTTGAGGGGGCTAATCCAACTTTTAATGTTTTGAAAAAAACATTTAAAAACAGAAGTGCTAAAAAAAAAATAAAAAATAAAAACAGAAGTGCTCTTTTAATGGGCTGGAGAAAGCATCCATATAATCCAGAAATCATTTTAAAAGGTGTTTGTTCCATTCAATGTCATCCATCACTAACCAATTAGGTTTTGGGGTGTGTGTGTGTGTGTGTGTATTTTTTTGTGGGGGTGGGGGTCGGGTGGGGTACCAGGGATTAAAATTAGGGGGTCGGGTGAGGTACCAGGGATTAAAATTAGGGGCACTCAATCACTGAGCTACATTCCCAGCCCTGTTTTGTATTTTATTTAGAGACAGGGTCTCACTGAGTTGCTTAGCATTTCTCTTTTGCTGAAGCTGACTCTGAACTCTCCATCCTCCTGCCTCAGCCTCCTGAGCTGCTGGGATTATAGGTGGCCCCCGTGCCCAGCAGATTTTGGTATATTTTTGCCTTAACTATAAAATGCTGACTGAAGGTCACAGTAACAAGATCATTTCTCTTAAGATGTGTGTAACTTGTGAGATTCATTTTCTAAATCTGATATGCAGATTAAAAACAGTAAGAAAAAATCAAAAATTACACTTTTTTTTGCACAATCAACTCTAATAACTGGTTCACATTGACAAAATTATGAAACAGTAACTCCATATTCTTTGTACAATAAATAAAAATGTAAACACAAATATTACAATACATAAATAGAAGCTTTATACATCCAAAATACAATACATATATAAAATATATATCTAAATTTAATGACACTACAAACTATAATTTTCACTATAAATTACATATTTCAATGTAGAAATATATTTTTCTGACATTTTAAACTTCAAAAACAACTTGTAAGGTGATAGTGTGGAGAACAGTTTTATATACAAAGCTTTGTAGTAGTTAATTATACCTAATAATGGAAGGGCATGACTGTGATAATATGAAGAAAAATATCTCAATTATGGCAAAAGTACTATTTGATTCAAAGATACAGGGTTCCATTTCTCGGTAGATGGTAAATACTTTTATTTTAAAAGGATTCAAAGGATTTTGAACATCCTGATGTTTTAAGCATCAACTCTATGGAGCAGACTGAGTCAAACTGAGGGCTTTTCATAGTCAAATTGCTATATTACCACCCCATTTCATTGCTTACAAAAATTATTTTTCCAAGGCAAAATGTATTTCAACATGTCTCAAAAGTTAATAAATATACCACATCCCAATATTCCAAAGCCTGTATGATAAAATAAACCTTCACTTTATATACATTAAAACTTGGCCTCGTGTGTGTGTGTGTGTGTGTGTGTGTGTGTGTGTATAACTGGACAAACTAAATAACTTAATTGGAGTCAGAATTGAAGACATGTATTTCTCCACCCAAAGGGTGAAGAAAAGTTACAATGTTGCCTAAGAACACTTTACTAAGTAAGTGCCAGAAGGGCTGGAGTTAATACAGTACTGGTATCTGCCTATTTTATGCTTTTTGACCAGCTGTATTAGTTATTTAAGGAGAAGTTTTTAAATAACTATTATAGGAGACAGGTAATTTTAAAGCAACTTGAGAGAATTTATCTTTCTGAAAGTTGGTATGTAATGTTTATACACATATCTACAGTTATGTTAGGGAATTTCTGAAGTCCTTAGGGTAATTTTTCTTCTCAAATTTGCATAATCTTTCCAGTAAAGAGTACACATTGATTTAATATCTGTTATAACTGTACTTACTTTCAGAAAGCATACTTGTTCTGTAGACTATAAGGACACTGGTTTACAAATATAATCTGTATTTATATCTCATTTCTGTATATTCCATGCTATATAATAACTTTAACAGAGCATTTTGTTTCATATTTTATCCTTTAAATAAAGCCTGCTATGGGGGGGTAAATGTATACTCTGATTGAAATGTTATGTTTAAGTGTATTAGATATATAGAGAGTATATAACAATTCAATTGCTACTGATCCACTGATACTTATTTTCTGTTTCATCTTTTTGGGCTCTTTGTTCTTCTCGGTGATTGGCAGCAGTCCAAAATGTGATTTTTTTGAGTACTTGTTGGAGAAGTTTAGGAGGTAATAGAGATATTTGGCTTTTTAAAATAATAGCATTTTTACCAATGCAGTCTAGGCATGACCTGTAAATAAAACATAACAGAATTATTAGTTGTTTTTTTAATATCATTTTTTTAGTTGTAGATGGACATAATACTTTTTAATTAATTAATTTTTTTGAGAGAGAGAGGAAAGAGACAGAGAGAGAGAATTTTTTAATATTTATTTATTTATTTTTAGTTTTCGGCAGACACAGCATCTTTGTTTTTATATGTGGTGCTGATGATTGAACCCAGGCCGCATGCATGCCAGGCGAGCGCGCTACCACTTGAGCCACATCCCCAGCCCCTAATTTATTTATTTTTATGTGGTGCTGAGGATCAAACCCAGGGTCTCACATGTGCCAGACAAGTGTTCTACCACTGAGTTATGACCCCAGCCCAAATTATTAGTTTTCTAACCTGAAGATATAATATAAAATATTTACAGGTTTTTGTGTGTGTGTGTATGTGTTGGGGGGCAAGCAATCTATTACTGAACTAAACCCCTAATAAAAATCATTATAAAAATTTTACCTGACATTGTACTTCCTTTGTATTGTCTGGAACATAAGAGGATTTTTTCCCCCTAAACACTATAATAGTCATGTATTTTTATTGCAGAGAGATTGTATCTGATCCACATCCAATGGAAACCAAAAATATGTGTGTGTATACATAAATTTGATTCACACACACACATACTGGGGATTAAACCCATAGGTGCTCTACCACTGAGCTACACTCCCAGCCCTGTTTTAAATATAAATACATATTTTATATATTTATATAAATATATAAATATAAACAATGGGATGATCCCACAGTCCGTTAGATCACGTGATGTGAAAAGACTAATTGCGTCCTATTGTATCGCAATTACAGTAAGTATTAAATGTCTCCTGACTTCAAATAAAAAGAACATGTTGACTGCACTGTGGACAAGCAATTATGTCAAGATAACAGACTTCACATAGTAAACACAACTAAATTCGTGCTATATTTGAGTTCTGATATATTAAACTATGCTCAGCAACAAAAAGGAATATACCCAAGCATAGAGAGCACTGCACTCAGTATCATGGATGACACAAAGAAGCCAAAAGACTGGTGGTCACCTTTAGTTTAGCCTGAAAGGCAAGCCCATCCAGTTGTCTGCTGTTTTACTTTATCTCATTTCTATATTGATTCATTTCTGTCGCACCACCCTGGCCAAATTCAAACCATGGATAAAATGAGTCAATCATCTCTCTGTACCTGTGATCTAGCTGCTGAAGAAAACTGTTTCTGCAGATGTGTTACCTTTACATATCAGTTATAGTCTGAGCTGAGCATTACTCTGTTAAAAAATATCCTCGTTCAGCATCTTCTTGTAGTCATCTCAGTACCTTTTCAAATCTCCACCATCTTTAAGTTCATATCTTCACCTCTCTTTTTTCTTATCAGATGACCTCACTTTCAACTAAAACTTTCTCAATACCCTCTCTCCAACCAATAAATATTTGTCTTTATGCCCATACTTTCTTCCTTCTCCTCCATTTTTAAAAATATTTGTTTTAGTTGTAATTGGACACAATACCTTTATTTTATTTTTATGAGCTGCTGAGGATCAAACCCAGCACCCTGCATGTGCTAGGTGAGTGTTCTTCCCGTGAGCCACAACCCCAACCCCTTCCTTCTCCTCTATTTTAAAAGAAAAGTATCATTCCTGCAGTCAAGGCTAATTTGACTGTTTGCTAAAATTTACTTCCTTAAGACTATGCCAATTTTTCCTTCAATGTTTTGTGCTTCCAATAACTTAATCCCTAATGGCTTCTTCTCATCACTATATAAACAGATACTCCTCCTTTCTTATCCATGCCATTTCACTTCATTTCATTTCATGCCTTTCCATGTGGGCACTCAAATACTTCTTAATCCTTGTATATGAAGAACTTGCAAACTAGTTAGGGAAAGTAATAGTCACAGTAAAAGTTAAAATATTAGTATAAGCCATCATATTTATAGCAGTCATTTCCAAACTTGTCTGCATATCAAAATTAACTTGAGATCTTTAAAATCAATCTCCAAAGTACAGGCCACACCCTACACCAATTAAACCAAAACGACTGGGGGTAGAACACTGGTATCAATAGTTTTTGAAGCTCCCCATGAGATTCTAATATGCAGACAAGTTTCAGAACTATCACACTAAGCCAAGGAGCAGTCAAGAAAGACCAAGAAATTTCAGTTTGAGCTAGTCTAATGTTTTTTCAGTGATTCAAGTTGAAGAACATTTGGAAGTTATAGTATACTCCTTGAAATACTGCATGTCATCTCTTTCTCTTTCTCAACCCCTCATATGCCTTCACCCATATTATTCTCACTGCATAAAATCCACATCTATTTGCTGGGCAACTTTGACTTCTTTTAAGTCCTTCTTCCCAACTGTCAATAGGCAGGAAAAAATAGGGGCTTTTCCTACAATCCTCCCAGAAAACTCTGTACATACATTTGTGTGTGTGTGTGTGTGTGTGTGTGTGTGTTTGTGTGTGTTTTGAGGATTGAACTCAGGGCTTTGCACATGCTAGGCAAGTGCTTCACCACTGAGCTATATCCCCATCCCTGTTTTGAAACTTGATTTTGAGACAGAGTTTCACTAAATTGCCCAGGTTGACCCTGAATTTGCAGTCCTCCAGCTTCAGTATTCCAGGTGGTTGGGATTATAGTCTACTGCATCAGCCTTGTATATTGTTATGGTTTAGATATTAGGTGTCTCCCAAAAGCTCATGTGTGAGAAAGTTTAGAGGTGAAATGACTGGGATATGAAAGCCTTAACTTTATCAGTACATTAACTCCCTAATAGGAATTAACTGGGTAGTAACTGTAGGCAGGTAGGGTATGGCTGCAGGTGATGGGTCATTGGGGGACATGCCTTCCGGTACACATTTTGTCCCTGGAAAGCAGAGCTGTCTGTCTCTGCTTCCTGGTGGCCATGTCCTGAGCTGCTTTCCTCTACCACATTTTTCTGCTATGATGTTCTGCCTCTTGTTGGGCCCACAGCAGTGGAGCAAGCCATCTGTGGACTCAGACCTCTGAAACTGTGAGCCCCAAATAAAGTATTCCTCCTCTAAAATTATTCTTGTCAGGTTTTTTGGTCACAGCAGCAAAAAAGCTGACCACAACATACATTATCTATTTATATTTTTCTTTTTGTGCTATTAGTGCTCTACCCGTGAGCTATATCCCCAGACCTATTAACTAATTGATTAATTTTGATACAAGGTTTCAAGCTGTCTAGGCTGGCTTTGAACTTGTGATGCTCCTGCCTCAGCCTCCCAAGCAGCTGGAATTATAGGCGTGTGTCACCTTGACCAGCTACATACTCCTTTTTAGAGCAAGAACATATGAGCCAAGAAAGTATAAGTCATACCATCAATTTAATAATGGTTTTGAGGTTTAAAAAAATTCTGCTATATTAAATGTGTGAATGTATGTATGTGTGTGTGGTATATAGAGATACGATCAATATGACATATTCTGATTTTCAGAAGATAAAAATTTTAAGAAGGATTAGAATTAAGGAACTACAGTATGCTTAATATTACCAAATGAACTAAGAGCAATTTTATAAACAAAATAAAAAATGTGATTGTACTACATATTTTAATTTTTTTCTTTTCTTTCTTTTTTTTTTTTTGGTACTAGAGATTTAATCCCAGGTGCTTTACTACTGAGCTATATCCCTAAGCCCTTTTTGTTTTTTATTTTGAGACAGGGTCTCACTAAGTTGTTAGAGCCTTGTTAAATTGCTAAGGCTATCCTTGAACTTATGATTCTTGTGACTCAAGCTCTTGAGCTTCTGGGATTACAGGTATGAACCACGATGCCTGGCTGTTTATTATAATTAAAAATAATAACACTGGTATATGATTTACCAACATAAATTTGATTTTACTATTAAAAAGACAAATATTTTCTTAGGTTCAAGTCATACAAACTACCTGAAAAATATATCTCTTCCAAAAAAGGAGGAAAAAGGAAATGATACATTCCTAGCATGTATATATAAAAATACTGGATTTGCTTACCTGAGTAGTGAATAAGGCTGTGTTTGAAAGATCAATAAATCATTACAGTGACCCTAAAACATAAGAAAGGTCTTATCAGGGATTTTTATAAAAATAACATTGAGTTAATAATATAATGCTTTATTGTATTTTACACATGTAAAAACATAGCATAAAGCAGCAAATAAATCTCTGACTGGTAACACATATACATATGCATGCACGCAAACAAGGATACCCACAAATATACACATATATATGTACACATACACCTGCTATGCACAAACTTTGGGTATGTGGTTACCAAACTTCAGTGGCCAAAATTCTACCTAATCAATAGCTTATAATTGCAAATTTAAAAATCAGAAATATGTTCTTTTCTGAGAATAGTGAGTTAAAAAGTGACACAAGTAGTGGTTTATAAACACTTTTTTTTTTAACAAAAGCATTTTCTTCAAATTGCTCTTATTTTAAAAATCTCTGCTTTAGGGCTGGGGATGTGGCTCGGGGTAGAGTGTTTGCCTAGCATGCCGAAGGGCCTTGGTTCAATTCCCAGACCACACACACATAAAAAACAAACAAACAAAAAAGCAAAACTCTTCTTTATCCTATTTCGAGATAGTTCCTTTGAGGTGCTAGGGATCAAACCCAGGGCCCTTGCATATGCTAGATAAGTGCTGTACCACTGAACTAAACCCTTTAGCTCCCTTCCTGAGAATTATTAATTTAAAAATTAAGCAGCTGGGGTTGTAGCTCAGAGCTTGCCTAGTGCTTGCCTAGCATGTGTGAGGCACTGGGTTCAATTCTCAGCACTGCATATTAAAAAAATAATAATAATAAAGATCCATTGACAACTTAAAAAATATTTTAAAAAATTAAAATCCTGAAGATTTTTTGAATAATGAGTCTTTCATCTAAAAGTTAATAATGGTAGAAGGGTCAACAGAAAATTTCTATAAATCCTTTCAAATAGATCTTTAGAATTTCATAATTTGTGATCCAGATTTTAGTTATAATTTAAACTTTGTCATCTAAAAGAAAAGAAGATTTCTAGTGACAAAAAAGAGAAGACAAAATATAAATTTGCCCCTCCCCTTTCTTTTGTGGTCTTGAGTATCGAACCCAAGGCTTTGCACAAGCTAGACAAAAATTTTGCTATATAAGTACAAAATTATGGTTTTAATATTTTAAGTAATTAATTTCATTTCTGGTGGTAAAATCCAAGGGTTTCCTACTACTGATCTACATCCTCAGCAGTCCTTTCTTTAGTTTTCATTTTGAGACAGGGTCTTGCTCAAAGAAAAAAAAGAAAAGGCTCAAAGAAAAAAGCTCTTTGTAATAACTAATGAAATTAATAGACCTATTTGGATTTCTTTTTTTTTAATATTTTATTTTTTAGTTTGTAGTTGGACACAATACCTTTATTTTATTTATTTATTTTTATGTGGTGCTGAGGATTGAACCCAGGGCCTCGCACGTGCTAGGTGAGCACTCTACCACTGAGCCACAACCCCATAACACAGACCCCCTATTTGGATTTCTAAATCCAAAAACTCTTGAAATGTTTTACAAAAGCCACTCATTCTTAGGATTAATAACCCCACAGAGTAACATTTTATATTTTGCAGTATTAGAATAGCAATATTCTTGTTGGGTAGTTATTTATTTTGAATAACATAATTCCAGAGGAAACATTTAGATATAAGATTTCTTACTGTATCCAAGGAAAGTAAATCATCTTTGCTCCCACCAAACACCATTATTTCGTTTTCTTTTCCCAAACAGGCTGTGTGCCATAACCTAAAATTGAAAATTATAAACAGGGTGAAATACAGGAAGAAACTGTACATTACATAAAGTCAATTATAAACTGTATACTCTAAAATTAATCCATTTTAAAACAGGCATGACTGAACTTGAACCTTTGGCATATCTTCAAAGGGGTTAGATTTTAAAGATATTTTTAGAGTTCTTTAAATTGTATCATTTTGATTAAGGAGGTGATTCCCAATAACTCTTTCTATTATATCCCCCAACCTTTTTTTTAACCCTTTTCTTTCATACATATTATCCTCAAAACACAATAAATTAAGAAGGAACTGACCCCTTTATTGCTGACAGAGGCACCTTTCCCAATTCTCTTATTAACATCTGCCATGTTACTGTTCTCATTACTTTTGCCTCTTTCTTTTCTGCTTATTCACATCACCTGACAAATCCAATGTGCTACTCTCTTCACATTTCTATTGTCAAGTCATTCATCACTCTGGGTACAGAATACCATATGTTCCTTTTTTTTAAATCTCTAATCTCTCTAGCTACATATATCTAATAAATAATACTTTTCAAATACTTTTTTACTATCTGACCATTAAGAATTTTATTGACTCATATTTGTACATATTTATGAGGTATGAGGTATAGTATAATAATTCAATATATGTACACAATGTGTAGTCATCAAATAAGGATAATTAACATTTCTATCTCCTCAAACATTTATAATTTCTATGTGTTAGGAACCTTCAGACTCTTCTAGTTATTTTGAAATATCTTGTAAATTGTGTAAAATACAGTTAGCATGGGAATTTCCTGATTAGGAAGCATCTGTGCTGCCAACTCTTTTTTCTAGCCTAATATTTTATGATCAGTCATTATTTCTTTTTCCCCCAAATGTTAATTCTTGCCTCTCCCCAGTGAGTCCTCTATTTCAACCAACTCTGCTTCCTTGCTTACCCTAAGGAAAAAACTTATATTCACTTCCAGGCTTTTGTTTGCCGCCCCCCCACCCCTTTTTTTTTCTTTTGTGGTGCTGGGGATTGAACCCAGGTACTTTGTACACAAGCCCTCTACCAATTGAGTTATATCCCCAGCTGTTGTTTGCCCTTTTTCTTAAGCCTAGAATAAGTCATTTTCTCTGGGCCTTAAAAAAACAGGCTCAATATGAAGGAAGTGTTTCAAATAATCCATCTAACTGGTTTTGCTGCCATTTCTGATCAGCATCTTTCAACATTTACATGTTTATTTTGTGCTCTACTAACTCACATTTGAAGATTAATTGCTCTATATACTACTTTAATTGTCTTCCAGCTCCCTAAAAAGACCATGAGGTCTGTGAGGTCAGAAATTGCCACAGTGGTATGTTGAAACAGGCTCACTGGCTAGGTGAACCAATTGTGCATATCCTCATCCAGCTCAGAATCATTTTAATATCTTGAAATCAGCTATAAAGGGAGTATTTACACCTGTAGTAATCAGCAAAGGCTATACATTAGGTGCCTCAACTTTGAGAGTAGTTGTAACTGTATGCCAGCAAACCACTGAAACTCGGGTATGCTAATTTTATGCTTCTTTAAAAAAATATCCAATATGGTATTCTGTACCCAGTTGGTGCTAAAAAAAAATCTTAATTAGCAAAAGCAAACACAAAATACTGATATAATTTATTCAGTGATTAAATATGCAAATTATTTCATAAAGGAATAGAGCAATTAATGTTCTTTTGTAAATGGTCTGATAGCTCATATCCATCTCCAATTTTACATTATTTACCAAGAAAAATTTTATAGTTTATTTATAAAGTTCATAATTTCCAAAAGCTCTACCTCTCAAAAATCTCAAAGTACATGCAGATTCTCAATTTCACATGAGAAACTAAGGATTTTACAAAATCATTGCTTTGACTCATTACTTTTTTTTTTTTTTGGTGGTGCTGGGGATTGAACACATGGCCTTGTGCATGCAAGGCAAGCACTCTACTAACTGAGCTGTATCCCCAGTCCTTACTACTTTTCTTAATAGACCAAATTGCTAGAGTAATAGATACCCCAAACAATTATATATTGTCATTTCTTTTATTACCACATCACTTATTTTTTAGCATATTAATCCCTTTTACTTAAATTCTGCACGTGCAAACAGTAGGAGTATGTACAATTTGTTAAGCCACATATTTTCCTCAATCATGCCATAGCCAATGACAAATGCACCTGGGACCCAGGATAAATCAAGTTATTAGATATGTTCTTTTGGAAATACTTGCTCAGTTCTCCAAATTATATGTTAGAATGCAAATTGGCATAAATTCTCAACAAGAACCCAAATTATGTTGTGGGTTTGGAGAGGATTAGAAGAGAGATTAGGTAAAAGAAATGGAATATAATGAATGCCCCATATAAGGAAAGGAATAGATTAATTTCCTAGAGAGACAGCTATGTATATAATGGCCTTGGCAATACTCATGGGATCCAGCAGAGCTTTTGGCTCTCTACACCAACACTTTATCTCGTATCTTTTACAGACACATAAAAAAGGTTCTTTGCTGACAACCACTTATATGGGTTATTAGGTATGGATTTACAGATGGTCTTTGAACCAGGCATAGTTTTATCTAAGGTAAGGCCTGAAGATAGTGTTATGCTGTAGAACACTGGTTCTCAACCAGGGGTAACCTGTCCCCCAAGGAGACTTTTGACAACACCTGTAGATATTTTTGGTTGTCATCACTTGGGGAGAGAGAAGGCAGTGCTACTCACATCTAGTGGGTAAAAGCTAAGGATGCTGTTAATCATCTTGCAATGTACAGGACACCCCTAACAACAATTATTGAACCAATTATTTGGTTCAAAATGTCAATAATGCTAAGATTAAGAAGCCCTGTCTCAGAGTTCTAAGAGGATAATTGGGCAGCTTACATTTCAAATTATATCTTGGAAAAGTTTGCACAAAATACATTTAGATGTTAATTGTCACTTTCATAAAAATTAGTAAACACACACACAAATATATATATATATATATATATATATATATATATATATATATATATATATATATATATGTTCTCCTTACACTCAACTGTATCCCACCTGTTCTCCTCCTCACCTCATACCTGAAGATAGATCTGCCTCTGTCTTATCTGCCTTATGGAAACTCTGGCCTGGATTTCATCATCGAAGAACACTGGAAAGCCTTTCCTGCCTTGATTTTGGTGACATCTAGCTTGGAACCTGATGTTTTTTCTATAGACTGATAGTATATGTCCTCTCACAGCTGCTCTAAACTTATCACCTAAACATTCTAATAAAGCATATTATTTACATGACACATCAACTGAATCAAAAGAAATCTCTTTACATAGCTCTAGTTCTAACTAGTATATTATTGATAATAGTTGTGTTGCTCTAATTATTAAGAATTGAAATATAAAATAGGAGCAATTTAAAAATTAAACATTTTTACTACCACTGTGGTCTATAATTAACATATTTATAAAATCAAAAATTAGGAGAAACTTAGAGATTCTAGTCCAACTCCTTTATTTCACAGATGAAGAAATTGATGCTCAGCTTCTTTAAGTGACTTTTTAAAGCCAAAAAACTAAGCAGTAACTGAGCAAGGACTAGAAATCTGGGTCCCCATATCTTAATATAAAACTCTTTAAATTAAACAAATATATTTTTAAAAAGCCACAATTGTTAAAATAATAAATTCCAATGAATTTTATACATGAAAATAAAATAATCAAATATGTAAATATAAGTTATAGATTATAAGTATATTGATAGATTATAAATATATAGTAAATATTAACATAGATATACATACCAAAATATATATAAATATTTTAAGTCTTTTTCTCAAAAAAGTTACTTAAAATTATCATTTATTAAATAACAAAAATACATATCATTAATTTGACTGCACACTAACATAAATCATCTATAGTTAAAAAATCTGAAATACATGGCACGGAAAGGCATAAAATTTGTTACTGACTACAATGATAATTATGTGCTGAATCTGAATTTCCTATGAAGATATTTTTTATTATACTATTCAACCAAATTTGAAAAAATAAGAAATACAATACTACTGTGGTTTCTTTAATATAATAATAGTATACTGTTCCTATAATTTTTATTATAATATACTACAAATATCTAACATTTTCTTTTTCAAAAAATTCACATTAATAAATACATTAGACCAGTAATCAAAATAATAATTTGCCATCTACTAAATCAATATGAAATCAAATTTCCTCATTAAATTTCTTTAAACTTCTAAAAACAAATTACTACTATTAAAGCCAACCCTATTCCTATCTACTGATTAAAAATATTAACATTAAATATTAAAATTATGAGATATTTTAAATTATCTTTTTCATATTTATCAGGCAAGATTTCACATTTACCTAAAAGAATAACATTTTTAAATATGTAAATATGGATAAAAACTAGATAGATTATTTTTAACAGTCAGATATAATTAAAATGATATTTGAATTATATAACATAAAGCTCATGTGAAAGATATCATTCTGAATGTTTTATGATTTCAGTGGCAAACAGTATAAATTGAGTGCTTTATCTTAATACTTTAAAAATTCTTAATTATTTTACTACTTGTCAACTACTAGACTTACCTGGGTCTTGTGTTAGGTAAATGTATAAGTTGTTTCCAACAATTTGTTATTGTATTATGAATCCAACCATCACCTGAAATATTATGACAGTTTAATTAGTCCTTTGGATACAATTTTAATTTTTTCCATATTTATCATGTTACATTTATATGATTATCTTTCCTGTGTGTGCATATCTTTTTCATAAATATTTCAAACATACACAAAAGTAGAGTGATCTACCTCCTAGATGCAACAACTATCAAGGTTTTGAGCTGGTGGTGTAGCTCAGAAGTAGTGTTTGCACTTATTATCACCTGCAAAACCCTGGGTTCAATTCCCAGCATTAATCCATCAAAAAAACTGTTTTGCCAAATGGGTTCCATTTATCTCTGTTATTCTTATTGTTGAATTCATAATAAATCAAATCCTATATCTCCTATCATTTTCCCCAAACATACTTCAGTATGATTGCTTAAAAAATGAACACTCTACATAAGCACAATGCCATTATCAGTCAATAGAATATAATTCTTCGGTATCCATATGATCAGATCTTAAACTTAATTGATGAGAGAGGAAACTGACTAGACTAAAAGTTAAGATATTTAATTTCCCATAGTCAATGACCAAAAATAGCAAATAGGAATTAAAAACTTTAGATCTCGTGAAGTTAACGATGTTAAACAACCTCTAGCAAAATGTACATCTTAATTTTTATTATATTCCAAATTTCTTTTAATTAAAAAGCTCATAAATTGGAGAAAAAATAATCTGCAAGAATATTACCATCTCCTACCAGGAATTGTTATTTCTCCAACCAGCTCTAAAATTAGGTGGCCCACACTCCCGGCTAAATGCATCACTGATACGAACATCTCCTGTTGAAAAATAGTTGTTTCCAGATTCCATATAAAATTATACAAATTATTTTAGTGTTACATAGGTTTCTTTTTTTAGTATATTTTTGTAGTTGTAGATGGACAAAATGCCTTTATTTTATTTATTTTTATGTAGTGGTAAGGATTAAATCCAATGCTTCACACGTGCTAGGCAAGTGCTCTGTCACTGAGCTACAGCCCCAGCCTATATAGGTTTCTTGATAAAAACATCTTTAGCCATAGAAAACTTCTGAGTTAAGAAAATACAATACATCCAACACCTCAAACCAAGAGGTGAATATTCTTGGTCACTCATCTACCCTGATGGCACAATTTTACTGCTTAAAGAAAAACACAATTAAAAAACCCATAGCTATTAGGATCAGCAGTGAAAGGAGTTAACAAAATTCTGCTAATACTTTCCTTTATAATTCTATAACAAAAGAGAAAAAACTGGCTTTCCACTTTGTATTTCCAGAGCCTTCTAGGAAGGCTGGTCTTCTAATCTCCATTCCAGCCTATAGTATAAGCATCTGGATCAAAACCCAGGAGGACACAGAATCACAGAATACTACAGTGGTAAGGGGCTTTAATTCAGCTAGATTCACCCTTTTCTTCTTTTCTTAAGAAAAGAAGAAGTACATGAAGATCCAAGGATATTGAAGCAGAGAGCTTCTCTTCCCAATTAAAAAAAAAATTTTTTTCAGCTGTACATGGACAGCATGACTTTATTTTATTTGTGTTAAAGATTGAACCCAGTGCCTCACACATGCCAGGCAAATGTTCCACCACTGAGCTATCTCACCTCTTTTTTTCAATTCTTAATGCAATGCAAGCATGAAGTTAGGGATAAAGAAAAAAAGGAAGACTTAACTTCACTTTAAGCATGAAATAAAATTAAGAAAAAGGAATGAGAGGATATTTTATATGCTTAACTTTAACTGACTTACTTAATGGAATATTATCTGCACTTAGTCCTCCAAATAGGAAAAGTTTATCATCAGCTATTGGTGTTAAAGTATGCCATGACCGATGTTTTGGACTTTCTCCATTAATAGAAATCCTATGACAAGAGAAAATAATTAAATTTAATTATTTTAATTAAATTTATTTTATTTCAACTGCATTAGTCAAAATAAAGTTTTATTTATTTGTTTGTTTATTATTATTTTGGGGGTAACTGGGATTGAACTCAGGGATACTCAACCACTGAGCCACATCCTATTTTGTATTTTTTTTAGAGACAGGGTCTCACGGAGTTGTTTAGTGCCTTGCTGTTGCTGAGGCTGGTTTTGAACTCTCAATCCTCCTGTCTCAGCCTCCTGAGCTGCTGGGACTGCAAGCATGTGCCATAGCACCCGGCAAAAAAATAGGTTTTTAATCATCTCAGAGTGTTTATAAAACATTCTTAAGTTCTTAGATAAACTTGAACAATTTATTTCCACTTAATGTCCATTTCACTTGTTCATAGAACACAGAGTGAAATTAAATTTCAATTTCCATTTAATTCACAATGCATATTTAACATCACTTTTGTTGATTAATAAACACACTTTCCCATTTTTTGACACAATTATTTTCATGTCTCTTATTTTTTTTTTACTATTGTTTCATGTTTAATTTTGTGTTTTTAGCTGGTTTCCACATGCTATTGTTTTTACTCTGGTCTACTTGTTGTATAAGTTCCGAAAGCATTATCTTCCCCTGAAAATGCTAGCTACTTTACCTTCAAAATAAAAGTATGCATGCCATTGCAGATGCAGGATAAACCTCTAAAATTTTCAAACCAATAAACTCTTCTTTAATAAAACAGAAACATAAATAAAAAACATAAACAAAAGCTGGAAGCAAAAAGTTTTAAAACCAGGAGAAAAGAAAACACTATTCTTCAGCATTCTGGAATGCGCCATAGCAACATGGGCCAGTTTTAGAGAATGTAATTTATTTTTTCCAAAAAGAAATATTTTTATTGTTTTTAAAAATTATTATTAGAAACACTTTGGTCATAAAGCATTTAACAACCACTAAAATACTTTTTAAAAAGGAGAATTCTCTTATAATCTTGTATCCCACCAATAAGAAATAATATTAATTTGGTATATCTCTTTAAGACTTTAATGCATATATTTATTAAAAGTACATACATGGGAGCATATAATCTGTTCTGTAACTTTTTTATCTCAATTAATATGCTGTATAATATTTCTGTAAAACATGGTTTCCTTTGGTATTGGAAGCAAAACAGCCCACTGGGCAAGGTATCATGATTTAAACAATCTCTACTTGCAGACACGAAAATTAATTTCAATTTTGGCTTTTATTAATAATGTTGAAACATCTTTTAACTATGTACACATGTTCACACACATACACATACCCTTGTCATTGTTTTTGGAAAAATATGAATCAAAGAAATTATATACACACACACACAGACACACATGCACGCACGCACGTACACACGTATGTCTTTATATATGTGCAATTATATGTGTATGTGTATTTTTTTTCAGGTAGTGGAGATTGAACCTAGCACCTTGTACATGCTATGGAAGCAATCTCTGAGATATATCCCCAGCCCTTTTCATTTTGAGACAAAGTTTCACTAAATTGTCCTGGTAGCCTCAAACTTGTGATCCTCCTGCCTCAGCCTCCGAAGCAGTTGAGATTTCCATTTTATATTTTAAACATATTTTCAGGCTACCTTCCAAAAAAAAGTGCCCCAATTTGTACTACCAATTATGTTGTTACATTCTACCACACACTGTCATAATTATTTTTATCTGATAAGTGAAAACTTACTTTTATTCCCTTTTCTTTGATAATCTATGTAAAACCAGTAATTTTACATAATCTATTTTCTTTTTTTAAAAATCTCTTTATTTCACTTATTTATTTTTATGTGGTGCTGAGGATCAAACCCAGAGTCCCGCACTTGCGAGGCAAGTGCTCTACCGCTGAGCCATAACCCCAGCCCACATAATTTATTTTCAACTGTTAGTTTTTTCTTTCTTTTTATGGTACCAGAGATTAAACCCAGAGACACTTAACCAATGAGCCACATCTCTAGGCCTTTTAATTTTTTCCTTTGAGCCAGGGTCCCTGTTATGTTGCTTAGGGCCTGATTAAGTTTCTGAGGCTGGCTTTGAACTTGTGATCCTCCTGCCTCTTAAGCCGCTGGGATTATAGGCATGTGCTACTGTGCCTGGCTCAACTGTTAGTATTTTCATGTTTTATATAGTTCAGTTAAAGAACAAGTTCTGTTTACATCTGTATATTCCTTGCTTAGACATATAATCTGAAAAACAAATACCAGTTCAATTTTAGGAACACAAATTTAGATTATGGCTGGACACACACACACACACACGCACACACACCTACAGATTAAAACATACTAAAATTTCAAACTTACCTTCCAGACCAAGTCCAGGTGTCTAAGTTTAGATAGTGCAAGTCATTCATCCTAGTTTGCTAAAATAAAAGTGTTAAATTGGACAGTGTTTTATATCTTTTATGGTCTAAAATATTAATTGTTGCTTTTTGTATGAGGGATAGAACTCAGAGGTGCTTAACCACTGAGCCACAGCCCCATCCCTTTTTTATTTGTTCCTTTGAGACAGGGTCTTGATAAGTTGCTGAGGATGACTTTGAACTTGTGATCCCTCCTGCCTCAGCCTCCCGAGCCGCTGGGATTACAGGCGTGTATCACCACGCCCGGCTTAAAATGTTAGTTTTAGATTAAAAATAGACTATATCTGTCCTACTCAACATCAGAAATTTAAATATTGGGAAATAATGCAAAGCATTAATAAAATTAATATCGAGCTCCCAACTTAATGTGTCAAAGGGCAAAGGAAGAAATGGGTTTAAATTAACAGGGTTTAAATTATAAAAAATTAAACTTTTCTGAAACTGGACTGAAGTGAAGGATTTTCCTCATTAAAATATGATTTATAATCATCTGTGATTGCTTGTATATGGCCTGTTTTGAAAATAAAAGATAAATAAAAGTTATTAAATGTCATTTTAGTTTCTAGATTATCTGAATATTCCATTGTTCCACAAAATCAGTGGCTAATTTTTATAACAAGCACCACACATAAAAATACCATTTCCATTAAAAACACTAACCAAAACACGTCCGCCAAAGATATAACCCTTATTTCCAAGAACTGCACAAGTATGCGCGGCTCGTGGCTGTGGTGGAACTCCACCCTGCAAGCAGAGATTAGAAGAGTACAAAGACTTAAATCATCTGTAATATAGTCACATTCCAATGCTTAGTATGAGACACACCTGATCAGTAAGCTATCCATACCTATGTAATTCAATTAAAAACCCTACACAGAAGTTCATTCTAAACAATAATATAGGCAAATACAATTCTTTAAGAATAAAATTTACTCTTCCTGATTTTAATGTGCTCTTCTAAAATGTCAGACATTATTAAACAAAATAAAATTCACATAAATTTTGGATCGAAACATAAGACCATAAAAAAAATCAAATTAAAAATTCTGTCACATATACACTCACTCTCTCTCTCTCTCTCACACACACACACACACACACACAGAGTTAAAATTTGAAGTGAGCACTGTATAGTGGGTGATCTCAGAGCCTAAAAAATTAAATATGATCTCCAAACTCCTCAAATTCATAAGAATTTCACTATTGCCTTGTCAAACAGTACTTTATTGCTTCCTAAAACTCTTAACACTAAATAACTGTTCTCTACATTTTACTTTGAAAAAATAATAGATCTTTTCTTTAGAAAAGTTCTTAATTGGTGGTAAAAGAGAGAATGGGTAGATAAATGAATAAAATTTTAAGGAAAAGGAGCTGGGGATGTAGTTCCGGGTAGAGCCCGTTCTTAGCATGTGTAAGGCTTTGGGCTCAATTCTCAGTATGAAAGACAGAAAGGTAGGGCTCAGATGTGGCTCAGTGGCAGAGCACCTGCCTAGCATGTGTGAGGCACTGGGTTTGAACCTCAGCACCACATATAAATAAATAAAAAATATAGGTACATTAACAACTAAAAAGTATTTTTTTTAAAAAAGTAAGAAAGGTAGACATACAGAAGGAAGAAAGGGAGGGAGAGAAATTTGAAGGAAGAATAATTTGAATAATTCTATGTGTTTATGAATTTCCCCAAGTTATGCTAAAGCTTCTACTTATTTAAAAGAATCAGGTATCAGTGATTAATGATGTAAGAAAAGAAATTATCCTGCAACTCATGAAAGCAATTACCACTAGATGAAAGACCCTCCTCCAACTGAATCCAAATCTATTGAGTGAAAATACATTTTTTTTCATAGTGTCAGTTTTGGCAAATTGGTAGGTCCTAAAATGAGAAAGATTAGGTTCATTATTTCTAAGCCTTACAGGCTATACTAAACTAAAGGCAAATGTAAGGAGTGATTATATTTTTACCCAAGATGCATTATGAACATTTTCAGCTCACTGGCTACTAAATGCGGACATGGAAAATTTAAGCTCTACATCCAACACCATAACTTACTATTCATTTTAAGATTACCTGAATACCTGTTTCAACTTGATAAGAAATAATTCAGATTTCACCTATATAACACTTAAGTAAATGAAAGAGAACCATTGGAGAGTTTTGGTTTCTAGCCCTTCTATCAAAACAAAGCTTTTATTATTATCCCATCACAGAAGCTCCAGGTTCTAACTTATTTTCTAAGGAAATAGAGGGTTAAGAGGCCTCAAAGAGATCTAGGATTAGTTTCAGTAAACTTAGATCCACTAATATTTGTCTCCACCTACCTGCTGACAGGAAATCTTAACAGAGGTAAAACTCTCTTACTCCATTAATAAAAAACCCAAATCTTAAAATTCAAATGCTGATTGAAGCAAAATTCAATCTTCAACTATAAATAACTGACAGCTGATTAGTTCTACAATTAGAAATGTAATGAAGAGAACAGAAAAGCACTGGAAACCTGAAATTTACTGCCTGGAAAGAGATTGCAGAGAAGGTCAAATTCTATAACACTTAATATTGTAGCACTTTCCATGATTTTCACCAACAGAAGTTGGACTGTGAAAACTTTTAGTCACTTGTGCATACTAATAGACAATGTTAGTTTTGCCTGCTTAGCATTCCTTTCTGTTCACCCTAGGATGTGTAAAGCCTTGGGCTCAATTACACCTTAGTATGTGTAAGGCTTTGGATATTGAGCTTATTAATCATAATACCCTGCTCTCCCTGGGGTGGACACAGCAAGTTATCCCCTTGGTAACAGGGGTCCTATAAAGAGTAGGGACAATACCAGGTAGAACCAGAGTCTTCTTCTAAGACTAATTTACAGGCAATGAGAGAGCATTATACCAAGAAGTACTGGCATAGCCAGGGCCCTGTTCTCTCCTAAATGGCCCCAGCTGTTCTGCACTAACTGTAGCGAAACAAGTACACAAAAAGGGAAAAGCAGACACAAAGAGACATGAAAAGTATTATGATGGTGTTGAGAAATGTGCTCCAGTTCCTGGTGTGCTGGTCTGTGTAGGATGTGTGAGCCACTCCAAATTGCTTAAATTAATTTAAATTTGTGCTTGGTTACTAGCAAATGAAAAAACAAGGATAATGTATTTTTGTCATGCTGTAATTGTATGTTGCTCTGATTTTAAGGGTTTATAAAAATGGTGTTTAAAATCATGGGCTTTGTAATACAATGACTTTTTAAAAGAATTTTTATCAAATTAGGGCATGTTACTTGTGGGTAAAGAATGATGACAGAAACAAAAAGAATCACAATGGCATCTCTTTAAAAGATTTTTTTTTTCTAGAAAATCTTATCTGATCTGGAGAAATTTTTTTTTTCTCTTTCTTTTTGGTGACACTAGGGATTGAACATATGATCATTCAGCCTCTGAGTTACATCCTCAGTTCCACCCTTTTTTTTTTTTTTAATTGTAAATTTTCAGACAAGGCCTCACTGAGTTGCCCAAGCTGACCTGGAACTTGAGATCCTCCTGCCTCAGCCTCTTGAGTTCCCAGGATTACAGATGTATGCCACCACACCTGGCTATATATGATTTTCTTTTAAATGGTGTTGGTGACAGATTCAAGATAACTACTTTGTATGTGATTATAAACCCAATTGATAAATCCAAATAACTGAGTTTTTAAAAGATTTAAAATGTATCAGTGAATATATGAATATGAAGGATACTTTTTGCAACACTTACTTTAATTTCTGGTTGAAACCAAGTCAGTGTTTTTGTATCAAATACATGGACATCATTATGCCATCCCCAGAATATTTGTTCTTCCTAAAACAGAAATTTTAAAAATATCTGAAAGCTTTTATAATTTTTACATTATTGTTACAGCTTGGCACATATTTACTAGTAAAATAAAAATAAAAAACATTTACAACAATAGAGTTAAGTGTTATCACAGTCATCGAGTTAATGCACACACCAGTGTCCCAAAAAGTATGGTGTTCAGACAAGTAGTAACATCACGGGACAACTTTTCTTCTCATATAATTGCTTGCTTGCAGTGAATCATAATTTTATTTGTAGACAATTTTTACATTTTCTCAAAGGATTGTCTTTTTTAAAATTTTGAGGACAAGCTGACAGTAGCACATATTTGTGATCTCAACCTTTGGGAGGTTGAGGCAGGAGGATTACTTCAGTTCATGGGTTCAAAACCAGCCCGGGTAACATTGTGAGATCCCATCTCAAAAAAACAACAACAACAAAAGCCAACCAAAAAATAATTGGACAGAATGGATTTATACAGGACAGAATGATTTTATACATCTTGGAACCTTTTTTCCTTAAAACACATGCTCAAAGCCTAATTAATCCTTGCCATAATAAATTATATAGATTATACAGGTTATACAGGGCTATACTTTTTCCAAAAAGTTCCAATCACTTCTAATCCACCAAGCAATTTATTCTTGTGAGTCAAACTTATGCTTTTTGCTTATTGTCCTTGTTATCTTCTTCTTTTTCCTTCTTATTGATGGTCCTGGGGACTGAATCTAGGAGTACTTTACCACTGAGTTACATCCTCACCCCTTTTTATTGAAACAGGGTCTTTCTAAATGGACCAGGCTGGCCTTGAACTTTCAAGCCTCCTACCTGTCTTCCAAATAGCTGAGATTACAGGGGTAAGGTACTACACCTGTATTATTTATCTTTTTGTTGTTGTTGTTTTGTTTTGTTTTGTTACCAGGGATTGAACCCAGTGGTGCTTAACAACTGAGCCACATCCACCAGCTCTTTTAAATTAATTTTTTTTTTAGTTGTTGATGGACCTTTATTTATTTATTAATTTATATGTGATTTTGAGAATCGAACCTAGTACCTCACCCATGCTAGGCAAGTGCTCTACCACTGAGCCACAACCTCAGCCTGTCTTTTAAATTTAATTTTTTTTTAAAAATTTTGAGACAGTGTCTTGCTAAGTTGCTTAGGGCCTTGAAAAATTGCTGAGGCTGGCTTTGAACTTGCAATCCTCCTGTCTCAGTCTCCCAAATTGCTAGGATTACAGGCGGGCACCACCAAACCCAGCTTCATGTATCTTTGATAGGACTTATCAAGTAAGTCAAATAAACCAAACAATTTACTTAGATTAGAATCCAAATTTAAAGATCTAGTTGTTCTCCAGAAACTTCAGGACATGTTCATTAGGTTAACTGTACTAGGGGAGGAAAAACAATTGAGTTCACCAATGAGTAAAGATAACTAGGTGTAAATAATAGTAAATTATATTCTTGAAAATTATTAATAATATTTTGAATAGCAGAGTTTTAAAAATATTTCATTTTAAAAATTCAAATATGCAGAAACATGGAGAATTAAAGATACCTATATACATTTACATTGAAAATGTAGAATGATAATAAAATTCAAAAGAAGGTAAACTGAAAAGAGTTATTGTGTATCTTTTGGTGGTGAGAACAATTTTTTTTTCTTTTGCAATACTGGGGATTGAACCCAGGGGTACTTTATCATTGGGCCACATACTCAGCCCTCTTTATTTTTTCTTTTGAGACAGGATTTTGCTAAGTTGCTTAGGTCCTTGCTAAATTTCTGAGGCTGGCTTTGAACTTGTGACCCTCCTTCCTCATCCTCCCGAGGTGCTAGGATTACAGATGTACCACCTCCCCCAGTTCATTCTTATGTAGAAGCCAGTCTGAGCTATGAAAAATTCTGGTGTGTGTCCAATAGGAGGCTTGTCAATAATAGCCATTTTGGTTAAACATAAACAAAAAACAAAATTCCCCCAAGTTAGGTTAAAGCATCTATTTATTTAACAGAAACAGGTATAAGTGATTAATGATATTAGAAAAAAATTATTCTGCTGAACACGGTGACACACGTCTGATGTTCTCAGCAATTTGGGAAGCTGAGGCAGGAGTATAGCAAGTTTGAGTCCAGCTTGGGATACTTAGTGAAACTCTGCCTCAAAATAATAAATAAAAAGGGCTGGGGGTGTAGCTCAATAGTAAAGCATCCCTAGGTTCAATCTCTAGTACTGAAAAAAAAAAAAAGAAGAAGAAGAAGAAAGAAAAATTAGTGAGAGGAACAATGAAAGTTATTATCAAAATATGAGAGATCTTCCTTGACTGAATCCAAATCTATAAGAGTAAAAATACATTTTTTCACATAGTGTCAACTGGTAGCTCCTAAAATGAGAAATATTAGGTTCATTATTTCTAAGACTTACAGGCTATGCTAAATTAAAAGCAAATGTAAGGAGTGATTACTTTCTTACCCAAGATGCATCATGAACATCAAAACAGTCTTGAAGTTCATTGTGTCTCCTGCACCCATAACCACCAAAATATATTAATCTGAAAAACAATACAGAGGGACACACTTTTGGTTTGCTTCTCATTTGTTCATTGAAATAGATCTTTTCTCTCACCCTAAGAACCTAAATAAGCCAAATAAATGACAAAAGTATTGTATTAAAAATAAAAAAACTAAATCAAAGAGCTGAGAGAACAGAGATCTAAATGAACCAATTTCAGAAAATGATGAGCTCTCAAACAGCAGAGACCCACAGCTGCATTCATCCAATGTGTAACAGGAGGAAACAGAAACAAATACATACAGAGATTATAAAGGGAAACCACTCATTGTATTAACAGGTACATGTAGGCTGGCATGGCAAATTAGAATCTTAAAAAACCCAGCTGCAGAAGGAGTTGGAACGCTTTTTTTCTTTTTCTTTTTTTTAGTTTTTAATTTCCACACCTCTTTTGCAAACTTCTAAGGATGGCCTAGGATCAATTATAAAAAGCTGGAAGCAGGAGGTGGGGGTGTAGCTCAGTGATAGAATGCTTGCCTGGCATTCAAAATGCCCTGGGTTCAATCACCAGAGGTGGGGGTGTGTGGGGGAGCCAGAAGAAGAGGAGGACTGCTGAGCAAACCTGCTTGAGGCAATTTCAGCTTTCAACTATTAAAGTTTGGGATCTGGACAGGAGATTTGAAAGAAACACCTGAGAGGCATGCCAAGACTATACCACATAGGGTGTTCACTCCAAAGGTCAGGGGAGGAGATGAAAAGCTGATCTCTTTCAAATTGCAGAAAGCCTGAGTGGGATACCAGAGCAAAGAGAACCTCTTAGGGACCCAAGGACCTACCAACTGGTTTTAAAACATAGATCTCTCATAGTTTTGAGAGGTAGGGATGCAGCTGAATGCAGCTGAATGCAGCATAGCTGAAATCTTCAGTTCTTAAATATGGGTCACTAATGAAAGACCTGCCCTGCCTCAAAACATTTTAAGCCACTGGTAAAAATGGATAAAACTAAGGCTACAACACAGCCCAAACACAGATCAACTACAGATTAGCCTGACTTATGTCCCATTCTAGCAGTCTGAAAAAAGAAGAACTGGCATATCCCTCTCTGGAGATAAAGAAAATATATTCCAATCTTTACTATTCTTTCATATAAAATGTCTGGTATATAATAAAAAATAACAAAATACATAAAAAAGAAAAAAAAAGTGGTTCATGATCAAGAGAGAAAAGAGTCAACGTAAGTAGACACAGAGTAGTCAGACAACCTGAATTATCAGAAACGGTCATTTAAAATAACTGTTAATTTTAAGAAAAGCTCATTCTCCAAGAAAGGTCCTAGGTAGCTAAATGTGTGCCTAAATTGCAGAATCTGGTAGCCATTTGCTGACTGGAGATCATATTCAAACTTTGTGTTCCTGGAAGAACCACAAACTGAACTTTGGGCCTTTGTCCAGGTGTGTTCCTGTTCAGCTGCCAAGATAAATAGTCTGAAAAGTCCTATTTCATCACGGAAACCTGAACAATGAACTATTATTTGCAGTCAAAATTAAATATCAACCAATTAGGAATGAGCATGCTTGCATCCTTCATTTGCATAACAGTCTTTAGTGGGTACCTGGTCTGGAACTTTATCTATATTAGCCAGTCCCTCTCTTTGCTCCTTTGGAACAGTTTCCTTTTGTAAGGAAGGCTGTGTCTCCCTGGTGAGGAACCTGCTTATTGAAATAAAGCTTCCATTTTTGTCTGAAATTCTTTCCTACTGAATTTTTGTTGACAAAACCATGATTAAAATGCTAATAGACCTGAGGTAGAAATTTAGGGATACAGAGAGAAGACTAAATCTCTAAAGGAAAAACATCCCTGTTAAACTGTAGAACAAATAATTTGTAATCAACTCTTGAGTCAGACAAAGGAGTCTAAGAGACAGAAAAAAAAAATATAATGATTCAATGAACAGCCCATAAATTATTTTGTAACTTTCCAGTTTCCTGTAAGTTTTCTGGAATTTGACAAAACAGAAAAAAGACCTCGATAGAAAGAAATCAGGAGCTAACATTTGATTGGACCATGACACTCTATCACAGTCACCTGACTACCTAACCTCCCAGGATCATTAATATAGGCTGAAACTTACCAGACCAGATCCCCTAAGTGGAAACATGATCTTCCTCAATTCTAGCCATGAAAGAAGACCAGTCTTTCTGTTTTGTTTTAGTACTGGGGATTGAACTCAGGGGTACTCGACCACTGGGTCCCATCCCCAGTCCTATTTTGAATTTTATTTAAAGACAGGGTCTCACTGAGTAACTTAGTGCATTGCTTTTGCTGAGGCTGGCTTTAAACTTGTGATCCTCCTGCCTCAGCTTCCTGACTGCTGGGATTACAGGTGTGTGCCACTATGCCTGGCAGACCAGTCCTTTCGAATAATATAGTCTATCTAATTATGTACCCTAATAAAAGCTTGACCTTAAGTCCTGGTTTCTTGTTTATGAAATTACTGACATTCTGCCCTGAAAATACAAACTTTGACTTTCTATAATAAACTTCCTTCTTTGCTATGAAGACCTGACTTGTCCTTAAATTCTTTTCTGTCAGGAGCTGCCACATAAGAGCAGGGTACCCTCAGGCTTGAGCAATGGGGATGTGGGACTGGCTTCTGTTGTGCACAAAAGCAGGTGGACTTCACCTACACCTAGCAGGGGAGTGAAGCTCTGGGAGTGGGTGTTACCCAATGAGAGTGGGCTGCCTTCTTGTTCTTTTTTAATACTACCCTTTATCTTTGTTGGATGGAATGCTCTATCCAATGGCTGTCTTCAATAAAAACCAGGATTCAGGACATGCTCCCTCTTTCTCGCCTACCTCCCATATTTTTCTCTTGCCCCCCTTTGTGAGAGCTTAAAGCTGAGGTGGAGGAGCTGTCCTGAAAACACCCCAAAAAAGGTATTTTCTATGTCTGTGTGATTCCTTCATGCCACCCAATTCACCCGAATGACCCTGGATATGTAGCCCACATGGGACGTGGGCTACACTATTCTGTGATGGAGCCAAAACCTGAAAGTTTCCAATAGATGTCTCCTGGGCCTCTGGAGACTTCCCTGGATCCCTACATGGTGACAGACCTAATGGAAAAAGATGGACAATACACACACACACACACACAAAGGGTAATATCAGCAGAGACATGGCACCATAAAAAAGAACTAAATAGAAATGCTAAAAATGAAATATAAGATGTCAGAATTTAAAAATTCATTAGCTGGGTTTAATGGCAAACTGGACACAACAATGGAAAAGGTCAGTGAATGTGAAGACAAGTCAGTATATCAATAAAAAATATCCAAATTAAAACATAAAGAAGGGGTGGAGAAAGAAACTGGAAGTTCAAGCTCTGTGGGCCATTATCAAATGATTTAAAATGCATGTAAAAGGAGTTCCAGAAGACAAAGAAATGTGTAAAACAAATATTTGATAATTACTAGAAACTTCTTAAAACTCATATAAGATACCAATTTGTCAACCCAAGTAGTTCAGCACATTCCAGGTAGGATAAATATAAAGGAAACTATACTTGAGCTTTTACTTTCTTCTTTTTGGGGGAGGTACCAGAGGTTGAACCCAGGTGCACTTAACCACTGAGTCACACCTCCAGCCCCTCTTTACATTTTATTTAGAGACAGGGTCTCACTAAGTTGCTTAGAACCTCACTAAGTTACTGAGCTGGCTTTGAACTTGCAATCCTCCTGTCTCAGCCTCCTGATACACTGGGATCACAAGCATGCACCACTGTGCCTAGCATACTTGAACATATTTAATCAAATAACTAAAGAGCAAAAATAAAAAGCAGATAAAGAGAAAAAAAAAAGATATTCACAGAAGAGGAAAATCACAAATGAGAGTCCATTTTTTCCTGAGAAAAATTAAAGCCAAAAAGCAGTGTATTATCAAATCTTTAAAGTGCTTAAAGAAAACAAGACAAAACAACAACAAATCCTGTCAACTTAATCGGTCAAAGAAAAAAATTACCAGAGAAATTAGAAATTACTGTGAAATGAATAAAAATGAAAACAAATAGCAAAAATTATGGGATATAGCAAAGTTAGGGCTCAGGGGAAAATTAATAGCTGTAAATACTTACATTTTTTAAAAATCTCAAATAAATAACAAAACTGTACCAAATAAGGCTCTAGAAAGAGAAAGGTAAAAGAAGGAAATGACTGAGATTGAAAGGGAGGGCTAGGGATGTAATTCAGTGAAAGAGCACCTGCCTAGTGTGTATAAGGTCCTGGATTTACCCCTAAGCAACACACACACACACACACACACACACACACACACACACGGAGAGAAGATGAATAGGAAAAAAGGTCAAGAAAAATAATAAAACAAAAAAGTTGGTTCTTTGGAAAGATAAAAAAAATGGACAAATGTTGATCTAAATTGACTAAGAAATAAAAAAAAAAAAAGCTGATGATATAACTCAGTGGTAGAGTGCTTGCCTAGCATATTAGATATGGAAAATGACAAACCCCAAAAGTAGTGAGACCTGGAAAAAGGGAAGCGAGAAGAAAAGCCATCCATTGAGAGCATTTATCCTTTCCCAATACATTCTTTCCTGGTGATAAAACAAATCCTGAGGAAGAGGTGTCCATCAGACCTGGAAAAGCGGTCTCTGGGAAGAGGCTGAAGCATTAATCCTTCTGTCAACAAATCCTTCAGATACCAACCACTGACCCCAGGCCCTCCATTAGGTCCAGTAAGATAAATCCCAGAAACTGACCACTGACCCTAGACTCCCTCCCATTTCGCCCCATAAAAGAGACCCAAAATTCCTAAGCACTAAAACTGACCCCTTTACTGATTCATAAAACAAACTCCAAATTCCTGGGTGCCCAAAGAAAATTGATATCCTCACTAGACCACCTCTCATAATAATTTATATAATCCCAGGTCCTTTCTTTGTTCAGGGGTTCATTTTCCATTAGGAAAGTGGGTCCCACCACAGCATCATTTCATCCCTATATCCTCTGCTCCTGTGTGAAACTTTGTTCTTGAATAAAGCGCGGAGCTGATTTATGAGGTTTGTGTTGCTCCTGGTCTTTTTGCGCTAACATAGCATGCATTGGGTCTTGGGAATTTGAGGCCAGCCTGGCATAGTGAGCCCATGTCAAAAAAAAGGGGGAAATGAAAGAGAATATATTATTATTATTATTACTGACATTACAGAAATAAGAAAGATTATATAAGAATTCTATGAAAAACTATACATCAACAAAGATGAAAAATTCCTGGTACTAGATGAAAAATTCCTGGAAAGAAATATACTACAAAAAATAGCTCAAGAAGAAATAGAAAATGTGAATAAATATAGCACATATGAAGACTTATCAGTAATCAAAAACCTCCTCATAAAGAAAGGTCCAGGACTAGATGGCCTCCCTGGTGAATTCTACCAAACATTTAAAGAAGGATTAATACCAATTCTTTTCAAGCTATTCCAAAAAACTGAAGAGGAGGCAAACTTCCCAATTCATTCTATGAGGCCAGCATTGCCCCAAAATCAGATAAAGACACTACAAGAAAACTAACTATGTCTGAAAAGGGATTAATATGCAACTGTAACTCAACAACAAAAGAACTAATAACCCAATTTTAAAACTGAACAGAGGACTTGAAAAGTCACACTTCTCCAAACAAATTTTTTTAAATATTTCTTTTTAGTTGTTGATGGACTATTTATTTATGTATTTATTTACATGCAGGGCTGAGAATTGAACAAAGGGCCTCACACATGCTAGGCAAGCTCTCTACCACTGAGCCACCACCTTAGCCCCCTCCAAAGAAGATTTTTTTTAAATATTTTTTTTAGTTGTAGTTGGACACAATACCTTTATTTGATTTATTTATTTTTATGTGGTACTGAGGATCGAACCCAGCATCTTGCACGTGCTAGGTGAGTGTTCTACCACTGAGCCAAAAATGCCAATAAGCACATGAAATGACAGTCCACATCATTAGTTGTTGTTAGGGAAATATGAATCAAAACCATGAGATACCATTTCATACCCCCTAGAATGACTATTATAAAAAAAAAAACAAAAACAAGCCAGGCTCGGTGGTGCATGCCTGTAATCCCAGAGACTTGGGAGGCTGAGACAGGATAGAAAGTTCAGAGCCAGCCTCAGCAACAGCAAGAGATGTGGCTCAGTGGTGGAGTGCCCTGAGTTCAATCCCTGGTAACCAAAAAAAAAAAAAAAAAAACCTGAAAAGGCTTGGTGAGGATATAGAGAAATTGGAAACTTTGTACATTACCAATGAAAAACAGTTTGATAATTCCTTGAAACATTAAACACAGAATTACCATATGACCCAGCAATTCTATTGTTAGGTATATACTCCAAAGAACTGAAAACAAGGACCAGAACAACACTTGCATGCCAATGTTCATTGTAGTTTTATTGACCACAGTCAGAGGTGAAAACCCAAGTGTTCATCAACATATGAATGGATAAACAAAAAACAGTGTGTGTGTGTGTGTGTGTGTGTGTGTGCGCACGCGCATGCGCATGCACACACATATGCACGAGTGCATGTAATGGTATATTACTCAGTCATAAAAGTAAAGAAGTTCTGACACATGCTACAACATGGTGACCCTTGAAAACATTATGTTAAATAAGACAGATTCAAAAGAACAAGCACTATGTGATTCTATTTATATGAAATACCTACAATAGGAAAATTCATAGATATAGAAAGGACAACAGAGGTTACCAGGGGTTGGGAAGAAAGGAGAATGGGGAGATATTGCTTCAAGAGTACTTTAGAGTTTTTGCTTGAAGTAATGAAAAAGTCTGAACCCCATAATGGTGAAGGTAGCACAAAAATGTGAATAATTAATGCCATTGATTTATATAATTAAATGATTAAAATGAAAAATCTTATGTTTAATATCTTTTAAAATAGGTATAGCAAAACCAGAGATCCAATGGCACAATTGGCTAGTGCACGGTACTTATAAAAAAGGTTTAGTAAAAAGTAAGTATCTTTCCTGCTCTCACTTCTCCTGCCTAGGGAAACCAATGTTACCAGTTTCCTTTATATACATTACTAGAAAAACTTTAAAGGACCAAACATACTCTGTGGGGCAGATTAAGTTCTGCAGAAACAAAATTAGAAAACCCTAGGGGCTTAGAAAATGAATTTTTTGTCATTGCTACAGATATTCACAAATATATTCTCTTTTGCAAGTTTAGACAAAGCTCAGAGATAGGGTTCAATGACTAGTTTACCCCTAGCCCTCATAACACTTTTTCCAAACTGAAATGACAAATGAGGAAGGCCTAACCAAAGAGTAAATTGACAAAGTTGTCAATCACTCTTCTATAGTCATTTTTTTTTTTTTTTTTGGTACTGGGATTGAACCTAAGGGTTACCACTAAGCTATATTCCCCCATTCCTTTTTATTTTGAGCTGGGGTTTCACTGAATTGCTTAGAGCCTTGCTAAGTTGCTATGACTGACCTGAAACTTGTGATCCTCCTGCCTCAGTTTCCTGAGTCACTGGGGTTATAGGTGTGCACCACTGCACCTGGCTCTGTAGTCATTTCTTGTAATTTTATGTTGCCTCAACATCCATTTTTTAAATACAAGTTGAATTTTCTCATACCAAGAGCAGAACTCAGCTACCTGTGCCACAGTTTCCAGTTTTATATCTTCTCCCAGTTCCTCAATGTGGTTGACACAGACATCTGCCTTAGATAACTGCCTTCTGATGACCACTTCCCTATGCAACAGCTAGATATAACCTACTTGACTGGCTGACTCCTTGAACCCACCACTATCACCCTGCATGGACTACATAGATATTCTACAATGACCACCTTTCAGTCACAGTGTGACCTCCTGGAACTTGTAACCTCCAAAAACTTGTTTTGTTTTTTGTTTTTATATGGGGGATCGAACCCAAGGGTACTTTACCACTGAGCTACAACTCTAGGCTCCCCACCTTTTTGAGACAGGTCTTACTAAATTGTTTAAGCCTCACTAAACTGTTGAGGCTGGCACAAATTTGTGGGATGCTGGGATTACAGATGCATGCCACCATGCCTGGCATGTGCTTGCCTGCTTTAAACCATTTAAAATTCCCCCTTGGGAAATGTTTGGATAAGGCCTTGTACTCACATAGGAGAATACTATGCAGCTATAAGAAAACAAATTTTCTAACTACGAATATGGAAAGTTGAACAATTTTCATAGTATACTATTAACTAAAAGAAGCAGTGGAGTTCCGAAGAGTAGAGAGAATATGCTGATATTTGCATGAGGAGGAGTGGAGAAACAGGCATACATACATACATATGTATTTGTTTCTAACTGCATAAAGTAACACCGATGCCAGTGGTTTCCAAACTTGTTCGTACTTTGGAATTACTTTAGGAACTTGAAAAAACCCTACCCTAAGAGACTAGAATTTAATAAGTATCACATTGGTTTGGGAATTATATAATATCCCCAGATGATTCCAAAGGCAGAAAAGTTTGAAAACCATTGCCATAAGAACACAAAAAATCTTAATAAAATCAGTTTTTATGTAAGTGGTGGGTGAAAATAGGGTGGCGGGGTACATATATAGAAAACAGATCTTTCATTTTATGCTTTTTAATATGATTTTGATTTTTGTCATATTAACTATTTAGAAAATTTAGGAATAAATTCTTTAATGTAAAACACTCAAATAATTGCTTCCACCATGTTTGTTTTCATGATATGGTTTTTACTCAGGGTTTAGAACTCCTAATGCCATCAACACCAAAGCAAGGGTACAAATATATCTTGGGGGAAAAAAATCATACTTTCAAATTTTCTCTATTTTGGCCAAAAGCTTACTTAAAATAAGGATTACAGTAATGCACTATGTTTAGTTATTACATTACCTGTCTTTATACACCCAACAGGAAAGTTTATCACGAGGTGTGGGTGGCTGTCCTTCAAAGTTGGTGATTTTTTTCCAAACATAGGTGCCATCTCTTGTTCGCAAATTGACAAAATAAAGCTTTTTAAAAATGAGAACATTATTAGCATATAAGACATTTAAAAATTAAATCTGTATTAAGGAGAACTGTCATCCAAAAATTAATATTATTCTTTATATTTTTAATAGATAAAAATTTTACATACTAAGAATTATAGAATGAATGAAAATCACACAGTGTTTTAGAAGGAAATTATATATAATTTATCTGTTCTTGCCCTATAGATATCAATTAAGAGTGTAGTTGATTCTGAAGCAGGAAGACATGGAAGAGAAAAGCAAGCATGCTGCATTTCCCATTTGTTTTTAAATTTTTATATAGTTATCTTCTTTTAAAATATTTGCAAACTTGGAAGATGAAATGATGTATTAATGATTATATTTTCCTGCACTCCTGAATTAAAAGAAAATATTACTCAAGATTTTTTCAAGATGGCAGAATAGAGAAGGTCTTTTTCCTGGGCTGCTCAGTGGTATGAAACTAAGAAAACAGGCAGCTTCTCAGCAAGGTTGATGAAAAGAGAAAAAAAAAAAAAAAAAAAAAAGGCAGAGGGACTCAAATGAATTCAGCAAAGTAGCAAGATATAAAATTAACATTTATAAATTCATAGACACCAATTGCATTCCTAGACACCAATGATGAATCAAAAGAAAGAGAAATTAGAAAAATTATTTCATTCACAGTGGCCTCAACAAACAAACAAACTTGGGAATCAATCTAACAAAAGAGGTAAAAGATCTCTACAATGAAAACTACAGAACACTGAAGAAAGAAATTGAAGAAGACCTTAGAAGATGGAAAGATTTCCCATGTTCTTGGATAGGCAGAATTAATATTGTCAAAATGGCCATACTAGGGCTGGGGATGTGGCTCAAGCGGTAGCACGCTCGCCTGGCATGCGTGCGACCCGGGTTCGATCCTCAGCACCACATACAAAGATGTTGTGTCCGCCGAAAAACTAAAAATAAATATTAAAATTCTCTCTCTCTCTCTCTCTCTCTCTCTCTCTCTCTCTCCCCCTCCCTCTCTCTCTAAAAAAAAAAAAAAAAAAAAAAAAAATGGCCATACTACCAAAAGTGCTATACAGGTTTAATGCAATTCCTATTAAAACCCCAATGATGTTCCTCATAAAAATAGAAAAAATAGTCATGAAATATAAGAGGCCCAGAATAGCTAAAGCAATCCTTAGCAAGAAAAAGGAATCAGGAGGCATCACAATACAAGACCTTAAAGTATACTACAGAGCTATAATAATAAAATAGCATGGTATTGGCACCAAAACAGACATGAAGACCAATGAAACAGAGTAGAAGATACCAAGACAAACCCACATAAATATAGTTATCTCATACTAGACAAAGGCACCAAAATTATACACTGGAAAAAAGATAGCCTCTTCAACAAATGTTACTGGGGAAACTGGAAATCCACATGTAGTACAATGAAATTACACCCCTATGACTCATCCTGCACAAAACTCAACTCAAAGTGAATTAAGGACCTAGGCATTAGACCAGAGACCCTATCCCTGGTCTAATATAGGCCCAACTCTCCATCATGGTTGCTTAGGAATTGACTTCCTTAATAAGACTCCTAAAGAAGAAGAAGTAAAATCAAGAATAAATAAAAGGCATGGTATCAAACTAAAAAGCTTCTTCCATGGCAAAGGAAACAATCAAGAATGTGAAGAGAGAGCCTACAGAATGGGAAAAAAATCTTTGCCACCTGTACCTCAGAAAGCATTAATTTCCAGGATACATAAAAACTCAAAAAACGTAACACCAAGGAAACAAATAACCCAATCAATAAATGGCCAAAGGAACTGAACAAACACTTCACAGAAGAAGAAATACAAATGATCAAAAAAATATGAAAAAATGTTCAACAATTCTAGCAATTAGAGAAATGCAAATGAGATTCCATCTCACTCCAGTCAGAATGGCTATTATCAAGAATACAAGCAACAATAAATGTTGGCAAGGATGTAGAGGGAAAAGGTACACTCATACATTGCTAGAGGGACTGCAAATTGTTGCAACCACTCTGGAAAGCAGTAAGGAGATTCCTCAGAAAACTTGGGATGGAACCACCATTTGACCCAGCTATCCCACACTCTTGGGTATATACCCAAAGGACTTAAAATCAGCATACTACAGGGTTACGGCCATATCAATATTTATAGCAGCTCAATTCACAATAGCTAAGCTATGGAACCAACTTAGGTGTCCTCAATAGATGCATAAGACAATGTGGTATATATACACAATGGAATATACTCAGCCATAAAGAAGAATGAAATTATTACATTAGTTAGTAAATGGACAGAACTGGAGTCTATCATGCTAAGTGAAATAAGCCAATTCCAGGTCTCAGGGTTGTGGCTCAGTGGTAGAGCGTTTGCCTAGCATGTGTGCCTAGCTGGGTTCGATCCCTGGAGCCACATAAAAATAAACAAATAAAATAACGGTATTGTGTCCATCTACAACTACAAAAATTTTTTTTAAAAAAAGAAAAGAATAAGCCAATTCCAAAAAACCAAAGGCTGAATGTTCTCTTTGATATGTGGATGCTAACATACAATAAGGGGAAGGAGAGAAAAGAATAAAAGTTCATTGGATTAGACAAAGGGGAATAAAGGGAAGGGAGGGCGACAGGAATGGGAAAGACAGTAGAATGAATTGGACATAACTTTTCTTTTTTTTTTTTTTAGTTTTAGATGGACACAATACCTTTATTTTATTTATTTTTATGTGGTGCTGAGAATCAAACCCAGTGCCTCACTCAAGCTCCACGAGTGCTCTACCACTGTGCCACACCCCAGCCCCTGGACATAACTTTTCTGTTTATATATGAATACATGACCGGGTAACTCCACATCATGTTCAACCACAAAATAGGATCCTAATTAGAATAAGTTATTCTCCACGTATGTATAATATGTCAAAATACATTCTACTGTCATGTACATCTAAAATGAACAAATAAAAAGTAAATTAAAAAAATATTACTCGATTGCTGTATCCTTTGTCATCATATCCTCCAAAAACGTACAGCTTCCCATTAATGCAAGCACCACAGCTTCCTGACATGGAGGTAGGGAGTTCTCCTTCCATTAGATGCATTCTCCTGCAGTAAAAATGACATGGAATACATTAACTTTTTCCAAAGGCAAATAAAAATTCCCCTTAAACTTCTTGAGAATCTTTTCAGTGAAAATTCCTATTGTCAATTAAAATTAAAATGTAATGGTAGTCAATACTGTAAAAACTTTAAGAAGATCCAACACAGAGATCTTTCAACCTGCTTGGAGGAAAAAAATCACAAAATATTCATACATATCACTAGAAATGGGAACTAGAGCATTGGTCTTGAGAGAAATAGTAATGGACAAAGAATGGAGACAGAAATAGAGTAGGGAAAGACAGTCACAGAGAATAAAATATTGAAAGAAAAGGAGAGAGAGACTTATAATATAAATATTGCAGTATGTCCTACGTATGGTCTCAGATCCCTGTAGTCTATGAAAACATTTATAACAGATATTAAGACTAGACACTCTGCAATTTAAATTACTTACCATAACCCACTATCAATATCATAGGTCCAAATTTCATCATTAGGCAAATATACTTCATTGTCTTCAATTGACTAAAAATACAGAATACATAAAATTATGTTTATTGATCAGATAGTAACAATTCAAAAGTTCCTCAGGATAAGAAAAACTGTAATTAAAATACAACAAAATATAATATCAGTCTCAAAGACTTTTAAATATAAGATCAAAAGGAAATATTTTCAAAGAGAAAATAGGGAAAATAAATGTTTTAAAATCCAAAAATCAAATATATGAGTCTCAAGAAAATGATTTGGGGCTGTTACACTTTCCAAAGGGATTTTGAATAAGGGAAAATACCAAAATAATAAAATTTATGCAGAAGAGCAAAGATTATAAAGCCAGGAAAAAAGGATTTAGAAAAAGGGCAATACATTTTGAGAAAAAAGAAGGAATTAAGGAAGAAATTTTTTTTCAAGATAAAATTGTAAGAGCACTGCCTCAAATATCTTAACTCATATGAACATATCTGTTGAGTGACTACTATATGCAAAGCATAGTGTTAGGTGTTTTAAATCTAGAATCTAAAGATCAAGATAAATGTAACTAGTCAAAATGATAACTCAGAATTTGAAAAAATTCTAAAGAAGCTGATAACATAAGTATTGCATCCTAATATTTATGATGAAGAGAGAAATAAGAATAGTATAACAATATCATTTAGGTTAAAAAAAAAAAAAAGAATTAGGAGCTAGGAATATAGCTCAGTGGTAGAGTGCTTGCCTAGCAGGCATATATCCCTAGATTCAATCCCCAACACCAGGTAAACAAACAAACAAACAAAAAGTCAAGTAAAATAAATCCTTGGCTGGGTGTGGTAGTGCATGTGTATAATCCCAGCTACTCAGGAGGCTGAAGCAGGAGGTTCACAAATTTGAGGTCAGTCTCAGTAACTCTGTGAGACCCTCAGCAACTTAGTAAGACCCTGTCTCAAAATAAAACATAAAAAGGACTGGGGATGTAGCTCAGTGGTAGAATGCCTCTAGGTTCAATCTCGCAATACCAAGAAAGAAACACAAAAATAAATTCCTTACATAAATTTGACATGATTTCTTAGACTGTATAAAATAACTTAAAAGTAGGTCTATTTTATTTATTATATTAATTTTTCAGTTGTAATTGGACACAATATCTTTATTGTATTTATTTTATTTTTATGTGGTGCTGAGGATCGAACCCAGGGCCTCACACATGCTAGACGAGCGATCTACTGCTGAACCACAACCCCAGCCCCCAAATTAGGTCTAATTTAAAATAGCAGTTTAAGAATTTCTAAAACTATGATGCAAAAATTATTAACATGCTCAGTAGATTCAGCTGTTTCTCATTGCTATGTTAGTTAAATTTTAAAACTACAATCTTTGACTAATAATTCTATGTTGGTCTCTGCTTCTTGCTCTCCTCATTCTCTTTCTGCCTCCCTTCTTTTTCTTTCCCTCCCCCACCCCACACAACAGAAAACCTTTTTATTAATTCCAAGGAAACTTCCATTCATGTCTAGCCAAGGAATCCATATTAAATGTATAAGTAAACAAAAAATTGTCAGAAGGTAAATTAATGATTCTAAGGTTTAATGACATCAGGCTCCAGTAGCCTCATGTGTACCTGATCACTCAAGAAATATCAGAGAAATGAATTTCTTTTCATGGTTTGACTAATTCCCTTTAATGGTTCCCTACTGCTCTTAGTATAGCCTAAGATTCTTATGATTCTGTATTACATTGGTACCTACCTCCAAATCTCAATTTGCCTTTTACTCATTATGCTTTATTTAGTCTTCTTTCAGTTCCTATGCCTTTCAGAGTTCCTTGCCGTTAATCTATGCTTTTTTCTCTCTCTCTTTTTTTTTCTGTTTGTTTAAACTTTTGGTGGTTTTAGAGATCAAATCAAGGGCTTCATGCATTCAACGCAAGCACTTTACCAATGAGCTACATTCCCAACTCCTCTCTTCTTGAAATGTTCCTTCAAAATTTGTTTAACTACTCATTATTTGGGAATCAGTTTAAATGTTACTTCTCTAATCACCCATCATAGTTTAAGAAATTAAGGTCCCTATTCAAATACTCTCATACAGTCTTGCACTTCTCCTTTGAAGTTCTTTCTTTGTGTCACACTAACCCACCACTATCAACGCCACTAAACTTCATGCTTTACAAGTGCACAGATCATGTCTATCTTGTTACTGTTAATTTCCCAGAGGCACAGATCTCACACATAAAAGGCAAAGAGAACATTTGTTGATTGAGTAAATGGGTCAGTCAATAACCAAGTCGATAACTGTTAAATTGACCTATTAACTTTAGTTTGATAATTTAGATAATTTTCACTAATTTATATGATGAAAAATACAAATGAAACACAGAATTGAACAGTCCGGAACCAGTTCCTTTATACTTTATCAGAGGCTTCACTTCTACACTATTCTTTCTTTTCTACATCATCAACAATTCTTTCTCTACTGGATCATTCCTACAAATATCCAAACATGCCTTAATATGTACTCATCTTCAAAACACAAAAACAAAAACTTTCTCTTAATTCTTCTTTTTATCTCCTCCCTTTTCAAACAAACAAACAAACAAACAAAAAAAAAATACCTTTCATGATGAGTTTCTTTCATACATAGTATATGTCTCCATTGTATCACCTTTCATTTTCTTATCAACCCCATTCTAATCTGGCTTCTGAGTTGTCATTCCACTGATACTGTTCTCCCTTAGGTCATTCTATAAAGAAAATTAGTGAACTTCTCTACCAGAAATGTAGCCCAGAAAGAGGAACTATATTTTTAAAAGAAAAGAGACATGGAGCAAGAGGAAAACTAAGTCTAACAAGAAATACATTACAACAAAATAGAATGGGGGAAGAGGCAACATTTGAAGAGACAAAAGCCAAGAGTTTTGTAAAGTTGTTGAAAGTCATCAATTCTGAGATCTAGGAAGTCCTAACAGGTTCTAAACAAAATAAACAAAAATCCATACCTAGACACATTAGGACTGAAGAAAAAGGCATATTCCTAAAAACAACTCAAGAAAAGACAGATCACCTTCAAATGAACATGAACTACTATAATTTGAATCTTAAATATCCCCCACAGGCTTGGTCCCCAACTTGGTGCTCTTGGGAAATGGTGGAAATTTTAAGAGGTGGGGCCTAGTGCGAGGACTTAGATCATTGAGAGAATAACTTTTAAAGGTGTTGTGCAACTTCTGTCTGTCTGTCTGTCTGTCTCTCTCAGCTCTGAGGATTGAACCCAATGATATACAGCCCCAGCTTTTTTTTTTTTTTTTTTACTTTGGGATAGGTTTCACAAAGTTGCAGAGGCTGGCTTTGAATATGTGATCCAGGAATTCTGGATAATTCGATGAACAAAGCTGAAAAAATTTACATATATAAAACACTTCACCTAATAATTAGAATGTATGTTTCTTATAATAAATAGCATGTTTCTGAATACTGACCACAAACTAGTCTTTAAAGGAAGCCTAAATATATTCAAGAGAACACACTTTCTGAGTATAACACAATTAACAAAACAAAACTGATTATAAAAACACCATGTTTAAAAATCTAGGATTTTTTTCCCCTAAGCAAATTATAGGTGAAAAAAGAAATAATGGGAAACAATAAAATATGTAGAACTAAAAAATGACAAAATACTGCTTGCCAAAATTTGGGAGATGCAGCTAAAGAGATACTTAGAGAAAAATAGACAGCCTTAAATATTTGTACTAATAAATTTAAAAATAAGAAAAAAGATTTGAACATTCAATTTCAGAAGTTCAAGAAATAACAGCATAACAAATCTTGAGTCTTAAATAGAAATCAGGAAGAAAGAAAAAGGAGCAGATATTAAAATATACAGAAAAAATGTGAGAGGAGTAAGTAAACCAAAAGTTGGTTTTTCACAAGTCTAACAAACGTTTTGCATGATTACTCAAGGTGGGGAGGAAAGTTACCAATAAGCAATGTTAGGAATGGGAAAAGGGGACATGCCCTCTCTCAAGATAAAAAAATATAAAAAAGAGGTGGGAATGTGGTACAATGGTAGAGTACCCCTGGGTTCAATCTCTGGTACCATAATCAATCAATAAATATAGTAAAATGAAAAATAAAATAAAAAGGATTGGGGATATAGCTCAGTGGCAAAGTACCCCTGGGTGTTTGTTTCCTAGTACAGCCAAAAAAAAAAAAAAAAAACCTAATTAAACAGAATGAAAAGTCTAGAAACAGATCACACATCCATGAAAATTTGATATATGACAGAACAGTCTTGGAGGTTAGCAAGGAATGGGGGACATTTTAATATATGACATGAGGTCAAGTGGTGACCCATAGGAAAACACTATGAAACTAGATTTCTACTTTAAACAAAAAAAAAAAACAAAAAAAAAAAAAAAAAAAACAAGCAAAAATCCAGGTTGAAAAAAGTTTTAAACAGAATGCAAAACTAAAAAAAGTTTAGAAGACAATGTTGGACACTTTATGACCTTTACATGGGGAAAGATTTCTTAAACAAGATGCAGAGAATACAAAGCATTAAGAAAAAGTTTGATGGGCTGGGGATGTGGCTCAAGCAGTAGTGCGCTTGCCTGGCATGCGTGCGGCCCGGGTTTGATCCTCAGCACCACATACAAACAAAGATGTTGTGTCTGCCGAAAACTAAAAAATAAATATTAAAAAAAAAAAAAAGTTTGAAATTACATTCTTTTTTTTGGTACTGGAGATTGAACCCAAGGCCTTGTGCATGCCAGGCAAACACTCTACTCTAAGCTACACCCCCAGCCTGAAATTACATTAAAACTAGGGATGATGGTACACACTTGTAATCCCAGAAATTTGGGAAGCTGAGGTAGGAGAACTGCAAGTTTGAGGCCAACCTCAGTGACTCAGTGAGACCTTCAACAACTAAGTGAGACCCTGTCTCAAATAGGGTTAAAAAGGGCTGGGGCTGTAGCTCAGTGGTAAAGTGCCCTTGGGTTCATTCCCCAGTACAAAACAAAGCAAAACAAAAACAAAAAACAAAACAACCCAATTATATTAAAATATATAATTTATGTTCAACAAAAGAATTATCAAGACATATAAACTGGGCTGGGAATGTGGCTCAAGCGGTAGTGCGCTCGCCTGGCATACACAGGGCGCTGGGTTTGATCCTCAGCACCACATAAAAATAAAGATGTCGTGTCCACCAAAAACTAAAAAATAAATATAAAAAAAGACATATAAACTATAAACTGAAAAGACATATTCAACTCATTCAACCATATAATTAAAGTATTTGAATAGTCAGACATGGTGGTGCACACCAGTAATCCCAGTGGCTTGGGAGGCTTAGGCAGGAGGATCATGAGTTCAAAGCCAGCCTCAGCAATTTATCGAGGCCCTAAGTAACTTACCGAGAGAGCCTGCCTCAAAATAAAAAAGGGTGGGGGATGTGGTTCAGGGGTTAAATGTCCCTAGGTTCAATCCCAGGTACAAAAAAAAAAAAAAAAAAAAAAGTATTTGTACAAATCAGGTAACAAAGAAAGAAAGAAAGAAATAGACAAATGAGCAAAAGACCACATACCAGCATTTTCACAGAAAACACAAATAGTCCATAAAGTTAGAAAAACCACATTTATCAGTACCATGATAGAAGAACAAAACACAAAATGCAATACCGTATTACACTCACTGGATTCACAAAGATTTAAGGGCAGATGGTACCAGATGTAGTCAAGGATGTGGAACAAGCAGAGAAATGGTGGTAGTATAAATTGATACAATTATTTTGGCAATGGTCTAAAATCTCCAAGTAAATTTGCAAACTCAGTGACCCAGCTTTCCATTTCTTAGTATATTCCCTAGAGAATGTTCATGCCTGTATGCATGTGCAATAGGAGACTTGCTATAAGATTACTCATTGTAGCATTGCTTATAATAGCAAAACAAAACAAAAATACAGAAACATTCAAATTAAAATACTCACCAACATGGATAAATAAATTTACACAGCATAATGTTATACAGGATATACGTCAAATGAATGGATCTAGGGATGATTTCAGTGTATTTAACAACTGGGTAGAATGGGCATTGATATTTAGAATGGACAACAAATACCAATAGGTACAACCATACAAGAGCTCATCCACTGATTAAGCAATATATAAATCTAAAAACTAAAGTCATGAAAGAGGGGCTGAGGATGTGGCTCAAGCTCTAGCGCGCCCGCCTGGCATGCATGCGGCCCGGGTTCGATCCTCAGCACCACATGCAAACAAAGATGTTGTGTCTGCCGAAAACTAAAAAATAAATAAATATTAAAATTCTCTCTCTCTCTAAAAAAAAATAAATAAAGTCATGAAAGAAAATATGCTATGATTCCAAAACCATATAATATTTTGTTTAGAGATACATGTGTGGTAAAATTGTAAATAAAAGAGTGATTAACACAAAATTCAAGATAGTGGTATGGGAATGGGGTGGAGAGAGAAGTGTGATCAGTGGAGGATAAACATCAAGCTTCCAAGGCACTGGTGGTAGTCTACATCTTAAAGATAATTAGATGTTTATCTTTAAATGATATTTATTTTATGCATTCATTTGTACATCTACTTCAAATTTTAAGAAACAAGTATTTTTGTTTCTTAAGCAGTTTTGTATGCAGTCATATTACAGAGGCACACACCTGTAATTCCAGTGGCTTGGGTGCTGAAACAGGAGGATTGCAAATTCAAGACCAGCCTTGGCAATTTAGCAAGGACCTAAGCAATGCAGTGAGACTTTGTTTCAAAGCAAAAAAGCAGACAGGTGTGGTGGTACAAGCCTTTAATCCCAGCAATTTGGGCTGAGGAGGAAGATTATAAATTCAAAGCCAGCCTCAGCAATTCAGTGGGGGCCCTAAGCAATATAGTGAGATCCTGTCTCACAATAAAAAATAAAAAAGGGCTGGGGATGTGGCTCAGTGGTAAAGTGTCCCTGAGTTAAGTCACCAGTACCAAAAAAAAAAAAAAAAAAAAAATCAAGCAACTCACAAAATTATCAGAGAGACTAGAGGACTAGTGTCTGATTTATATAAAAAAAGAACAAGGTCTGAAACTACTATGGCATAGGGACAGGTATACAGTCACTGGAAAGCACCATACTGCAAGTTAACACTGCCTTTTATGCCAGGGATCTTGTACTTCTGAAATTGTATTGCCAGGCTAAGAATCCTGTATGGATCCTGGATTTTTACTTCTTTATTTTAAAATCCAAATCTAGCACAGGTTAACCAACAGGGTTCAACACACTTGCCTACAATTATGCTGCAATTGAGGGTGGAAAAGTGGGCATTTGAGTTTTTTTTTATTGAATACCTTCTGTTGGCTATAATCAGTTCTAGACATGTGATATCATAGGTAAAAACTATCTTTGTAGAACTTACATTCTAAACCCAGAGATGGGATAGTCAGACAATGAATACCACAAATAGAGAAAGGAAGTTCAGATTCGGGGCATTTAAAAAAAAAATGTCTTCTACATTTACATAGACAGCCTATGTGACCAGTTATGAATAAAGTAAAACTATTCTGTTAAGGAGAATATACACTTAAGGTTTTTAATACACATTGTCAAACTTTCCCTCAAAAAGATTACACCAATTTGTACTCCCATTAATAATGTATTAGTAATTTCCTTCCACATGCTTTTCCCAAAAATTATTTTCCTCCTCCTCCTCCCATTCCCCCTCTTCTCCTTTTTCCTTAGGTATCAGAGATTAAACTCAGGGATGCTTTACCATTGGGTTACATCCCCAGACTTTTTAAATTTTTATCTTGAGACAAAGTCTTACTAAATTGCTTAGGGCCTAAATTACTGAGAGTGACCTGAACTTGCCATCCTCCTGACTTTGCCTCTCATGTTGCTGGGATTACAGGCATAATGCCACCACACCCAGCTCCCCAAATTTCTTTTTAATCTCTGCAAATCAGATAAGAAAAAAAAATAACAACTTCTTATTTTCAGTTGGGTTTCACTGGTTCGTTTTTTGTTTTTTCTTGGGTACCAGGGAGTGAACTCAGGGACACTCAACCACTGAGCCACATCCCCAGCCCGATTTTATTTTATTTAGAGACAGGGTCTCATTGGGTTGCTTAGCACCTCGCTTATACAGAAGCTGGCTTTGAATTTGCAATCCTCCTGTCTCAGTCTCCTGAGCTGCTGCGATTACAGGAGTGTGCCACTGTGCCCAGCTCACTGGTTCATTTTTTTTTTTTTCTTCAGCATTGGTTCATAGTATACATGTATTTCTTCTTTGTTAAATTGTGCTTTTCCGTTGCTCATTCTTCAATGGGGATATTGCTCTATCTATCATACAAGTTGCAAATATTTTCCCATTTGTCATTTGCCTTATTTTGTGGAGTTTATAAATCAATTTTTAAGCTGGGTCCTGTAGTGGTGCATACCTATAATCTTAGGGGCTCAGAAGGTTGAGGCAGGAGGACTGCCAAATTCAAAGTCAGCTGCAGCAACTTAGTGAATCCCTGAGCAAGTCATTGAGACTCTGTCTCAAAATAAATAATAAAAAGGGGGGCTGGGGTTGTGGCTCAGTGGTAGAACGCTTGCCTAGGCACTGGGTTCAATCCTCAGCACCACATAAATGTAAAATAAAAATTGTGTCCACCTAAAACTTAAGAATAAATATTTAAAATAAACAAATAAATAATAAAAAGGACTGGGGATGTGGCTCAGTAGTAACATGCTCCTGTGTTCAGTCTTCTGTTCTAAAAAGAAAAAATCAATTTTAAATTTTTTCAAGCTGATCTGCCAATATTTCTCTTTATAGTTTTTTTTTTTCCCCCAAACTCAGATTTTCTTTTTCCAACTCAGGATTTTGCAATAGTCATATATTCCTCTCTTTTTGTGGTTTAATTTTTCTTTATTTAACTGATCAATCCTAAGACTCAAATATCATTCTTCTCCAGTTATCCTAGGACCATTTGTTACACAAGTGAATGTTTTTCCATATTTGAAATACTTCCTTTTAAGTACAAAATAAGTTGTATATGCTTGGCTATTTATGTAATTTGTTTCCCATCCTATAGTGATTTCTCTTTTGTATCAGGGCCACTAACTTAATTACTATAGTATTTCCTACCTTCATTCTTTTCAAACATTTTCTAAATGGATTCTCCTTCTAAATCCATATACAAAACAGAAATCTGTAACCATATTTAAGCAGATTTTTCTATAAGGAAATTTCAGAGCAAAATGTATTAATATCAATTGTTGGGGAAAAGAACTATTTAAATTATTAATGTTGTAAGAAGAACACAGCTTACATAGATGTACCTTTTTCTCCCAAAATTTGGGAAAATTACTCACAACTTTAAATGTTCCTAGTAGTAGCACTCAATTTTGTATGAATTTCAGTACTGTGGAAGATCTAGAACTAAGCAAAAGAGTGTACTGGCACCAATTAGGATTTAACATTTACTTTTTTTTTTGGTACTACTCTTACCTCCAGAGGTGTTTTCAGATACATTGTTCTTTAAAACCTGTTCATAGTAGGACAATAAGTAGTTTAGATGTATATCTGTGACTTCTAGGACATGTTTGTTGATTTTAACATTGTTTGTGTTAATGAGGAGGAAAATCATGATTGTTACACACAAATGTAGACTCATTTGATCAAAAAACAACTTACTACTAAAATACTTCCAGATGCAGGGACTTTTAGCTCTTTGTGCCAAGGCTACTCTCAAACTATTGTTGAAGGATAAATACTTTTTCTCATGATATACTATCTTCTTTTTTGCTTCCTACCTTCTTTTCCTTTCACTTACAACTAGAAATGATTTAACTGTTAATGATATCTGGAATTTAAAAAGTAGTACACTGTGGATCTAAATTTGTATTATATTATCCAGGGTGGTTCTAATAGCATCTCTGCTTATTGGATAAGAGCATGAAAGGAAGTATTTCAATTCAGGAACAAAAACTGAATTATTATATTAACGGAATTAATATTATCAATTACACAATTTTCAAGATTAAACTAAGATGTAAAAATTCACGCATGTCATTATGGGCCTCAAAGCATTCTACATTGATATGAGACATTTCATTCATGAGTTTAAAGCAAATCTATATAAGATTAAGTGAAATTTTTTTACTTATTACAAATAGCAGATGAAATTTGACACCTCTACAAGTGTCTCAAGTGGCAGAACTCAACCAAAACACTTCTTGTGCAATAGCATCATTACATCTTGACTATTTTTTCATCAAGAACAAATAGTGGAGGCCTGCAATCCCAGTGGCTCAGGAGGCTGAGGCATGAGGATCACGGGTTGAAAGCCAGCCTCAGCAACTTAGCTAGACCTTGTCTTAAAATAAAATAAAATGGGCTGGGAATGTGGTTCAGTGGTTAAGTGACCCGGGTTCAATTCCTACTACCAAAATCAAAAAAAGATGAAAATATTAAACAGTATGGCATAATCAATTAATATTAGCGTATTAAATATAGTCTGAGTATTTTCATAATCTGTCGTCCTTGAGGTCAAAAGGCCATTAAAGTGACTTATTCCCATTGTCTCTCTGTCCTTATTTATAAAATGAAGATATTAATTACTTTACAGGATTGTAGTGAGGACCATGTAAGATTAGGGACATAAAAGTTCCTAGCACCATGCCAGATATAGTAAACACTCAAAGATTAATTCTAATTTTTCTGATACTACACTAAAGTAAGAATAAACACACAAACAATAAAAACCCACTTGGATGTGAGAATTATTAACATGCATAGCATGTACTTTATTTCAGTGCTCCTCAGTCATGTTACAGGTCTGTCACATAATAGTATTCAGTCAGTCAGAAAATGTAGATTCTATTTTCAGCAGAGCTTCCAGATGGCTTTATTTTTGATCTGTAATCTAACAGGATGGCATATATTCCTGAATTGTTTTCCAGTTTTACAATTCTTGCTATAATCCTAGATTATAGAAGCAAAACACACACACACACACATTCCAACCTCCATGGTAATAAGAATTTTCAACCATAATACTTTAGCATATTGTTGCTAATAAAGTCTATTTTGAAAATCCAGAAAAAAATATATATATTTGTAATTACCCCTTGGCAAAGAAACGCCGCCAAAATAACCTAGAAATATTTAGCTGCTTCAGCGATTTCGATATTTTATTTCGAAACGCACCGTGGAAATTGGAAACATAAAACAATACAGAACGGCGCCCACGGTCTTTTCAATTCTGCGCGGGTATTTAAAGGTAACTAATCTCGCTGTAACTGTATTGGACAAACCGGGGGTTACTGGACAGCTGGGGGAGGGGAGGGAGGGCGTGGACCGGGGTTTGAAGGTTTTAGCAGTGGAGGCGACGGCGGGCCGGCGTCGCGCCTGGGGCGGCTGAGAGGGCGACGGGAGGCGGAGTGGGGAGGGCGCGGGGGCGCCTGGCCCAGGCCCGGGACGCACCCGACCTAGGGAGCGGGTGTGGGCGGGCGCTCAGCGCCCCTTCGGCCCTAGAGACCGTGCGGGCTCCCTGCGCGAGTCCGCCCCGTCCCGCCTCTTCCCCTTACCACGTAGCCCCCCCACACGTAGAGGAAGTTTCCGTCCACCACCGCGCAGTGGCCGCTGCGCTCCTCGGCCACGCAGAACAGCTGCGAGTCCGCCATCCACGCCGTCGCTGGCCCACTACTCGGCGTGCCGCAGCCCCTGCCCACCGCGCTGCCTCTCCTCGGGTCCGGATTGCTGCACGCACGAACGGAACGCGTCGAGGGTCGAGATTGGTGGGAAGGCGAACCAGTGCGGCTGCGCCGTCCCGCTGCGGACTCGCTCACGAGGCCGCGCCAAGGGTGGAGTGGCCAGTGAGGGATGCCTTGGTTCTTAGCAGTGAGGAAGAGGCCTTAGCTTCCCCGGAGAAGGAACAGTCAGATTTCTTTGCACTTGAGGTGTTTTGGCAATTCAGTCTCATCCAGCTTCCATTTCATAGTCAGATTCCTTGATTTTTCTCAAATGTCTTTGTGCAGTTGGTTTGTAGCAGGTTGTATTTGGTCGTTGTGTCTCAAGATTTTTTCCGATATCTTTGTTAATTTTGAACAGTTTCCATCTCTTCTCTCTTGTGGCACTTATTTGTGAAATGGGTTAGTTTTCCTATGCCTGAATGTGGTTTCTCATTAACGTGTGCTTTCGTCCTGCCTATTTTTCTTAAACTGGAAGGTTGATCTAAAAGCTTTAGCGTCTGGGTCTGTTTTTTTCCAAGAACACTTCATGCTGCATCACAGTAGAAGGCTTGGTGATACTTTCCATTATTTCATTTAGCAATAGAAGTAAACATGCGCAGAGACGCAAATATTCCCCCTTTTTCTTACACAAAAGGAAGCATACTATATACACAACTCGGTAACCTGTTCTCCATTTAACGTTATATTGTTCCATATCGGTGTATTGTGATCTTCCCCAATCCTTTTGATTGTTTCATAGCACTCTATTGAGTGGCTGTGTCATGATTTTTTCAATCAAGTGCTTATTGATGGACGTCATTTATTCCCAGTTTTTTGTTATCACAAATAATTTTGCATGAACAACATTATGCACATGTGATTTTGTAGTTTTACAAATATGTTTTTGGAATAGAGTTCTGGAAGTGGAATTGCTGGGTCAGAGGATAAAAGCATATATGATTTTGCTAGATGTTGCTGAAGTTGCCTCATAGGAATTATACTTTCACCAGCAATATATGAGAGTGACTGTTTCTCATAGCCTTCCCAACAGAGTATATTGCTAAAATTGTGGCGCTTTGCTAAAATGATATGCTAGAAGTAGTAGCTCAGTGAAGCCCTTGGATTTTCAGCTTTATTCGAGGACTTTTCTGTTAGATTTCATACCTTGAATAACTCTTCAATTTGTTTCCTATTGTCTATACTCCTTGAGGGAGTATAATATAAATGAATGCAGTTTCAGCATTTGTGTCTGTGATATTAAGGGAAACGTCAGTTTTTATACTTTGCTTACCTTCTAATTTCCCTTTTTTTAAAATTAAAAAAAAAATTTTTTTGTAGTTGTAGTTGGACAGCATGCCTTTATTTTGTTTATTTTTATGTGGTGCTGAGGATCAAACCCAGTGCCTCACACATGCAAGGCAAGTGCTCTGCCACTGAGCTACAGCCCGAGCCCCTCCCATTTTTAATAAGATTTTTGTTCCTTTTCTTTTTCAGGGTAATCTTTTGTTAGCCTATTGATTTTGTGTGTGTGTGTGTGTGTGTGTATGTATGTGTGTATTTTACTGGTGATTGAATCCAAAGGTCCTGAACTACTGAGCCACACTTCTAGCACCCTCTTTTTTTAGGAACTAGGGATTGAGCCCAGGGCGTGTAACCATTGAGCCATGTCACCATCCATTTTTATTTTTATTTTTTTGAGACAGGGTCTTACTAAGTTGTTTAGGGCCTCCCTAAGTTGATGAAGCTGGCTTTGAATTTACGATGCTCCTGCCTTAGCCTCCTGAGCCACTGGGAAGACAAGTGAGCACCACTGCACCTGGCACGCTAGCCCTTTTTATTTCATTTGAGACAAGGTCTTGCTAAGTTGTTTAGGTTCCCCTGAAACTTTCGACTTTCCTGCCTCAGCCACCTGAGTTACTGGGATTATAGGCACATGGCACTACAGCTGACTCAGTTGATGCTTTTTTAACATTTATTTTTATGTTTGATTAAAAATAGTACATTTTTTAAGAATGGGGATTAATTCAGGATATCTAGTCTGGACATATTGCTAGAAATAGAAGTCCAAGTATCATTTTAAATATAAAATTTTCTTTTTTTATTTAAAGTATATTTCAGAGTATCTTCACTTAGATAATTCATTCTTCAATTCTCAATTTAAACATCATTGGAGATCTTCATTATGTAGGTTAGGTCCACCTGTTACATCCTCTCATAGAACCCTAAACTTCATAGCACACTTCTCTACCTATAATTATATATGTTATATTCCCCAATGTATTATAAGCTGCCTGAGAGAAGAGATTTTCTGTTTCATGTTCAGTGATATATCTTTAGCAAAAATACAGTGCTTATTCATTATTAGGTGCTTACTAAGTCCCTTGGACTAGATATATTCTGGCTTACCAGAGTAGTGTAATGCCAGATTCGATTTGTGGGACCCCAGTAGACATCCAGGAGCCGAATCTGATGCAATCACACAATAGTCTTTATTGCAAGCTCAAGCCTGGACTCACTCACTACTGTTCCCGATGCAGCGATCCCAGGGAGTGAGACCAGGTCCTTTGTTCAGTGAGATTTATAGTTTTTTTTGGTATACTCTATGCCTCACAACATCACACAGCAAGTCATTTCACACCGAGGGAAAATCAAACAACAATTCTTAACATTGATTAGCACATTCACTGGTGGGAACAAGTTAGGTAGAGGTGATTGGTTAGTACAAGAGAGGGATTCATTTGAACTAAATTGGTTTAAGCCTCGAAGGGTGTATGTGCTAAACTACATGGTTTCCCAACATGTTATCAACCATCATAAACTAGTGGGGGGTCATCTGGCATCCCAGGTATTTTCTCTGTTTCATGCTGATTGGTGGTTGTTAGGGGGTTGCTATGGGTCCTCACCTATCCTAACTGAGTCACCTCTTCTGTTATTTGCAGACAAACAACTCAGCAGGGTGGCTATCTGCCTAGGAGTGCTCTGTGGGTTTTTCCAAGGACAAGGGTCACACCCCCTTCCTTGGACAGGCTTTGCTCTGAGGCAGAGGCTGGTTTCTCAAAAATGGAGTCATATCAGTTTCTCAGAAGAAATTTTGAACCAAAGGTTATAACACTGTAGATGAACATAGTAGCTGGTTATAAGAATGTCGAGGAGACATCATCGACAGGCTATCGATAGAGCAGCATCTCTTACCCTGGGATATGGACTTTGAAACTCCATAGAGAGGCTTCAGAACCAGTAAATAAAGTGTGTGTGTGTGTGTGTGTGTGTGTGTGTGTGTTTAAAGATTCATAGCTTTTATCTAGCTTTCAGAGAGGAGATCTATGGCTTTCATTAGCTCTGTCTTCTAGAGCAAGAGAGTGGATGAAGTCAGGGTATCTTTGTTTTTTTTTAACTTGGTCCCTGGTGGCAGTGCTATTCTTAGCATACATAAAATACTGACTTTAGTTTTGGAATGTATACGTGGAAATGTCTACCCGGTAGATAGGTATGTTGGTCTGGAGCTTTTTAGCAGTTTTGCTTAGAGATGGAGATGTTGGGTTTATCATTGTACAGACAAGTTTGTGGGAGCTGTGAACATGGATAAGATTTCCCAAAGAGTACGTTGAGTGAGATGACTGGGAATTCCAACATTTCAGTGGAAGAAAGAAGAAAAGAAGATGAGAAGAATCAACCACAGTGATGGACAGTCAGGAAAATATAGTACTATTGAAATGAGGAAAGAGACTGTTGTAATAAGATCAAGAGGGTCAGCAACCTTGCAGAGATCAAATAAGATGAGAACTGAGAATTTACCATTAATTTCACAAGTGAAAGGTAATTGATGAAACCACAATGAGATACCTGTATACTTTTATTAGAATGACTAAAAAGATTGACAACACCAAATATGGGTGAGGATACAGAACAACTAGAACTCTCATACACTGCTAATGGAATAAAAATGGGAAAATGTTTGTAGTTTCTTAAAGTATATAACTAAATATTATAAGGTAAAAATATATGTACTCCATGACCCAGATATTTTACTACTACAATTTACTCAAGAAAATTTAGGGCTGTGGTTGTGACTCAGTGGTTGTATGCTTGTCTAGCATGTGTCAGGCACTGGGTTTGATTCTCAGGACCACATAAAAAAATAAATAAAGATATTGTGTCTATCTACAGCTAAAAATATTTTTTAAAAAGAAAATTAAAATTATGTATCCACAAAATGACTTATACAAATAATAGCCCCAAAGTGGAAAGACCCTATATTTTCATTGTTTAGGTGAATAGATAAACAAATTGTATATATTTATACAATGATATGCAGCTCAAAAATAAAAAGGAAGAAAATCTACTGAAACTTGCATGTAATAACAGGGAGGAACTAATACAACTAATATATATTAAGTTAGTGAAAGAAACCAGACACAAAAGACTATTTTCTATGTGATTTATATGAAATCTAAAATACATAAAACTAGTCTAAAGTAATAGCAGAAAAGTGGTTATTTGGGGATAGAAACTTTAAATTGATAGAAAAGAGTACAAGGGACATTCTGAAGGGATGTTCTATATCTTGATTGAGATGGTAATAGTTACATAGATATGTATTTTTATCAAAATGATTGACTTTCATATTTCAGATTTGTACATTTTTCTTAATGTCAACTATACCTCAGATAGATACAATCACACATATATATGTAACATGTATATGTATCTCCTCATTCCATCATTTATTGTTACTAGTAATATTGGTATTGCATTCTTATTTCTTAAGAAGCAGGGTCTTGCTTATGTTACACAGGCTGATGGTGAACCCCTGGGCCCAAGCAATCCTCCTGTGTCAGCCTCCTAAGTAGCTAGGACTATTATGAGAAGCCACTTCAGAAAATACTCTATGTCCGAATTCAAATCAAACATAGCTTTATTTACCTGGCCAGGGACTGTCGCCCACCCATAGAGACTGAAGCTCTATGGGAGAACAGCCATTTCCTGGCTTGTGTCTTGGGAATTTAAGGACAAAAACCACAGCTCAGGGACTTTCCTTAGCATCATTCAAGCAAGTCAATCATAGAATTTTTAAGACAGCAATTAGCACAGCAACTCACAATCGCATCTTGGGTTTGAGCAGGTGTTAGACAATTGTATCCTGAGTTTGAGCAGGTGGTTAGTGGGGGCAAGAATCTACTTCAAAGTCTTGAGTCACCAAGACCACCATATCTTGGGTTGAGTACACTTTGTGGGGTACAAAGTACAGAAATCAATCTATTATAAGAAAACAGCTTTCATTTCAGTTTCTCAGAAACAGCTCTTGTAACAGTTTTTTTATAGAAGGCAGCAGAATGGAGTCCTAGGCCTGTCTATGACAGTTTTTGCTTTATAATTATCTTAACTCACTTATCAAATTCTATATCTATAATCTATATTTTTTACTAACCTATAACTTATAACTTACACTCTTATTGATTGTATTTGTCATTTCACACCACAGCAGGACTACATGCACATACCACTGCCCCTAGCCTAAGTATTGCATTTTTGAAATGGAGCACTTGTCCTCCTGGACCTTAAAGTCTGTAGTGAAGGATGTAAATTATAAACAGACAGTTACCAAACTGTGCAGTAAGTACACCCCCCAAAAAAAAAAGTCCAGGGTGGCTTGGGGCTACAGTAGAGGACTCTTAACTCATATTTTGGGGAGTTCCTGAGAGGAAATAAAATCTAAGCTAAGAAGTAAAGAATGAATGGATGTTGTTCAGTCTAGTGGAAGAAAGAGGGAGAGAAGTGCTCCTAGAGAAGGAATAGGAGAGGAAGAGAGAGATGACTTGTTCACCTTATTCCAATATAGTGAGACTTTAAAGCATTTTAAGTTGGGAAATGACTTGGTTAAAAAATACATTTTAGAAATTTATTCTAATGGCAATATTGGAGGCAAAGAGGCAAGTTAGTGGGTCAGTTGTGTCTGGCTAGAGAGGGTGATGTCTCAAGTGAAGGCCTTCACCCTGGAAATTCTGAGAAAGACATGGATGGGTTTGAGAGATACTTAAAAGGTAGAACTGCAGGGACCTGGTCACTTATTGGTTTATGAAGGAGGAAGAACAGAAAGGAGTGAAAGATGGTACCTTATATACTAGCTTGGTCACTGGGTAGAAGCTGGGTAGAACACTTCATTAGGCTACTGAACACGGAAGAGGAACAGGTTTAGGAGTGATGACAGCCAGTGAGTTCATTGGGGCATAAAGAGTTAGTTTTGAAGTCAAGGGATGAGGATTAGATATGGGAATTTTGAAATCATCAGCATATGGTTGTTTATTGAAGTATTGGGACTTTATGAACTAGCATGTGAAGGAACCATAGGAAGAAGCTGAAAATTTATGGGACAAATGGAATCACTGTCAGATTGTGATAAGACGTTGGGCAATTGTGATCATTTTTTTTCCTCTTCAATTTTTTATATGAAATCTATCAGCCAGGCATGGTAGCACATGTCTGTAATTCCAACTACTAAGAGGGCTGAGGCAGAAGGATCTCCAGTTCAAGGTTAATCTGAGTAATACAGGAAGATCTCCATCTAAACAAATAAAACCCATGAAATCTATCAAACATACAGAAAAGTTGAAAAAACTGTTCAAGGAATACCTATGTATCCTCCACTGAAATGATTGCTAATATTGCCATACTAGCTTTAGGTGTGGCCATATTTTTCATTTTGTTGAATTATTTGAGAGTGGTAGGTATGATATTACACTTCAATATGCATTTTCTAAAAACAGGGACCTTCACTTACATATCATAGCTAACAAAATTAAGCTATTCCTTAATATAATCTGATATCCAGTTCATAGACAAGGTTCCTGAATTGCACTATAAAACAACTTTTAGAGCTGTTTTTTTTTTTTTTTAATTTCAAACTGGGTTCCAGTCATAGTTTATATAGTGCATTTGATTATTAAGTATTTTTAAGATCATGTATTATCTATTGCTGTGTTACACATTAGCCTAAAATTTAGAGACTTAAACAATAGAACTTTATTATCTCACACAATTTCTGTGGGTCAGGAATTTGGAAACAGTGTGGCTGGTTTTAATCTCTCCTCTCCCACAAAGGTTGTAGTCACAATTTTGGCAAGGGTTGTTGTAGTCTATCACAACCGGTGCAATGTTTACTCAGTTTCCCTGAACTAGGGTGGTGAGTTGGATTAGAAATATTAAAGGAATGAGAAATTTAAGAAATAAAGTCAAATACATGGAAATAAGTGAAAAGCAAGGGGTGAGGGTCTGGGGCTGGTGGGATAATCCAGCTCTGATGGAGACTATTTAACCAGGGGAATGAAAACCCACAAGTTTATTTCATAGGTATGGGCATTAAAGGGTTTCAGTGTGAAAAACTTCTTGAGGTAAACAGGATGAAGTTAAGAAAAACAACACAGTTGGGGCTCAGCAGGTTACACCCACACCCATCTCTTCTATCTACTGGCAGCTGGGATTTGAGATCAAGGCTTTTGAACTAGAGAATTGCATGACAAGCACTGAAGTTTCGTATCAACAGGAGTCAAGCTGCAAATGGGCGTTCCCCTGGCATCCTTGTACCACGGGGTTCCCCAAAGCGGGCTCACTGTCCAGGTTTCACTTAGTTCAAAGCAATGATTGATTGATTTTTAAAATTAATTAATTTATTTATTCTAATTAGGTATACATGACAGCAGAATGCATTTTGATTCTTTGTACACAATTGATGCACAACTTTTCATTTCTCTGGTTGTACACGGTGTAGCATCCTACCATATGTGCAGTCATACACGCACCTGGGGTAATGATGTCCATCTCATTCCACCATCTTTCCTGTCCCCATGCTCCCTCCCCTCCCCCGCTTTGCCTAATCAAAGTTTCTCCATTTTTCCCATGCGCCGACCCCCCCCCCCCATTATGGATCAGCATCCACTTGGCAGAGAGAACATTCGGCTCAAAGCAATGATTTATTAACTGCTCAAGACAGTGGTCATCTGAAAACTTCACTCAGGCTGGAAGATAAAGCTTCCAAAATTGCTCATGCACACTGGCACACAGATGACAATTTGGTGCTGGCTGTTGGCCATGGAGAGAAAGAGACATAGACTGGTTTAGAGATACTTAAAAGGTATCTCTTTTGATTTCTTAACATGGATCTTTTCAGCGACTTGCTTGAAGGCAACTGCTTCCCCAAGGTAGTGAGTGACCCAAGAGGGAGCAAAGCTGAAGTAGTTGCATCTTCTATGACCTGACTTTGGAAGTTTTATCTATCTTGTCCACAAAATCCTATTGGTTGCATAGGTCAGGCCCCTGTGGGAGGTAGTGCACAAGATCTGAATATCAGAAAGCGAAAATCACCTGGGGCTGTCTTAAGAGGGTGGCTAGCATAGTCTGGGTCAGTTCTTCTGCCTGGTTCCTTTCACTAACTTAGAGGAGAACAAGCCAGTTGGCTTTTAGATTATTCTACCTTTTGGATGTGTCTGAATGTTTCCTCTTGGTGTAATTTTTTTTTTTTTAAAGAGAGAGAGAGAGAGAGAACTTTTAATATTATTTTTTAGTTTTCGGCAGACACAACATCTTTGTTTGTATGTGGTGCTGAGGATCGAACCCGGGCTGCACGCATGCCAGGCGAGTGCGCTACCACTTGAGCCACATCTCCAGCCCCCTCTTGGTGGAATTTGGCTTGTTCCATTCTCCTCTGTATTTCCTTAAACTAGAAGTTAGATCTGGCCTTGATTACATTGAGTTAACAATTTTGGCAAGAATATTTTACAGGTGATTCTGTATGTGTCATATTGCATTATAAAAGGGGCATGATGTCAAATTATTCCACTATGTGTGATGCCAAGTTTCACACTTGGTTAAGGTGGTAACACCTTGATTAACATCCCATTGTGATAGTACTGTTTCCCCATTGTGACTATCAAGTAATCTATAGGGTGATACCTTGGGACTGTGCAAATGTCCTGTTCCTGAAACATTTAACCTAATGGTTTTATCTTTTATATCTCTGTTTCCTCCACCTTCCTGCCTACTGGTAACCATTTGATTCTTGTTTATCCTTCTAGTGGTTAAGCAAATAAAGCCAATTTTTCTTATTTGTGCACTCACATTTGCAAATTCACGGATTCACTGAAATTCATTTGTAACTCTTAAATTATTTATTTTTAAAATTTATTTTAATTAGGTATAAATGACAGCAAAATGCATTTTGATTCTGGTACACAATTGCAGCATAACTTTTCATTTCTCTGGTTGTACATGATATAGCGTCACACCCTATGTGCAGTCTTACATGTACCCATCTCATTCCACTATTTTTCCTGCCCCCATGACCCCTCCCCTTTGCCCAATAAAGTTCCTCCATTTTCCCCATGCCTCCCACCTCCCTGTTTTGGATCAGCATCCACTTATCAGAGAGAATATTCGGCCTTTGGCTTTTTGGGATTGGCTTACTTCATTTAGCATGATATTCTCCATCCATTTAACTGCAAATGCCATGATTTTATTCTCTTTTAATGCTGAGTAATATTCCATTGTGAATATATACCACAGTTTCTTTATCCATTCATCTACTGAGGGCATCTAGGTTACTTCCACAGTTTAGCTATTGTGAATTGAGGTGCTAGGAACATTGATGGTGGCTGCATTAGTATAGTAAGCTGATTTTAAGTCCTTTGGGTATAGACCAAAGAGTGGGTCAAATAGTGGTTGCATTCCAAGTTTTTTAAGGAATCTCCATACTGCTTTCCAGATTGGTTGCACCAATTTGCAATTCCACCAACAATGTATGAGTGTGCCTTTTCCCCCACCTCCAGACCAACATTTATTGTTGTCTGTATTCTTGATAACTGCCATTCTGACTGGTGTGAGATGAAACCTTAGAGTACTTTTGATTTGCATTCCTCTAATTACTAGAGATGTTGAACATTTTTTCATATATTTGTTGATCGAATATATATCTTCTTCTGAGAAGTGTCTATTATTATTGTCTAATATTAAGTGTCTAATATTATTAAGTGTCTATTATTATTAAGTGTCTAATAGACACTTAATAATAATAGACACTTAATGACCTATTTATTAATTGGGTTGCTTGTTTTGAGGGTTTTAATTTTTTTGAGTTCTTTATATATCCTGTATCTGACTGTATCTGACTGATGTATGTGTGGCAAAAATTTGCTCCCAAAATGTAGGCTCTCTGTTCACCTCCTTGATTGTTTCTTTAGCTTTTTAGTTTGAGTCCGTACCATTTATTAATTCTTGATTTTATTTCTTGTGCTTTAGAAGTCTTGTTAAGGAAGTCAGGGCCTAATCTGATGTGATGAAAATTTGGGCCTACTTTTTCCTCTCTTAGGCGCAGGGTGAGATATAGGGGTTTAATTTCATTTTGTTGCATATGGATTTGCAGTTCTCCCAGCACCATTTGTTGAAGAGGCTATCTTTTCTCCAATGTATGTTTTTGGCACCTTTGTCTTGTATGAGATAACTATATTTATGTTGGTTTCAGATAATTTATTTTGATAAATACTATTTCATGGTCATTTGAGAACATTCTCAGAGCAGAAACAAAATTTTTTTGAGTTGTCTATCATGCACGTTCCTAACTGGAGGCTGAACAAGGCAGCATGACTTTCATTTTTCTTTCTTCTGTTTGTAGCTGTAGATAGACAAAATGCCTTTATTTTATTTGTTTTGTGGTTCTAAGGATTGAACTCAGTGCCTCATACATGCTAGGAAAGTACTTTGCCATTGAGCCAGGCCCTAGCTCTGTTTTTCTTTTTTCATTTCTTTTACCATAAGCAACTGAGCCTTTTGAAGTGTATTTAGTGCCAGAGTTTCTGCATTTTTGTGATTTTTATAGGTGATATTGATGCTAAAATGGCTTCCCAGTGTAGTGCTGAAATACTGTCTAGTATTACAAGTTACAAGAAGACTGTGATATGCCTTATGGAAACAATGTATGTGATAGATAAGCATCCTTAGGTATGAGTTATAGTGTTATTGGCACTTAGCTCAATGTTAATGAATCAATAATATATATTAAAGATGTCTTTAAATCAGACTCACATAAAATAAGGCTCTGTATGGATCAATGGATGAAATGTCTCCAGAGGCTCAAAGAATCCTGTTTTTTCTCTAGCAGCAATGAATCAGCATTCCCTAATTTGTTATTGATGGCTACTTTATAGAACATAATCTAATTATGGCAAATAATAAGAATTAACATTGTTTTTATTAAATATCCTTTATTAAATATTAAATATCATTTTTAACATAAAAGTTCAAGTTGTTTTGCATTTTTTTGAAACTTTTTTGTTATTATTATTTGTTACAAATACATAGATAGGGTGCAGTGGAGCACACCTGTAATCCTAATGACTAGGAAAACTGAGGTGGGAGGATCACAAGTTGGAGACCAGACCAAGTAACTTGCTAAGAACCTGTCTCAAAATAAAAAAGGGCTGGTGATACAGCTCAGTAGTGGAGCACTTGCATAGTGAGACCCAGTGTTTTATCCCTAGTAGCATACTCACACACAAAAGATGCAGAGAATACTGTGTACAAAAATCACTTTTTCCAGGGCTTAAGGTTTAGCTCAGTCGTGCAACACATGGCTGAGGCCCTGGGTTCAATCCCCAATACACATATAAGAACTTTGGGGCATATTTTTGGGGTTTAGTATGTTTTCGATTTTAAATTTACTTTTTTTATTTTTATTTTTTTTGACTATATAAACACATACATGGATCAAAAGTCTCACTATAAAGAAAGGTTTCACTTTCATCCGTTTTCAGTTAATCTTTTATTTTCAGAGTCTAGTTGAACTTTACAGAGGTTTTGAAATGCAAAACATCTACGTATATATGTGTGTGTGTGTGTATAAATAAACACACACACACTTCTTTTCATATATGCGTGTACATATATTTATATATTGATTTTTAACCACATGCCCTGGAAATCACTGTATACAGCTATTTAGAAACCATCATGTTTTATTAGGCTGCGTGTTCACTTATAAGCACTACGGTTTATTCAGTTCATTTTGAAGTGTGGCAGACAGGCACTCCACTTGCAGGAATCAGATTTAACAATGCAATCATGGCTCCACAACTTGTTGAATGTTGCATCTTAAGCCAGCCATTTATAATCTTTGTGTCTCGTCCGTAAAATGAGGCTGTTGTGGGATAAATAACCCACAGCTCATTTGCTGTTGCGAGCAGCACATCAATTAATACACTTAAAGTGCTTATGAGAGCTCAAGGCATAGCATAGAGGAAGCCTTTGACTAAAAAGCTGGGTGGGTGGAAGTGATGGAGATTTGTACAGTTTCGAGTATGCTGGGAAAACCTGCGGACGTCACAGAATATTTCTAGGGCCTGTGTGATGTAGGAAAAAGGACACAGGCCTCCCCTGAAGTTCTCACAGCCTTGGGTCCGGGAAGCTTCGCCATTAGGGAAGGTCGAGGACACCAACGAGTGCGCTGAGAAGCTCAATGCTGCAGTACTGCCAACAGGGAAGCACGTTCCCAACCAGACGCTCAAGCCCTTCAGTCTCCCGGTAGTTGAGAGCAGAGTGGTCTCCAGTGTCAGTCCACAGATCTGAAGCAGCTGCCCGCCTGGAACCACAAAACAGCCGGCAGTGGTTGCAAAAAATTACTCGAAGTGCGCCGGGGGCGGAGCGCGCCGGGGAAGGGGCGGAGCCACGTCCGTGGCGCCAAATCTCAAGCATGGCGCCTGAACGGGTGCGGAGCCGAGTGCTCTCAGCCTTCAAGCTGCGTGGCTTGCTGCTCCGAGGGTGAGTCTGCCAGGGCAACTGACCTGGTGGGAGGGTAGATCCAGGGCTCGGCTGCGGCGCCGGGGAGCGGGACACGCCGCGGCGCTCCCAGCGCTCAAAGAGGAGGTTTGACCTTAAATGACAGACCCTTAAAAAAGCTAGGTCAAACTGGCATGATCTTCAGGCTGCAGTGCTTTCCTAGGTTTCCCCGACGTTCGTGGGCAGTCAAATGCTTCTTCTTGGCGGGGCCAGGAGTTCCTGGACACTTGAGCCTGAGAAGCAGCGATCTGTCTCCTAGAAGTCCTTTAGCACTGGGATTTGGGCACCTCTCAGTCTGCGGAAGTATCCGCCTCTGCCCGAGGCGAATCATAACAAAGCAACTTCACATAGTTACTGAGACATCAAATTATGACACCTGGGAGGTAGGAATGATGGTGGAATGAGATAGACATCATTACCCTAAGTACATGTATAAGACACGAATGGTGTGAAAATACTTTGTGTACAACCATTGTCTTGAAAAATTGTGCTCTATATGTGTAATATGAAATGAATTGCATTATGCCATAATGTATAACAAATCAGGAAAAAAAAAAAAAAAAAAAGAGAGACCTAGGAGGTCTCTACCATGCATGTCAGGAGTTGCTAATTTATATTGTTGCAGAAACTGTGGGCCTCCCAACCCTCCCGGGTTGGGAGTTTTGGATTATTTATTATTTCCAGTATAATTAAATGGATTTTTTAGGTGTCCACTTGGATTCTTTGTAAGATTCCCTTTATAACGTCTCAGAAAGTCAGGTTTCCTGACCATATGTGTTTTTTAGAACATATCGAATGACTATATCCAAGATCACGCTCATTAAATCTGCGTTGTATTTTTATAATACAATTTTATACATATTTAAATGCTTGCTGAATCAGGTTTTGATTGCTGTTATGTATGTAGAGTTTTTTTGTTCTGTTTTGGATTTTTGTTTATTTATTTTTAGCGATCTCAGGTATGGACTCCAGGGCCTCATGCATGCTAGCAAGCACTCTGCCACTGAGCAACATCCCAGCCCAGTTTTGTGGAACTTATAACATTGTTTTGTGTTAGTGGTGAACAAAAGCCAGTGTGAATATACCCTCCAAGAAAATAATGAATTCTGTTCAGTTGATTTCTGACATTTTCTGACAATTGATCAATATGAGCAATTGGTCAATTAACTTTTCTTTTACTTGGAATTTGACCTAAAATTAAGCTGTTTTTCATTCATTCATTAAGTTAGAAATCCACTTAAATCTTTTAGCTGCAAAGCACTGTGCTGGAGCAACTGGGGTAAGACATTGTGGAGCTTTAGGGTGGAGGAAGAGAGTATATTACCTATTGCTGCATAACAAGTTACCTTAAAACTTAGAGGCCCAAACAAATAAGTGCTCTACATTTCCTGGGGGCCAGGAACACAGGTATGGCTTAGTATTTAGTTTCATTAAATTAATTTTAATTTTAATTTCATTAAATTTATTTAATTTCCTTTGTGAAAGGATTCCAGGAAAGAAGTGGTATACAAATGTATGACAAGGTGTTTAAATTGCTATAGAATGAAGGAAGGGCTTCATTGAAGAAATGGTTTGGGTTGAGTGTTAAAGAATGGGCAGGATTTGACTAGATGGAGAGAGAGGATGAGGAAATGGCTGTATAAAAACCCTGAAGCAGGAGAGCACCAGGAAGGCCAAACATAACTACAGAGAACTTGATGAGCTATGGCAGGGGCCAGATCCTCTATGACTTTACAGGTTTTGGTCTACCTTAAGAGCTGTCACCTTAAAATGTTTGTGATTTTAGGGATTCAGTCAGCAAATATTTATGGGCCACCTTCAAGTGTGCTTAGGTACTGGTAAAGGATGACAGTTTCAGTTCTCAAGTTATCTATAACTCAATTATCAGTTATCTATAATTGGAGAGATGTGATATCCACATTTGAAACAATAAGCAACCCAACATAGAACAATTAATGTTGTGATTATAACAATAATATTGATGTAAAGTATTGAGTCGTGTGCTACAAATACAGAATAGTATTTAATTAGCTAATTGTTTAAGCAGGTGGTGCTGAGCATGATTAGTATTTAAATCAGGAATTCATTGATTTTAATATGGGAGTTGCTTCTGTGATTATATTCAAATATAATTTTTGTATATAATATAATTTTTTTATATAATATAAATTTAAATATAAATTTGCTTATTTTTGCAGTGCTAGGGATCGACTCAGGGCGTGATAAAGTTTTACCCAAAGTTTTTGGAGCCTATTTTTTTAAAATAATTTTACAATTAAAAACAATGATGAAATTATTGGAATTTACTTTGAAAAAATGCATTATCAATTACATATATAAATGTTCATTATGTTCCAGATATGGTGTCTGATATTTGAATTGAGGCAAACAAATTCCTGCCTTAAAAGTAAGGTAATAAGGGCTGGGGTTGTGGCTCAGTGGTAGAGTGCTCACCTAGCACGTGTGGCCCTAGGTTAGAACCTCAGTACCACATAAAAATAAATAAATAAAATAAAGGTATTGTATCCAACTACAACTAAAAAAAAAGGTAAGGTAATAAATAATATGAGGCTATTGTGATATATCAAACTTAAAGGGTATGTACATGTGATTTTTAACAATTTCAAAAGGAAGGGGAGATTGCAGTAGGGTGGACTGATCTAGAAAGGCCTTAGAGGAAGGATGTGATTTGGGGTTTTAAGAATTGTTATGTTGCCAGGTGTGGTGGCACATACTTATGTCAGTGACTTGGGAGGCTGATGCAGGAGGATCACAAGTTCAAAGTCAGCTTCAGCAACTTAGTGAGGCCCTAAGCAACTTAGTGAGACCCTATCTCAAAAGAAAAATTAAAAAGGACTGGGGATGTTGCTCAGTGGTTAAGCATCTCTGGGTTCAATTCCTGATTCCCCCCCCTCCAAAAAAACAAAAAACTAGGCTGAGTGGTAGAGTGCTTGCCTAGCCTGTGTTAGGCACTGGGTCAGATCTTTAGCACCATATAAAATAAAAAAATGAAATAAAAATAAATAAATAAATAAAAATAAGTAAAATAATAAATAAAAGTATTGTGTTCATGTACAACTAAAAAAATTTTCTTAAAAAAGAACTGTTGTTAGCAAGGGATAGAAAGATAGTTTTGTACAGAAAGTGCAGGAAAGGTAAGTACTGCTTGAAGGGAGGAGTGAGTGAATCTTAATTTAATGCCAGATTGATGAATGTGTGCCGCTTTTTGATATAGCATTTTTACCCTTTCATTACCAGTGACCTGCCTCCTCTTTCCTTCTCTTAGTGAAGCTATTAAGTACCTTACAGAAGCTCTTCAGTCAACCAATGAATTGGAACTTGAAGATATCCTGGAAAAGATCATCGATGCAGTTGAAAAGCAGCCCTGTAAGTAACATTTTCTTATAACTCCTTATAACTCCTAAATTGTTAATATAGCTATATATTATCAATTAGATTTTTAGATTTAAATAGTTGAGGATTCTGTATTAAGACTCTCCAGTGTTATGAGATATGCATGGTGGTATTTCTTCCCAAATTAGTTCAGTTGTAACCTCAGGATATTCCCTAGGATCCTTTACAGACACCCCACCACCACCACCACCACCCGCCACCCCCGTGGTGGAGTTATCATGGCCATCTTTTCTTTTTAGGTTAAGTACTCCTAAATGGGGAAAAGGAAAAGTAAAGCAGGGCTAACTCTCCCTTGCTTTTTTCAGAGATCTTTTGGTTGAATTCTTTATCTGATACCATTAGCCTGGGCCTATAAAGGAAAAATTAATGCCCTTCTCTTTGGGAAAAAAATTGTTCAGTTTTATTGCCCTAAAGGATAGAAGTAAATGTGACTCATTTTCATGTTGTTAAGAAGTGAGAATTTTTAATTATGTAGCAAGTTACATATTCTATAATGATGTTATATTCTATAATAATAATTCTATAATAATGTTATTTTCTGCTTTTTTACTTCTAAAAGCAGGATTTTAAATATACCTTTGCTTTAAAAATTCTTCATAGCCAGCATGGTGGTGCACGCCTATAATCCCCGTGGGAGGCTGAGACAGGAGGATTGCAAGTTCTGTACCAGCCTCAGCAATTTAGTGAGGTCCAAGCAACTTAGCACAACCCTGTCTCAAAATAGAAAATAAAAAAGGGCATGCATTAATTCATTAACCTAAGATAACACATGGCATGTTGTCTGAAGACATACCGTAGTAGTTAAGGCTGCCCACTTTGGAATTAGGCCTGAGTTTGCATTGTTCTCTATCCCTCTAGTTATATTCTTGGGTGGTTACTCAACTTTTCAAAGTTGTACTTTCTTCATCTATAAGATGCAGGCATATTAACATTAGTGCTACAGAACATCTGTCTAATAGAATAATGCTTGTAAAGTTCTAAGCATAATACTATACATTAACTAGTTGCTTAAGTAATGGCAGCCATTATTATTACTATTATACTTACTGAAATAGAAATTGTGATAAAGTTATACTAATGTAACCTTTTTAAAATTGGGGGCTTACATAAATGGTTTTTATAAGTAAGTTTATATTATTAATCCAAGTCAGAAATGCTCCAAAATCTAAGACTATTTGAGTTCAACAGGATACCCTAAGAGGAAAATTTCATGCCTGCATGTGACAGGTCACAATCACAAGCTATGTGTATAAGGTGTATAAGAATTTCATGTTTAGACTTGGATCCCATCCCCAATATAGCTCATTATGTGTATGCAGATATACTAAAACCCCCCAAATTAGAAATCTGAAATACTTCTGGTCCCAAGTATTTTGGATAAGGGATACTAAAGCTATGATGAGAATTCCTGTATTAGTATTTGATGTTATTTTTAACTAAACAGCTATCTAGGAAGAAATACTTCCTTGTTTCTTAAAATTTGACATTGAAGCCTGGCATAGTGGCACATGCCTCTAATCCAGCAACTTGGTAGGCTGAGGTAGGAGCATTGCAAGTTCCAGGTCTTGGCAACTTATGAGACCCTATCTCAAAATTTAAAAAAAAAAAAAAAAAAAAGTTGTGGTCTGGGGTTTTAGTACAGTGGTAGAGCACCCCAGGGTTCAGTACTTAATACCACAAATTAAAAAAAAAAAAAGTGAAAAATATAAATTGGTTTTGAACTTCTCTTTTCAGTGTCATCCAACATGATTGAACGATCTGTAGTGGAAACCGCAGTCCAGGAATGCAGCCAGTCTGTTGATGAAACTATGTATGTGGGTACAATGAACTTTGCTCCCTAATGGAAGTGTTTTTGAGTGCTTTTTTTTTTTTTTTAATTTGTTCAACAGGTATTTATTTATTGTTGAGTTAATCACTTTCTTGGGGAAATACTTAGTGGCCAACATTTTTACAGTGAAGAGATAAGGCTGGGCTGGGATTGTGGCTCAGTGGTAGAGTGCTTGCCTAGGCAATTTAGCATGACCCTATTTCAAACAAAATAATAAAGGCTGAGGATGTGGCTCAGTGGTAGAGCGCTTGCCTACCATGCTTGAGGCTCTGGGTTTATCCCTAGTACCACAGTGAGAAAGAGAGAAAAAAGAAATTAAAAATGATTACACTGAAGTTCAAGGGTTACAATTTAAAATGGGTATTACCCATTGTTTATGATAAAGTTATCTGTTGTTTCTGTCAGGCTATTTATGTACTGTCACCGACCAGTATAGAAGTCCAGTGGAAACTGAAGAGTGAAAGGTCTTTGTAGCTGCAGTTGTCAGAAAGTCATCATATCAAAGCATGAGAGAGGCTCTCAGTTTCATAGATTAAGAAACTAATGTGCCAAGAGTGATAGAAAATAGTGGAGCTGTTTTTGGAATTTAGATTTTCTTCAGTTCTACTGATTCTTTGCTACTCTTGTTCATACCAGGGTGGTGTGAACCTTGTTTGACCATTTTCAATTTGGGAGATTAACATAATGTTTTAGATGGGAACACTTACGAAATGGTGGTATAAATTTTTTTAACCTCACTTAAACATCATTGTATTATTAACAGAGTCTGAAATTAAGTTATTTCATTGGTTTTTCTATCTAACACTATATAAATTTCAAGATATGGCCAGTGTGGGGGCGTTATTTTTCTATTATAAAACTTCTTTAGACACTTTCCACATAATCTTCTAAATTTAAAAAATTGTTGGAAGTGAATCATATGCTTCTTTTATGCTTCATATATTGTGGCTTATAAAAGAAGTAGATACAGGGAGAGATTTTAAATGTGTCTATTATGTACAAATGTTCTTTCAATGGATGACATTCTTTTTTTTTTTTTTGTAGTTGTGTATGGACAACATGCCTTTATTTTATTTGTTAATTTTTATGTGGTGCTAAGGATCGAACCTAGTGCCTCACATGTGCTAGGCAAGTGCTCTACCACTGAGCTACAACCTCAGCCCAGATGACATTCTTAATTAGAAATTAACTTGATAATTTTTTTTTTTTCTTGTGAGAATTGAGAATGTTTCCTTGTCTCTTCCAAGGAGAATGTACAAGTTAAAAACTTTACCCCTGTTATCTTTTTCTTTTTTTCTAAATATTTTTATTCATTCATTATAATTATACATAATAGTGGGATTCATTGTGACATATTTGTACATGTCTATCCCCCATGTTATTTAAAAAAATTTTTTTTTATCTGTAGATGGACATAAACCTTTATTTAATTAATTTATTTTTATGCGGTGCTAAAGCTTAAACCCAGTGCTTCACATGTACTGGGCAAGTGCTCTACCACTAAACTACAACCACAACACTAGCATGTTATTTGTGATACTATAAAAAATTGTGTACATGGACTGAGAAAAATGTGAAAGATCTGTACATGATACAGGATTATAATGCAAGTTATGTTTACCTAGAATATTTATGTTTTAGTAAATCAGCTCTGTGTTTTGTGGGATGTTTTTCAGAGAGCATATTTTCAATATCATAGGAGCTTTTGATGTTCCACGTTTTCTGTACAATTCGGAAAGAAAAAAATTTCTTCCGTAAGTATATCATCTATTGATTTTAAGTTAATTTAGGATGTGCATTTTTTTTCAAAAGGTATGTGATCTCATGTTTCACTTTTGGCCTATCTTTGTGATAGTAAAAGAAATCATTTTTTTTTTCCTAGTCTATTAATGACCAACCACCCTACGCCAAATTTATTTGGAACTGCAAGAGATAAAGCAGAGCTATATCGTGAACGATACACCATTTTGCACCAGGTAAGTTGGAGGGTGGAAGCATTGGTAATGTGAGGAGAAAAAAGACCAATTTTGCTTTCAGAAAAATCTCAGGAATTTTTTAAGGATGGAATTTTGTAGTGCAAAGTTAGTCTTTTAATAAAATATTATTGGGCTCACTGAGATTGAGACTATATTCCTCTTAGCAATGATGATAAAAGTAGTGGCTAACTTTTAATAAATGATTTTGATAGGCCAGGCACTGTGTTTAGTACCTTACATACATAATCCTCTCACACTACTAGGTATGTATAAATGTTATCACTATCCCTTTTTACAGATGTAGAAAATGAGGCCTAGAGAAGTTTAGTAACTTGTCCCCTTGTCTAGTAAGTAAGTAGAGATAGGATTTTAATACAGTCTGCCTGACTCTGGAGCCCAGTCTTTGCCTACTGTACTATATACTACCTTCAAACAAAGTGGAATTTTGTATGTGTTTTAAAAGAAGATGCATTCAGTGGAAAAGTCAGGGAAAGCTTCAAGGAGTAATAGCATTTTACATGGTTGTGTGTAAATGGAGAAAAGGTAGTCATAGCCCAGTGTGGTGGTACATACCTGTAATCCCAGGAGCTTGGAAGACTGAGGCAGGAGGATCGAGAGTTCAAAGCCAGCCTCAGCAAAAGTGAGGCACTAAGCAACTCAGTGAGACCCTGTCTCTAAATAAAATAAAAATAGGGCTGGGGATGTTGCTCCGCAGTCAAGTATCCCTGAGTTCAATCCCCAGTACCGAAACAAAAATGTGGCCCTAACAGTGAACAAAGACCAGCAAAGCAAAAAATGGATTCTGTAGAGTAGATGTTGAGCAGTCAGGAGTAGCATAAGGTGTTTGGAAAGGCAAGTGGGAACCGAATCATGGGATCACTTTGGATGCCACTCTTGGAAGTTGGGACTTTGTTCTTTTGGTACAGAGAGCCTTGAAATACCAGACAGAATCGGTCACAGCTGGGTCTTGTGAGTGCTTCCTCTATCAGCAGATTTGAGAATGAATTAGAGTGTGAGAGAAGACATGGGAATCTGTGGAATTACTCCTGGCATAAATTATTGTCTGGATAAAAGAAAGTAGCAAGTGGGGTAGAAAAAGTAACAGCTCTGGAGCTGCAGAACCATCATTCATGGTAACTGATTGAATGTGAAGAAGAAGGGAGAGGTAAAAAAAAGATAAATACGGGATGGGTGCACATGCCTATAATCCCAGCGCCTATAGTCCCAGCAGTTTGGGAGGCTGAAGGAGGAGGATCCCAAGTTCAAAGCCAACCTCAGCAACTTAGCAAGACCCTGAGCAACTCAGTGAGACCCTGTCTCTAAATAAAATATAACAAAAGGCTGGGGATATGACTTAGTAGTTAAGTGCCCCTGGGTTCAATCCCTGGTACCAACAATAAACAAACAAACAAACAAGTCTAGAGGTTTGCTGGTTTCAAGAATGGCTAGATCCAGGTGCTCACACAATGTCATGAGGCATCTGTCTTTTCCTGTGTTCTCTTTCTGTAAATTGATTATACTTTCAAACAAGTTCTCTCTTTGAAGTGACAAAGATGGCCAGTAGTAGCCTTAGCAACTCTCTCTTTCCAATAGTCTTAACAAAAGTCTCAACTCCCTCTTTTCTAATAGTCGTAACAAAAATCATGAATATATCTCCTGTTGGCTTAGCTTGAGGCACTAGATCATCCCTGGATCAGTCACTAGTCAAGAAGATGGAATACTTTGATTTTCTAGGCCTTGGTAGCTTGTCCGTAAAAGGGGAGAAGGGAGAGCAGCCCTACCTATGCTGTATGAATGAGGGCGGAGGGAGAGGAGTACTGATTCATCAAATAGTTGCTCTTACTAATCTCTTGTCGTGTCTGACATTCTGCCTTGTGCACCCTATGACAGGCTGTACCAAACTCTACATAGCTTCCCACACTCTCCTTTACTCTTATGCTTCTTTCTTTGGACATGCCTATCTCTCTTCCTGTAGTGTTGCAGCCTGCTTTTACTCCTTTTTTAAAATTTATTTAGCATCTTGTTAAATGACACCTTTGACCCATTGCACAGTCAGTTCTCACAGTACTTTGTTGTACAGTGGCATAGCTTTTTCACTGACTTCAGTGCTTAGCTTTTTAATATTTTTCTTGTTTTAAAAGCTACTAGAGGAGCTGGTGTTGTAGCTCAGTGGTAGAGTGCTTGCCTAGCATATGTGAGACACTAGGTTTGATTCTCAGCATATAAATAAATGAACAAAATAAAGGTCCATCAATGTCTAAAAAAATATTTTTAAAAAAGGTACTAGATATTTGTATATTGATAAATTATATGGGTTTTCAATTTTGTTGAGAATAGGTAACAGGCTGGGTGTATACCTGTAATTCCAGCAACTTGGGAGGTTGAGGCAGGAGGATTGCAAGTTTGAGGTTAGTAGTGGATGTAGCTCCTGGTTAAATCTCCAGTGCCAAAAAAAAAAAAAAAAAATAGGTAACAGTTAAGTGACAGTGTTTCATCATCATACTACTCAACTGCATCTTAGATCCCTGCCTCCCAGTACTGAGGGCTGAACCTAGGGGTGCTTTATCACTGAGCTATACCCTTAGCCCTTCTTACATTTTATTTTGAGACAGGGTCTCATTAACTTGCTGAGGCTGGTTTCAACTTTGGAATCCTCCTGCCTCAACCTCCTCAAGGGCTGGGATTACAGTTGTGCGCTATTATACCTGACCTGAATCTTAGTTTTGAATGTCTGCTTCTATAACTCAAGGGAATCTTTTTTTTTTTTTTTTTTTTCCTAGAGGACCCACAGGCATGAATTGTTCACTCCTCCAGTGATAGGTTCTCAACCTGATGAAAGCGGAAGCAAATTCCAGGTTAGAATATTATTCTAATTATTTAGGGGGGTATAAGCATAAGAGTTTAATTTTGATTGCTTAATTTTAATTCACTGTATTTTACATGAAAGTGAACTACTGTAAATGTTTAACTAGCTGGCCTGGCCGTGTGCCTGCTGTTGATAAAGTCCACGCCTACTATCCTGAGTCCTGTAGTTGTCCATTGGAAGTTGTACTTCTTCTTTGGAGCAAGACTGAATACCAGGGTAGACCCTGAGTACTCTCTGGCCTCAAAGACAGTTCTTAGACCTCCCACTCCAGTGCTGGATACTGTACTGGCTTTCTGACCAACTTTTAACATTACCCTTCCTGCCCTTACTCATCTGTGAAATTCTGGCCCCTGCCCATCCCTGTCATGATCACCACATACTTGGTCAACTAAAACCTGATACACTATGTCAGTTGGAGTGAATACTTAAGGAAACACTGGCTTCAATCACCAACACACACACACACACACACACACACACACACACACCCAGAGATTCAAAGGAAGCAACACTTACAGAACGAATGAGAATACAGACTGGCTCTAGAGTTGGTGAAACTTGAAGAAAGAGAAGATGTTTTCTGTTGAGTTTGAGCTCCTTCCATTTCTATACTCTTGTATTTTGGAAAGCAGGTACCAAACAGCACTTTCACTTCATTTCAGCAATTTACCCGGCCACTGTCAGTCCATCTGTGGCTCTGTCCCATTTCTCTAGCATGCAGAACCCTGCTAGGGACTAGTTCTTAGCTTCTACTTCCATGTAGGTTTCATTGCCATTAGGCTTTGAAGAGATTTTAATGTTCATATTAGATTAGAACTCATGAGTAGTCTGTTAGAAGTGAAAATAGTGATACTGGATAACATACAAAGAAATGTTCAATGGCAGCACTGCAAAGAGATAACACAGTGTTTGACAGTTTCTGCTTTTTACTTTTATTAAGTATACATCCTGTTATGTTTTGGAAGTTGACATGATTTATATTTCGTTACTGAAGACTGTTCTGTCTGAATGTTTTCCTTCTACATATTAAGTTTTCTGTGATAAGTCAGATGCCCACAGCCCAGAAGCATTTTTAATCTTTTCTTAGCTTAGCTAAATGATTCATTGCTCTTTTCAATCTTTCTGTTTAATTCTATATCGGTGCAGGTACATTTCCTATTTAAACTACATTTATAATACCTGAACAGTAAACTGCCTTTACAGACTACAGAAACTGTATTCAGAAATATATTGTCATATTTTTGTATTCCTATGTTGTTTTAGTCTCTCTCCTTCTTTCTTTTTTTGATAGCACTGGGAATTGAACCCAGGGCTTTAAGCATGGAAGGCAAGTGCCCTACCACTGAGCTACATTCCAGCCCTAAGCTCATGTTTTTAAGTGAACTCCAGTAGTAAATGTTAATGATAGGGTTATGCATGTCTATGTGCCTTCCTTATCTATATTCAAAATTTTTTAAATAGTAAACATGGATAATTTACAATAAAAATATGGCAAAGATAAAAGAATGGTATAGGAATGAGAAATTATATATCTTTTTATCCAGTGATTCCATCTGGAATTTGTAGAAGTCCTTCAAGAGTTATCCATACAGCAGGCCAAGGAAGGTACTTAGAAATATTAAGCATTGTTTTCATTGCAGAAAACTGGGAACAACCGAACTGTTCTTTAATAAGCTTTTCATAAAATGTTGGATGTGCAGTAGTCTGTTGGTATCTGAGAGGGGTTGTTTATGGGACTGCTCCCCTGAGGACACTGAAATCTGAGGATGCTCAAGTTCTTTATGTAGTAAGATGGCATACTATCTGCATATAGCCTAGACAGCTCCTCCTTTATACTTCATATCATCTCTAGATTACTTATAACACCTAATACAATGTAAATGCTATATAAATAATTGTTATAATGTATTGCATAGGTACATGTTCAGTGGAGGCACAATTTTTTTTTTCAAATATTTTTGATCCAGAGTTGGTTGAATCCACAGAAGTGGGATTCATAGACATGAAGGACTATATGTGTATTTATGCATATGTAAGAATATGTGTAGGGGGCTGGGTTGTAGCTCAGTGGTAGGACACTTGCCTAGCACACGTGATGGCACTGGGTTTGATCTTCAGCACCACATAAAAATAAATAAAGATGTTGTACCAATCTAAAATAATAATAATAATAAAGAGTATGTATAGGGGTTGGGGTTGTAGCTCCATGGTGGTAGCATACTTAACCTAGCACACATGAGGCACTGGTTTCAATCCTCAGCACCACATAAAAACAAATAAATAAAATAAAGGTTAAATTCTTAAAAAAAAAAAAAAAAAAAAAGATTATGCATAGGAAAAAAACATGAAAGAATGTTTTAAAAATAATGCCTGAATAAACTTTCTGATTAAAATTATAATGGTCAGATTGAGCATATAAATCATAAGCTTTCAAAATACTAAATTGAATCAGATTAAACTTTAAAAAGCTAATTTTTGATAAGTACCAATCAAATAAATAAAAATCAATATTTTCTATATTAAAAAAAATAAATGTTCTTATTTTTTAGAATAAGTAGTCATGCAGCTTCAATCATTGATCAAGACCTGAACTGATATATTTCCTTAAGCATAGTTTTTCTGATCCATCATATACTTGATAGTATACCTTTGTAAGATAAAATTTAACTTTCTAAGTTTCATTTTATTTTTTTAATATTTTTTAGTTGTTGATGGACCTTTATTTTACCTACGTTATGTGGTGCTGAGAATTGAACCCAGTGCCTCACACATGGTAGGCAAGCGCTCTTCTACTTAGCTACAACCACAGCCCCTAAGTTATTTTTTAAATTTTATACTGTGATGTAGCTGTAAATAATAAAATGTGAACCTCAAATTTACTTATTTATAAAATGATTGGTTTTTAAAAGAATATGTTTTCAATCTTTAAGAATTTGTATTGTTTTTATTTTAGCTTAAAACAATAGAAACCTTATTGGGTAGTACAACCAAAATTGGAGATGTGATTGTTCTTGGAATGATAACCCAATTAAAAGAGGTAAGTTAAACTTAGTAGGCATCAGACTTATTTTCAAACTGATGTTGAAATGTTGGTGCCATAGAGCATTTCTGAAGAGTACAAGATCATCTTCTTCACTGAAAACTCTTACCTCATTCACCAAGTTAGCATTTTTATCTGTGCTTGGTTTCCTGAGCAGACATCAGGAAGGAGGATCTATCTATTCCAGGTGCTCAATTTGCATAGCCTGAAATTAGGCTCCAGTGTCCTCTAGTTGAACTGAAATTCTGGGTTTCTGTACAAGCAAACTGCACACCGTATCCTGGTCCCCTCAAGATGCTGGTGGCTCCCATAGATGAAGGCACCCAGGAGTCCCTCTTGTGACCTTTCAGTCTGTAGCAGTCATTCCTCAGGGTACCTGTGAGGAATCTGAGTCTCAATTTAGTGATTAGTCTGAGGTCGCCAAACTAGTATAGTAAATATTAAAGCCTCGACTAGGAATTGCCAATATGTAAGAATCCATGTTCTCTCTACTACATTCAGTTGTCAAACTTGTCAGTATTTTAATTATTTGGTTGTAGTATTGATTTTTGCATAAGTATGAATATAATTCATTTCATTTCATTTTTGCAAAATTGTGAATATATTTCCATTTCATTCTGTTTTAGGGAAAATTTTTTCTTGAAGATCCTACTGGAACAGTACAATTGGATCTTAGTAAAGCTATATCCTTCAATTTTAAAAATCAAGTTAAAAAATTGTAGCTCAGTGGTAGAGAACTTGCCTACCATGTGTGAGGCACTGGGTTTAATCCTCAGCACCACATAAAAATAAATAAGTAAAATATAGGTATTATGTCCATCTATAAAAAAAATAATAATCTACATTACAGGACTGGAGGTATAGCTCATTGGTAAAATGCTCTCCTAGCATACATGAGGCCTTGTGTTCAATTCTTAGCACTGCAGGAAAAAAAAAAGAAACAAAGAAAGAAAGAAATTAATGGTGAAATGTAACTAATTGTAACTTATTTTTATATACTAGTAGGATAGGAATATAGACATAGAATTCTAAACACAGATAAAACTACTTTAATTCCTTTTTTTGGAGTCTAGACAATCACTGAAGAAATTTATAACACATTAAGAATGATTTCAATTGTCAGTATACCAAGCTTCTACATCTTAAATTATTAAAAATTATTTAAATCAAATTATTATTTTATTTAAATTAGTTATTTAAATTATTTAAATTAAAATTATTATTATTTAAATTAAAATTATTTACATTATTTTTTAGGGCATTTAAACCTAAAAAACCTAAGCTGTGGTCTAAGCTGTAGACTATATTCATAATTTAAAATGTTTTTTGTTTCTTGTTTTTTTTGCTTGATAAACAGAAATTTATTTCTCACAGTTCTGACTTCTGGGAAGTTCACAGGCTGATTTGGTTCCTGGTCAGGACCTTCTTCCTGGCTTCTAGACAGTTGTCTCATTGCTGTGTCTATACATGGCAGAAGGAAAGAGGTCTTCTGTTCCCGCCCCCCCCCCCCCTTTTAAATCAACTTTTTATTTACTTTTTCTCCTTCCACATTTTTTATTGGTGCATTATAGTTATACATAGTGATGGGATTTGTTGTTACATACTCACACATGCATACAATATAACTATAATTTGGCCAATATCACTTTCCCCCTTCCCTGTCAGGTGCAAAATTTTTGAATTTATTATTTAGAAGTCTGTCTGGGCTCAAAATGTATGTTGACTTTATTACCACCATAAGGGTAGAAACAATTGTTTTCCTCAATGGTCGTGTACCAGTTCCACAGTGGTTTATACACAGAGGCATGCTTCGTTTTAGCAGAGGGTAAGTCAGTATACTTTTTTTCTTGTCTTCCTCTTTGTTCTATAGTAAAAACCATTTCTACATTGGGTAAGTTACGTTGAAGTTGACATGATATAGTTTGGGAAAACATTGATGATGAGAACTTCTTTCTCTGTTGTTAAATTTCCTGGTTTTTACTGAGATTATCTTTTTTTTTTTTTGAGAGTATATTCTTTGTTTTTTTTTTTTTTTTGGTTCTGGAGATTGAACAGGGGCAGATCTCCAGCTCTTTTTTTTTTTTTTTTTTCCCCTTATTTTGAGATATAGTGTCTCACTAAGTTGCTTAGGTCCTTGTTAAATTGCTGAGGCTGGCCACAATCCTCCTGAGTTGCTTGGATTACAGGCATGTGCTACCACGCCTGCTCTGGAGAGTATATTCTTGAGACCATAAGTAAATCTTAGGCTGATAACAGGCTAATAGAAACCTTTTGGTAATAAAAATATTTAAAATTAGTAGAGATAGTAGTGTGATGTTCAAGTATACTAGAAATTGCTGGATTGTGTACTTATAAAGGGTGTATGGTATGTGAATTTTATCTCAATAAAGTTTAAAAAAACTCAGATTATACATAGGGGTTGTAAAATGAGATATTTCTATGTATCTAATCTCCATATTTCAGCATGACTGAAAATTTAAAAAAAAAATAGGATCCTCAGCACAATGAGAAGTCTGTTTTTATTTAAGGTGCTCTTATTTATTCAATTTAGACTTTCTGTGACTCTGAAGTTGTTATGCAGCTCAGTTGGATTGGTGGTACCTTTTGTAGTTAGTTAATAGCCGTGAGGTTATAGCCTAGGATTACTACTTTGTGTAACAGTTTTGTCCTTTCGCACAGGGAAAATTGACAAATAGAAGTGATTTGTTGGGCTGGGGATGTGGCTCAAGCGGTAGCGCGCTCACCTAGCATGCGTGTGGCCTGGGTTCGATCCTCAGCACCACATACAAACAAAGATGTTGTGTTCGCCGATAACTAAAAAATAAATATTAAAAAAAAAAAAAGAAGTGATTTGTTGCCTATCTTTTTTCAGGTTGGTTTGAAGATCAAGTATTTCATGTCAACGCCTTTGGATTTCCACCCACTGAACCTTCTAGTACTACAAGGTATAAAAATGTTTGACTTCAACTCTACAGGGATTTTATTATACTGGCAGTAGTAAATATAAGGTATATATCATACCGCAGTTATTACAGGTCTGAGGCTTTGTGTCAAGATGGAAAAAGCAATGGAAATGTGAGAAAATTAGGTTTTATAATAACGTAACTGTGGAATTAGCATTTTGGCTGGATATTAGTGGCTGTAGCATGTCTGATTGTTGGCTTTAACTGGAAAAGATTTCCAGTCTGCTTTTCTTACCTGTCCATAAAGATTGATGAGAAGTTTAAGTGAGGTCAGAGAGATAGGAAAACACTTAGAATATGATTCCTATATTAATATAAAGGTTTATTTATTTTTTGTATTCTACAAATGAATGAAAGTTCCAAGATGCAGATCATAGCACCTTAATATAAACAAAAGCATCCTAACATTGGAGCTACTCCAAAAGGGCCTCTCTGAGGAGTGTCAGTTCCCTTTCACTCATGGTATTTGAGCAGAGGCTGAATGATGGTAGAAGTTTAGCTGGGACCTAAGAGTTGAATTGATTTGTAGACCTCCTCTCCCGGCCTTACAGTGTTAAAAAAGTTTTCTTAAAGCTAGTTTCCAAGGTATATTAATTAGATTTCTCATAAAAAGTCTTGTTTTCTGAATTCTCTTGAACTTTCAGATCTGATGATTATGGCATCTGAATTCTCACGGGGCAAAACTTAAACCATAGTGACTGCCTACATGGGCAAGGCATGTATGTGTGTGCTAGTTGGCCTTAGCTGACTAATGCTTTGATATTTAGTGTTATGTTCATGGAGCCTATAAGCATTTGAATATTCCTCTTGCTCCCATTTTTACACCTTATATTTCATGAACCAAGGAAAGAAGATATTTGTAAGGCTTTTTTCACCTTTAATTTCTCAAAAATCATCTTAATCAGTGTCTTTTTGTGATGCTCTGATTTATGTTTGGTGTAAATTTAATTCAAATCATCATACAATTATATCTACTTACCACATTCCTCTAATAACTGCAAGATTTTCATTAACATCAGACCTCTGAAAATGCCATGGTCAGTTGGTGGCAGTAGTAAGAGTTATTATGTCTGAATACTCACATTATAGTAAGCACTGTGCTCTAAGGGCTTTCTGCAAATTATATCTTTTATTCCCTCTAGTAACCATGAGCAATAGGTATGAGTTTAGCCATATTGCATTTGAGGAATAGGGGTTTTAAAGGACTGATTAATTTGTCACATATCACACTTGTTAGTATCAGAGATGTGCTTTGATCCCCAAATTTCTGACTCCAAACATTATGCTACATTAGATAAGTAATTGAATCATTGAAACAGTTTCAGGGCATGGGGGGCTAAGGGTGTGCTCAGTGGTGAGTATGTGTCAGGCCGTGAGTTCAATCCCCTGCACACAAGGTTTTCTTCATATTACAAATGAAGTACATGATTGCAGAAATTAATTAGAAAATATATAAAGGCATAAAAAAGAAAAGTATTATCTGGAATTCTATTAAAACAGACTATTAAGATTACTTAATATATATATTACATGTTAAGGATATTATACATTAAGTATAATATATTATACTTAACAAATTAAGTATATTACTTATATATAATGTAGGTATTATGTATATATATAATACTTAGAATATTGTTTATATTTATACATAATGTATATATTATTTGTGTTCATAAATTTACAATACTACATCCAATATATGCATATATAGCATACATCAAAGAGATTCTCATTATTCATGGTTCTAGCTTTCTCAATAAAATCTGTCTATAAACTAATACTACTGTAGCCATGGTGGTTCCAAGAACATGAACCAAGAAAGAAAGACATTTGTAAGGTTAGAACAGTGGAAAATTTGAGTTGGCCAGGCATTCATAATCCCAGCTGAGGTGGAACAAGGTGACATTAGAAGATGACCAGAGGAAAGAGACTGAAATGGGCAGTGCAGGGTAGTGCAAGCAGCTCCAGCTCTATGGTATGTCTGGTGGAAGTAGGAGTCTGTATCTGGCCCCTTTTTTGGCACTATAAAAGGATGCATTCTGGGCATTCCTTTGTAACCTGTTTTTTAAAACTTAATACTATGTAGTCAACCTTTTCTGTTAACTGTGAATTATTGTATTATTGCATGATTTGTGACATTTAGCATATTTTTAATTGTTATAATTACATAGGGCATACTATGGAAATATTAATTTTTTTGGAGGGCCTTCTAATACATCTGTGAAGACTTCTACAAAGCTGAAACAACTGGAAGATGAGAACAAAGATGCCATGTTTGTATTTATATCTGATGTTTGGTTGGACCAAATGGAAGTATTGGAAAAACTTCACACAATGTTTTCTGGTAGGGGGTTATTTTTTTCTACTCTTTTTTGAACTGCTATGAGAGTTCATGTATTAAAACTAAATTCTTGCCAAGTTCTAGCTACCCAAGAGGCTGGGGTAGGAAGATTGCTTGAGACTATCAGTTCGAGAACACCCTAGGCAACATACTGAGATCTGGTCTCAAAAAGCAGAAAAATAAAAACAAAATGATAAATTCTTTTTAAAAATGTACATTTTTGAGTACTCTGTTTAAAGAAAAAAAACCTGTATCAGGAATGAGATATTTTAAATAAAATTTTATTTTAAAGATTTATATTTTTACGTTTGAAAAATAACTATATGCCAGGCATGTGCATGACTGTAATCCCAGCTACTTGGGAGACTCAGGCCAAAGGATTGCAAATTTGAAGCCAGCCTTGGCAACTTAGCCAGACCCTATCTTAAAATAAAAAGAGACAGGGATATAATGTTCAGTGGTGGAGTGCCCTTGTGTTCAATTAAAAAAAAAAAAGGAATGAAAATAAAGTTATATGTGTGCATGTTCATAATAAATTAGAATTAGTCATAAGTATAGTATAACTAAAGAAAATGGATGAAATCTAGGGCTTTGAAATCTAACAGAACTGAGTTTAAATGCCAGCCTCATACCTTGGGCAGATTATATAATCTCTCCATAAGTCTAGTTTGGAGGAAATTTCTGAGGATTAAATAAGCCATAGCAGGGCTGGCACATACTGAGTTCTCAGTAAATTGTTATTATTATTATTGTTTGAATAAAATAAGGTATTATTAAGATAGATTTTTCTTAATTAAAAACTTATGGTAAGGGGGCTGGGTGTATAGCTCAGTGATAAAGCACTTATCTAGCACATGTGAGGCCTTGGGTATGTTCCCCAACATTGTTAAAAAAAAAAAGGAGTCTTGAAAAGCCAGGTGCAGTGGCATGCCTGTAGGCCCAGCTACTTGGGAGGATAAGGCAGGAGAATTGCTTGCCCATGAGCTGAAAGGTTTTAAATTTGATTTCCAGAGTAGAAAATGATGTTCTTTTATTCCCCAGGCTATTCACCAGCACCCCCAACCTGCTTTATTTTGTGTGGTAACTTTTCATCAGCACCATATGGAAAAAATCAAGTTCAAGCTTTGAAAGGTATTGATTATTAATAAGTGTTTATATATAGTATAAACTAAATTGATGAAAAAATTATCCATATTTTAATTTCACTCAAAAGATGTAGGGTTATATTTAATCAAATATAATTTGAGGTGGTTATAGCGGTGCATGCCTATTCCAGTGACTTGGGAAGCTGAGGCAGGAGATTAATAAGACCAACCTCAGCAATTTAGTGAGACCCTAAGGACTTAGCGAGACCCTGTCTTAAAATAAAACATACAAAAAGGGCTGAGGAATGTGGTTCAGTGGTTAAGTGACTCTTGGTTCAATGTGGGCACACACCCCCCAAATATATATGTAATATATATAATTTGATTTTTATTTGTATTATATATAACTTAAATTTAATATCCTTTTAAATTTTTAGATTCTCTAAAAACTTTGGCAGACATAATATGTGAATACCCAAATATTCACCAAAGGTAATGATTTCTACTGCTGTATTTTTTATTGAAATAATTTTATTTAAAAAAAAAAAGAGTCTTAAGGTTTATACCAGTAATTATTAAGAAACCAAAAAAAAGTTGAGGAAATTGAAAGAATTAAGAGATAAAATTATCCTTACATCATAATATGTTATACTTCTATAGATTCATAGTGAAAAGTATTGAAAAGGAGAATTATAATTTCAGTCACATTTTTTGATGACATTACTGGTCCAGAATTCTGCCTTTCAATATGATAATCACTGGTCACATGTGTCTCTTTAAATATGAAGTTAAATTAAAGTTGAATAAGATCTGAAATTCATTCTACCAGCCATGCTATCTACAGTGCCAGCACTCTATAATTGGACAGTTTAAATACAGGACATTCTATCATCGCGCTACTAGACAGTGTTGGGCTAGAGACATTTAGCAGTTTATTACAATGCATAAAATTTTAAAGATTAAAAACCCCAGGAGTGAATTAAAGGCAGTGACTGTTTTTAGACTGCTGGATGGTGATGCCATATTATTATGCTTTAAAATGAATTATGTTGAATTTCACTGCAGTAGTCGTTTTGTGTTTGTACCTGGTCCGGAGGATCCTGGGTTTGGTTCCATCTTACCCAGGTAACTTTTATTTATATTTTTACAACAGTCAAGAAAATTCTGCAAAACTTAAAAATATATACTTTATCAGATCAATTGTTTTTTTGTAGGCCACCACTTGCTGAAAGCATCACTAATGAATTTAGACAAAGGGTACCATTTTCAGTTTTTACTACAAATCCTTGCAGGTAAATAATAGTTATTACTCTTATACATTTTTCCTTTCATTAGAAATTAACTTCTGGGGGCTGGGGTTGTGGCTCAGTAGTAGAGCACTCTCCCAGTACTTGTGAGGCCCTGGATTTGATCCTCAGCACCACATATAAATAAATAAATAAATAAATAAATAAATAAATAAATAAATAAATAAATAAATAAAAGGTATTGTGTCAACTACAACTAAAAATATATACATTTTTTAAAAAAATAGTTTCTGGTGCAGCTGGGGATAAAGCTCAGTTGGTGGAGTGCTAGCCTCGGATGCACAAGAGCTTGGGTTCAATCCCTAGCACCACCAAAAAAAAAAAAAATCTTCAAATTTGTTTATGTATTTTGACTGTTAAGGAACAATATGAAAAGAAATTTTGCTTTTATTTTGGATTACTCAAAACATTGAAAACATTTTAAGTACATTTAAAAATTTTTCCAATATTAAATTTAGGAACTTAAATAATAGATGGATTTTTAAAAATAGATAAATATCATTTCTGTATTGCCAACTCTCATATTTTGTCTCTAGTTCACATCTTTCTCCCAGACTCATGGATCCAGTTTCCTACTTATTCTCTCTCCTTGGTTATCCAGGAGACAAGTGAACTCTGATCTTCCTCCGTGCCACCACCCCCTTATCTCTTCTGCAGCCTTCCCCTGTCCTCGTTGATAGCACACTTAACCTTCTAGTTGTTTAGGCCAAATCACACAGTTTTCAGCTAGTCCTGTAAACTTCAAAATGCATCCAGAATTTTATCACCTCTCTATCCCTTCTGTATGACTCTCTACTAATCTTCTCTAGCCTGGAATACTATAATTGCCTCTTAATTGGTCTCTGGTTTCTACCATTTCCACTCTATGGTCTATTCTTTTTTTTTTTTTTTTTTTTAGTTGCTCAAGACAATACAATGATCTTGACATATCATACATTTGATTCCAATAGGGTATGAATTCTCATTTTTCCACGTGTATACATTGCAGGATCACATTGGTTATACATCTATGGGTATACATACAGCAATCCTAGTATCAGTTGTATTCTGCTGCCCTCCCTATCCCCCCCCTCCCCTCCCTCCCATCACCTCTCTCTACCCATTCTACTGTGACACTTATCTCTCTTTTTTTTTCTTCCCTTCCCCCTGACACCATCGTATATATATTTTGTGAAACCATGAGGGTCTCCTTCCATCTTCCGTGAAATTCCCCTTCTCCCTCCCATTCCCTCCCACCTCTTTTCCTTGTTTTGTGGTAATCTTCTTCTCATGCTCTTCCTCCCTACTCTGTTTTGAGTCACCTCTCTTATATAGAGAAGACATCTGGCTTTTGTTTTTTATGGATTGGCTAACTTCACTTAGCATAATCTGCTCTAATGCCATTCATTTCCCTGCAAATGCCATGATTTTGTTATTTTTTAGTGCTGAGTAATATTCCATCTATTCTTAACAATATCTCAAAGTGAGTAAGGCATATCATGTCCACCTTCCTGATCATGACAAATGGGGCCCCTCATATATCCTTACAGTGGTAATCAAGGTCCTACAGGCATAATCTGACTCCCTATTATTTCTCTGACTTTCTCTTTCCCCTTTTACTCCCTTCATACCAGTCTTACTCTATTCTTCAAGCATGCCAGGCATGCTCCAATCTTAGGGTCTGTGCTGTACCCCCATTTCCCTTTCTTTTTCTTTTTTATTTTAATTTTTTTGTAGTTGTAGATGGACAGAATGTCTTTATTTTATTTGTTTATTTTTATGTGGTGCTGAGGATCAAACCCATTGCCTCATGCATGCTAGGCAAGCACTCTGCCACTGAGCTACAGCCCCAGCCCGTATTCCCCCTTTCTTTTTTTATCATATATTTTTTTCTGAGGAACTCAAATTCAACTTGTTCTCATTCTTAAATGTTTTTATTATTGCATTATACATACTATTGGGAATCATTTTGATATTCATGAATGTATATGACATATTTTGTTCCATTTCAATTTATTTTCTTAGAATTCAGTATTGTACACAAGAAATTATCATCTTTCGTGAAGATTTAGTGAATAAAATGTGTAGAAACTGTGTCCGTTTTCCTAGTAGCAATTTGGATATTCCTAATCATGTAAGTAAAGAGTACTTTTCTTTATTAAACTATTTTATGTTATATTATACAAAATGTTGGTAAGCCACTTAATAATTTGCCTTTATATGTTGAAGTTTACTTGTGGTTCAAAATAATTTGAATATACTTTTGTCAGTAAGTTAATTTTTGTTAGTCATTATTTCTCAGCTTTCTATTGAATAATTCCCTAATGGGTCCGAGGAGAGCCCAGAATAAGCAGATTTCTTTGAAGCTTTCTGTGTTGCCTTTAAAATTATTAAATTGTGCTACAAAATATATGTACATATTTATCATACTTAATATTTCCTATGGTGTGTGCACATCAGAAGGATGAGTAATTTTTAGTCTTGTAGCTTCCAGGTTCCCTGACATGGAGTTGTCAAGGGTTACATGGTTACATGTACCCTCATTTGAGAAGTATGGCAGTAGATTCTACTGAACAGTTTTAAATTTTATTTTATAATATTTAATGTTATGCAAGCTAAATACTGGATCTTGGCTTTATTCAAGCTATGAGATATTTTTGGGTGAAAAGAATTAGTAAGTTTATTATATGGTTATAAGTACACATAAGTGAATAGAATGTGTAGAAACTGTGTCCGTTTTCCTAGTAGCAATTTGGATTAAAATAATCCAGTGTGACTATTTGTGAGAATTGCCATTATGGTATGTGATATCAGATGAAAACTTATATATTTTCCTAAGATTCAGAATAATTACTTAAGATTTTATGTTAGTATTTCCCTAAGTTCTTCCTAATTATTTCTCAAATTTTCTAGGTCCTTTTGATAATTAGTATTTAATTTATAATTATTTGTGTAGCTATTTTCAGTTTTACAAATGAAATGAATGTTATGTTCTGTTGTAGTTTATAAAGACTATCCTGTCTCAAGGACATCTGACTCCTCTACCTCTTTACATTTGCCCAGTGTATTGGGCATATGATTATACTTTAAGAGTGTATCCTGTGCCCGATCTGCTTGTCATTGCAGACAAATACGATCCTTTCACCGTGACCAATACTGAATGCCTCTGCATTAACCCTGTAAGCATGGAGTTAACATTATATAGTCATTATTTATCAAGATGAGAGCACATTTCTATAAATTTAGTATATTTAATTATTATTGGAGTAAAAATATACTATTAATGAAGCATTGAATTAATTTGATATACACAAAGTTCTTAAACTTTCAGTACAGGATGTGAGTATAAAGTGATGATATTTTTAAAAATATCATACCCAAACGTAAGTCCAAATGAATATTTTTGCCTTCAAAGTAACTTACTTCTTTTCTGGGAATTGTTTTTAGAACCTGTATCTTTTTTTTTTTAATATCTTTATTTTATTTATTTATTTTTATGTGGTGCTGAGGATCGAATCCAGGGCCTCACACATGCTAGGCGAGCGCTCTACCACTGAGCCACAACCCCAGCCCTAGAGCCTGTATCTTATTCCCTTTAGCCATATTATATTAATGGTTCTTTTTTTTGGTACCGGGGATTGAACCCAGGGGCACTTAACCACTGAGCCACATCCCCAGCCTTTATTATTTTTTTTTTTGGTAATTTAAAATTTTTTTTTTTTTTTTAAGTTGCAGTTGGACACAATACCTTTATTTTATTTATTTATTTTTATTTGGTGCTGAGGATAGAACTCAGTACCTCGCATGCACTAGGTGAGCGCTCTACTGTTGAGCCACAACCCCAGCACCCCTAGCCTTTTTTTGTATTTTATTGAGGCAGGGTCTCACTTAGTTGCCAAAAGCCTCGCTAAGTTGTGAGGCTGGCTTTGAATTCATAATCTTCCTATCTCAGCCTCCCAAGCCGCTGGAATTACAGAATATTAATGGTTCTTGTCCTTTGAGGAGAATTGTGATTTTGGGGAAATTGTCCAAGTGTCAAAAGCCCAAGCCTGATGAATGAAATTTAATTGAGATACATTCTGTTTAATTTTTATGTAGAACTTTTCAAATTAGTTCACAATGTTGAAGTTGTTTGTTAAGCAAATAATTATCTTCATTAGTGATTTTTCAGTCTGCATGCTTCCTTGATTCTTATGACTTTTAGATTTTAATACTTTTGTTTAATAATCAATTCTAGAAATATTTTGCCTTACTATTGGATACTACTTTCGTCAGATACACATTTTTATTTACAACAAAAAAGGCATACATTTTATATAGTTTCCTCCATGAGAGAGCTTCTAAATTTGGCACTTTTGATGTGTTGGACCAAATAATGCTTTGTCATGAGGGCTGTTCTGTGCATTGTAGGATGTTTAGCAGCATCTTTACCTCTAGCCACTAGATGCCAGTAGCATCCCCCACTTGTGACAATCATAAATGTCTCTAGACATTTTCCAAAATGTTTCCTGAGGTTCAGAATCATCCCTGGTTGAAAATTGCTGTTCTAAGGATGAACACAGTTAACTAATTTGGCAGCCTTGCTTAAAATTTGTAGCCTAATTTTTGTATAATTTTATTCACAGATATCTTTCATAACAAGGCTATTTCCTTATTTAAAGTTAACTTTTCCAGTGGCTGGGGGGGCTAAGGAAGGAGGATTGCAGGTTCAAAGCTAGCCTTAGCAGCAAGGTCCTAAGCAATTTAACAATATGCTGTCTCAAAATAAAATAAAAAGAAAAAAAAATAGGCTGAGAATATGGCTCAGTGGTTGAGCCCCTCTGGGTTCAATTCCTGGTACCAAAAAAAGAAAGGCAGGGAGGTGAATGGTGAATTCTTATAGTTAATGTACCTTGTATCTGTGAGTGAGTGTATGACTACCTCCTACACCATCATCACAACTTGCTTTTGACACTGATTCATCTCCTCTTGATACTTATTCACATTAATGAATCCTTGCCGTGGGCCACACATTGATTTAGGGGTGGGGATACAGACACTGAAAAGGCAGAGCCGCTGCTGAGTAACCTTAAGAGTTTCATAGTAGGGAGTTATATTTGTGATTGCTACTCAGTTGCCTTGGGGGCACACCAGATTTTCATTGTGGAGAGAGGCAGGGAAGACTTCTTGAATATATGTGTCCCAGATGCATATTTAACATCACACAGTATCATTTATTTCTTAAACCAAGTAGTCACTCCTAAGCACTCCCAGTCTTGTTTTAGCATAAGACTGCCTAGTCAACTTGAAGACTTGCTTTAAGTAGAGATATAGTAACAACCTTCTCTCCACAAAGATGCTAAAATCTGTCTCATTGTTTTGTAATCACATCTTGTAACTTTCATGAAAAAGAATTTGCTTAAAAAAATAGGGATTATTTTATAAAATTTGATTAGTTACTTACAGGCATTTTTCTCCCCCTAAGGGCTCTTTTCCAAGAAGTGGATTTTCATTCAAAGTTTTTTACCCTTCCAACAAAACAGTAGAAGACAGGTAAGTGTACTCAAAAAAAAAAAAAAAAAGAAAAAGAAAAAAAACCCCACACACACCAAGGGGCTTTCTCTGTTATATTGCTAGCAACCACATGTTCTATAAGTGTGCTGAGATTTTTAAGTGCTGACAGTTGGCCCATTGGAAATGTTCTAGGCTGAACTTACTGTGGTCATGCTGGTGGCATTGAAGTCAGTGTACCTGGGTAGGATGTTTGTATTGAGATAGATCAAGAACTGTTTGCTAAGTGCAACCTTAAGCCAACTGTGGAGGTGAGCTAGTTCTTGTAGGCCAACTTCTAAGGAAGCATCCTTCTTGTAGAGGTCAGCCCTGACCTCTGCATGGTTGATTCTTAAAGCCTTATCAGCTTAAATTGAAAGCAAATAAATAGTGAGGAGCTGGGTGTGAGTGTTGTGATGGTGAGGGCTGAAGTTGAAAGAAGGTCTTGGGAAAGAAGAAAGAATAATCATCATCTGGTGAGTAGTGATTTAATCACCTGTATCAGAATCCTCTTGGGTCCTTGTTTTGAAAATGTTAAATTCTAGCCAGCTGCAGTGGCACATGCATGTCATCCCAGCTACTTGGGAGGCTGAGGCAGGAGGATCACAAGTTCAAGGCCAACCCAGCCTCAGCAATTTAGAGAGAGACTGTTCCCAAATAAAAATTAAGGACTGGGGGTAGCTCAGTAGTAGAGTGCCCTGAATTCGGTGGTGGTGGTGGGGGGGGCGGGTAGTTGAAAAATCTCTCTCCAAACTTATCAAATGGCTCTCTAGTTATAGGTCCTAAGAGAATATGCATTTCTAACAGTTTCTCTTGGATTCAGGCATCCTAATGTGTGATTTCTCAGGTAACTATTTTGGTAAAGCAAATCACATATACATCTTCCGTTTAAGAACAAGTGACTAAATTGTCCTCTAGGTTCTTTTCACAAAGTATAACCTTGAACATACAGCCCAACTGTGGCCTTTTTTTTTTTTTGTAATTAACAAATTATTAAAATAAAAATGAATACAATACCTTTATTTTATTTGTTTATTTTTATGTGGTGCTGAGGATCGAACCCAGGGCCTTGCACGTGCGAGATGAGCGCTCTACCGCTGAGCACAACCCCAGCCCTTTATGTAGTTCTTAAAAATAATTTATGCAGGGCTGGGGGTTGTGACTCAGCAGTAGAGTGCTCCACTAGCATGTGCGATGGTGCTGGGTTTGAGCCTCAGCACCACATAATAAAATTTTAAAAATAATAATAATTTATGCATATATTCTTACTGCTTAGTATTCATGAAGGATATTCATTCTATGAAATATTCTCAATTTTGTTCTTGGATTCACCTATTTGACATGTTTGGTTTTTACTATATTCCTGATAGTGCTTAGTTCTTTGAATATAGGCAGACAAATTCTCAAAAGAGCACAGATATTCTAGCCTCTAATTCCATAAGTCTAGTATGTGTTTGACTTTACCTAGCCCACATTGTATATGGAAAAAAAGTGATGAAATGCCTTTAGGTTAAGGACATGTGCTCTTTTCCAGTTCTTGTCTATCTATATCTGGCTACCACTGAAGGCATCTGACTTCCTCACATCAAGATTAAGTCATCACAGAGGGCTGTCAGTCTGGAGCATATAGTCTGTATTTGTGTGTGTGTGTGTTTCCGGGAATTGAACCCAGATCTTTGTGCATGCAAGGGAATCACTAAACAACTGAGCTACATCCCCAGCCCGCATATTGTCTTACAACAGTTTTTTAGATTGACTTTCACTAAAACTGAGATTTGGTATAAAAATTTTACATGTAAAAAATTTAGTCTGTTATGAAAACCAATACTGGGATCTCAACAGCTCTCAAGACAAATCTGTCTGTCCCAAGCACAATTTTTATTTTAGAAAGACTTTCTTCCTTTGTTTTAACTGTTAGAGAAGCACTAGCCAAATATGCAGCCCATCTCTTTATTTGTAGACGAGTCAGCCCTGGCTTCATATCTTCTTTATATTTTCCCTTTACCTGAAATTCCTCAATTGCTTACTTTTATCTTTATGTCTATCTCTGCAAATCATTTTATATATTTCTTAAAAATGAATTGGGATATAAACAATTACAGCTGGAAATTGATTTATTATGATAGCATAAGACGTTTCAGCTACATTTAATTGCCATGAAGAATTGTTTTCTATTTGGTTATTAATACTTTTAAGTACCTGTCATTATTTATTTATTAATTTTTAATTGCCGGGGCTGGGGATGTGGCTCAAGCGGTAGCGTGCTCGCCTGGCATGCATGCTGCCCGGGGTTCAATCCTCAGCACCACATACAAACAAAGATGTTGTGTCTGCCGAAAACTAACAAATAAATATTAAAAAAAAAAAAATTTTTTAATTGCCTTTTAAAAAATAAATGACAGTAGAATGCATTACAATTCTTATTATACATATATAGCACAGTTTTTCATATCTGGTTGTATAAAGTGTATTGACACCAATTCGTGTCTTCATACATGTACTTTGGATAATGATGTCCACTGCATTCCACCATCCTTGCTAACCCCCTGCCCGCCTCCCTTCCCCTCCCACCTCTCTGCCCTATCTAGAGTTCATCTATTCCTCCCATGCTCCCCCTCCCTACCCCACTATGAATCAGCCTCCTTATATTAGAGAAAATATTTTTCGGCTTTTTTTTTTTTTTGGTTTGGCTAACTAACTTCGCGGTGCCATCCATTTACCTGCAAATGCCATGATTTTGTTCTCATTGATTTTTTTTTTAATTAGAGAGAAAGAGAGAGAGAGAATTTTTAACATTTTTATTTTTTGGCGGGCACAACATCATTGTTTTGTATGTGGTGCTGAGGATCGAACCCGGGCCTCACGCATGCCAGGCGAGCGCGCTACCGCTTGAGCCACATCCCCAGCCCCATGATTTTATTCTCTTTTATTGCTGAGTAAAATTCCATTGTGTCTATATGCCACATTTTTTTTTTTATCCATTCATCTACTGAAGGGCATCTAGGTTGGTTCCACAGTTTAGCTATTATGAATTGTGCTGCTGTCAACATTGATGTGGCTGTGTCCCTTTAGTATGCTGTTTTTAAGTCCTTTGGGTATAGACTGAGGAGTGGAATAGCTGGGTCAAATGGTGGTTCCATTCCAAGTTTTCCAAGGAATCTCCACACTGCTTAGGTACAGTCATTCTTTCTTTTTTTTTTTTTAGTTGTAGTTGGACACAGTATCTTTATTTTGTTTATGTGGTGCTGAGGATTGAACCCATGACCTTGCACGTGCTAGGCGAGCGCTCTACTGCTGAGCCACATCCCCAGCCCGGTAGTCATTCTTAAGTTTCTAGTAAAAGCTGGGCACTGAAGTGCACATCTGTAACCGCAGTGATTTGGGAGACTGAGGCAGGAGGATCTCAAGTTCAGAGCCAGACAGGGCAACTTAGTGAGACCCTGTCTTAAAATTAAAAAATGTTTTTTAAAAAAATTTATTAAATTTTTAAAAAATTTAAAAAGAGAAAGGGCTAGGGATATAGTCGGTGTCAGTGTTTGCCTAGTTAGTACAAATCCCAGTGGGGGGAGAGGGTGGGGATTTCTAGCATAATACTTGATTTATTTGTTGTTGAATTGAAACAGTTGGTTCCTGTATCTTGTCTGGCTTCGGATAATGAAAAGCCTTCACATAAAATTTCCAAACTATAATTTGGTATTGGTAACTTGAAAACTCTTTTGAGTGCTGCATCAAACAAATTGATGTACATTAATTTTTTTAGAGAACTGGAAAAAAAAATATCAAGACAGACTGAAATTCTCTGGTCTGTCTGCTTAGTTTCTCCTAAGAAGAGGCCATTTGTTGGAATATTTGTGAAATCACATTGTGGAGTTAATCACAGAATGTAGGCAAAGTAGATAAGGTTAGCTCTGTTTCACCAGTATTGGTGATATAGTGGGGAAATGCACATTCTTACACAGTTGGTCTGAATGAAAACATTTATCAAAATGTGTACTTACTCAGAATTTATTTAAATTTCAAAACCATAGAGGAATTACAGATGTGTATACCAACTGAAAAAGGCCTAGAAAGGCTGGGGTTATAGCTCAGTTGGTAGAGTGCTTGCCTTACATGTACAAGGTCCTGGGTTTGATCTCCAACACCACAAAAAAAAGAAAAAGGCCTAGAATAGTATACATTATTATATGTATCACTATGCAGTTATGTACCACTGTGTACATATGTTTAAAGCACAAACGCATACATACATGCCTGTATATTACTAGACTTTATTTTCCTTTTTATTAGAGTACCTTTATAAGGTATACATTTCCTTTTTTTTTTTTTGGTACTGGGGATTGAACTCAGGGGCACTTGACCACTGAGCTACATTCCCAGCCCTATTTTGTATTTTATTTAGAGTCAGGGTCTCACTGAGTTGCTTAGTGCCTTGCTTTTGCTTAGGCTGGCTTTGAACTTGTTATCCTCCTGCCCTAGCCTCTCCAGCTGCTGGGATTACTGGCATGCACCATCACACCCAGCTGTACATTTGCTTCTGAGGAACAGAGATAGGGTTTAAAACAGAAAATTTTTTAGTGTTGCCTTCTGAATTTGGAACAATGTTGATCTATTTTGAAAACTAATTAGCTATAACTAAAAATTAAGAAATGTACAAGAACAGATTTCTAAAATGTTTAATTTCATTTTTTTTTTCTATTTTCAGCAAACTTCAAGGCTTTTGAGAGTTTTAAAGACCATATGAAAAAAAAAAGCATCAGTTTTCTGCTTGGTTTTATGTCTTAAGTGATTTTGATATTATTATTAAATTATGGTAAACTTTAAAAATATTCTTGAATATGTATTTTATGAAATTTTGATATTGTTATACCAAATACAGTGGTACATTTGAAAATTTTTATAGGAAAAACACTTCCAGCATTCTTTAAAAAAAAAAATAGGCTGATTTAAGAGGCCCTGGGTTTGATCCCCTGCACTGCAAAACAACAAAATGTAGATATGTATAAAGATATATTCTAGCTGGTTGAGCTGGTGCATACCTGTAATCCCAGCAACTTGAGAGCTTGAGGCAAGTTCAAAGCCAGGAACTCAAATTTAAAGCCAGCCCCAGCAACTTAGGGAGGCCCTAAGCAATTAGCCAGAAGACCCTGTCTCAAAAAAAAGGGCAGGTGAGGATGTGGTTCCATGGTAAAGCACCCCTGGGTTCAATCCCCGGTACAAAGAAAAAAAGGCCCTTCTAATGAAGCATGCATTTAAAAACTAAAACTAACGTTAGCTTATCAGTGGAATAAAGGCACTTTTAATTTACCAAAACAAAAAACCCCTAAAGTTAATTTTGGTATTAGTCACTATTTTTTTTTCCCCACTCTTCTGTTATTACCTTGATACCAGTGAGCATACCCAAGAATTACTTGTTAGTGTATTTTAAATCACCTTTGGAACATCAAAATTCTGGACAAGTCTGACCTTAGTAAAGGTATTTTCAAACATAAATACAACATACTATTTAAATGCATCAAATTACAAACTGGTTGTTGGATATAACAGCCTTGAGTTTCTGACTCCTTCAAAGTTTTATGTGAAATTATGTGTGGAGACAGGCTTGTGTGTATGTGTTGGGCCCATAATTCTCATTGGAGTCTCATCTCGCTGGCCCTCTTCCTTGTCAAATTTCTCAATGTGGTAAGTTTTTTTTCTGTGCATTTTTTTTTTTCCCTGCAGAGATATTTTGGGAATCACTCTCTATATAATAAACTTACTTTTTTCTTCACTGTGCTGTATTTATTCATTAAATGAGTACCTAACATGTTCTAGGTCCTAGAGAATCCAGTGGAATACCGGAAAGGCAAAGTCCTAGATTTCATCTTGCTTACCTTCAAATAAATACAGCCAGACCCTAGAAGAAAACACCAACTACAAAACCATGGTGAAGATTAAAAAAATGTGGGCAACTGTAACTGAATGGCAGTTACAGGATGAGGTTAAAGAAGAATCAAGGATTACTTAGGTTTTGGTGTTAAATAGCTAGGATAATATTAGTTGCTGAGACTGGGAGAATAACAGGTTTGAGAGGAGAAAATCAAGTTTTGTTCTGATCATGTTAATTTGAGATGCCTACTGAACATCCAGGTAGAAAAATCTCTTAGGGATCAGTGGTCAGATAGCACTGAAGATGTGTTGGTGTCACTGAAGTTCCATGAGGGCAAATATTTTTGTTTTTATAAACAATTTGTTAAACTTTAAAATTAATATATGAGATACACAAAGTCCCCTATTATCACTGGACACCTCAATGAGTTTTAACAAACTGCATAGCCAATTTAACAATATAACAAGATTGAAACAGTCCTACCCCAGAAGTTCCCCCTTTTCCCTTCTTGTGACAACACTCCATCCCCCTCAAAAGGGAACTCACTAGATCTTTTTAAATTTTTTTCTGTTAATGTTATTGATTGACATAGTTATGTAGCCTGACTTTTAACAATGAGATTTGTTTAGCCAAATTTTGTCTATTAGATAATGGAGTCAAGCCATCTGTATTATTTTACATTGTTTCAATATATTATGTTAGTGATACTCATCCAAGAGTACTAGTTGCTTGACATCCTTGTTTTTTTGTGCCAGTGCTAGAACAGTGACTTACTTTCCTATGTAGTAGGTGCAATAACTACATAAATAACCTGTTCAAAGGACTAATCTGAACGTAGATGCCATTTAAAACCATGAGCCTCAATAAGATCATCTTGGAAGATATGTGACTAGATACGAGGACTGATAAACAAGCACATTTAGAGAACTGGCAGAAGAGGGACAAGTGAAGGAAAATAGAGAGCGTGGAGTTCTACACCAAGAGAGAAAAATGTGTTCCAAATGGGAATAGTAAGCTGCTTTGAATGCTGCTGAGAGATCAAGGCCTAGGTTTGGGAAAGGAAAGGAGTTAGGAATTCTATTTTTGGTCATTTCAAACCTGAGAGACCTAAGGATTACTTGTTCAAATGGAGAACTCAAATTTGAGCAGCTGGATAAAAGGAGTCTATAGAGTTAGAACCGGAAATATAAGTTTGGTATTTGTAAGCATACATATATTTGTGGAGCAAGTATAGGTGGAGAAAAAATAGGGTCCCAGCCTTGGGGCATCTCTACTTAGAAACTGAACAGAATAAACTTGCAAAACAGACTATGAAAGCATATAAGGTAGGAGAAAAATCTAGAAAGGGTCTTATCACTGGGGTAATGCCAACATCTGTTGTGTTAAATGTTGCTGAGAATAGAAAAATGATAGGCCAGCTACCAATGAATAAATAACTACCCGTCAATAAATATACTTTGAGGCTGGAAGTGTAGCTCAGTGGTAAATCTTATGCTATAGGGATGAGACCCTTGGTTCAATCTCCAGCACCTAAGGGGGAGGAGGGATTTCTACAAGATACTTTACAATGGCCACATAAACTTCCCTTGTATGTCTCTGCCAAAATCTGTTTCATCAGTTCTTTGTTGAACTATTAGATTCTTCCCAAACTTTTAGAATCATACTATTTTAATAAGTATTGGGTCAATTATTCCATGGGTATATGGGCTAAAAAAAAAAAAAAAAAAAAATGCACACTTAAAATTCTACTCCCACCCTGAGGAGAACAATAATCATGAAAGCTTTGCCATTTTGATAGGTGACACGTGGCATCTTACATTTTGCATTATTTTAAAAATTTTTTTTAGTTGTAACCGGTCGCGATGACACTCACGCCTGTAATCCAAGCGGCTTGGAAGGCTGAGGCAGGAGGATCAAGAGTTCAAGCCAGCCCTAGCAATTTAGCATGACCCTGTCTCAAAGAACAAATAACAAAGGGCTAGGGCTGGGGATGTGACTCAGTGATCAAGTGCCCTTGAGTTCAGTTCCTGTTACCAAAAAAAAAAAATTTTAGTTGTAGATGGGCATAATATCTTTATTTTATTTACTTTTAAATAAAAGTGGATGAGAACCTAGTGTCTCACACATACTGGGCAAGTGCTCTACCACTGAGCTACAGCTTTACATTTTACATTCATTGGCATATTTGTTTATGAATACTCTGCCCTTATCTTTTGCTCCAAATGAGCTTTTACTGGGTAAACTGTATGGCAGATTATCCAGAAGATAAAAAGGAGGAAAATTAAGATTGAAATGTTTTAGTAAAGTGAAAAAACACATGTAAGTCAGGTTAAAAATCACAGCTTGTGAACACACTGGCTGAGCAACCTTGATCAGGTAACTTCTCAGGTCTCTCGTTTGTGAAAATTTTAACTTAAAAGTCAACAATGAATGGGATCTTGTACACAATACTGGCAATTATGACAATTTTACGATAGACAGCAGAAGTAAATGCATCATGGCACAAGCATCTAAAAAACGGCAAGTAATTTCTTGGTTTGAAGAAATAATGAGGCCGTTTCTGGCACCTCCAGCGATTGCTGCTGCTCCTTCCGGGTGTCAGTGGGGGTTACTGTGGCAACCAGCACGCGCTGCTCAAGGCTCAATCCTGCGGCCGTTACCGACCTCAGCCCTTTTGCTCTCCGCGTACCAGAAACTCTGCGGAGCACCCTGCCCAACCAGTCTTGGACTGATCACCCCTGGGGTGAGGGCGAGGAGCTGCGGGGCAGCATGGCCAAAGCGGCAGCCTCCTCGGCGCTGGAAGATTTGGACCTGAGCGGAGAGGAGGTCCAGCGGCTCACCTCCGCCTTCCAGGATCCGGAGTTCCGGCGAATGTTCTCCGCGTACGCCGAGGAGCTCAATGACCCAGAGAACCGGCGGCGCTACGAGGAAGAGATCACCGCACTGGAGCGTGAGCGCGGAGTGGAGGTGCGGTTCGTGCACCCGGAGCCAGGCCACGTGCTGCGTACCAGCCTGGACGGGGCTCTGCGCTGCTTCGTGAATGTGTGCAGCAACGAGCTGGTGGGCGCGCCCAGCAGCCGGCCAGGCCCGGAGGACGGCGGTGGCGCGGCGATGGGTAGCCACTGGTCCCTGCCGTACAGCTTGGCGCCTGGCCGAGAGTACGCGGGGCGCAGCGGCACCCGCTACAAGGTTTACGATGTGGTGTTCCACCCAGAAACGCTGGCGCTGGCCCGGCGCAACAAGCGCTTCTGTCAGATGCTGGACGCCACGGCCCTGGAGGCAGTCGAGAAGCAGTTCGGCGTCAAGCTGGACCGGCGGAACGCCAAGACCCTGAAGACTAAATATAAGGGGACCCCAGAGGCTGCCGTGCTGCGCACGCCCCTTCCGGGGAGCGCCCGGGCCCCACCCAACAGGAAGGAGGATCCTCTCTCAGATTTTCCCTATCCCTACCGGTACCCAGGGACAGCCCAGAACTCCGTCGGCCCGGGGCCCCAGGTTCCCAAACCTGCGCTGGAGACTCAGCAGCCCGCCCCCACCGAGCCCCGCTGCAGCGTGGTGCAGCGCCACCACGTGGACCTTCAGGATTACCGGTGCTCCCGGGACTCGGCCCCGAGCTCGGTGCCGCACGAGCTGGTGGTCACCATCGAGCTGCCGCTGCTGCGCTCGGCTGAACAGGCGGCGCTGGAAGTGACGGGAAAGCTGTTGTGTCTTGACTCGAGGAACCCCGACTACCGGCTGCGGTTCTCGCTCCCCTACCCGGTGGACGACAGCCGTGGCAAGGCGCAGTTCAACAAGGCCCGGCGGCAGCTGGTGGTCACGCTACCAGTGGCGCCATTCGCGCGCCGCGGGCCCCCTGCGGCACCGGAAGAGTCGGTGGGCCAGTCCGGAACTGATGGCGTGGCCTGCGCTTCCGCTAGTGTGGGGAAAGCGGGCTCCATGGAGGACCCCAGCCCGGATACCAACGGGATCCAGGTGGTAGACGCTGGGATCGCCACCCCAGGTGCCTATGAGGTGGCGTGTCTGTCAGCGCGCGCTGGGGAGGAGAGAGAACTCCAGCCGGAAGAGCGAGGTTTGGGTAGGCACTCGGTGTCGCCGCCAGGCCTAGAGGAGAAGTCGTCCCCAGGAGCTGGGAGCTCACCTGGGGATGGTGGCGTATGCTCCCCTAGTATTTCATCCCTGGCCCTTGACCAGGAGTCTCCTGTAGGAAGAGGGAGTGCGTGCGGAGATATCAGTGTAGAGACACACGAGGACCTGGAGGGCCCGGGTGGCGAGCCTTCTGACCCAGCAATGGGTGGCCCCGGCACCGAGAGCAGGGAACCTTTGTGTCCTCCTATGCAGTGTAATCAAGATGAAGAATCCTTGACTCTGCTAATTCAAGTGCCCCGGATTCAGCCTCGAAGTCTTCAGTGGAATCTGAACCCCCTTTGGTACAAACTGTGCTTCTCCACACAAAACTCGGTTTATTCCTTCTTCTTGCAGTTTGCTCCAGAAAATAAATTAAGTACCAAAGAACCCGAGATTAGCGTTTCTTCAAACAATGCAGTGATAGTACTGGCCAAATCTCCAGAGAGCCATGGACGTTGGCGAGAGTGGTACTATGGTTTGAACAAAGATTCTTTGGAGGTAACAGTTCTTTCTAGAGTCATAATGTTTGAAATATTCCATCTCTGTTCTAAAATTTACTGTTACAGGCTCCCTCTCAATTTATCCTAAACAAAGCATTTTCTATAACTTTTCACGTTATGCTGGTACTTGTTAAACGTATTTTCAGGAAGGTTTACACGTATCCTCCCTGATGGATGGGTTTCAAATCCTCAAAGTTGTTGGTAATAAAGTTGTTTTCTTGGGCTCCATTGACTCCGAAAGAGACCGAACAGATTTTCAGTGATTCCTGGACCTCTAAAATTAAATACAAAAAGTTGAGAGTAATGTCTCTTGGAGAAAAGGACTAACTTTAGTCTCAAAGGGTTTGTGACCCAAATAAGTTTAAGAAGCACTCCAAAGTGGCAAGTAGGATTTTCCAAGCTTAGAAAGTGAGTAATAATAAATTTGTTTCTGAGAAGAAAAGTAACTCGGCAAGTGCCACATAGTTCTTAGGTGAGAAAGCAAACTCAGATGTTGGATTAATCTAAATCCCAGACAATTTTCTCTATAGGGTGCTCTTAGTAATTTTAGTCACAGATTTTGGTGAGGTGGACCTCTCTGGTGGGTGCTATATTGTGTTCAAAGTTTCTCTTTGCGTTTCTTTTAATCATCTTTAGGACCCTATTAGTATTTGCCACAATGGCTGGCATTTAATGAAGTGTAAATAGTATTTGTTGAGCTGAATAGCACAGAACACTAGAACTGGACTGAGCATTATCTAGTTTACTGAGGATAAATTTTGATGAGTAACTATGTCCTGTTGTAGTTCTGCTATGCTTTTTAGGTTATTAAGTTCTTGAATTTCACATTTAATACTCCACTGTTACGAAAAATATTAAAAAGAATACTTAAAATTCTAAAGATTCTTTAAACTCAAATGAGCAATTGGTGATTTTGATTAAGGTTTGTACCAAGAGTCAAGTTTTCAGAAACACTAATTGCACAGCTTGTATATTAAATATTAAGCTTTTGACCTTGGCCTTTAACCTGTCAGAAATTTTCACTTCTTCCTGTTGTTTTTCTATAAATCTGCTAATAAGTTAGCTCTGTATTTTATGAGTTGGATATCTGAGAAGTGGTTAACTTGAAGCCCTCCAAAAATGGTAAAATAAATAGTTGGGGAAGATATTTTGTAAGAATATAAAATATGAAATTCAGTATCTGTTTATGTCAGCAGAAGGGGGAAATTTAGGAAAGGGCAGTAGTTTTCCTGTAATTGTTTTAGCAAATAAAAATAACTCGATGTGGGAAGAAATTTATGGACAAGCAGTTAAGAGAATATTCAAGAATATGTTTTAATCTGATTTTCTAGCATGCTAACATTTTAGCAAGGAAACTAAATCAAAATGGAATTATTTCTTTGAAGCTTGAAATAGATTTATTATAATTACTTCCATTAGTCATCATATTTGTTATGATGCTGATGGGACCATGATGTCCAGTTCTTTTGCTTTGCTTGCTTACAGGACTAGGCTTTAAGTGTTAAAGTACATTAATTTTAAAAATTATGAGTAGTGAGCAATATATAAGGATATTATGTATAATAACCATAATTTAGAAACTTTTGTGCTTCAAGACCAGTATTGTTATTTTACACATATACAAATAACTAAATATGTTTCTTTAAATCTTAAATATTCACTGAGAATTTTCCTAGAACTTCAGGGCCAGTGAAATAATTATCTTTTTAATAAAGTCAATCATTAGAAGTCAAGCTTGTGTAGGTATTCTGCATTTTAATCATAACCAGTTCTATTATAAATATCTTCCTTGGTTTATCTAAAAATATTTGGTGCGTTTTTTGCAGTGAAGCAAAGACGAATCCCCTTTTCAGAAGCATGAACCCTAGAAGGTGCTGGAGATATAGGTCATTGGTAGAGTACTCGCCCACCATGTAGAAGGTCCTGGTTTGGATCCTTAATACCATAAAAAACAAAGTAAAAAAAAAAAAGAATGAACCTTCTGTAATCAGTATTATTCTGGATCTTCAAATTATAGCAAGGCAAATTACTCTCACTGTAAAATTTTCTTTCTTTTTTTTTGGTACTGGGGATTGAACTCAGGGGCACTTGACCACTGAGCCACATCCCCAGACCTGTTTTGTATTTTATTTAGAGACAGGGACTTACTGAGTTGCTTAGTGCCTCCCTTTTGCTGAGGCTGGCTTTGAACTTTTTGAGCCTCCTATCTCAGCTTCCTGAGCCACCGGGACTACAGGTAAGTGCGAATGTACCCAAACCCACTCAATGTAAAATTTTCTGTTTTCAAGGTTCACTTTTTTTTTCTTTTGGTACCACGGATTAAACCTAGAGGTGCTTAACCACTGAGCTACATCCCTAACCCTTTTAAATTTTTTATTTAGAGACAGGGTATTGTTAAATTGCTTAGGGCCTTGCTAAATTGCTGAGAATGGCTTTGAACTTTCAATCTTTATGCCTCAGCCTCCCACGCTGCTGGGATTACAGATGTGTGCCACTATGCCCAGTCCAAGGGTCACTTTTGTATAGTATGTGTTCACAGATTAAATATTGTTTAATATAACCTGGCACGATGGCATACTCCTCTTGTCCCATTGACTCTGAAGGCTGAAGTAGGCCTCAGCAACTTGGCAAGACACTGTCTCAAAATAAAAAACAAAAAGGGCTGGAGATGAAGCTCAGTGGTAAAGTGCCCCTGAGTTTAATTGCCAGTAAACACACACACACACACACACACACGGTGTAATATAAAAAAAGAACTTAAAATGAACTGTGTTTATTTTGTAATTATAAAATTTGTTTATTAAAAAAAAGGTCAGGAAAATTAATTTTATTTGGGGCAGCAATGAACTGATTTTATGAGTTAAGTAATTTTAAGTATGGTTAATATGTTTATTCCTCCCACACCTTAACTATAACATTTAACATGAATATGAACAGATTGCAAAACTAAATTATAATTTGTAGTGGAGTTTGCACTTATAACTCTAGAAGTGAGGTTATTCTTAAGAAATATTAGGAGGAAAAAAGCATAATGTGTAAGTAGTATTATCTAGTAGAGAAATACACTTCAGATTTAATAAACCTAGAAAAACTACCAAGGCTTTATTTTCCCCCCTTTTCAGGTTTTTTAAAAAATAAATTATACATACACTTTTGGTATAGTTTGTATTGTTTTGTACACTAGTAAATTTTCTTTTTCAGTATAGCCCTTAGAAATAATGTTAAGATAAACATTTTCAAAAGTGTAACCCTGATATGTGTGAGAATTTTTGTGAGCTGTCTTCCTAAGTATAACTGTCCACTGTGACTTATAAGATGGAATATTTTTTTCCTTTTTCCTTTAGGAAAAGTTGTTTATTAATGAAGAAAATGTTAATGAGTTTCTTGAAGAGGTCCTGTGCTCTGCATTCATACAGAAAATGCCCCTGTCCCCACCATTAATTGAAGTTCTTCAGGTTACTGATGAGAAGATTCAAATTCACGCAGAGGTAAGATTATAATGGGCTTTCTAAGAGAAGTGACTACTGGAAAGGTGGAAGCCTAATAACTTAAATTATTATTCCTTAATCTCATAACTATGAACAAAATGTAGATAATAACTGGGCAGAGTGATTGTGCTAAACCTTATTTAATCCCAAAATAATCCTCCAATTAGAATCAAATATTTAGGATGTGTGAGTTTGCCCAGGGATGAATACAAGTCTTTTTTTCTCCCAAGTTGTGGAGATTATGTCATAGAATTTGTTCATTCTTTCCAGTTGAACCCAGTCTTTTAATATAGGATGCAAAAGTAACTGACACCACTGAGTGATGTGTGAATTGGGGGAAGGGTAACTGATGAATATAGAAATTAAAGAAAACGCAAGAAATTCAACAATTCCCTTATAAGAATGTCTGTTAAAAGGTTTTGTAGGCAATGTTAAAAAAGCTTGGATCATTTTGTTCTGAAGGAGAAGACAGTGATTGAAAAGATTTAATCAGAAAATTAAACCCAGTTAAAAAAAACTGGCAGTATTTAGAGGATAATGTCAAGGGAGAAGCCTGGAAGCATATGTGCAGGTTTGCAAGGTTTATCACAATGAGATAGGGATTTAGGATAAAGAGAAGTACTGAATCTTAAGGGAAACACCCAGAAGCCATTGAGATGCAGAGAAAACAGTTGTAAATCTTACCCAGGTCCTTGTAATACGAGGGAAATATGCAAGCGTAGGGCAAACTGGCACAAAAATGTGCAGCTCCACCCTGGCCTCTAGTCCAGCCTCCGATATAGCTTTTCTATAAATATTGGACCTCCAACCCAAGGCAGGTCTTCTCACTCTTGAGATAGCCCACATTCTCCCTTTAATGTGTATCTATCTTCCTAAATAAACCTGTCTGTACCTTTGGCTTGGGCTGAATTATTTTTCTGTCACAAAATTGTTTGCTGCCTTGTATGCCAAGAACCCTGCTGGTCCTGAGTTGAGTTCCCCCTTTCCTCTTGGAACTCCTTGTACCCTTCTCCAGGGACATTTCTTCTCCTTTGGCAGCCACACTACTTTTTAAAAAATCTGATTTTCAGAGCTGGGGATGTAGTACAGTGGTAGAGTGCTTGCCTAGCATATGTGAAGCCCTGAGTTCAATTCCCCTACACACAAAAAGTTTTATTTTCTCCATTGTGGTAGCACACACCTGTAATCTCAGCTACTTGGGAGGCTGAAGCAAAAGGATTGCAAGTTCAAGGCCAGCCTCAGCTATTTAGTGAGACTCTGTCTCAAAATACAAAATAAAAAGGGCTGAGGGTGGCAAAGTGACATTGGTTCAATCCTTAGTAACAACAACAAATTTCAGGTTACTGCAATTTAATTGCTGTTATTTCAAATAATTATTAATTTTTTGTTTCTCTTGACACAGTTACAAGAATGTGGTAATCTTGATCAGCTTCAAGGAAAGGAAAAAATCAATGAAGAGTGTCATCTAACTGAAAAAGAAAATGTAGAACATTTTACCACCTCTACAACTGATTCTGATTCATCTATAGCAGTTAAAGCACTAGAAATAAATACTTGTGGTTCAGTAGCAGGATTTCAACAAGAGTCTCTTGATGTTTCTCAAATGCTATCTGGAAAATCAAAGCAACCTGAAGCAAAAATGGAACCTACTTTTATTAAAGAGAAAGGTTCTACTTACTCAAATGAGGACAAAGATAATTTAAAAGAACCGGTAATAACCAAAGAAAAAGAATTGGATGGACATCACAATTTGAACAAAACTATAGTTCACAATATACCTGATTTTGATAGCATAAAAGAAACCAATATGCAAGATGGTACTGTGCAGATTATTAAAGATCATGTGACTCATTGTGCATTCACTTTTCAGAATTCTTTGCTATATGATTTGGATTAATTCTATATTATTCGGAATTTAAATGTTGAGTAAAAAAATTTTGGACCTAAAATAATTTCTTTCTGTTAAACATTAAAACAAAGGTAGTCAATTTGGAATTTTAATTCCAATGGGTAAACTGTAGTTTTGTTTTTGTTTGCCTTTAAATAGTTTTAATTTTGGAGATGTTTTAGAATTCCTCTAGTAGATATATTTTTTGAAGTAGAGATGTAAAACAGTTTTAATACAATGTGTGTGTGTGTGTGTATAAATATACATATATATTGACTTCTGTGTTGATTTTTGCTGCTTCTGCTTACCCTTACTTTAAAATTTCAAAATATTCACCAAGTTGTGTTTGTCACACAAAGTAATTCTCAAGAATGCAATTAACTAGAAATATGAATCCAAGTATGGGAGTAGAATCCTAAACCTGTTTGTTTTATAAGTCTCACTATAGGGTGTAGTTGCTGAAACAAGAGCTTGCAGGGGGAAAGAACTTACCCATATTGATAATCTAAATAATTACAATACAAATATCTAAATCGAATTTTTAGCATTTTTGTTTGAAAACTATATTTTACTAATATATGTTGCACAAACTACATGAGGTTAGTTTTAATGATTTTCAGAATTCAATTTTTAAAAACAATTTCTTGCAAGTTAAGTATTAAAACATCTTTTGGTTTTATAGAATACATTTGAGAATTTAGAACAGTTTAATTTTAATTTTTAAAAATCTGACAATTTGTTTTGAAAAGAAAAATTATTTTACTTATCACATCAAAGTAAAATCCATTCTTTTATAATTAATTTTTTAATAACCCAACTAAAATATGAGGCAAAGGGGAAATCCTAATGTGTTTCTCACAAAAAATTTTAGGACAGTGGGGCTGGGATTGTAGTTCAGTGGTAGAATGCCTAGCATGCGTGAAGCCCTGGGTTCCATCCTCACCAACACATAAAGATAAATAAATAAAGGTATCCATTAAAAAAAAACAATTAGGATACCATGAAAACAGAGGAAAACACTTGATCTAATCACTAAACACAAGGCCACTGGCTGCTGTGTCCTGTTCTAAACATAGCTACTAATTCAGACTCTGGTCTTAGCTCAATTCTGGAAATGGCCTAATTTCTTTAGTCATTTAAACTGGAGATGTCAGGTCAGGGATCAAAAACTGGTATAAAGCCTGGTAATTATAATCTCCAGACAAAAACTGGCACTAGTGGCGCACACCTGTAATCCCAGAGGCTCACGAGGCTGAGGATGGAGAGTTCAAAGCCAGCCTCAGCAAAATTGAGGCACTAAAGAGCTCAGACCCATCTCTAAATAAAATACAAAATAGGGCTGGGGATATGGCTTAGTGGTTTATGCTCCCGAGTTCAATCCCTGGTACCTCCCTTATGCACCCCCCACCAAAAAAAGAAAAATACTGGCACTAGATTGGGATGTGAAGGTAGTAAAAAGGCAGCTCACAAAGGAACTGTCTCACCTTAGATGAGCATATATATTTTTCAACCACATTCTTAAGTTGATGCAATAGAAATTTGAGACTGTTTTCTTAGGTTGAGGGCTGAGGATATAGCTCAGTTATAGAGCACTTGCTTAGCATACATGAGGTACTTGGGTTCAACCCCCAGTACTGATAACAACAACAAAAAAAAGTTTTCTTAGGTTGAAACAACCAATAGTATTATCTACACAGAATATAGCTTTTGATGAGTAAATTTTTTTATTGAATGTAGTAATAAGGGAAACGTATACAAAATATGGAGTAAATTTTAAGCCTGTTACCTATTATTTACTGTATCCATCTTTTTTTAAAAGTACCTTGCCAGGCATGGTGGTGCATGCCTGTGACCTCACCTACTCTGAAAGCTGACACATAAGAATCACAAGTTCAAACACAAGGGTAGCATAGGCAACTTAGGGAGACCCTGTCTAAAAATACAAAAATAAAAAAGATTGGAAATGTATGTAACTCAGTGGTAGAGTACTCCTGAGTTCAACCCCTAATACTGGCGACAGGTGAGTTAAAGCTGGCACTAGAATGTGTTGCACTTTGGCACAACTGAACTTTGTATCATTTCTGGCCTTAAAAAACAATTTAGGCTGTATTTCTCTTACACAGCAGCTTTTTTGTTTATTATGTATGCCTGCCTAATTTGAAAGCTAAATAGTTTCTTCCACAGTGAATGCACTGTCATGAGCAGGGTTTTATTTCAAACTTATTATACAATGTATAGATAGTAAATATTAAGATGTAATGCTTTTAAAAGTTCAAAACTTTTAAAATATCTTTACTAAATTTGGTGTAAGGAGTAAACAAAATTTGTTCTGCAAAATGATTAGGAACCTTTTTATGCAAAAATGAGTATTTTATTTTGGTACACTAAAAGAAAAAAAAAAATCAAATCCATTGTATTTCTACACTGAGGTGAAAACAATGTTTAAACTTGCTTATCAATCAAATACATTCCAAAAGAAAGTGTGTTCTATGAAGGTTCCAAAGCACAGGCAAATCTTAACACAATATACAGGAATCAGTAATACTGAAAATGACTGTTCTGACAGGGTGTTTAGCAAATATAACTTTTGAATTATTCAACCAGTGAAGCAATCCCTTCCTAATAACTGTGTCAAGAGTGAAACTGGGTTGTTCCATTAATACTCTTGTGATTTCATTGTAACACTTTTTTACTGCTATCAATTTTAAATTTGCTGTACTTAAAATAAGTTTTTGAAAGTGGAAAAGTATACAAAGTTTCAGATAAAAAGATTAACAGATGCAATTTAAATAAAACTTTCCCTCTTCCCTCATATCAATTAACAATAATCATTACTTTTAACAGAGACAGACTGAGCTTTAAAATTCAACTCCCAAAATGAAAACTTGTTTTACATCTTAATCAGATATAACTGGAAAAGATTATTATATTATATATTTGGACACCTTTTACAAGAAAAAAAAATTTTTTTGTATTAAAGCAGAAACCAGTTCCTAAATCTTTTATTCAGTTGTATATCCTGTTGAGACAAATATCAAAAATAGAAGACTGTCACTTTTGCTTTTGTAATTGACTTTTTTTTCACTGCAGCCTTCTATAACTTTTACAGAGTTCATGGTCCCTAATATCTCCCCACCCTCCATTTTTCCTAGGTGGGGAAATAGCTACCACAGTAAACTTTTCACTGATAGTTAAAGTTTCTGGAAACATGTACTGTTTGTTATTATTTAAGAGTAACTCAATTTGGGCACTCTGGGTGGAAGGCCTACATGTTTTCTTGTGATGCATTCCACAGTCTCCAGCATGAAAAATCCTAGGAGCTTGAGGAACCAGTACTTTCCAGAATTTTGGAAGACAAGATACAGTCAAATATTGAAGAGTCCAGTCCCAGTTATAATCATCATAGGTACAGAAAGTGTCTGTGCACTCAATCAGTTTCTGATATGCATCCCGGGTCAAGGCTAAACCCATATTGTGCTCTGTGGATTTCCAAGTTTTCACATCTACCTTGTCAGCAATGCCATGGAAATTACGACTGGCAGTATAGGTCCCCAGTGAGATAACATCACACTCAGGGCACTCTTGCTCCTTCAATTTCCACATTTTTTTGAAGACATGGTAAAAGTCTGGAGCTAAGTAGTGGTCCTCTTCTAGGAAGAGTATAAGGCCAGTATAATCTCGAAGAACTTTGACCCTTTCCCATACGAAATGCAGCTTCCACCACCAATGATGTTTGGTTTGGGAGAATTTGGCCTCTCTGTAATGGCCGAAGGAGTCAGGATACTCAGCATTAATACACCCCAATTTCAAAGCTGCATTCTTCTGCAGGTCTCTAGGGCAATCTCTAGGATCACTCCCCGGAAACTCGTTGGGGTACAACTGAATGCTGAAAGGAAAGAACACCTGAAGAACAGGGCAGAAATCCACCCCAGCGATCAAATGATTGATCTCTGTCGACCAGAAGTCATGGCTAAAAATGACGAGGACGTTGTCAATGCCCTGGGCTTTTCGAAGTGAGTCCAGTAACAGTCTGAGGTATTCCGGCCGGTTATGCACCTGGACCACCAGCACCAGCTCCCGGGGGGTCCAGGTGCCAGCCTTATCTACATTCCTCAGCGTCTGATCAAAGTTCAGCTGGTACACGAGGGACCGGTATCGCAGCGTAAGGTTGTCCGCCTCCGGCTGCGGGACCGCGGGGACCAGTGGAGCCGCCGACTCGTTGGAAACCCTGCGGATGCCCACCGACACCGCGGGATGGTCCCCACCCCGGCCTCCCGCGCCCCGCGCGGGCTCGACGTCCAGCAACGGCGGGGCAAGGGCTTCGTTCTTCCTTTGTCGCCCATTGCTGCTCCAGAGGACGAAGCCGCAGGCTGCCACCACGAGCATCAGAATTAGCACCTTCCGTTTGTAGATGCGGAACCTCATGGTCTCCAGAGCCGAGGGCACGGGCGGGAGGGCGCGGAAAGGAGCTGTCGGCCTCTGCAAGGAAGGGGCGGGAGGGCGATCGCCCCGGCCTGTGGTTGTAGGAACTGGCCCCCGCGGCTGCCCCGCTAACTCATCTCGGGCCTCGGGGGTCCTGGGGCTCGAAGGCTCTCAGCTGCCCCAAGTCACCCGGGATCCGCACATCTTCGCCCGGCAGCTGCAGCGGCCCCGCCGCTAGGAGCCGCGGCTCGGCGTCTTCTCGGTCCTCTCCATTCAGCACCACTGGTCCCGGAAGAAGCCCAGCCGCAAGCCCACCGCACCCCAGCTTCGTTACCTGCGCCTCCAGCGGCCCTGTGTCCTCTGCGCTCTCATCCTGACTCGGGTCCCGGACGACCAAGACTGAGCGACCACGTAGCCTCGCCCCACTACCGCGGCGATCGTTCTGACAACCCGGTACTGGCCCGCGGAGCGCCACGGCCCTTTGGCCCACACCCCTTGGGCCCTCCCCATAGGCCGTTGGTTGGCGCTTCCCAGACGCGTCCGGAGGCGACTGGCCGTAGTAGCCAGCTGCCTATTGGCTCGCAGTCCTGTCGCTCAAGTTCAGTTCCTACTTCCGCTCCATTCTTCCCTTTCCTGTAAGGCGCGAGCGTGGCGAGGCGAGGGCTGCGGCCGCGAGATCTCTGGGTAAGTTAGCAGCTGGACTGTAGCGGTTTAAACACGAGTCTCCATTGCTCAGAACCCGGGGAAGGACCTTGTAAGAAAGGGAAGGCGAGACCCGCTGCTTTGGCTTGGGTGAGTTTAAGAATTGGTTTCTCTGGTTAGGAAAGGAGTGTAGGCATGGCGGCTACTGGGCCGCGAGGCACGCCGCCTGGCTAAGGACACGTCAGCCCTGATGCTGACGGGTGACGGTGCTTCGGAGGGAAATCGTGAAACCAGACCGGTGTGATTCTTGGAGAAGGAACAGGGCGGATCGTAGCAGAAGCTACTATATCCCGCATTGCATCAGTCACCCAGGAGCTAGAAAATGGAGGAAGTGGGGGTGGGGGGAGGGAGTCGTAAGGAAATTCTTGTCTTTACCCTCTTTGGAAGAAAATTGGGTAAACACTGCATTTTTCTTTCTGGGCAGCACACTTTCTATAGACAACTGTGTGTACTGATTACTCCCAGTGCTGATGCTCGTGTGTTTAGTGAGTAGCTCTATAAATAATCCAGTAATTTAATTATGCATAAGGTGTTGGGCATTGAATCCAGGGCCTCGCACGTTTGGCAAGCGCTGTTCCACCAAGCTGCATTCCCAACCTTGTCCAATATTCTAAAAGTGTGCACTTGTATGTACAGTTATCCATGGAGAAAATGAGTATTTGTTAAACTTATACATTACTGATTTATGAATGCTGTTTTTTTCTGTAAATATTTGTATAAAACGTCTCACTTTTCAAAATGTTTAATGTGTGGTACGTTAAATACTTTATTACAGTTTTCATCGCGTAGACACCTCTGCTGTAAAGATGGTCAATGTACCTAAAACTCGAAGGACTTTCTGTAAAAAGTGTGGCAAGCACCAGCCTCACAAAGTGACCCAGTATAAGAAGGGCAAGGATTCCCTTTACGCCCAAGGAAAGAGGCGCTATGATCGGAAGCAGAGTGGCTATGGTGGGCAGACAAAGCCAATTTTCCGCAAGAAGGCTAAAACCACGAAGAAGATTGTGCTAAGACTTGAATGCGTTGAACCAAACTGCAGGTCCAAGAGGATGCTGGCCATCAAGAGATGCAAGCATTTTGAACTGGGAGGAGACAAGAAGAGAAAGGGCCAAGTGATCCAGTTTTAAACTTTTTGATTTTTTTTTCCCCATTTAATTTTGATGCGAAAATACTGAAACTAGAAAAATTACCTGTAGGGAAATAAATGACAATTATATAATCATACCTAAACCTTTTGTGTGAGTGTGTGTGTGTTTACTCAAAATTGCATGTTTAATGTAGTTAGGGCTTTAGAATGTGGTTCTTAATTTAAATTCTTTGAAAGTGAATTAAGGTTTATCCTCTTCTGAAATTCTATTTAAAATTAGTTCCACGAATTGGAATTTTGTGTTTATAAGAAAATCCTGCCTTGAATTTTACAACCAGGTTATAGACATAAGTCATGTTCTAGGGGAAAATGCACAGAGTACTATTTCCTTCTTTGTTTCTGGTCAATTCACATATACAGTAGCCATCCATTATCAATTGGGGTTACTTACAAGATCTCTGGTACTCTTATAGTACTGAAACCAAAGTTTTTTTCATTCATATATAGAGGATGAAGCTTAATTCATAAGTTTGGCATAATGGTAAGAATAAAAATTATGATTGTGTTTACAGGGTTGGGGCCTACCAGGAAACTGAGGCAGCAAGAACTCCCTTAGAACCCTGATGCTCATGACAGTCAGATTTCAGATGTATTGCTCAGAGTAACAGGAAGAATTTATTAGAAGGGATACACTCCCTTGAGTGTATCCATGTAAAAGTGCAAGGGTATACTCAAGGGAGAAAGTGGGTTTTCAGAGGAAAGGGACAGTGTGCTTCTATACTCCAGTTTTAAGTTGTTTTTATGTGGTGCTGAGGATTAAGCACAGTACCTCACACATGCAAGACAGATGCTATACCAACTGAGCTACAACCCCAGCCCTCCTATACTCCAGTTTTATTGGGGACCCCAGAGAAATTTCCATAAGAGTCCTGACCAGGTCCACCTCATCACTTTTGACTGGCATTAGGATGATATCAGATTTTCAAGGCCCCCCCCCCCTTGCCATGAAACTACACTGACTTATATAAATTCTTAATTATAAATCATTATAGATAGAGGAATTCTTCCTGAGTTTCAGGATCTGGCCTATGAAAAGGGTCACATAATCTCCCCTTCGGGGTAGCTTGAATTACTCTTACGGACATTATTTTGGGCCCGCATTTCTGCAGTATATGACATATACTGCAGATAACAGGTAACTTTGCTAACGAATATGATATATCCAGCCAGGTAGGGCTGCAGGTAAATCATTCCTTGGAAAAGAAAGCATGTGGGAGTCAGCACAGTGGACCCATTTTATAGAATTATTCCCTTAACCTCCTGTCCTCTTATCAGTTAACACTGTAATAAAATTGCCGAGATTTTCTCTGGCACTTAGGGGCCATTGAGAAAATAAGAGTTATTTGGACATAAGCATTGTGACAGTTGTATGATATAACAGATGACTACAGAATAATAGGAAGTATACACTGTGGATACACGGGACAAAGCATGAGTCCAGTCTCGGGCATAAAATTTCATCATTGCTAATCAGAGTTGCTTGCAATTTAAAACTTAATGAAAATTATTTCTGATATTTTCAGAATGCAGTTTGACATGGTAACAGATGATGTAAAAGAGGATGTTGTGTATGTTGGGTGAATTTATAATAAAAAGTAAAGTTTTTTTGCTAGAATTCAAATTGCCACTAGCAATACAAACTTACTTTTTAAAAATTTATTTATTTAGTACTGGCGATTGAACTCCAGGGCACTCGACCACTGAGCCACATCCCCAGCCCTATTTTGTATTTATTTAGAGACAGGGTCTCACCGAGTTGCTAGGCGCCTCACAGTTGCTGAGGCTGGCTTTGAACTTGTGATTCTCCTGGCTCTGCCTCCCAAGAGGCTGAGATTACAGTTGTGTGCCACTGCACCTGGCACAAACTTACATTTTCATTCAATTATTCCTCAACCAGTATCTGGTCTCAGAGTCAGCTCTGAGAAGAAACTGTTTTAATGGTCACATCTGAATAAAGTTTTTAATAAGAAAGTGTCCTAACAGCCAGGCGCAGTAGTGCATGTCTGTACTCCAAGTGACTTGGGAAGCTGGGGCAGGAGTGTTGCAAGTTCAAGACCAGCCTCAGAAACAGTGAGACTCTGTCTCAAAAAATAAAAAGGACTGGGGATGTAGCTCAGGGGTGTAGTGCCCCTGGTACCTAAAAAAAAAAAAAAAAAAAACATTTGAAATAGAATCACTCATGAATATTGGATTTTAAGGGGGAAAAAAATGCCCAAAGTGAGAAACATTTTAGGAAAATGAAGGAGTAATTCTCAAAGAGTCTTCTAGATATAAGTGTGGTACTACATGCCTGTAAATCCAGTGACTAAAGCAGGAGGATGGCAAGTTTGAGGCCAGCCTGAAAATTATGCAAGACCCTGCTTCAAAATAAAAGTAAAAAAGGTGGGGGTAGAGCTCAGTGACATCCCTGGGTTAAATCCACATGTTGAGTATGGCCTTAGGCCTGAGCCTAAGCAACTCCATTTAAAAAACTCCAGTTTGAAACCTGCAGTCTCACCAGGGACACACACCCACAGAGCCCTCCAGTAAGGCCTCAAACAAGTTATTTCCCCTCACCCTGGCAGGCTGTCCTCACCTGGTAAGAGGGAAAGGCAAAAAGATCAGGGTGGAGATCACCAGACCTAATGTTTCTGACCCCAGTGTAAATGATGTCATGGAGAAATCTGGTGGTAGTTGATAAGGATTGAAAGGGGGGGTCAAAAGCCCAAAAACTTAGTATAAATAGAGCTAATGAACAGGGATTCAGCCAGCTGAAACAAGGATGCATTTGAGCTGGAAAGCCTGATGAGGACCTGACATTCCATCACTTGTCATTGTTTCCTGAGCCTCTGCTTGATCCTCACCATTCTCAAAACCTCCTCTGGACCCTGGTGAGAGCTGAAACTCCTCCCTATGACCCGCCACCCCCCCAACCTGTTGTCCACTCCACGCCAGGAAAAGCCTGCCTTGGTTCTGGAGCTGATCACCCGGGTCTAAGTGAGTGTGCATCTGCTGGACATAAAGCCTAAGGTTTAAGACCTTTGAAATTAGCATGCAGAGGGAATGTCTGTCATTAGCCTGTCATGATTAAGTGTGTTTTGCAGTGCTTAGAATTAATCTAGAATTGTTTGCTGTGAATTAATCTAGCATTATTTGCTATGAATTGATTATGTCTATTGCAGTGCCTTAGCACTAAGGATTGTCGTTTTCTTGATTAAGAACCTATAGAATGAAATTGTATTAACTTGAGTGAATAAAGCATTGAAAGGCACAGAAGCTCATGGACATTCTTTATTTCTCCCCTTGACTGCATATGTCGCAATTTTGCCCCCTTGCAACACCCCATCACCACACACGGACACACACAAGACAAAAAGAACAATAAAAATGTTGCAATAAGAACAATAATAGAGGGAACCTACCTACAAGCCCAAATAATATGTGAATACTAGAAGGTTTTTTTCCAGTAATTTTTCCCCTTTCTTTCAAAAAACAAAACACAGTTATGAGGTTATTGCAATGGTCTAGCGGAAAGTATGATTTGAAGTAGGACAGTGGGAATGAACAGGATAGGAGTTAGTACTGATTCTGTTTCCCAGGATTAAGTCAGTTCCTTTTCCATTCTCTGTCCTAGATCAAATTGTTCTTTAGCTGGTGTACTGCCACCACTTTTTAAATTAAAAACTTACACAAACTTAATAGCAAAAAAACCCCCAATACAGTCAAAAGACAAAAAAAATCTACTAAGTACAGAATGTAATCAGTAAAAATGGCAAATTTCTGCTACCTCACTCAACCCTAAAAGTAAAAAAACTACAAATTAAACAAAGATTATGTGAAGGGCATTCTAAAACTTGTAAAAGCTTTATTCTATTCCTACTTAATGCTTGGTGAATATAATTCTGTATATAGAATAATATATGTAAAAACACCAAAAATGAAGTGCTTAACAACTTAAAACTGAGTATCTCTTATCTAAAATGCTTGGGACCAGAAGAGCTTTGGATTTTCCCCAGGATTTTAAAATATTTGTGTAGACAAAATTAGATATTTTGGGGATGGGCCCAAGACTAAACACAATTCATTTGTTTTATACATAAGGAGACATTACATATATATGCTTACACTTTATACACAGCCTGGAGGTAATTTCATACATTATTTTAGCATACTTTCATTTTTATTAGAACATTATAGTTAAACATAGTAGTTGGGTTCATAATACATGGAATTCCATTTCAGTTCACATTCCCCACCTTTGCCCTACTCTTCTCCTTACCCCCATTCTCCTTCCTTTACTCTAATGATCTTCCTTTTGCTCATCTATTCATTTTTTATTGGTTCTTTCTGATAAATGTGAAATTCCTAGTATACATTTATATATGCACATAGCATGATTTTTAAAAATTCACTCCCCATTTCCTCCCCTTTCCCATCACTCCCCTCCCTCCCCCTTTCCCTCTCCTTTTTCTATTCTACTGATCTCTGTATGATTTCTGATATTCCCCTCCTCCTTCCTTTATTTTGCTCAAGCTTCTACATGACAAGAAAACATTTGACCCTCGATTTCCCGAGGCTGAATAATTTCCGCCCATTTACCAAATGCCATTTCATTCTCCTTTATGGCTAGGTAAAACCATTGTGTATATATATCACAATTTCTTAATCCATTTATCTATTGATGGGCATCTCAATTGATTCCATAATTTGGCTACTGTGAATTGTGCTGCTTTATACAATGGGGGGGGGGGCTGTATTGCTATAGTATGCTTCTAGTTCTTTTGGAATAATACTAAGGAGTGGGATAGCCAGGTCATATGGTGGTTCCATTTGCAGTTTTTTGAGGAATCTCCATACTGCTTTCCAGAGTGGTTGTACTAGTCTGTAGTCTCATCAACAATGGGGTACCTGCATTTTGACTGCAACCTGTTATGAGGTCAGGTGTGATTTTCCACTTGTGGAATGTCAGTGCTCAAAAACTTTTAGATTTTGGAGCACTCTTGGGATTAGGGACACTTAATATGTGCAAAGTTTAATAATAAGTTTTCACTATTATTTGGAATTAGTCCTCCAAAGTGTATTTTATGTATAATAATACTCCCTTAATTGATATTCAAACAGAAAGGTGACATGAACATTCTTACAATTAGAATGATTGGGGTTAGTATCTATTTAACATTAAAACCCAACCGTACAAATCTGGAAACTTTATGGTGAAATCAATACTGCAATAAATGAATAAAAAGTTAACCCCACAATAATATTAAGATCAGTTTTAATGAAATTAAAGTTTTAAGGTCAAGTGACTTGAAATGTTGGCATAACACACATTCTTTTCCCCGAGTAAGTATATATAAAAGGCTTCCCTTGGACCTAGCACGGTGCTACACCCTGTAATCCCAGCAGCTTGGGAGGCTGAGGCAGGGCCATGAGTTAAAAGCTAGCCTTAGCAAACTAGCGAGGCTTTAAGCAACCCTGTCTCTAAATAAAATTTTAAAAAAGGCTGGGGATGTGGCTCAGTGGTTAAGTGCCCTCGGGTTCAATCCCCAGTGGGGGGAAAAAATAAATAAATAAAGGTTTCCCTTTTTCCAATTTGGCAGTGCAAAATCATAAGTCACAAAGGAATCCCAAGCTTACTTATAACTAAATGAAATTTCTTTTTGTGGCATCACCTATTACTTTAACACATCAGAGGAATTTACATAGCAGGTTAGAGAACAAAAGTAAGAGGTAATAGGTGCTTCTGTACCACCCATATTATCTACTAAGACCACAGTGTGAGCAACAGAGTGGAGATTCATGGTAGTAGTTCCTTGAATGTAACAGTTCAGACAATATCTTCCACAAACACAGGTTTTTGCAGCATCCAAATCTTGGCAAAGATGGTAAGGAATGATATGAGAGCCATATGGAATCCTATTGGAAAAAACAATGTTAAAGACATATTTTATGATAACTAGATTTCAGACTTTTATATTACAAAGAAATTATTTGTACACTGAATTATAATGATGGAAAAATAAAATTACAATTAAGGGGACTTAGTATATTGTAATTTCCTGAAAAGTGTGGACAAATATACTAATTAACTATGAAAGTATCTTTGAGCATGACCACTTAATAGCACTATCACACACACCTATGTATAATTTACTTATATATGTAAATATAATATATGTGTGTATATATACATATACATCTCTCTCTCTCTCTCTCTCTCAAGGGCCTTGCTAGGCAAGCACTCTACCAGTTAGCTAAATCCCCAGTCCTTTTTATTTTTATTTGGAGACATGATCATGCTGTTGCCCAGCCTCAATTTGCAATTCCTCCTGTCTCAGCCTGAATGTTTGAATGTAGGACCCAGTTTTGTTTTCTTAAATTCCTCAGGAGATTCCAATGTATAGCTAGCTATAATTAAGAATTTCTTGCCAGATGCAGTGGTGCACACCTGTGATCCCAGATACTTGAGAGACTGAGGCAAGAGGATGGCAAATTTGAGGTAAGCCTGAGCAACTTAGCAAAACCCTGTTTCAAAATTAAAAAAAAAAAAAAAAAAGGTTGGGGATATAGCTCAGTGATTAAGCACCCCTGGGTTCAATCCCCAGAATAAAAGAAAAATTCAGATATCTGATTTAATTCATCTACAGAGTGGTGACTGATTATCTGAAGTTTTAAAAGATCCTCAGTGCAAAGTAAAGTTTGAGAACCACTGCTTTGTAATAATAGTTCTTCTTCCTTTTTTTTTTTTTTTTTTTACTATTTTTTAGTTGTTGATGGACCTTTATTTTACTTATTTGTATGTGGTGCTGAGAATCGAACCCAGTGCCTCACACATGCCAGGTAAGTTACCACTGAGCCACAACCCCAGTCAAGAAATAATAGTTCTTAATGATGGAGACGGCAATGGAAGGGTAGTGAAATGGATTTTAGTGGGGTCTGTAAGAATAATAAAGTATGCAAAAATTCTGTTTACTCATTTGTGTATTTTTCTCAATTCTTAACTTTGGTCAATTTTTAAAAGATTCCCTGAACCGTTAATAAGGAGAAATATGATCATCCTACCATTTTATAGGCATTCAAAAATATTTTGGTTATCATCTTAATTTCCACACCTATATGAAAGAAGTATGAGGGTTGGGGCTGTGGTTCAGATGTAGAGCGTCCGCCTACCATGCGTGAGGCACTGGGTTCGATCCCCAGTACCACATACAAATATGTGTCCACCTATAACTAAAAAATAAATATTTAAAAAAAAAGAAGCATGAGCAAAATGAACAACTGGAGTTTAGAGTCTCATGAAACGAGCTGCAGTTAGTGTTCAAAGTCAAGAGGAAGAGAACCAACAGCTACCGAGTTGTTCTATTATGCCAAATGCTTTGGCATTGCATTTGCTCATTTATTTTCACAACTCTGTAAAGTTAATATTATTATTTCTATTTCACAGATGGGCAAATTTAATCAAGAGGTTTAACTTGCTAAAGTCAAACAAAAGGGTAAAGCCAGGACTCAAACCCAAATCTAACTCTAAAGACTACACACTTTACCATTATGCCATAATGGAGTTTTCAAATTTAAGGGTGCATCAAAATCACCTGGAGGACTCAATAAAACACAGGCAGATCCTGGTATGTCTGGGGCATAGTCTAAGAACTTGCCTAATTAACAAGTTGGTAGGTGATGCTGCTGCTGCTGCTTCTGCTCAGAGGACCACACTTTGAGTAACAATGACATTCATTCTATTTATGAAGGGCCTACTATGTGCCAGAAGCAGAGCATCCCATGTTTTAGACCCTAAAGAAATAATGGAGAATAAAACAAAATTCAAATGGTATACACCTGTAATTCCAGTGGTTTAACTTGCTAAAGTCAAACAAAAGGGTAAAGCCAGGAATCAAGTGGTTTGGGAGGCTAAGGCAGGAGGATCGCAAGTTCAAGCCAGCCTCAGCAATTTAGTGAGGCCCTACACAACTTGGGGAGACCCTGTCTTTAAATAAAATACAAAAAAGGGCTGGGGATGTGGCTCAGTGGTTAAGTGCTCCTGGGTTCAATCTCTGATACAAAAAAAAAAAAAGAAAGAAAAATTCATGCCCTCATAGATCTTACATGCTTATTAGAAAATCTGACAACAAAGAAACAATATGTTAAAAAAATATAATGTCAGGTAATAAATATTATGACACCCCCGAAACAACAACAACCAAAAAACCAAGCCATGTAAGGAGGAAGGAAGTGAAGAATACAACTTTTGATAAGGTGGACAGATAAGAACTTTCTGGAATGGTACTTAGGCAGAAAACTCAATGAAGTGAGGGAGAGAGTAGGAGAATTTCCTGAAAACCATTCCAAGCAGAGGTAAGGAACAACAAAAAGGCCATCATAGCAAGGGGTCAGGTTGTACACAGCACTTGAAGCTATGCTAGACTTTGACTATTATTCTGAATGATAAGAATATCAGAATGTTACCAAAGATCCAAATTTAATTATTATGAAAGTCTTACCTATTATATAGTATGGCTCGTGCAGAAGATTCCAATAAACTTAATGGCACTTGCAGTTTTATAACTGGAAAGACCTTTGGCTGTTCAAAAGTATTTCCAAAAAGATCCAAATACTCAAGGGATAGGTTTTTAAATTCACATGGCAAAAATGAAAGCTTATTTCTAGCTGCTGACAAAAAACGAAGGTTTGCTAGCTGTCCTATCTTGAAAGGAAACTGAATCAATTCATTATCATCAAGTTTTAAATCTGTAAGTTCTCGCAGCTGGCAAAACTGCACAGGGAGTACCTTGATTTTGTTTTTGCTGAGATCCAAACTCCGAAGTGACTTTTGGAGTGTAGACTGACACAAGGCCACACTAAATGACTCCAAGTGATTGTCATTCAGGTTAAGTTCTTGAAGGTGCATGAGGTCTCCAATTGTCGCTGGAAGCTTTTTTATGTGGTTGTGACTCAAGTCCAACTTCCTAAGGTTTTTTAAACAAAGCATACGCATGTCAACTCGAACAAGCCCGCAATAAGAAACCTGAAGGTGTTCCAGAGAATATGGAAAGTTCTTGCTTAGAGGATAGTCCTTTTTGGAAGTGATAACCATTTTTGTTTTAAATTTTTCAAATTCTGATGTTTTCACTGGTGTGAGTGTGGAAAGTGATGCGTTGATATCACAGCCTTTATGAACCAGTCTCACAGCTGAAAGGAAACTCTTCAAACTGCCAGAATTGGCCTGAATAAATAAAAAAGTTATAAGATCATAAATTCATTTTTAGATAACACATATGCTAGTTCTTCCCATAACAAATCCTGCATTTATATATGAAAGTCACACATTATTTTATTGAAATTGGCTGTACAAAATATTTTTTTTAGTATTTTATTTGGTCTAAATTTCAATTTTAAAAGTTTCTGAAAAAATTTGAGAATTATATTTAGCATAAACAGTCTAAATAAAACTATTCAAAGGGAGAATTGTTAAGAGTATAAAAATGAGATAGGCCATGCTTACGTATGTAATGCAAAATGCTCAGGATGCCATTCACAGATACTAGGAGTTGAACAAAGAGATGGCTCTTCTCAAAAACAACAAAGTAGCTGGGCACAGTGGTGCATACCTATAATCTCAGAGGTTCCAGAGGCTGAGGCAGGAGGATCAAAAGTTCAAATTTAGTTCAACCATTTAGCGATGCCTTAAGCAACTTAGCGAGAACCTGTCTCTAAATAAAATACAAAAACAGGGCTGGGGATGTGGCTAAGGGTTAGAAAATACAAAAGGTAGAGATCCAGCTGGAGAGAATGAGAAATCACTTATAAAGTGGCATTTGAATTCAATCATCAATAAAAATAGCTAATACTTATAGGATATTTTAGAAGTTTCCTAAAATTTATAAGTGAGGGACAAATGAACTTTGAAAAACTATGTATTCCTATTTTGTGGGAATGTGGGAGTTGTGTAGAATATTGGAAATATAATATAGTATTAGGATACATTGTGAATGAGCTTGGATATCAAGACAAGGAGGGAATGATCAAGCTGTGGGAAATTGCTGAAGAATTTTGAGCAGGAGCCAGGCATGGGGGTGTACATCTGTAATCCCAGCTACTTGGAAGACTGAGGCAGGAGGATCATAAGTTTGAGAAGCCTAAGCAACCTGGCAAGACCTTGTCTCAAAAAACAAAAAGGGCTGGGGCTACAGTTCTGGGTAAAGCGTCTCTGGGTTCAATCTACAGAATCAATCAATCTATACATCAATCTATCCATTCATCAATCAGTCAGGCTAGGAATGTAGCTCAGTGGCAGAGTGTTTACTTTAGTTTGCAGAGGGCCCTGGGTTTGATCTCTAGCTCTGTGGGGAAAAAAAAAAAGTTGAGTAAGATATTGCTCTTACTCTCTGGGAAGGAGAAAGAAGGGGTGAGAGATGGCAAAGAAAATAGGTTTTAAAACATTTTTAATGGTTTAGTTACTTTAAAAATGATTATAGTAAATAAAACACAAAAGAGATGGTTCTCGTTGCATTTTACCCCCCTTTTAAAATCAAATTTGTTTGGTGGTACTGGGGATTGAACCCAGGGACATGCTTCCACTGAGCTACACCCTCAGCCCTTTTAAATTTTTATTTTTTAATTTTTCAGACAGGGTTGTGATGGCCTCAAACTTGCAATCTTCCTGTCTCAGCTCCCAAGTCATGAGCCACTGGGATTATAGGCATGTGCCACAGTACTCAGCTTAAAATGAAATTTGTAACATGAGGTTTAGGTGGCAAAAATGCAGTCCTGTGCTACTTGCCATTACAGTTCCAATTTAAGAACACTATCTATACTGGGCACAGAGGCAAACCTACTTTTCCTCCTTGTCTTTGGAGCCTCCCTAAGGCAGCCTCTGCTCTCTCCTAAGGCAAAAAATACACACAAGCATATCTGGGAAGCTGCCTCTTCAACATACCTGCAAGAATCCTCCCTTACTTAGCTATGTGAGATATCAGAATGCTGGAATAGCTTTCTTCTTTAAAGAAAACAGAGTCAAGCAACCTAACCTGTTTTCAATACCATACCTTACTTAGACAGATATCAACAGGAGGCTCCTTTAACCGGATAGTAGCTTTCCCTTCATCTGCAAATTTGGTGAAGAACTGCTCAATGTTTTCCTTTAGCTGCTTAAAATCAATGGGGAAAAAAGGACAAAAATAGTATTGTTATTCAATAATTCTTACTACAACTAGAATGTACCAGTTACTTTACCATGTTTTGATTGGGCTTTTAGTCCTTAAGTCTGGGTGTTTTACAGTTGCCTCCCACTAGGTTATAAAAGAATTCCATGACAGGTGAAATTGAGTCTTTTTTATTTCTGTATTCCCAGAGCTAGAACAGTAACTGACACATAATGAGTACTCAACAAATTTTCACGATTGATGTCACATTTGCTTTAGACTTCAACAACTATTTATTGAGAAGCCACTATGTACCTCATACTATGATACAGGCTGAGACATAGTAGTGAATAAGACTGACATGGCAACTACACTTAGAGTTGACAGTATGATATGACAGTTTTAAAAAGTAATTATAAGCATGACAAATATATCGTGTAGGCTGCTATAATCTTGGCAAGGAAATCTTACATAGTCTATAGGAAGGTGACCTTAAAGGTGAGATTAGAAGTATTTGGGTGATGTTGAGCAACAGATGCAAGGAAAATGGATGGAACAGCATTCCTAGGAGGAAAAAGGTAAAGCCTGAGGAAAAGGAAAGCTTGACAACTATGAGGAACTGAAAGAAGGTAATTCAAGATGGTGGAGAGGTCTGGAGAAAAGGCAGAAGAGTATGGAAGGATAAGAAGAAATCAGACAATGAAAGACTTTGTAATGTATATTAAGAATTTTAGACTTTACCCTAAGAATAATGAAATCCACTGTGGGTTTTTTTTCTTCTTCTTCTTTTGGCAGGCGGGGATGCAGGGGAGTATACAGGATTGAACTCAGAAGTGCTTAACCACTGAGCCACATCTCCAGACCTTTTTTGTATTTTATTTAGAGTCAGGGTCTTGCTAAATTGCTGAGGCTGGCTTTGAACTGGTGATCTTCCTGCCTTAGCTTCCCCAGCTGCTGGAATTACAGGTGTGCACCACCATGCCCAGCCTAATGAAGGCTTTTAAAATAAGAAACATGATCAAATCTCTTATTTTTAAAAATTCCCTTAACTGCAGGGTAAAGCCTGAACTATGAGGAACAAGAGAATGGGACAGAGGAGGGACAATGGAAGAAGGAAGGAGAGCCTTTTAAGAGACTAGCCAGGAAAGTGATAGTTCAGAGCTGGGATGAAAAATGCTTAGGAAGTAGAATTCAAAGGATTCAATGATATAATGGATATAGGGAGGCAAAAACTTTAAGGTTTCTGGATGGTAGTGCTATTTAATGAGTTGTAGAACACTGACAAAGGCAGGTTTAGGGTGACAAGAAAAATTAATTTCTAGATATTTTGAATTGAAAATTTGAAACATATTCAAGTAAGATCTCCAGTAGGTAGTAGATTTGAACTCACAGTTAAGGAAAGAACTAGCTAAGATACAGGTTTAGTCAGATGGATGGTAGCTTGTCACAACGCAGGAAAGTAAAATGTCCCACAGTTAGTACTAATGTCTATTCTTCATGGCCCAGGTATGGCATTACCTTAATTCATCCAGCCAATGTTTATTGAACACCTACTAGGTTCTGAGTACTATTGTACCATATCTGCCAAACCTTCTCAAGCTCCTGTAATCAGAATTCATCTCTCTTCTTTTTAATAGTTTAGTAATAGCACTTATTATAGCCCATCTTGTATTATAAGTAGTGGCTTCTGTTTCTCCCTATGATTAAGTCAAGTTTCTTATCTCACAGTTTCTAGCATTGCACCCTGCACACAATAAGTCTTCAACTAAAGATTTACAACAAAATTTGGTTAGGATTCTGACCAGCTTGTCTATTAATGCAGCAAAAATTTAAGAAGGGAGAGTACAGGGGCTAGGATTGTGGCTCAGTGGTAGAGTGTTTGGCACGAATGGGGCATTGGATTCAATTCTCAGCACCACATACAAACAAATTTAATAAAAGTCTATTGACAACTTAAAAAAAAGTACATTATGAGTTTTTTAAAGAGACAATACCTACACTGGGCATGAAAAAGGTCAGTTTTGGGGAACTTAATCGTGGAGAAAAAGAGAGGCCCAATTCTAGTTACAAGTTTCCTTCTGACATTTAATGGTTCTCTGAACTATAACATGTTGAGTAATTTCTAAATTCTTTCAATTTTTCAAAAAAAAAAATTGCAAGAAGTGATTCCATCAAAATTTAGACTTTCAGCTACTTACAGCAAACATTAGGTGGTTATGATAGTAACACTATTTTTCCTCAACTAAGTATTCACTGTGGAATATAATATGTAAGGAAAAATAATCCTAGAAATTGTATAATACCCAAAGTTAGAAGCAAGGTGGATGATGAATTGTTTGCTTGGTTTTATTTGTAATAGCTATGAAAATATTCTGTTTTCACAAAATAATATAGTGCCTGGTAATAGAAGAAACGGAATTTTTATAAAGAAATCTATATTTGAAAGTTTTGAAACTTCAACTTCTAACAGCTTCTAGAGTTTGTCACAGCTCTACAGAAAAGATCTGGGCCTAAGAAATCAGGTCAAACATTAAAAAAGAGGGAACGGGGACATTATAACCAATAACTTACATAAAAATATGAAAATGCAACCCAAAGCACTACTGTACAGTTTTACTATTGTACTAATTGGGCCTACTGACTTTGGATGCTATTCATTATCTCTTAAAGGCGGCTGTTTAAAAAGAAGTTGGGAAAAACACAATTTACCATATAAAAGTGCAGTTACTTCACTGTTCCCTCAAATTAGCTGCTTCACTTGCAGTTGTTTCACGCAGTGACATTTTAGAGGATTTAAAAGGGCGGGGTTGCTTTCTACTACTGAATAACGACGACGTAAATTCAGCCACAGAAATGGGCAAGAAAAACAACGAAAAGGTGCATTCTCAGAAGTTTTCGGGCGGGTAAGTAGCCCCACAAGACTGTAGGCCTGGGTGGTGGTGGGACAAAGGGGCCGGGCCGAGCTCCCCAAAGCGGAAGCGGGTTCCGGAACCGCCGATGCGGCGGTTGATCTGAGACTCAGCGCGCGCCTGACTCCCCTGGCATGCCTGCCCGCTCCATCTGCACTCACTTCATAGCGGGTCCCGCGCTTGTCCTTCATGGTAGAGATTAGTAGGCAGGCGGGGCGCGGGCTGCCAGGCTCGCCCCTCGCGCGGGGCCGCAGCTGACTCCCGGGCGTCTGCTGACAAAGGCTCAGTATAGCTCGGACACCCTTGCCTCGGTTCCTGAGCCCCAAGGCCGGCAAGTGCCGGCTGATCACCTCCACCTCGCAGTGCAGCTTCATCTCGCCCTGGCGGCGGCATCAATCAAGTCACTCCGCTTTAAAACTTCCTCCTTCCCGCCACGCCGCGCCCGCCGGGGTCCTAGAGCAGGAAGGCTGCCCGCGGATCCGCCTGTCGTTGGACGAGCCGACAGCACTGGGTTTAAGCGTCCAGCGCTAGCCGCGTCCACTCTCTTTGTCCAGCAGAGCCCTTCCTGTGGTCGCCGGTCAGGGGAGCGCCGTCATCGGCCTTCTCAGGACCTGGCTCGCGCTTTCGAAACCGGCGGCAGGCGAGGGCGCAACGTCCTCTCTCACGAGAGGTGCAGTTGGCTGCCGTGGCTGTTATTGTTTGGTACCGATTCCTACAGTCTCCACGGTTGACCGCTGAGTTTCCCAAAGCTAGGCAGGCATCCCTCTGTTTATGGGGAAATTACGAGCTGCCCCAGAAGCCAGCGAGGGCGCGGCATTTCCTGGGGAGGACGGGCTGGCGTTTTGGTGGCCCACTTTAGTTAGAATCCGACACCTGTCAATTCAGAGCGAAGCTTTAAATGACAGTATTTGACTTGGCAATTCCGGTTAAACAAATCTTGCTTTGCCACGGAGGGTGGGTTGAATGCAGTGATTGACTTGGCTGCATCCGAGACTAGGAAAGATCGTCCAGACCCCAGGTTCCCTTCCCACTCCTTATTCCTTTATTGAGCCCCTGGAAGGGCGCGGACTGAGATGTGGAAGGCGCGTGGGCCACAGACTTTAAGAGGCCATAGTCTGGGGTCGTAGTCTGGCTACCTTAAGGTTTGCGCTCCGGGAGCCTCCCTTCCCTTCTCTCACTTCTGGCCTGGTATTAAACATTCTATTTTGTGTAAGTTGTAGTTTGGTAATTGTGAATTCGCGTTCTGAAATATCAGTTTTTCAGTTAAACTGTGACGATTTCATGATTCGTCCTTAAATGAGCATTTCTGTTTACATACAATAATTGAGCCTAAAGTGTTACCTGTGGATTCTGCATTCTGAAAATAGTACTTGGTTCAGGGAAAATAAGGATTAAGACAATAAATTACCACCACCCTCCATTTAGTACATGTACACCTAGTAGAGCATTGAAACTATTCATTGTTTAGCAACATTAATCTCATAAAAACGGGGAAAACTAAAATGATACCATAGAATTTTCAGACAGCCTTTGTGGGAGTTGTCTTATTTTTGTTCTTTGAATGGATAATAACAAAAGAAAATAATAAAACACCAGCCTTAAGGGAATATTACATTAAATATACTCTGAACCTGTAGGTACAGTTGGGAGCCAGGAACATCTTAAAACTTGTAAAAGCCATAGTAATTTTAATTAAATAGATTAGAAATGAATAAAAATTGATAGACCCAGCCTAATTCCCTCTTAAGATTGGGAGCCATCCCATCACAAAGGCATGAAAAGTTAATTTCGGCTTTACTATAAATTACTGTGTTTTCTAAACTTGCTTGGAATGCCTGCCTGTGCCTTGAACTCACCCATGCCTGGCTTTCCCTGACCAGATAACAACCCTCTCTGAAACTCTAGTGGAGCCTCATTAATTCTGATGTTGAGATCTAAATTTACTCCCTAAGTGCTGGACCATTAACCTACTACCTGCCTTTGTGTTATGCTTGTCAAAATTCTGTTATCTGTAAGTTCTTAAGACACCCTCCCTTTTTGCAACTTTCTGTGCTATAAAGCTGTGCTCCTAGAGAGATGCCATGCTGTCTTAAATTCCCACGGGTTTTGGGAAAGACAGCCCTGGCCAGTCTTTTCTTTGCATCATGGTTTAACAAAAATAAAGATTTTTTTTTAAAGCCTCCATGTTTTATTTGGTGTCACTTATGTTCCTAAAGCATGAATTCAGTAAATAAATGTTAAATAGTTTAAATATATGCAAATCACATAACAGTTCAATGGTGATGTTAGAGAGGAACAGTGGCATAGAGCTACCAATTATCTTCTTGTCAGATTTTCAAAAGAAATGTGGGATTGCAAAATTTTGAAAAATAAGATTATCTTATTAAGTAAATTTAAATAAGATAATATTTGGAAATAAAGTAAACATCAGTTTTTGAGACCTCATTCTTCTTTTCTACATCTTCCCCTTAGTCCACTTAGTTTTTAATAGTTGAAATACTTGGATCTGACATTCTAGAGTATCCCCAAAGTTTTTTTTTTCCTTAGTGGGCTATTGGTGAAGCAGAGGATTCTATTGATACTGCGGGTTATCGGTGATGAGTCTTACTTCCCCACATGTTGAAGTTTGAACATTAGAGAAGCACCCTGAGGCAAGCATATAAAGCAGGGTTTATTTAAAAAGGGGTAACACAGACTTGTCCCAAGAGGGAGAAGGGTATCCTGGTGTCTTGAGAAGCAAGGTGTTCTACCCTTCTTATATGTCCTAGGCTTCCTTTGTTCTCCTGCCTTTTCCCCCTTACAAGACTAAGCCCAGGAATGCTGGTGGGAGGGCCAAAAGGTGGGAAACAGGTGGGCTGAAGGGGGAAGGGCAGGGTGGAGTAGCCAAAGACACGTGAACAACCTTATAGCTCCCTCTAGGGAGGAGGAATTCCTGGGACCCGTTACCTTGGCTACTGGTTGGAGCAGGGGCAGGTTCTTGATAAGATCCCTCAGGATCAGTCTCTAACTTCCCAGACTCACTCAAAATTGGCCTCCTTGATGAGACCTGACTTGATTCACTATCTACACTGACTGCCTGTCTAATTCAGGCTTCACTATGAACACCTATTCACACTTTTTTCTCTTTACCATCATACTTATGAAAACTGCCCTTTGATCTTTTCTAACCTCAATTAGCTCAAGCTAGATTCCATTGTAGGCTGTCTGAAATGGAAATGCAGAGTTAAATATTAGGCTTCAAGTTTTATTTTTAAATTTTTATTTTTATTTTTGCAAAAGGAATAAAATAACATGTAGATTTGTTTTCCTTCTGTAAAATTAGTTGTTCTTTCTGGCCTGAATACCACATTCATTCCCTCCCTTGTTACTGGGGGAAAACCCAAATAAACCACTAGCTTCATTCGTGCTTAGTTGAATTTAAAATAACTAATTTTGGAAGTCACACAGCTGGATCCTCTCTATTAACTTTGCTGTAAATAACACCTCTGATATGTGGCTTATAATTAGAATGGTTGGCCAGTTTTGCTAATAACACTTCCACCAGGCGACCAGCACACTGGTTTCATTAAAGAGGTTCGTGGCATAAAAGTTAACTAGTGAGATCAAAATAAAACACACAAACTCAATTACCTTTTTCTATGACCAGGTCCTAGATGGCTCTCACCTCTCTGGCTTACACCTCGAACCACCCGGTAGGGCAGCAAGTCTTACTCAGGGCTAGCAGGAGCGAGAGAGAGAGAGAGAGAGAGAGAGAGAGAGAGAGAGAGAGAACACCAGGGAGTGGCCTTTTATTGGGGAACAAGAAATTCAGGGGAAAATTCCATCCAATGAAGGTCGAGGGGGGCAGCATTCCAAGGTCAGGGTCAGTGATTAGCCTCAGGGTCAGTGGTCAGTCACACCCCCACATGGACAGGCTCTCGAACCTGGAGAGGGTGGGGAAAGCTCCGACACAGTTTAGCCAGAGCGCCTCACACCCAATCCGGGAGGTGCCCAATCACGTGCAAGAATGGTTCCCCACAAACACTAACTCTTTACTTGGGCCTGCAGATGTCAGATGGGTAACTGGAATGGGATGTCTTCATCTTATGTCTGTCTCCTTTATTGCCTCAACCTTAAAGTCAGAGTCTACTCAGCTCTGTATGCAGACTTGTTAACAAATAGACACCTGAACATTAAACCTCTAGTGCTCCCTTGCTCTGATGATACTCTTTGATCATATCTTGTAGGTTGTATTTCTGTAATAATTTCCTAATGAATACATTTCCATTTTCAGAGCCCTTCAATTCAGAGCTGTATTCTCTGCAGAACTATTGCTAAACTTACCTGTTTTTTTTTTGTTGTTGTTGTTGTTTGTTTTTTTGGTATCAGGAATTGAACTTGGGGGTATTTAACCACCAAGCCACATCTCCAGCCCTTTTTTATATTTTATTAGAGATAGGGTCTCACTAAGTTACTTAGGGCCTTGCTCAGTTACTGAGGCTGACTTTGAACTCGAGATCCTCCTGCCTCAGTTTCCCAAGTCACTGGGATTATAGGCATGTGCAGCCATACCTGGCTTATCTGATCTTCTTTCTTCAATATATTTGTTCAAACATTTAAATTTTTTTTAAATTTTTTTTTAAAAGAGAGAGTGAGAGAGAGAATTTTAATATTTATTTTTTAGTTATTGGTGGACACAACATCTTTGTTTTTTTGTATGTGGTGCTGAGGATCGAACCCGGGCCGCACGCATGCCAGGCGAGCGCGCTACCACTTGAGCCACATCCCCAGCCCCTGTTCAAATATTTAATATTTATGTGTTCTTGCCTATATCAGCCCCTATACTAGATGTTTAGGAGGTAAAAATGAATTTATAGTATGTATGGAAAGACAAATAAGCCAACAATCAAACTATAATGGAACATATTTTAGGTGAGGTCTTAGAGGAGTATAAAAGTAGCCAGATGAGGAAAACTTGAATAGCTTGAAAGTTTTGGAGTACTATTGAATATTTTACAATGGGTGATAAAATTCAGATTTGTAGCCCGACATTAGTGGCACACCATGCTTGACTGACCATCTTTTTATAAAAACATTTTTTTTTTTAGTTGTAGATGGACAATACCTTTATTTATTTATTTTTTTTATGTAGTGCTGAGGATCGAACCCAGTGCCCTCCACATGTGAGGCAAGCACTCTACCACAGAGCTATCGCCCCAATCCCTTGACTGATCATCCTAACAATTTTGTTGTCCTATAGGATTTGGGGAGGATGTCTGGGTTACTTGGGCAAAATTATGATTAAGATCACTGTCCTCTTGTCAAACTGGATTCCTACAGGTGAGAAAAGCCAAACAGGAGGCATTAGAGATGCTTCTACCTGGGAAAATAGTAAATTAAAAACACATTGCATCCCTGGAGGGACTGCAGAAACTAGTGCAATAAAGGACTTGAAAAATACAGAGGTGGTGATTCCTACTACATCTTTATTACACCTTTATTTGGCCTGTGCAGAAAATAAATGAATCATGGAGACTGAAAGTGGTTTAATCAGGTGGTAACTCCAAAGGCAGCTGCTTTCAAAGGCAGGTGGTGACTCCAAAAGCAGATGTGATTTCATTGCTTGAACAAATGATACTTATTATGCTTGTAAGTAAATTACAACAAAAAAACTTGGTATGCAACTATTGATCTGGTGAATTCTTTTTTTCTCCATATCTGCCCATAAAGCCCATTAGAAGCACTTGTTTTCATCTAGAAAGTCCAGCAATACATTTTTACTGTCCTCTCTCAGAGTATGTTAACTCTCCAGTCTTGTCAGAATTTAGTTCACAGGGATCTTGATCACTTTTCTCTTCAGTAAGATATCACACTGGTCCATTGCATTGGTGACATTATATTGATTAGACCTAGTGAGTGTGAAGGAGTAAATACTCTGGACTTACTGGGCAAGACATTTTTGTCTCAAAGAGTAGGAAAGAAATGCAACTAAAATTCAGTAGTCTTTTATATCACTGAAATTTCTAGACGTCCAATCTAGACCTATGGGGTAGATTGAGATATTCCTTCTAAAATAAAACATATATTATTGCATATAGATCCTTCTTTAATCAAGAAATACCTACTAGGGGCTGAGGATATAGCTCAGTTGGTAGAGTGCTTGCCTCACATGCTCAAAGCCCTAGCACCACACACACACACACACACACACACACACACACACACGCATTCATACACACAAACAAAACAAAAACAAAACAAAACAAAACCCAGAAACCTACTAGGATTTTAAGGCAACACAATCTTCATTTGACTGTGTTATTCTGGTCTATCTACTGAGTGACCTGAAGAGCTTGAGAACCTATACATTTCTCCCCTGAAAAATCACATACAGGGCTGGGGATATAGCTCAGTTGGTAGAGTGCTTGCCTTGCATGCCCCAGCAACACACACACACACACACACACACACACACACACACACACAATCACATATATTATCAGAAAGCTCAACCCTAAGTTTATCACTTGTCTTTTCTTCTGAGAGGCAAGTGTTGCCCATACTCTTTCTTTGAGGTTCACTCCTTTCTGTCCTGAAATAAATATTTTCTTGTGCCTCACCTTCTGATGCATGCTGAAATTCTTTTCCAAAGTAACCATCAAAAACCTGCCTGGGCTAAGTTGAGGTCTCTTTCTCCTTTGGAGGGAACTCCTCAGACCCTGTCCAGTGATGGGAAATTATAACAACCTGATCTAGGCAGGATAACCCAGACCCTTCAGAAATAAAGTTTTGGATCATCCTCCAAGTTAAAGAACCATGACCCACTGATGAAGGCAAAGGGACTACAGAATGGGTGATAGACAAAAATACTAGTTACGATCATGTGACTCATTACAGAACAAAGTACTATAATTATTAAGAACTCCTTTGTCTGTATATATACATATATTAAGCAAATATCTTTGTTTTTATTCCTCTCATCACTTTACCATGTATCATAAGTTATACTGACTTTATACCAGTATTTAAGTATTGTTAATTTATATCATAGTATTTAAGTTATGGGATCCTCAGAGAAGATTAACATAACTCAAGGACTTTACTTCCTCTTCTGGAAAGGGGATTAATGCATTTTAAGTTGTATGAAGGATAATTATGTTAGGTAGGGCTACTATCTTGGTATTTTCCTTATTTGAGACTAAGTATGGTTTTAGGAGATGCATGTGAGTGTCAGGTCAACAAAAGGTGAACTTGTGATGTTTAGTTTTAGGTGTCAGTTTGACTGGATTAAGGACAAACTAGAGCACTGTTAAAGCATTATTTCTGGACATTTCTGTGAAGGTATTTTTGAAAGAGATTGGCATGTGAGTTGTTGGGCTGAGTGGGGAAGATCTGTTCTTAATAATGGTAGGCATCATCTAATTAGCTGGGAGCCTGAACAGAACAAAAAAGGAGAGGAAAAGATTTTCTTTTTTTCCTCCTGGGGCTGGAACACTTTTTTCTTCTTCCCATGGACATCTGAACTCCAGGATTTCCAGCATTTGGACTTCAGGACTTACATCAGTGACTCCTTGGGTTCTCAGGCCTTCTTCCTCAGACTGAGAGTTGCACCATTAGCTTCCCTGGTTCTGAGGTCTTTGGACTTGACTTATATGTTACCAGAATCCCAGGGTCTCCAACTTGCGGATGGCATAAGTCACAAGTTTCTTAGCCTCCATAATTATGTGAACCAATTCTCCTAATAAATTCCCTCTCATAAACCCATCTATATAATGTCTATATATCCTACTGGTTTTGTCCCTCTGGAGAACCCTAATAAATTATGTGCATGTGTGTGTATGTACACACATATATGTATATGTACACACAAATATATATATATCTTTATTTATACATAAAGAAATAAGAATCTAGGATAGTGGTGAACAAAATAGCTTTGAAACAAATATGAAGGTCAAAGTTTTTTTCTTTTCTTGCATATAAACTACAGAATTAGCAAGCTATTAAGAGAGTGGGCTTTGGACTCAAAGAAGTTCCCAGATAAAGATATATGGCTGGCTTATAAACATAGGAAAACATTTTCTGCCTTATCAAAAATCAAATTGAAATAGTGCTTCCCATTTCTAGGCTATGAGAAAGACAAATATGAGAAGTTTGTTAGTTCACACTACTGGGAGACTACAGGAAAACAGGCACTCTATAGGTAGGAGTTTGATTTATTATAATTTCTATGGGGCAAGCTGTATATATATGCCTGTGTTCTTTGGCATCACTTCCAGAATTTTTACTTATAGACTTGAAAAATACAGAGGTGGTGATTTTTCTATATATTTATATCTAGATAGCTACTTTATAAGACATGATTTTACATACATTCTTTGTAAGTCTAATTTCAGGCTGGTACAGTGGCACAGACTTGTAATCCTAGTGACTCAGGAGGCTGAAGCAGGAGAATCCTAAGTCTGAGTGCAGCCTCAGTAACTTAAATAGGCCCTACGCAATTAGCAAGACCCTGTCTCAAAATAAAAAGGGCTGGGGATGTGGCTCAGTGGTAAAGTAAAAGCACACCTGATTTAAATTCCAGTACCAAAAAAAAAAAAAAAAAAAAGGAAAAGAAAGAAAAAGTCTTATGTTTAATAGTATTTCTGTATCTATATCCATTTCAGCAAATGTTAATATTTTAATCAACTATTTATTTTAAGTAAAACATACATACATTAGATATATTTTTAACCCTGGGCCCCTATTTCTACCTGCAAACTAAGAAACCATGTGTTTTAAGTATTCCACTGAATGACTGGGGGTGTGCCTCAGTGGTAGAGTGTTACCTAGCATGTATGAGACCCCAGGTGTGTGTGTGTGTATGTGTGTGTGTGTGTATTACTTGTAATTACATGTATATATTGCATTTCTTTTCATTTACATGGTATATCTAATGCTTCTCACAAACAAATAGACAAAGCATCAGAAAGACGTAAAAATTATGGAGAAATATAAGAAAAATGAAGGAATGAAGGTGAATTCAAACCTCCTTGGGTGAACATTTCTTTGCATACTTTAACTTATGTCCATATACACAAAAATTCAGTCAAGTGCATTTAGAGATCAGATACATTATGGGCCATAAACTTGAATAATATTTTCTGGAATGGTGTGGGTGTATTTCTTGGAGAAAGGTGTCAACGGCCCCCCCCCAAAAAAAAAACCCAAACCAAACATCAACCCAAAATTCAATAACTACCACCAAACAACTGAAAATGTATTCAGTTTATTAGAACTTAAAGAAGCTCCTATCTTTGAATCCTAGTTAGTCGAGTTTAAGTTGTTTTAAAAATTCACGCCAGTAGGTGTCAGTGCTGAGTCGAGGTAAAAATTCTTATTTTAAATGTAAAATGGTAATGAAGAAATGGAAAAGTTTCAATCAATAAAGTCAATAAAGATACTATAACGTAAAAAGTTTCTTAAGGACTGAAATTCTACTTCATGAAAATTTAAAAGAGACGGGGTCTCGCTATGTTGCCCAGGCTGGAGTGCAGTGGCTATTCACAGGCGCGATCCCACTACTGATCAGCACGGGAGTTTTGACCTGCTCCGTTTCCGACCTGGGCCGGTTCACCCCTCCTTAGGCAACCTGGTGGCCCCCCGCTCCCGGGAGGTCACCATATTGATGCCGAACTTAGTGCGGACACCCGATCGGCATAGCGCACTACAGCCCAGAACTCCTGGGCTCAAGCGATCCTCCTGCCTCAGCCTCCCGAGTAGCTGGGACTACAGGCGCGCGCCACCGCGCCCGGCGATCAGACGCGGCGCAAAAGGAGATTATAGAGTTTGAGCGGTGGTGACGTCATCAACCGCGCCCGCCTAGAATGTTTAAAGAGAAACTTTTGGCCAAACAGCATTGCCACACTGCGCACGCGTCACTTTCAACAATGCATTCTGGGTAAGCTGTGTCCTGCCAAAAAAAAAAAAAAAAAACCCTGAAGAGCGCATGCGTGCCCGAGCTCGCTCCTTTTGCCTCATTGCACCCTTGAAAGCAAGATGGGTCATCAACAGCTCTATTGGAGCCACCCGCGAAAATTTGGCCAGGGTTCTCGCTCTTGGTAAGAAATAGGTTGTGGTTTGAGGGACGGGTTGCTTTGGATCAGCAGGCTGCTGATAAACCCCAGGTAGAGGAATCCGCGAGCAGCGCTTGGGCTAGACCGACTCCGAGCTTCTGCCGACGCCATTATGTGCTGGCGATGCGGCCGCGCTGGTGGCGGAGCGGGTGGTGGCCCTCAGAGTGCGGAATCGTAACTTTTTTTGACCTACAAAAAATGCTCTTTTTTCTTTTATAGCCGCGTGTGTTCAAACCGGCACGGTCTGATCCGGAAATACGGCCTCAACATGTGCCGGCAGTGTTTCCGTCAGTACGCGAAGGATATAGGCTTCATTAAGGTACGCGTCCCCGGACGCCGACTCCATGTTTCTGAGCTGAGAATGTGGTGGTAGTTCCTTAGTGAGATGAGCCCTAGGCTCTGTTCCTGCTTTAGGTAGGAGGGTTTCTGGTGGAGTTTGGTGCTTATCGGCCATATAAAGTACCCAGACGTGTTTTAATCGAATGTGTGTTAATCACCCCGAATGCTTTATACCTTTTTACGCTGGACTGACTGACCCGTAAGGTTGGAGGCCAGACAGACTTTGTAAGAGTGAGCAAGCAACTACTGAAGGTCTCTCATTTAATAGTTGTATGGCCTTGATCAAGTTAAACATAGATTCTGTGTTGGTGTGTTTAGCGGATATAAGTTGTTGGTGTGAGATCTGTGGTGCAGCAGAGATATAAAGTTGTTTCTAAACTCAAGACTTACAGTGTTGACCAAATAGGTTATCACTCTATGCCTAGTGTTACAGTGTAGAAGTTCAGATAACTCAGTAGGACCACGTATGTCACCAGTGAAAATGAAGCGGGGGTTGGGGATGTAGCCCTGTGTTGAAACTTACCCAGCATGCTCAAGGCACTGGGTTCCATACTGTAAAAAAAACCAAAACGTAATGAGAGAATGAACTAGCTCACCTACTTGCTCTGTGACCAAGTTTATCAACAGCCAAAATGAGCTGTATATTTACAGTAATAATCGTCCGGATCATTTTTTTTTTTTTTGGTAGTGTTTTGTATTGGGAAATATTTCTTTGAGGGAAGGAATGAGAATACTAGTACTAAAAACCACAGTCTGAGGCAAAGTGTATGGAGTAGCTTGTAGTAAATATTTGGTAAAGTGATTGCTTAGATTAAACAAGGTAAATCTTGGTAATTCATTCAGGTAGGCTGTATTTCCAGTTAAGTATTCTGTGAGGAGCCATTTTTTTGTATCAGGTTAAGATTTAAAGCATTTAAAAATAATTTCCTGTGTGCTTTCTTTTCAGTTGGACTAAGTGATCTTCCTTGAATGGATTACCCAAGACAGCCATCCAGTGAAGGAGAACATGCTCACTCTTTGTACATAAAATAAAAGTTCTAAAAAACTTCCAAAAATGTGTTTTAATGTGATTAGTATTGTTAATTGGTTGTAGAAATCTCTTCCAAAATTTTTTAAGGTGTATTATTTTTTATGAGTTGTGTGAAAGCATACTGAACTTGATAAAAAGTTTGTTTTTATTCTTTGAAAAACATGTTTCATTGAGACAAATAGTCTCAAATAATTGACTTACTGCAGGGAGCTGGAAATGAAAAACTGAAAAGTGATTTTGGGAAAGAAGGTCACAAACCTGCATTTGCCACAGGTTTTAGTCCTATTTTTAAGGTCATTTCATAGATGAAAGCTTGTTAAATTATATATTTGTATGTTGAAAGGAGCAGTGAGTAATTTGTTAATGTGTACAGATACATGGTTGAAGAAAGGAATAATCTTGGAGAATTTTAATGGGTGAGGGTGCCCGTTGTAATGGTGTTGAAGGCATTTACTGAGGACTCAAAGATGAAGGGTAGAGATTGTGTAGGTGAGGATTCTGGGAATGAAAGTAGGCTCTTACTGAAAGTTGTCTTTGGACTTGGCAAAAGAAAGTGTCGGTACCTGGGATCTGATTAGAAATGGAAAGTCTTATCTACTTAATCTAAACTTGAACAGGAGCCTATATATGCTTGCCTGCATGGGGCTAGGCTAATAGCTTGTTAGTCATAAATTCAATGCATAGATCCTGTTGTGAAGAGAGTTTCCAGATGGGGCCTTGTAAGAATAGTAAAGTGAGTTGGAGGTAAAACTTTGTCCTTGGGTATCAATGGTATCTTATATTTTAGGGCCTAAGCCTCAAAGTCTAGAGAGCAGATATACATGAAAGAAGTCTGCCTCGATCACTTGGAGGCTTCACAAGTGGGATGAAGAGAATTTAGCAAGGCTCTGAGGAAGCCAAGCAAGGAATCAACTTGGAGCAGTTATGAAAAAATGTTAGAAGGCACAATTGAGGGTGTAGGGAAGTTTTCTAATAATGCAATGAGCTGGGTGTTATAGATTGTGAGAGTAGATGAGAAGCTGTCAGCTGAGCAAATGTAGGAGAACTTGGGAGACTCAGTTCTTTGACAGACAACATTTAGTGGTGATTTAGGATGTGAGATGTGTTTTGTTGTGAGTCTCTGTTCTCTGGTCCAGTGTAAAGGCCTTAAAAGTTGGGTAAATGTCAGGGTTATGCAGTGCCTTAGGGAACAAGTGGGAGGGAAACTAAAGTTTCCACTCTAGCCCTTTTGTGTATGTGTTTGTAGTGGGAGGGAAGGCTGGTATGGTTTGGTGGTCTGGCTTCTCTACTAGGGGTTGAATAATACCTGATAAAGATTCTCTTTTAATATTTGTCATGTGGGGAGCTGAGGCAGGGGGATCCAGAGTTCAAAGCCAGTCTCGGCAACAGTGAGGCACTAATCAACTCAGAGCTTTTCTCTAAATTAAATATAAAATAGGCCTAAGGATGTGGCTCAGTGGGCCAGTACCCCTGAGTTCAATCTCCAGTACCAAAAAATAAAATATATGTCGTGCCAGATCTTACACTATGCTTTATATGTATTTCCTAGAGTATTTTTCAGTAGATATCATCCTTGTCATCTGAGGAAACTAGAGCTTAGAGATTTAGTAATTTCCCCAAGGTTTTCCAAAGATAAAACTGGACTAGAACTTTGGTCTGACAATAATGCTCATGCTTTTATCACCCACAGTATTATAAGGACTGTCTACCTTTTGTAACCAAACGTTAGTTATTTGAGGATTGGAGCTTTATTTTCATATTTATTACAAAAGTTTAATAAATGTTGTGGCAAAATACAATAGATGCTATTAAGATGCCAAAAAACTATCAGCGGGAGCATAGACTATATACTCTTAGGTTTGGGACTTGACTCAAGTCTGTTTGGGCTTATGTAACAGAACACTAGGTGGCTTCAGCAGTAGAGTTCTAGAGGCTGGGAAATCCAAGATCAAGCTGATGATTCTGTGGAGAAGGATATTTCTGAAAATGGTGCTTTCTTGCTATATCCTCACATGATAGGTGAATGCAAATAAGTTTTGGGGGGCTTATAAAGCCATTAATTTTATAGGGGTGGTGCTAATCACATCCCAAAGGCCTCATCTAAATCCATCCTTATGATGTAGGATTTCAACATGAATTGGGAAGGGTGGGGGGTCCAAGCATTTATGCTGTAGCAGCTCTTTAATAAAACAATTGTGAGATATAGTTCCTATTACAAATGAGGTGACTGTGGCAGAAAAAATAATTTTACCAGGATTGCGTTGTCAAGTTTATAGAGAAGCTGGGTGCTGTGGGACATGCCTATAATCCCAGCAACTCAGAAGTCCAAAGCAGGAGGATCACAAGTTCAAGGCCAATCTTTAGTGAGAGGACTATCTTTAAAAAAAAAAAAAAAAATGCTGGGGATATAGCTCAGAGGTAAGGTGTCCCTGGATTAAATCCTGAGTCTCCCCCCCCCAAAAAAAAAAAAAAACAACCACCCACATTAGGAGGTAGTATCTTGAAAACTCTAAACTATAAAATGTCTAGAAATAAGGGAAAGCATTAGTAAATATTGGTAGTGGCAAAATAGCATAGAGAAATAATTTTCGATAAAAAGAAAATTGTATATGTGGTACGATTTCACTATGATAAAAGTGCACAGGAAAAAGTGAAAATACACGAGTATGTTAGTAGCGATTGCCTTTGGGTGATAAAATTATAGGTGATGAGTTTTGAAGCACTGTCAGATTCCTGAGGTATCTAGTGACTGCAGTAGAGAGTACCTGGAACAAATATTGCTAGTCAGGCTTTTTTTTCCCTCTCAGACCAGTTTATTGTGTTTTAGATTGCTCTGATAGTTCTTACTGTCACCATGATTTCCTTCTGCTGATTTCAATTGCTACCCAATAATATTAATTCTATGTGATCCTGTACAAAACAAATTTGACTTCTTCTCTGCAGGAAAAAAGGTTACATATTTGAGCTGAGGACTCTTATGTTTTCCTAGAATCTTCAAGTTTCAGGATAACCATTCGAGATTATTTCACCTGTCTCTACGACAGAAGAGATTAGTGTTCTCTTAATTTCATTCCATCTAGCTCCTGATAGTACCTGATACAGCATCTTTTACAGGACAACTAAGCAGTAAAGAATTGAATGAATGAATGACCGACCAGATTTGGTAATTCTTGAATTTGTTTGGATATCATTGCTTCACTTTTTGTGAATCCTCTTTCACCATTACAGAAAGACCAGTGACATTGGCCTTCAGACAACAGCTGACAGGATGGCTGATATCCCAACAGTTTTAAAGCAGTCAGCTTTGTGTAACTGCTGCTAAAACATATTTCTTGCTGAAAACTATTTTTAATAGTAATTGGTGCCTTAGGGATATGACTTGGAGTAGGCAGAACAAAGTTGTTCTAGTATGATTAAGAAGGTTATAGCAATGTTTGATTTTCTTCAATATACAAAAATTGAAAAAAAAAAAGGAAGACTGAATTTTTTTCTTAGAGTTAACCTAGGGTTAATCTAGAATATAAAAGGTTTAATTTGCTGGTAAACTGTGTGTGTGTGTGTGTGTGTGTGTGTGTGTGTGTGTAGGAATCAAAGCTATTTTGAGGCCAAAAGATTATTGTTTGTGCTAGTTCCAGGTGTCCTGTGTTTTAGAGTTGTAAAAGTAAATCGGAAGCAACAAACTTAATCTAGATGCGTAAATTATCATTCACTGTCTTGAACTTAAAAGTTATTTGGTTAGAAAATATATTTAAAAAGCTAGAGCCTTTCCGGTGGTGACAACCTCCCCACGAGAACATGCCTCTCGCAAAGGATCTCCTTCATCCCTCTCTGGAAGAGGAGAAGCGGAAACACAAGAAGCGCCTGATGCAGAGTCCCCAACTCCTATTTCATGGATGTGAATTGCCCAGGATGCTATAAAATCACCACAGTTTTTAGCCATGCACAAACAGTAAGTTTTGTGTGTTGGCTGCTCCACTGTCCTCTGCCAGCCTACGGGAGGAAAAGCAAGGCTTCAGGAGGAAACAGCACTAAAAGCAGCCTAAATCAAGATGAGTGGGAAAACATCCCAAGAAACACATTTTGGATATAAATAAATAAATAAATAAATAAATAAATAGCTATAACTGGTTTTGTTTATTGAAAATCCTTTTGTTAAATTCAGCCTATTATGTATGTCAGTAGTGACCAGTCCTTTGATTCCAGACTGTACCTTCTGACTGCCTTAAACCAGTGTTGGATTCCCTGACAGATGTGTTGAAGGCCTGAGAACCACAATTCTCACCTACACTATTGTTTCTGTTAGGCTCCTTAGCCCCTGGACAGCCCCCTAACTGCTTACAAAGGCATCCCTGCTTGCCTATATAGTTTGAAAACTACTGATCTTAGGACATGGACTCAAAGTCTCTGGCTCTGGAAGCAGAATGAGTGGATCTTAAGTGGACCCTATCCCAGGAGTCTAAAGGACACATTTCAGGAAGCTGTGCTCTTGGCTAAAATGATGAACATTTACTTCACCTTTGTACATACACCATCTGGTTATGTACCTTCTAGGATTCCTATTCTTTCCGCAGAACCTCCTATTTCTGTATGGGTAACTTCTCCTGACCCAGTTTTTTTTTTTTTTTTTTTTTTGGTCCTGGGGATTGAACTTAGGGACACTCAATCACTGAGCCATATCCCCAGCCCTATTTTGTATTTTATGTAGAGACAGGGTCTCCAAAGTTGCCTAGCACCTTGCCATTGCTGAGGCTGGCTTTGAACTCAAGATCCTCCTGCTTCAGTCTCCTGACTGATCAGTGTTTTTGATGTTCTTGGTCAACTTAGACCTGGTATGCTCCAACTAAGGCTTATTGGAAAACATTTACTAATTTAGATAAGTCTGAAATACATAACATTAATAAACAGGAAAAGGAGTAAATTTCCATTGAAAGAGACTATATGGAGTTGCTGAGGTCTGGAAGAAAGGGGGGAGAGTATAGAAGAATCTGGGAAAATGGGAGTCGAATGAGAATGGTGTTCCAAGAAAAATTGTACCTTCTTTTTGTTTTATATATACTTTTTAGTTGTAGATGGACACAATACATTTATTTTTAAAAATATTTTGTTGTAAATGGATACAATATCTTTATTTTGTTTATTTATTTGTATGTGGTGCTGAGGATCGAACCCAATGCCTCACACATATGAGGCAAGCGCTCTACCGCTGAGCCACAGCCCCAGCTCCTACCTTTATTTTGATGTGGTGCTGATGATTGAACCCAATCCAGTGCCTTGTATATGCCAGGCAAGTGCTATACCACTGAGCCACACCCCAGCCCCAAATTGAACCATCTTTCTGCTTGTAAATTATAATGGTTCTGTCGCCAGGAATGCAGGATCCCAATGATCTCTGAACATGTCTTAATGCAGGCCGGTAGTCAGGAACTAACTTTGTAACTTCTTACTTTATATAACCTGGGTTCAGAAGGAGAGCACCAAAAGTATATACATGATTTTAGCTGTTGCAGCAGTGAGAGAAAAGAAGAGGAAGACTTAGTTTAATAACATTGTAAGAATGGAAGTACAAGTAACGTGATGCACACTGTGTTACCCAATAGTAAGTATGCTGATCGTGTAAGCAGCTCCCCTGTGTAGACTAGCTAAGACTCCACTGCCAGACATGAAGCTTTAACAGCAAGCACTAGAAAAGTCAACAAGCTTTTCCCCAGGGAACCAAAGATATGTGGGTTACTAAAATCCTTAAAGTTGACCATAAAAAATAATATCTCATTATATTAATGGTAAAGAAGCTTTGTATTTTGTTTCCTAAATAATAACAAGATGGCAAATTAAAGGAGTAGTTGACAGACTGATAAACATTCATGGCAGCACAGACAAAAGAATAGAATAAAAGAAATGGAATCCATTTCTTGGCAATCTAGTTAGCTGAATTTCATAGACTGAGTCTGGTTCATCTTGTGTTTACGTTTCACATACCCACAAATCCCAGTGCATGGTGACACTTGTGCATCTGTTCTTCCTTTGATGGTAATTAACTCTTATTAACATTCATGAAGATTAAGTGTGGATATCTAGTGTTGGTGATGTATTCAGTCAACCACAAAAGGATAAGTTTTGGAAAAACAGATTCATTTTTAGAACTGCAGCCAAAAGGTAGAGCTGGTACACTCCAACAGGCTGACAGGCTTGAGATATGCATGGAGTGTTTCACCCAGGGCATGAAGGATACAGAAACCATTTTGGATTTTACCCTAATAGGACTTTGTCTTAGGCCAGTTCTGTCAAATATCTTAGTTTCTGAAATTCTGAATAGTCCTTGCCTAGGGTGGTTCTGTTAGTGTTCAGTCAGGACTCCGGGAAAAAAACATCTTTTATATCATGGACTGAAAGTGAAGCATCCTTCTTTTTTAGACATTGCTGTTTTTCAGCTTTCACATTCCTCTGTCTTCTTGCCTTCTGTTGTCAGGGCAGAGGCATGCAGAGGCATTCACAGCCCTTGGAAAAACCACTGCTATTGTATATCTGAATTGTTATCTTTTGGATACTGCATTTGAAAGATGTCTTCAGATCTGAAATTTTATAACTCCAGGATTTTATATTTAGTTAGATTTTTATAGAATAGTTTGATATACATCGTCTCCATTGATCTTCACAACAGCTTTGCCAGACAATCAGATCAATGATTGTTGTACATGTTTTATGGATCATAAAACTGAGAATTGTAGGGATTAAGAGTGACTTAGTCAGACACACAAACACAACTGATAAGTTGTGGAGCCATAATTTGATTGACTTCAAGGCTAAGGATTTCTCTTTCATACTGGGTTGTTGATGCTACTTACCCTATTTTTGGGGGAGGGTATTTTTTGTGTTTTCTTTTGGTAATCTATTTAAACACAGTTTCCTTTAAAGTTTTCTATGTGGTCAGGAGCCCTCATCATCTTATTCCTGAGTCTTACAGCTTCTTTATTACCAAGGGAGCAAAATGTGGTAAAAGTGACTGCTTCTCAATTGGACCTTCATTATCAGTTTTCTAAATATACTTGGTCCTTGTTAATGATTTTAATTGATTCCTAAAAACACTACCAATAAGTTAAAAGATATTAAATGAAAAAAGTTTCATTAATTCTATTAGAAAAAATGATGTGTTCCAACTCATCACAAAGTACTGAAGTAATTTTCAGAAACCGGAAACTATATCAATTAAACAGTGGGAAAAAAAGCTTCTAAAAATAATGTGCAATAATTTCAAAGTATTCTGAAACCAACTGGTGTACTGAAATTCATATCTTGCACTTCTAGAGTTAGCACAGACCTCACAGGTTAAGTTAAAGGGCAAGGTCTACAGGGAGGCTACCATCCTTGAGTAGTTTGGGAACCTCCAGTCTACCTGCAGTGTTCAACAACTAGCTACAAAACCCTAATGGTTTCCACAAATCCTCTCAGGTTTCACAATTTGTCAGAACAACTCAGTTTTTCCTGGGAAAACACTCTATTTATAGTTATAGTTTTATTATAAAGAATACAAATTAGCTGGGCACAGTGGTGCGTGCCTATAATCCCAGTAGTTTGGGAGGCTGAGGCAGGAGGATTGTGAGTTCAAACACAGCTTCAGCAACTTAGCAAGACCCTAAGCAACTCAAGTGAGACCGTCTCTAATAAAATATAAAAAGGGCTGGAGATGTGTCTCAGTGGTTAAGTGCCCCTAGGTTCAATTCCTGGTACCAAAATAAATAAATAAATAAATAAATAAATATTTTTAAAAAGATATAAATCAGGACAGCCAAAAGAAGAGACATACAAGGTGAGGTCTGACAGGGTCCCACACATAAAGCTTCCATATCCTCTCCTCATGGGTTCAGAGTGTATCATTCTTCCAACACATTGATATGTTTGTCCACCCAGAAGCTCCAACCTTCTTCAGTGTCTATAGAGTTTTTATTGGGGCCTCACTATGCAGGTATGATTGAATCATTGATCAAGTGATGGAACTGAAACTCACCTGCGTACCAACTCCCCCACTCTGGAGGTCAGTTTGCCTCAAAGGTCCAACCTTCTAATTATATGGTTGGTATTTCTGGTTAATGACACCCATCCTGAATCATCATGTTCACATAAACTGAGATACGATCCAAGGGGCTCCTGAATAACAAAGACACTTCTATAATTCAGAAAAATCCAAGAATTTTGTCTTTCTCCTAGGAACCAATAACAAAGACCAGTCAAATTCTTTTTTTCCTAATATTTTTTAGTTGTAGATGGACACAATATTTATTTAATTTATTATTTTTTTAATGTGGTGCTGAGGATTGAACCCAGTGCCTTACACAAGCTAGGCAAGCGCTCTATCACTGAGCTATAACCCCAGTCCCTCAAATTCTTTATTAGATAACAAAGCATATGAAAACATTGTAAAATTATATTCTTATAATTTATGCATGTGTGAATATGAAACAACAAATCCCACAACTATGTACAACTATAATGCATCAATAAAAGCATGGAACAAAGCAAACGTTGTATGCACTATGTAACACAATGAATACAAGTTTATTGGAGTGTCCTTTGGTAGAAGAGAGGTCTGAGGGGTTTTCTTTGGAAGGTATTTTTTCTGCATCATTTTTTTTTCAGCTTTTTCAAGGCTTATTACTGTTTTGCACTTGGAGTTCTTTTACAAATAAACTTGTGCTGGGCATGGTGGTGCATACCTCTCAGTGGCTCAAGAGGTTGAGGCAGGAGGATCATGAGTTCAAAGCCAGCCTCAGCAATTTAGTGAGACCCTAAGCAATTCAGCAAGACCCTGTCTCTAAATAAAATATAAAAGGACTGGTGATGTGGCTCAGTGATTAAGCATCCCTGGGTTCAATCCTTGGTACCTATCTACTTAACTAATTAAGTAAATAAAATAAAGTCACAGTTCAGAAAAATATCTTTAGGGCATAATAAATGCTAAATTAGTGGAAATAGCACTCACACCCTGACTCAAGTGTCTCAAGATGTTTCTCTCTACTCATTTGGGGTATATATACTCAAACCAAGATGTTTTGGGTTCATCCAAACTTTGATCACAATACATGCTTGTTCCATATGAAAGTCTTGCTTTGCTATATTTGTTGGTGAGTATGTCTTTGCCTGAAGTTATATTGTTGAAAGATCAGTGCTCACAGTGTATTTATTTAGAGTGTTTAGAATAAAAGAAAAAGTTATTGTGTTTTTATGTTGGGGGTTCCTAAGACCATCACCCTCAGGCTCAGTGATTCACTTACAAGGTTTCACAGGACTCAGAAAAGCTGTTACTATCATGGTTTAGTTTAGTACAGCATAGGGGTAAACAGAAAACTTCCCAATCTCAAGGTTCACTGGAATTAACTGACAACAGATTAAATAGGAGACAAGACACACAAATTTATCAATGTGCACAGGGGAGAATCACATAAGTGTTATTGCTCAATAACCCAATGAAATCCAGATGCTTATGATAAAAGAAACATTCTGAGATGTCTTAAATTTAATTATAATGGCCAGAGGGTGAAGGGAAGAAGAGAGAAGGGAATTTCATCAGTTAACAGTTGCAGATGGACCCAACAAAAAGACTCCTTGTTTCGATATGAGATTTTGCTATGTTGCCCAGGCTGGCCTTGAACTCCTGAGCTGAAGTGATCCTCCTGTCTCAGGCTCCCAAGTAGCTGGGGCTATGGATGTGTGCCACCATGTTCAGCTTCAAAAAGACTCTCACATTCCTGAATGTATGCTGAAACCTTGACTTCAATCAAACTCTTATGGCCCACCACCAGGCCCACCTACCCTCTTATTCATAAACTTTTTGATTGTTAACCCCAACCAATCCCCAAAGCAACAGTCACTTCTCCGTATGGACTACCCTTCTATTCTAAAGCTTTCCTTGCTTATCTATAGCAAGTGTAGGTTCAGGGTAAACAATTTTGTTGAGAGCCACAGCCAAGGGGCCCCAGCAAACTTCCAGCTGCCAGCAAACTTCCAGCTGCCAGCTGATGATTGGCTCACAGCGGCCCCAGCAAACTTCCAGCTGCCAGCTGATGATTGGCTCACAGCGGCCCCAGCAAACTTCCAGCTGCCAGTTGATGATTGGCTCACAGCGGCCCCAGCAAACTTCTAGCTGCCAGCTGATTGGCTCCTCTTCAGTGATGTTCATTGGGCTGTTTCCCCGCCCTTTCAGAGGACGGAGCTGCTCATTGGGGGACTATAGCAAGTGTAGGTTCAGGGTAAACAATTTATAATTTCCTTCCCTAAACTTTATAAGAATACTCTCAGCTCTAGGTCTGGAAGTCACTTTCTAACTGTTACCTAGCCCTGCTGCTAGTACTTCTGGAATCATGTCTTAGGACCTGGTCCCTTTTACATTTTTTTTTGCTAGCATCTGCAATGGCTCAATAAACTCCTTTATTTCAGTGCTTCCTTAGTGAAAGGACACTCTCAGAGTCCATGCAAAATCCAAAGACCATGCCACACACCAGAATCTCACACAAGAGATTTATTATTGTTAACACCAGGCAAACCAACAAGGCTGTCCCTCAGAGGACAATAGCAGTGTGTGGGCACTCAGAGCAGCTTTACAGCCCACAAGAGGAATTTCATAAGCTGTTTAGGAGTTGTGTCATAAACTGGGGTGGGACTGATTCTAAGCTGCTTAGGAGTTTAAGCTGGGATGGGGTTGATTGTTTAGCAGGCACGTGTTCTTACAGGAAGTTAAGCAGCATTGCTTCAGAATCAAAACTTTGGAGCCTCTAGATAAAATGGCGAATCTGACGTCAGTATTGATCTGATGCTAATATTGATCTGACGCCAATACTTAGTCTCAAAAATTTTGGTATAACATTTATATGCCCTTTTTCATAGGGGAGAGGGAAATTGAGAATGTGACTTTTTTTCCCCCCCCTGGTACTGGGGATTGAACTCAGAGGTATTCTATCACTGAGCTACATTCCCAGCCCTTTTTATTTTTGATTTTGAGTCAGGATCTTACTAAGGTGCTCAGGCTGACCTTGAACTTGTGATCCTTTTGCTCCATTCTCCGAAGTTGCTGGGATTATGACCACTGTACCTGGCTGCATGTGACCATTTTGAGTGATCATAATTTCATTTATAGGAGAATGAATGGACCTATAGACAGAAATTATCTTGTGAAATGATTCTCCTCAGATATGAATGAATCCAAGGGATGCATGTTATAACAGTTATCCAAGTGTGATTACATTCTTCCGGTATTTCTTTCTTGATAGATAATGAGACTTCAGGGAGGAGACCAAAAATTTCTATTGGCAAAGATTCTTTACTTGACTAAAATTTAGTCAGTCTCCTGAACCTTCTCCTAGGCCTATCTGTGTACTTACTTATAAAAGTGCTTTTAGCAAGCACTCTGTTAAGTCAATTTAGCAAGAGCCCATTCTCATTATCTGATCACCTTCAATGTCTAATCCTCCACTGTCCCCCTGATCACCCTGGCCTGTCTTCAGCAAGAAGTTACCCAGACTCCCTCTTGCCCTTAATATTTTCTCTTAGTGATTTCTACCCCGACCCCCACCCTGCTCCTTGGCTATAAATTCCCATTTGCACTTGCTGTGTTTGAGGTTGAGCCCCATCTCTCTCCTACATGCAAAATCCCATTGTAGTGGCCCTTTATGCTTATCTCAGTGGTCCTCAATGAAGTCTGCCTTACCTAGGCTTTAACAGTATCTTTGGTGGAGGCTCTGCCAATTACTGCTTGGGACATACACAGACTATTAGAAAAAGTTTTCTCTTTTCAACTCAATTCATAAGATTGCATCACATGACAGAGGGGTGATTGCACAGTATTTTTTTCTGTTGGCCTTTCATATTAACCTCACTCAAAATCTGCATTCCAGATTCTTGAAAAGAAAGAATGCTATATAGTTGACCTTTATTTAATAAGAAGACACCTCAACTGGTGCAGAGGGGTCTCTTACAACATTATAGATTGACCTTTCAAATAAGGACTGCTTCCTGTTGTGGAGGAGCCACTGTGCTTCCTGTTGTTCAAGTGTGTGTGTGTGTGTGTGTGTGTGTGTTTAGCATTACTGAACATTTGTTAAATGTCCAAAAAAATCCATTTTAAATCAAAGCAGTGCTTCATCCTAATATGCCCCAGGAGAATCTCCAAACAGCTATATAGGCTTACGAAGCTAGATGGCAGAGTAATCACATACTTAAAAGGCATCATATGCAGTTGTAGAGAAGCTAAGCTTTTCTTCAGTTTTAAAAAATGAAATTCCTTATTTGTAAAAAATAAAAAAATGGATTTGATTTCTGAATTTAAAATAAATGGTAAAATATTTGTAAAAAATGAAATCCCTTGGGGCTGGGTGACAAAGCACTTGCCTAGCATGTGTGAGGCACTGGGTTTGATTCTCAGCACCACATATAAAGAAATAAAATAAAGGTCCATCAGCAACTTAAAAAAAAAAGAAAGAAAGAAAAAGAAATCGCTGCTTACCTGAGTGGTAAAAATGAGGTAATTTAATGTAATGATTTAAGAGAAACAATTTTTAAGATTAAAAAAAATCAGGAACATTTTCCTTATGTTAGAGTTTTGCTAATTATAACCAACTTCATGCATTAAGCTTCTTAGAGTGGTGAGGTGTACTAGAAATGTGGACTTGGCAGCAGCCTTGGTAAAGAGTCTCTTTTAAGCCCTGCACTGACCAGCCTGGTACCCGAGTATCTATTCATAATATTTCTTTCTCTTCCTCATGCTTTCATCTGTTAAGTGCACATCAACTCCTTTACATTACATGATAAGTGACAAATGCAGATGACTTGGAAGCAACTAAGATATTTGATTAAAAAGTTCCACAACTGTGAGAATATGGAATAGGGTAATAGGTATCTAAAAATTTGGAGTCAGACTATCAAGCTTCAAAATCTCAGTCCTGTGATCTTGGCCAACTTTTATAACTTCTTTGAGTCTTGCTTTTCTTATGGATAAAAATGAGCGTTAGAATAGTACCATGTCATAGGGTTGCTATTGTTATTGTGAGAATGGACCACTGTGATACTGTGATATTATAAGAAATATAAATAGTTTATGCCCCCAATTCTTAAGACTCTTGGAATCTCTTGAGTGATGTGTTTTATAAGCTAATGAGATGACTGGTGACTGGGAGCTCCTGAATAGTCTCAGGATGGAAAGCCAGTTACTGCAATGAGAGAGTTGGGACATTCCACCCCATTTCTCATCCTCCAGGAGAGGAGGGAAACTGAAGTCCATCGATGATCAATGGCCAATGAGTTATTCAACCATACTTACGTAAGGAAGCCTCTATTTAGAACCTCAAAGGACTGGGTTCCAAGAGCTTCCAGACAGCTGAACACATGGAGGTGCCCAGATGGCGGTTGTGCTAAGAGAGGACATGAAATCTCCCCTTTTCTTACCCTATATGTTACCCCATGAATCTCCTACATCTGGCTGTTCATAACACATCTGGTGTCAGAAGTATTGTGCTGAGTAAAGTGTTTAGTAAAGTGTATAGTAAAGTGTTTCCCTGAGTTCTGTGAGCTACTCTAGCACATTTATTGAACTTGAAAAGGGGGTTGTGGAAACCGATTTTCAGCCTGTCAGAAGTACAGAGCATAACCTGGGGCTTGCCACTAGCATCTCAAGTGAGGGGAGTCTTGTGGGGTGTGGGGTTGAGTCCTGCCCTTACCCTATGGGTCCTGACACCATCTCTTAGTAGATAGAGTCAGAATTGAATTAAATTCTAGGATGCTCAGTTGCTATCTGCTTGGTGTGTGAAATCCTCACACATCTGGTGTCAGAAGTATTGTGTTGAGTGTGTGAGATTAAGAAAAACACTTTATCTCTATGAATCTGTATCTCTATGAATCAGTTTCTGTGCATAGCCATCTGTACCTGTTAGTTACTATCACTACCATCTTTTATGTTTGCAGTTTTGCACTTAAATATACACACACATTCTCCACACATTCTGATGGGTAGACGTTATTGTCTATTTATGACGGAGACTGGGCCAGAAGGGTCATCCATTTGAAATGGAGAGCTGGAAATAGAGTCAGACCCAACTCCATGTTTAGGGCTTTTCCCAGTTACATGCTACTTCCCCCAAATGAAAGCAACTTCAAATGAGGCCGGTTTAGGATCTTTTTGAAATGCCAGTAATTCTAAACACTCCTTATTATGGTTTGGTTAGTGTCCCCCAAAGGCCCAGATGTTGAAGGCTTAGTCCCCAGTCAATAGAATTATTAAGATGTAGTGACATTTTTAAGAGTTAAGACTCTGTGGGAGGTCTTAGGTCAGTAAGGATATTTCCTCGAAGAGGACTGTGGGATACTGATCTCTTTTTCTCTTTGCTCCCTGGCTGCCATGAGGTGAGCAGCTTTCTCTACCTCTTACTCCCCATCATGATAGGCTGCCTTACCATAGGTCCAAAAGCAATAGGTTCACCTGCCCAGGCACTGAAACCTACAAAATTATGAGCAAAAGTAAACCTTTTCTCTATTTTAGCTTGATTATCTCAGTTTTTTTGTTATAGTCATAGAAAGCTAACATACTCCTAGGTCAAATATCTTAAAAGCTAGGCAGGATAGGAAAAATTGTCCACTGTGAAGCCACACAGAGAGCTGGGGATCTGGAGGCATATCTAGAGTTTAGGAACACAGTCTGCATTCCCTTGAGAGGGTGCACAGAGGATGACTAGGAAGAAAGAAGCATGTGCCTGCAGTCCCAGGGCATGGTGAGCCTGCAGTGAGGTCCTTGAAGCTAGATGTCTTCTTTGTATCCCATGTCCTAGTGCTCTGCATGATGTGTTCCTAATAAGTATTTACTGACATGTACGTATTAACACCCTAGGAAGGAATTTCTTTCTTTTATAACTGTGTTGAGGTAAAAAAAAAATTACTAATGTGAGAATATGTATGGCTCCATGCTGGAGCTCATCAAAAGAATTCTGCAAGGGACAGCTCAGGTCCTCTATCCCCCTCTCCAGTAGGAGGTGTCCCTGTGTGTGAGAGTATCACAGTCATAAATTAGGACCCTGCATTAGAGTGTTCAGGCTGTTATTATAGAATACCATAAAAGGTGGCCTAACCAACAGGAATTTATCTTCTCACTGTTCTGGAAGCTACAAGTCCAAGATCAATGTGCCAGCTGGGTTGGTTTCTGATGAGGCCTCTCTTCCTGACTTGTAGCTGGCCGACTTCTCTCTGTGTCCTCATGTGGCTGTTCCTCTGGGTACCTTCTTCTTCTTATAGACACCAGTCCTATTGGATCACCCATCTACCCTTGTGGCCATATTAAACCTTATTTACTTCTTTAAAGGTCTTGTCTCTAAATATAGTCAGGCTGGCTGCTGGGGATTTAATATATAGATTTGAGGGCAAGTGGAAGGGGATAAGGGGTGTTTGGTGGTGCACTATTCAGTGTAACAATCCCCTTCATTATTAATTGAGAAGCATGGAGGAAGTCTCTTAAAATGATCTTTATGGGCTGGGATTGTGGCTCAGGGGAAGAGCGCTCGCTTAGCATGGCTTGGACCCGGGTTAGATCCTTAGCACCACATAAAAATAAAGGCATTGTGTTGTGTCCATCTATACCTAAAAAATAAATATTAAAAAAGAAAAAAAGATCTTTACTATTAACTACTGTACTCTGTGGCACAGCTCCAGGTCTGGATCACGTGGGTATATAATCTTTGTATAATCCCAGGGATTCATAGAGGCAGAGCTGCCTATAAACACACCAGGATAGCTGGAAGAAGCTATCCTGGAATGCAAATTCTCTTTGGCTTTGAAATTGAAAGCTGGTTGATTCACATTGTCTCATTCCTCACTGGTCTTTTTGATTTCTTCCCATCCAAATAAAACTCAAGCAGGATTACTTAGCACGGTTTGTCAGCTGTTCAATCTATGAATTCCATTCCATGTTAAGCCTTCAATCTCTATTTGCAGAGGAAAAGCCTTTTCAGAAATCAGCTAACTGGTGAGGGAAGATTTCTTTGGGTAGGCACCCTCAAAATCATCCCAGGCCTCTTTTTAATATTGACCTTGGCCTTGAGAATAGCCTTGATTTAGTGTCTTTGGAGGGGGCCAAGAAGCGAGGCTGAGGGATGTCTCTTCTTTGGTGGGCACCCACGTTTGTGAGGTATGTTGGAAGTCCATTTCTGTATGCTAGGAATCCTGTTCATGCACAGATTATATGGTGGATTCTCTTTCCTGGCTCTCCCTCTTTGATGCTTAATGTTGGCCCTCTTTTTCAACTTGACCGTCTTAGTTTATTTTCTGTGCTATAATGGAATAATCTAGGCTGGTAATTTATAAAAAATAAAGATTTTAAAATTGTTATTGTCATCATCATCATCATCATCATCATTTATGGCACTAGAGATGGAATCCAGGGATGCTCTATCAGCCCTTTTATTTTTTATTTTGAGATAGGTCTCTGGCCTTGAATTGGTGATCCTCCTGTTTCAGCCTTCCAAATAGCTGGGATTACAGGTGTGTAGCACCATACCTGGCAAAAATCCAGGTTTATTCAGCTCTCAATTCTGTAGGCTGGGAAGTTCAAGGTTGAGGACCTGTATCCAGTGAGGAACTTCTTACTGGTAAGAAGTCTGTAGAGGACCAAGATGGCTTAGGGCATCACATGGAGAGAGGCCACATTCCAGAGACAGAGAAAATATGGCTTTTATAACAGACCTACTTGTGAGAGAACCCATTAATCCATCTAACCATTAATACACAATTAAGTTCTCATGACCCAATGACCTCCTAAAAGTCCCACTTCCAAATACCATTAAAAAATGACTTTTTGGATTAAGTTTCTAACACATGAATTGTGGGGGACAAACCTTCAAACTATAGCACTAACCTTACTCTACCTTTCCGTATTTTAAAGATCAAGACTCTCAGGTGCTCATTTGGCAATTTCCAACCAGTTGATCTTACCTTAATTAGAATTTAATGATATTCATCTAGAATCATCTCCTCACAAAGCCTATATCTCTTATGTTATTTCCATTTCTTTATTTTTTTTAAAGAGACACACACACACACACACACAGAGAGAGAGAGAGAGAGAGAGAGAGAGAGAGAGAGAGAATTTTTTAATATTTATTTTTTAGTTATTGGCAGACACAACATCATTGTTTGTACGTGGTGCTGAGAATCGAACCCAGGCCGCACGCACGCCAGGCGAGCGCGCTACCGCTTGAGCCACATCCCCAGCCCCTGTTATTTCCATTTCTGATAGTTTTATTGACAAAGCAGTGTTGGAATTATATCCTCCACATTAATGGGAACATCTGGAAAATACAAAGAGAGCTACAAGGAAAGCCTGGCTTTCTGTTGGACCCCCAAAATGGCATATTTCTCTTTTCACTGTTGTTCATACATACTAACATTGTTTTAAAATTCAATACTCAAACTTTACTGCACCTGGAGGCAGGTTTGTTTGGTAAAATACTTATACAAATAGTAATATTAAAAAAAAAAAACACCCCAGGAAAGGAAGCTAGCTTGGACTGAATCACACTACATATAGAAAGGTAATGAACAGAGGCCCAGTGGAGTAGTGCACACCTGTAATCCCAGCAGCTTGGGAGGCTGAGATAGGAGGATCATGGGTTCAAAGCCAGCCTTTGCAAAAGCGAGGCACTAAGCAACTCAGTGAGACCCTGTCTCTAAAAAAAAAAAAAAAAAAAAAAAGTAAATAAAAAATAGGACTGGGGGTGTGGCTCAGTGTTTGAGTGTCCCTGAGTTCCATCCCCAGTACCACCCCCACCCCCCAAAAAAAGAAAGGTAATGAATAGAGGAGGAAGAATGTACCATCTTCTAAACGAGTGGCAGAGGCAAAGGCTTTGAGGGTTACAATGAGGCAGGAAGACCTTCCTGTAGGCTGCGGTAGCATGAATGACTTTGGGGAGGAGACAGGCCCTGATGGGGCCTATCAGCAGAAGGAGGTGAGAAAGGGGTCCAAGCAATTCTAGGAGAAGAAGGGGATGTGGGGGCAGGAGGCTAGGATAGCTTGAGAGAGGGACGGAAACCCTGTGAACAGTACTGATGGCTTACTAGTTGACAATTTTGGAGTCCTTTTCTGTTCCTTGTACATTTTAACACACTTTACTTATGTTAACCTTTCTAATGCTTATCCATGACCTTGGGAAGTAGTTGACATTATATTCATGGCACAACTGAAGCTCAGAAAGGCTAGGTCACTTTCCTAGGGTATCCCAATCAGTTTTGAAACCCATGTTCTCAATTACCAACTATTTCCTGTGGACAAGGTATGTAGGCCAGGCTGGCAGGAGGTAAGATCTCTTGGCACTTAGAACACTGGGCAACTTGGGGGCCCTAGGAGAGTGAGAAGGTGTTGGTCATCATTTAAGTTTCCCTGGCTTTCAGGCAGTCCGCACTGCACTGACCCTGATAATTGAGGGCTGACATTTAGGATTGTGGCACAATGAAGAATGAGTGCTCACTTGCCAAGTATCTCTTTCTCTGGAAAATAAAACCAGAGTAACTCCACTGTGGTTTCCTCAAGGAGAGGGTAGAAGGATTTTTAACCACTGGGAAATGTTTCCCAGGTAAAGGAAAGCAGGGAGGGAGTGGAAAGGTAGTCTGAGAGCAGCCTCAGAGAAGGCAGAAATAATAAAGTGCACAATAGGAGAGGAAGGGAGGAGGACGTGGTTAGAAGTGAAACTGGAGTTTCTCTGCTTCTACTGTATGTGGGGTGTGTGTAAGCTGCAGGCCTCTGCAGCCTAGAAAGCCTGTCGTAGTGTTTGCAGCTAATGAAGGCAGGGATGCCTGCCAGCAGTATCTCTGAGGGTTGCAGCTAGCAAAGCCCAATTCTTCTATGCTACCATTGAGTGGTTTGCTGCTGCTCTTAATGACAGGCTGTGCCCTCCAGTGTTGCAGCAGACCCCAGAAGCTTTCTGCCAACTTCTTTCCAGGTTCTTGTCTCATGGATTCAAAGAATGAAATCCACAGATGATGAAAATGAGTGCAAAGAGTAGGAAGAAAAGACAGAACCTCTCACAGGGTGAGAGGGACCTGATAGGGGTTGCTGCTTGAGTGTGCTAGTCTAGGGGTTTATATAGCACTTGGGTCATGCTATTTATGCTAATTAGGGTTTGGAAAAATACTAATGCTATTGGTTAATCCATAAGTCTGAATTTCCATTCAGGTCTACCCTACTTCTAATTCCTTGCCGCTTGTCTGCAATTAAAGCTTCCCAAGAAGTTGAGGTTAAGGATCATAGATGATTGGGGATTCAGAGTTACCGCTGTATGTGGAGCAGGCATCTGCACTGGGCTCAGCCAGGCTGCTGCAGTGTGACAGGTCAGTGTACCCTGGCTTGCCTCAGCCTGGGATTGCTGAGACTCAGGCAACTAGATGTAAGCCAGGTTTTAAAATGAACAATGTATAAAAGACAGCACCTATTGTTTCTGTTGCCTATATTAGACCTATGTAAGCTCTCATTTTACAAACTTAGTTAGACAAAGCTAAACCATTTAGTTCTCAGGCATATACACATCTCTAGCCACAAATATTTATGGTGTCTACCTAAAATAATAGTTGTATATTTAACCAGTTACAGAGCAATTGTTTAAAAGACCTTAAAACAGGTACAAACCTTAATTTTTTAAAAATATTTTTAGTTGTCAATGGACCTTTATTTTTATTTTTTAATATTTAGTTTTTAATTATAGGTGGATACAATATCTTTATTTTATTTTATGTGGTGCTTAAGATGGAACCCAGTGCCTCACACATGCTAGGCAAGCGCTCTACCACTGAGCCACCATCCCAGCCCCCAAACCTTAATTTTTTAAGACTTAGTTTTCTTAAGTAATAAAACCTAACAGACACAGGGATTATCTTGATAGGTAAGCATTGAATATCTCTTTTAACAAACATTTGTGAAGAAAAGTTTAGCTTAAAAACTTCAAGTTAGGGCTGGGGTTGTAGCTCAGTGGAAGAGCACCTGCCTCGCATGCGTGGGGCACTGAGTTCATTCCTCAACACCACGTAAATAAATAAAATAAAGGTATTAAAAAAAAACTTCACGTTACCTATGAAAACCAAGATTTCAGACAAGCCTAGTTAATATTTTAAGCCAGTTATTTCTGGGGCTGCATAGATTCTGTGGTACACAAGTGAGAAAGGTGTTTTTAGCATAGGAGTAGATAAAGAAATGCTTGGCTCATGTTTTGGGGGTAAATGGGTTGTCTCTTTCCCAAAGACCTTGGATCAGACTGAGACTTCATCTCAGGATCCAAGATACATCAGGTGAGGCACCTTCCACCATTGAACTGGGTCAGTCTGAAAGTGAAAGAAAGTAGACACTTCAACAAGTTGGGTCAAACTGTTCTAATGAGAGAAGCGCAAGCAGAACTGGACCTGCATCTCTCTGTCAGCGAGGAGATTGATCAAGCTTCCTTCAGCAAGACTGTGTCTAACTGCTTTTAACTGGCCTACAGGTGCCTGGTATTTCTTTTTTGTACAGAGGTAGATTTTTCTGGAAGGAGTATAGAACTCCAGAAAAACAATGAAGAGTTCCATTGGTCTGTTTCACTCACCCTTCCAAAGGGCCCCATGTTGGGCACCAAAAGATGAAACCAAAGTTTCTCTGCTTCTACTGACACGTGGGGTCTCTGTAAGCTGCAGGCCTCTGCAGCCAGGAAAGCCTGCTGTGGTGTCAGCAGCTAATCAAGGCAAGGGAGACCTGCCAGCCTCCTATCTGAGGGTTGCAGCTGGCAAAGCCCAATCCCTCTCCACTACTATAGGGACATTGTGATTGCTACCCCCAAAGGAGGACAGAGGCTGGAGAGAAACAATTCCTGCTATTAAAGATCTAAAATGACAGAGGGGTTGACAGTAGCCGAGAGCAGCCTTCTTTGAAAAATGTGGCTGCTGAAAGGAATTCCTCTGTCTGTTTGCAATGCACTTTACAGTTTGCCAAGTGCTTTTTTTTTTTTTTTGACATCGACCCTTTTGACAAATCATTTTTATTTAACAGGTTAAGAGGAACTCTAATAAACAGGCCTTGGGATGTGGTGGTAAGGTGTAGGAGAGTTGGGATCACTCTGCAGTCCTATGGCCAGGTCTGTCTCTTGGTTGAGCCTGAGTCCTGGGGCTGTGAACTTCACTAGTGCCTCCCATACCCTGTAGGTGGGACAGGGTGGCTGGGGGTGCTGGGATTGGGCATTTCCTTTCCCTGGTTTGGCCAGGCTCTGGAATGTTAGAGTCTGTAAACAAGTCAAAATAACACCTGGCATTTTGCCAGGGGAATGTTAGAGTTCGTAAACAAGTCTGGATGGTGCCTGGCAAAATGCCAGAGGGAGTGGTTTGAGAAGTAACAAAAGGGAGCCATTAAGTGTGGAGATTCCTTATTGGTTGACTGATGTATCTAGTTTATGTTAATTAGATAAGCTGTGTGGAGTGTATAAATACCGCTCCTGTCCTGCAATAAACGGCTTCCACTCCTGCTGTATCAATCTACACAAGTTGTTCGTCACACCCCCCCCCACCCCCCGGTTATTTTGCTGCAGCCGGACTGCGGCAAATGTGCTTTGGTGAAGCAGTCCAGAGACCCCCACCCAGAAGACTCTTACCATAATTAAGCAGAAACCCACATCATATTTGTCACATGTAAGTCTCTCTTCTTATCAGAGAGCTTTTTGCATAGCGCATTAGCTATCTGCAAAAATCTGCAGAAGGCTTGTCATTTCCTCTTTTTGTTAATTGCCAGTTTTGCAGGAAAACAAACACACTTGTGAAACATCTATTTAGAGGACGGAAAGAAAAGCACTTGCTATTGTAAAGGTTAAATTTAAGTTTTGCTTTTCTGTAAGTTTAAGTTCTGTTTTCCTGGAACCCGAAACTTATGTCAAAAACAGTTACTTATGTCAAAATGTACCCTGACCCAACACCCCCTGACAAAACGCATGATTATTCTGTAATGGTTATTTTGTAACAATCCCACCCTCGCACCCTAACTGCCATATGAACTTCCCTGTTTAAACACTGCATAAAAACTCTGCTTAAGCTGTGCTCAGGGCTCCAGCTTCTCTCAGGAGAGCTCTGAGCCCCAGCATGCTGGTCCAATAAACCCCTTTGCTTTTGCATGAGATAGTCTCTTGGTGGTCCTTTCCTCAGACGTTTGCCCAACCCTAACACTATGTGAACCTCCTAGCTCCCCCACTCACCCCCCACACTGGATATAAAATTCAAAGAATTTCTCTACTCATGGTCCAGGGGAGAATTTTTAGGCAAGAGCTTCTATGGACCCTGCAATTAAGAAACCTGCTTCTCGAAAATTCCTCAGGTGTCCAGCCTCTTCTGTCCTATTTCACTGAGTACTCACGAAGGATCTGGCTACACCAAGCCCCACCCTCCGAACTTGCAGGCAGATAGATGTGACTAATGTTGCTTCCTGGTGGTGTCTCAGGCTGGGAACCCAAGATCCAAAAGGGTACCCACCACAGCTCAGGGGGCCCAAGGGAACTAGGAGTGGACTTCCTGGGGGCTGATTTGAGCTGAACCTTCAAAGGTTTAAGTAGCACTTGGGTGTTTCCTGGAGCATTCAGTCCATCCTGACTCCAAGTGCTCCTCTTCCTGCCCTTCCTCAGCCTTCTTAAAATTCCAGTTAGCAGATGATTCTCCATCTTCTCTCTTTTCAACTCCAGGGCCCAGGGTTCCTAGGACCCCTGGAACCAGCTCAGAAGACCCTCTCTCCCCCCATGCACCGTAGAATTCAAGTGGACCTGGCTCAGGAGACAGTGGTCTATGGAACCTTGCTCAGAAAGACCCTCCAAAGAATCAGGCCCAACCAGATCTTGTGAGGCTGAAGAGAATGTGGAGCTTTGAACTAATGGGAAGGGAGCTGGGTTTAAATGGGTCTTTGTAGAACCCCATAGGTCTCTGGGGAGGCTCATAGCTGCTCAAGCACATGCAAATCCCTGCCCTGAGAGGAGGGTATTGCAGCCCTGCTTATTTCTGGCACTCAGGCAGTCACTTCCAGACATCCTGGGAAGATAAGAGCTCTGGCCAATTATTCAAGGCAGAGGGGAACAATGCATTTAAAAACTGAACCTTAGCCTTCTATAGTCATTTGAGGGGATTAGGGATCATTTTTTTTTTTTTTTTAGTGGTCAATGGACTTTTGTTTTTTTATTTATATGCGGTGCTGAGAATCGAACCCAGTACCTCGCACATGCGAGGCAAGTGCTCTACCACTGAGCTACACAGCCTCATAGGGATCAATTTTTAAATGCATTATCAAATAGCTAAGGTGTACAGAGAGCACAAAAATAATAAATTAATCACTCATGTATCATGAGTAGTGTATAAATCATTCCTGTGAGCTATGTGAAACCCTGGAATTTGGTGCTGCTTCTTGGAACTCTTCTGGGTACCTTGCAAATGGGGCATGACTCATTCAATGAGTCATCAATGAAAGATGACTCCTGTTCCTAGGGGAAATTTCATGCTTGTCATAGAATTCTCTAGTTCTTTTAGCCATGAATTTAAATCCCAGGTGCCCAGAGATGGGTGTAACCTGATAAGTCCCAACCATGTAAGTTTTTCCCTTTTTTGATATTCACACTGAAACCCTGTGATGTTCCTACCTATAAAATAAACATGCAGGATTTTGTTCCTTTGTTACATCCAGTTTCTACCAGAACTGGTCGCCCACCAGACCTCCCTATTTCATCTATTTTTGTGTCTTTTGTCCTATTACTTAATAATACTCTGGGGGCTAGGGCAGTGGTACAATGAATGCCTAGCACGTGTAAGACACTGTGTTCCAACCTCAGCACCACATAAAAATAAATAAAATAAAGGTATTTTATGGATGTGCACCTCAGGAACTTCCGGATCTGGGAGCCTAAACATGGATGCCTGAGGCATTCTAGATCCTGGGGCCTAAACATGGACGCCTGAGGCACTTCCGGATCTGAGGGCCCAAAGATGGACGTGCACCCGAGGAACTTTCAGATCTGGGGGCCTAAACATGGACATGCACCTGAAGAACTTCCAGATGCTATGGCCTAAACATGGAGGACTGAGGAACTTCCGGATTCAAGGGCCCAAAGATGGACGTGCACCTGAGGAACTTCCGGATCCGGGGGCCTAAACATGGACACCTAAGGAACTTCCGGATCCTAGAGCCTAAATATGGATGTGCACCTGAGGCACTTCTGGATGCTACTGCCTAAACATGGATGTGCGCCCGAGGAACTTCCGGATCCGGGCACCTAAACATGGACGTGCACCTTTGAAACTTATGGATCTGGATCTGGGGGCCTAAACATGGACGCTTGAGGCACTTCTGGATCCGAGGGCCTAAACATGGACGTGTCCCTGGAACTTCTGGGTCCTTGTGCCTATAAAGGGCAGGGCGTGACTCTCAGAAGGGACGTGGCCCATGAAGGGGAGCTGAGTATGGGGCCTGTTGGGGGCAGACTGAGCTGTCCCACCCTGAACTTGAATGTGATGGTGGCTTCACATCCCCCGCCTTCCCCTGGGTGTCACTTCCTCCCCTTCCAGGCGGTGCCGGGGAGGAAATGAGACCAGGCGCAGGGACCAGGCCACTGTCTTTCTCCTCACTTAGGCAGGCACCCAGACTGGCTGGGGATGGGGACATCTTATGACACTAGCTGCCTCCTATATCCCTGCCCCAGGACCTCAGGGACCACAGGCAGGGAGTCGTTGACATGATTCTTTCCTGGCCATTGGCCCTCAGCCCCAGGGTCTGCCCAGGGAGAGCTCTGTCTCCCAGAGGGTCAGGGGGCCCCTGTGACCTGCTGCTCCTTACCCACTGTCATCCTGGGCGAGCACAGGTCAGGACACTAGACTACTGAGAGTGACATCTCCTGGATGGGCGGCTGGGGACTTTGCCTCTATCCCCAGGCCTCAGACACTGGATGATCCCTCCCAGAGACAGAAAATAACCCCACACTGCCCAAGACTTATTTTTAAGCTTTGGATTCTGAAATTTTCTTGCTGCCACCTTCTTTGTGAAGCCAGTTTTTCAACAGAGACAATATTCCAGGGGGGGGGGGGGGCAAACAACATGGAGTCAATCAAACCAAGCTGACACATCTGGTCCTCCAAGAGAAATCTGGTTTGGAGGGAAAACAGCCATTCTCAACTGGCGAAATAGTGAAGTTCCCTTGTCCTTATTTTGTGTAAGCAAAATAAATAATCTGATGTTAACTCATCAAACTATTTTTGATGAGTGCTTGGCTCATAGGAAAACTGATTCTGTTTTATGGAATGAAGTGTTACCTGATTTTAACATTGAAAATGAAGCCAATTTCGTTAAATTACACTGTCATAATCCTGTTCTTTGATAGCAGAAATAAATAAACCTTAAAAAAAAAGAAAAAAGAAAAGAAAGAACAGGGATAGTAAGCTCACTTTTGTTTTGAACCTAGGAAAGCATTAATTCAAGGATGCAACTTATTCTTGAGGGATGGATGGTATACTGCTTTGACAAAAGGGTGTGCCCCCAAGTACATCTCCCCTCTTTCTGGTGTAGGAATGGCAGTAGGCTGTTTTCTGTGTGAACAAGCAAACTTAATCACATTTTAGTGCTAATGGACAATTCAAATGCTTTCAATCTGTGGACCCATTCATGTAGAGCTCTGTGGTCATCATGCTCCTCCTCACAGCCCTCCAAGGGAAGACCAAACTGAAAATGACCACAGCTCTCAGCCCGACAGTGGGTTGAGGTCTATGGGCCAACTAACTGCTCCTGATGTTGGGTCACTGGAAAGTCATACCTTTGGCCTTACTGAGCAGGGGACTCTGCTGGAGACTGTAGCTGGGTAGGAGAGTTGACACTGTCATTGGCATGTGGCTGGAGGGGCAGTGTATTCTACGAGACCCCAAGGGAAGAACTTGGAGCCCCTCACACTTTCACACATTTACCTCCAGTTAGCACACCAGCTTTTCAGAGAAAGCTTCCCTCGTGTTTCCAGTAGGGAGAGAGGAAACCGAGGTGTGGGCATCTATGTCCACCTGGCTCTATTCTCCTTTTCATGAAAAGAATATCTGCTCTCAGGAGAAACCGTCTGAGCAGAGCCTAACAAGTTTGGGTTCCAACAAGTCTTCCTGGCCTGGGGGAAGGGAAGACTCCAAATCTAGCCACCTCTGGCCTTTTACCAGGGAGAAGGGGAATATCTACTTCCAGTTCCCTCTGCACTTCCAGTCACACCTGAGGGGGAGGAATGAGAAGGACTTGAGGAAGTCACAGCTCAGGGTCTCATCCCTTAAGATAAATAGGTTCTCTCATCAGTAAACATAAAAACAACACTGAAACTACCAGAGTATAAACACAGGAGTGAATAAACTGGCCAGATTTCAACGTGGAAAACAAGGTAGAAAATCTTGGGGAGAATTAAGACCCTAAGCCTGTTACCTTAGCAAGATCATTGACACAAAAGACACATGCTAAAGAGTTTCTAGAACCCAGTTCTCTTACTCTTCAATGAACTGCTTTGTGTCCATCGGAAAGATGTTGCATCCTTAATGACTTGTTGCCTCAGTCCCTTCAAAAGCTGTAAGTGCACAGGACAAAACACCTGCAAAGCGTAAGCCTGATCTCAAAGTCCATAAAGTCACTGATGAGGGGGAAGAATAGCCTCCTAGACCCACCTGTGCAAACCATGGCTGGAAAGTGTCCTGCCCAAAGCAGAAACAGCCTACAGCAAGTTTTATAAGAGTGGTGACTTGGTGTGCAAAGGTGCTCATTGGCTGGCTTTCTAAATACCTGTCCTTGCTCCTCAGAATACACTAAGGAGTTTATTTTGCACCTAGAAAAAAATAAAACATTTATAATTGCTACCAAAAGAGAGAAGGGAAATGCAGTGCCAAGGAGCAGCTCTCTGTTGGGTCATCACGTCGAGGTTTTCCAGCTCTCATTTAGCATGACTGCCATCCCTTCCCACATCTACCAGGACACTTAATTTACAGAGAGCCACATAGCCTGCCCCGGAAGGCTGCCGCTGGGTAATAAGCCCAGCACTGGTGATCCTTTTAGTGACTCCTCGGACTTCATCATACAAACACCTGTGGCCAGCCTCTCATCTTAAAGGGTAGGCTGATTGACACCCCATAACAGCAGTTCAGGATGAAATCTGACACCTGTTGGATTTAACAGCTGTCCCATCCCCAGGATTGTGGTTAGGATCAAACTGAAATTTCCTGGAAATCCTTATCTTTTCCCCATATTTTCACTGGTGCAGTATAGTTATACACAATGGTGGGACATGTTGTTAAAGACTCATACGTGCATGCAATATAGTAATATAATTTGGCCAATATCACTCCAGAGCACCCCAGCTCCGCAGGCTCTGTGCTGGGAGCAGGTTGGGCAAAGCAGAGAAGAAGTTCTTACCTGATGGTCGTTGTTTCGGCAAGGGAACCTAGAGAAGTGTGTTACTTCCTTTTGCTTCTCTAACACCTCGCCACAAACACAGTGGCCTGAAAAACACATTCGTTATCTTACAGCTCTGGAGGCTGGAAGTCAGAGCATCTGTCCCCCTGGGCTGAAGTCCAGGGGTCTGCAGGGTTGGCTCCTTCTGGAGTCTCTAGGGGAGAATCTTATTCCTTGACTTTTTCAACTTCTAGAGGCCACCTACATTCTTTGGTTGGGACCTTGAATTATTTCAACCTTTTCTGTTTTCACACCTCCTAGTATTAACCCTGAGCTTACTGTGCTGTGGTGACATCATGATTATTTGGGGCCTACCTACATTATATAGGATTATCTCCCCTTCCCCAGTTTCTTCACTTGATCATCTTGGCAAAGTCCCTTTTGTCATGTGAGGTTACACATTCTCAGGTTCTAGGGATTGGGCTGTGGTCATCTGGGAGGGCCATTAGTGAGCCTACCCTAAGAAGTCAGAAACATACCATCTGAAGTTCCAGTACAGATCTGCCTGGTGCCCAGGCCCCTTCTCCATTGCCAACTCTCCCATCCCCCAGGACAAGAAGGACTTTGTGGACATGCGGGTGAAGAGGCTCCTGAAGGCAGGTGTCATCTCCACTCTCTCCTGCATGGTGAGAGCAGACAGTGCCATCCTCACTGACCAGACCAAGGAGCTACTGGCCAGGTGCCACTGCAGGGGGCCAGGGGCTGGGCCTGAGGGGACTGGAGGGCAGGAGGCTGGACAGGGAGATGGAAATGGTGGGGGCCTACATGAGGGACCGAGTGAGCCACTGGGTGTCCCAGAGACTGAAGGGGACCAACAATGAAAAGTGACATGATGGGGCAGATGTGACAGGTGGAAGCTTGTGTCAGAAGGTGTTCATTCTGGTTGCCTTGTTCCCAGAGATCAAAGGCACAAAGTGCAGCCTACTGGGCATGATCAGATCCAGTGCAACAGGTGCCCTGTGGGGAGACACAGCGGGTGGGGACATGAACAATGGCACCCAAGCAGCCAGACTGGAGGGCCAGGGCTCGGCAGCCAGGAAGGCCTGGTGGAGGTGACAGCTGAGCCCTGATGGAAGAAAAGGAGCCACTCTAATGCGGGGGAGGGAAAGGCTTCAGGCCAGGAAACAGCATCTGCAGAGACACCAAGGACAGAGGAGATTCCTCTAGAGCATGGAGGCCCAGGAGGGAATCTTGCTCACAGGGAATTAGGAGACCGTGGAGGTGGAGTTTCTCTTGGGTGGCGAGGGGCACCAAGGAGCCCCTGGCAGTGCCCATAAACAGGAGTGGGGTGGCTCTTTGCAGCCTTGCTTGGCCTCACTTTCTTCCGTGCCACTTAACATCATCACAGCGTCTTCCCAAGGTGGCTCATCGTGCATTGTGGGGCAGGAGCACACGGGGTGCACTCTCCGGGCTTTCCCTGTTCACCCTGGGGCTTCCTGGGCTCTGGCTGCTGGTCTGCGATGGGAGAGGCTGCTGGCAGTTCAAATGCTCTCCTTTATCCTTGGCCCTGCAGGGTGTTCCTGGCGCTGTGTGACAACCCAAAGGACTGAGGCACCATTGTGGCTCAAGGTGGTGGCAAGGTAATTGTCAGGATAAAGTCTTTGCTTTCCTAGAAGGTGATCTGCTTCACAGGAGCACACAGACTGTGTGTGTGTGTGTGTGTGTGTGTGTGTGTGTGTGTGTGTGTACTTGTGTGGGTGTGCTCATGTACCTCTAACCTGGCCCAAGAATCCTGTATCCCCAACTCAACCCAACCTCCTCGAATACGGCAACTCAGTTATTTGCACTGTTTGTGCTCATGGCCCCAAACCAATTTCTGCTTGATTGGCTGGTGCCATGGATGTCCTTTGGAATGTCTTTATCTTCCTTGCTATTGGAAGGAAGCCTGGTACAAAGATGGAGACTGTGGACTTTCCTGTAGAATAGAGTTGAGTCTTGCTGTGCAACCTGGGGCAGATGCTTACTCTCACTGAGCCACAATTTCTTCATCTGTAAAATGGAGACAGGAACCACACACTCACATTTCAGAATGTCACCAGGATTACATAAAATACATGTAAAGTGCACCGTAGGTGGTCAATAAGTGTCTGCTGTTATGATTAGGCATGGCTTAGACAGTAAGGAATCCATTTATTATTTCTCCCAAAATTGAAGGAACCTGTGGATGGGTGGGCAGAAGTGGAGTTGAAGACCTTGATGATTGGGACCCAGGGGAGTGAATCTATGGCTGAGTAGTTGCTTTCCATGATGCTCAAGCGCTGATTATGTTACAGAGTCTCCGTGAACCTTTGATGGGACAGAGAGACAGCAGCTGGGGTGGGAAGATGGGAGAGGACTCTGGATCTGTGGCCTAGGTGACTGTGCCCTTTCTTGCAGGCTCTGATCCCACTGGCTTTGGAGGGCACGGATATGGGCAAGGTGAAGGCGGGCCATGCTCTGGCCAAGATCGCAGCTGTCTCTAACCCGGACATCGCCTTCCCTGGCGAGCGGGTGGGTATTTGGGATGAGTGGGGTAGGGCTGTGGGAGGAGTCTCCTCTGCTCTCATCACCCCAACCTGGGAGAGGGACCTGGTGCTGTCTCAGGGTGGGTGATGATTCTCCTGGATGCCTGGCCTGGCTGTGCCTGTGACATTCAGGACTGTCCCCTCAGAAATTCAGTCATCTCATTTACAAAGTAAAGGCAACATTCCTGCCTCTGAGGATCACTGTGCAGATGAGGTCCGACAAGACGTGTGGGAAAGTGCTTTGGAAATTTAAGGCTGGCCACCTATAAAAGCAGAGAATGGAGGGAGATGTGGCCCTTGCCCCACCTGATCCGCAACCTCTCCCCACAGGTCTATGAGGTGGTGCGGCCCCTTGTGCGTCTCCTGGACACACAGAGGGATGGGCTGCAGAACTATGAAGCTCTCCTGGGCCTCACAAACCTGTCTGGGCGGAGTGACAAACTCCGGTGAGTGGGGTGGGGTGGAAAGGGCAGGGGTGGGGAGAGGTGCCCCAAAAAGTTGGGTTGGAATTTCACAGGTCATGTGCTCAAGCTGCTGTGCTCAGAGGACAGCATCAGAGGCACTGGGTAGAAACCACAGCGGGAGGGGTTTGAGTTGGAGGAAGGAAAGACCACACAGAGACTGTGCAAAGCCCAAGGACTAGCAAAAGGGATCTCCAGTGGGGTGGCGTGTTCCTCCCAGGGCGCGGCCGTGCCCAGGATGCTAGGCCATTTAGTTTATACCCACTGGTGCCCCTCCTGGAGCCAGAGCAGCAGGTTCCATGCCACCCAGCTGGCTGATGGTGTGGGAGGGACACCATTAGGATGGAGGAATGGCCCCGGCGTGGCCAAATCCCCGCATGTTCACTACCAAGCACTCAGGGCCTCTCTTCCTCCACCCTCTTGCCCCAGACAGAACATCTTCAAGGAGAAGGCCTTGCCGGACATCGAGAACTACATGTTTGAGAATCATGACCAGCTGTGGCAGGCAGCCACAGAGTGCATGTGCAACATGGTGGACAACAAGGAAGTGAGGACTGGGCTCGGGGCGGTGGGGGGAGACCCAGGCAGGGAGGGTCCAGCCAGCAGTCAGGCCTGGTGTGAGATCAGGGGCTCCTAGGATGAGACTAAATTAGCGTTTTGACCAGAGAACCCAGGAATATCTAAATCTTTCCTACATTACAGCCCCTCTCCCTGTAGACACCCTGAGAAAAACATATTCACAACATCCTGTCAATCTAGGCTGGGTTTTTCACTCCAAAGCTTGTGTGGGATGAGGTGCAAGGTACCATTTTCCCAGTCTTCTTAGGCCTGAATATCATCATAGCAAAGCAGGATATGAAACCAGGGCCTTTTAGCCATCCAGAGAGGACAGACATGGGACTTCATTGTGTAGCAAACCTGGAAGGCCCAGTCCTTGGGAGAATCATTCCAAGCTTTCCCAAGGGGAAATGAAGCAGGTTCCTTGGGCATCAGCCCCTCCAGCCGTCCTGCCTGCCTCTTTTGCTGGTGCCAAGTTGAATGCAGAGGTGGTGCAGCCTGCTGGGTGTGGGGGGGATCCCTTATTCTCTTTGATCTTTTAATTGGAGGAATTTCACCCAACCAGTCAAGGAAGGCTTCCAGGGGGAGGCGGCATGGGCAAGCTGATAGAAGAAGGAGGAAAACTCCCAGGAATCCTGGGTCAGAGAACTTAGATGCAAGCCCCCTTCCCTCTTCCTCTGCCTCACCCCAGGAGGCACAGGTGGGGGGCATTTGTCTCTGAACCCTGCAGCTGTCTCCCACAGGTTCAGGAGAGGTTCCTGGCGGATGGGAATGACCGGCTGAAGCTGGTGGTCCTGCTCTGTGGGGAGGATGATGACAAGGTACAGAATGCAGCCGCTGGACCCCTGGCCATGCTGACAGCAGCGCACAAGAAACTGTGCATCAAGATGACCCAAGTGGTAAGTGTGGGTCCTGGGACAGGAAGAGGCTGGGCATGCGCCAGAGAATCTCCCCACGCTGTCCCAGATGATCCTCTGGGGAGGCCATTCCACAGGGCAATCCCTACCAGTCCCCATTTCTATTCCTCCTGCCTTAGGAGAGGAGGTCTGTATCCTTTGCCTTCTTCTGGTCATTGTGTGGACCTCCTGAATATGCTGGCTTAAATCCCCTCTGTGTAGTTTCATCCATTATCTTCCATGGTACATACAAGTCATTACTTAAGAACACAACAATACAGCTGGGCACCATGGTGCACACCTAGAATCCCAGTGACCCAGGAGGCCTCAGCCTCCTGCCTCAGCAGGATGATCACAAGTTCAAGGTCAGCACTGGCAACTTTGTAAGACCCTGTCTCCAAATTAATAAAAATAAATGGACTGGCGGTATAGCTCAGCGTAGAGCACTCGCCCAGCATGCTTAAGGCCCTGGGTTAGATCCCCAGAACTGAAAAAAAATAACAATAATACCAGCAATGCTCACTGCTGCTGGGCTCCTGAGCTCCCCAGAGAAGCATGGGAGTGGTTGGGCTGCTGCAGGGAGCTTATGGTTTGGTGAAAAGGCTGCAGGTTCCCTAAAGTGGCTATGATGAGCAGCTCCTAAGATGGGACTGGGGCCACCACAGCAGGTGCGATGGGACTGATGTGGACATAAAGATGGGTGCAAAATGCAGCTCTCCTTGTTTGACCAAACTGAGCCTGTGCACTCATGCCCGCTGGTGGCGAAAAACGTGAACGTCTCATGTCAAGTGTACTCACGTCTGGGTGAGGCAGGCGTTTCAAATAGATGATTTAAGGTATGTGTGTATGTGTGTACGTGCATGGGTGCAGGTGTGTGTGTGTGTCTGTGTTTCTCTATGTTCTAAAGGGCTTAAGCTCTCATGGTACCAGAGGTTCTCTGCTGGCATGGTCTTTGGGTTTCAGCCTCTTTCCCTACAGCAAACCTCTCAAAAATGTAATGTGTGTCAAAATCACCTGGAGAGCTTGTGAAAACAGTTTCCCCAGGTGTTTTGATTCAGTCGATTGGGGTTTGGAAGCTTCTGGTCTGTGCACCACACTTCGAAGCCATTGCATCAGTGAAGCTTCTGCTGGAACACCTGTGGAATACCCATGGATGCTGTCTGTCTCCTGGCACTTACTGTATGCCAGGTGTTGCTCTAAGCCTTTACATAGATGCATCATTTATTCCTCCCAACAATTCTGTGAAGTGAGTATTATTATTACCTTTCATATCCAGATGAGGAAACTGAGGTACAGAACATAACGAGCCCAAGAGCACAATTAGTTAGGAAGGACTTGAGTCCTTGGGGATTGCCAGACTACCCCTGGCACTTCTTCATTCTTCCCGAGGGGCTCAGTATTCTTGGCCATCTTCTTGTCCCATCATGGACATGCTGGGGGACTCATGAGACTTCCCAGGCCCATCTTTGGTACAACTCTGGGGCCTATTGAATGCTGGGCATCTCTAAGGTCTCACAGCAGCTGGGCTGTGCCCAGGGAAGCCAGGCTGCAGATCCTCCTGCCTGGGATTCTGATTGAATTTCTGTCATCCTTTCCCTTGATCACCCAGCGACATCCCAGAGGGACCCATTAGCAGATGTTCATCAGCATAGAAACTGTCCTTGAACCTTCCACAGATAGAGGGTTTTCATTTTCTTTCCTGGGGCAGAAGACCTAGTGTAGTGTGTCAAAAAATGTGCTTAGAAGCTTGAAAGGCAGGTACTTGTCTTTTCCTCTCTCTGCTTCCATCTCCCTATCTGAGAGCAGCACATGCAGGAAGCGATCCCTGCAGATGAAGGGTGGATGAAGACATGAGGGAGCCCAGGGAGAAACCTCTGGATTGGTGTCAGGTCAACAGGGCTTGTTGAGCCCCTGTGCTAAGCTCTTTCCAAGAATCATCTCATTACTCAGCGTGATGTTAGAGGAAGGTGGAGCAGAAGACAGGGGAGGCTCCTGAAGCTTAGAGAAGGTGAATAGCCTAACCAAGGCCATGTGGATGGTATAAATGCTGAGCTAGGACCGGAACACCGATTCTCTGACTGCAGAACCCATGCCAATGTGATGCCTATTCTGCTCTGCTGCCTGGGGTGTGTCTATTGAAGGCTAAAGGAATCAGTCTCCTGGTTCTACTCTCGGCTTTATCACTGTCTCCTAGGGTGATCAGAGTGGTCTAGAGTCCTGCTCCCCCATGCACAGTAATTGGACATCTTCATTACTGTGGATGGTGGATTGAGGAAGAATGGAGGAGAGGATTCACTCCAGACTCTGGTGTTGATTCTAGGCAAAGCCAAGGCTGGTGCAGAGCATGCCTCCCTGCATGGAGCTGTAGTGTGAAAGGGCACTTGGCTTGGCAGAAACAGGCATTGCCCATGAACCCAGAGTGAGAATTCTGATTTCTTTACTTTCTTTCTTTTTCTTTTCTTTTTATCCTTTCCTTCCTTCCTTCCTTCCTTCCTTCCTTCCTTCCTTCCTTCCTTCCTTCCTTCCTTCCTTTCTTTCTTTCTTTTTTTCTGTGCTGGGAATTGAACCCAGGGCCTTGAGCTTGGAAGGCAACCCTTTACCAACAGAGCTATATCCCCAGCCCAAGAATTCTCATTTCTGAACACTCCACATCCCCATTCTGCTCAGACATGCAGTGGGCCTATCTCTTTACTCTCAAGTTGCTTAAGATGTGAATAGATGGAGGATGTTAATCCTCTGTATTTCCAGATGTGTGGCCATAGCTAAGTTACTTGGCTGTAAGTGTGGCCAATGCTTTCCACTTATCTTGTCCCCAAATCTCCTCTCTCTGTCTCCCTCCTGATTCCTCGACTCCTTCCTTCCCTTTTCGGCCCTCTCCAGACATCCCAGTGGTTGGAGATCCTGCAGCAGCTTTGCCTGCATGACCAGCTGTCAGTCCAACACCGGGGCCTGGTCATCGCCTATAACCTGCTGGCAGCCGATGCTGAGCTGGCCAAGAAGCTGGTGGAGAGCGAGCTGCTGGAGATCCTGACCGTGGTGGGCAAACAGGAGCCGGACAAGAAGAAGGCGGCTGTGGTTCAGACGGCCCGGGAGTGTCTCATCAAGTGCATGGATTATGGCTTCATTAAGCCAGTGTCATAGACAAGGGCCCCCAGGGGTGCTGAGGCTGGTTCTGTATTGTGTCAAGTCCTGTGCTGGGTACTCCCAGACTGTCAGTTCATCTGGGGATCGTAGCAGTGACAATTAATTTTCAACATAAAGGAAAATGTTTGTTTCCTGAGTTGTTACCACTTGTCCTAAGAAAGTCTGGGTGTTTCTGGCTCTCTTGATCCCTGCCTCCTTACGTGTGTCATGATCTAGAAGTTCCTGGAATAATCTCCATCTGTAAGTAGAAGACAGATTGGATAATTTTTTTTTCTGCACCCATTCTGAAGGTCAGGATAATGGGCTGAAGTTCTTTCTATTTTGGAAAATGAATTGTGCGGTAGGTAGGAACTAACAGACGTGTGACTATGAGGATTAATGCTGTTGTATTTGGATTCTGGCTTGTGCTGGTTTTTATATACTCTCCCCACACTGTTGGATCAGGCTGTCCAGAAGTGCTTTTTCACCTGCAGTGCCCTGTCCCAGCCCTGTGCCCCTTCCCTTCACCCCCCGTTGATGGAAGTGTAGTTTATGTCGGGCACAGGGGCATCATCCTTGAGATTTGCTTGGCAAAGTCTTCCAAGCAAGATAGACACAGTGAATATAAATAAAACTCAAAGTACTTTAAGCCAAAATTAAATTTATCTTGGCCACCCAGGGAAAGGCCTGACATGGTTGTTAGATCCAGTGGTTCAACGTTGTCACCAATATTATTCTCTGGGGGGGGGGTGTCTTTTTCTCCCTCTCATCTCCCCACCCCATATCTTGTCTTGAATCCTCTGGGGTTTGACCTCATTCTCTGAGAGGCTCTCTCCATGCGGGAGGAATAATAAGTCTCCAGCAGCTCCAGACTTACATAGTTGTTATGGTTCAATACAGTAGAGAAGAAAAGGACCATTTTCAGTAACCCAGCAAAATTCCCAGCAATGAGTAGGATGTCCAGCTTGGGTTGTATTTCCGTCCGTGAGCCAATCCTATCCAGAGGTGACTGCTCATTGCCAGGCTCAGGTCATATCAGTGAGTCTGGGATGAGAAGGAGCTTCATTCCTGTCCAATTGACATGGATGGATCAGGGTTCCTATAGAATGGGAAGAGACGTGTCACCACAGAAGAATGTTATGATCAAAGAACGTGCTCTGGATGTCAGGCCTAGCCACAGAAGAATGACACAAGCAGGGTGCTTGTAGATGTGACTTTCTCTATGAATATTGCCTTCCCAGCATGGCTGAGACCACTGTGATGGAGTGCTGTCTTCCAGTATGTCCCAGATCCATCCACATTTATTGAAAGGTCAATGTTTCTGATAATCAGCATTGGGTAGAAGGTAGGGCTTTGAGATTTATGGCTCTTGATGAAAATTAAAATTACTTTGGTACAATAAATATAATTGTAAACATCTTTGGAAAATCACCTGAAAAAGATACAGACAGATTGCTGGAAAGTTGCACCATTAGGATTGGGTCAAATGTTAACATAATTTCACCTCCTAGAGAACAGGTGCAAACATCAGGAGAACTGAGACCTTCAGATCTTCTCTGTACTAACAACCCTCATGTACACCTTCCCCAGCGCTTACGTGAGCTTGCACAGCAGAAACCATTCTCGTCATGTCCTTCTTATTCTGACAGAGAATGGCAGTCATTGAGGTGTGGTCCTTTTGAAAATATATACAACATTTTTTAGTAATAAATGGTGTGATTTGACCTGTCTATCTTCTCCTTTCCCCACATTTAGGACTGAGTGGGTGTATTAAGTGCTTTAGAAAAATCTCTCAGAGATAGGGCCAAAGTCTTATTCATTTTCACTTTTGTGAGATTATTACCTATTAGCATGGTGTTAGTGCACACCTGTAATCCCAGTGAGTAAGAAGTCCGAGGCAGGGGAATTACAAATTTGAGGCCAGCCTTGGGAAATTAGTGAGAACTTGTCTCAAAAATAAAATAAAATAAAAAATGAATAAAATAAAATATAAACTAAACAAATACAATAAAACAAAACAAGACAAAAATACCTAAAACAAAACAATAGAATAAAATACAATATAATAAAGCAAAGCAATAAAATAAAATAAAATGGACTGGGGATGTAGCTCAGTGTGGAGCACTTGCCTAGCAGGGCCTGGATTCAATCCTCAGTACTACAACAAACAAAACCCACTGTAAGAAACTGCCTTTGCTTCCCACTCCTTAGTTACAGAAGCCATTGGCTTTTCCAACCTGGACTCAGTCATTTTTCTTTGCAGGACACAGGTAAGCACGCCCTTCCTAGCAATTTTCTTTCTTTTCGCGTATGCCTACAAATAGACCAATGCTAGCTTGGGATCATCTATTTATTGTGGTACCTCACTAAAAAACATCAAGGAGCAGCCAGTGTGTGCCAACTTCTTAACCATTTTCCTTAGAGCAAACCCATGAGTACATCTGAGGTATGCTTCTTAAATTTCAAATACTGGAGAAAGTCAGTATTGTTTTCATTACTTTCTAATTGAAATACATTATTGTCAGAGAACTTACCTATATAATATTCATCCTTCACATTTGAGGAGCATGGAATTTTAAATTTTATATCTCCAAAGTTATATTTTGTAAGAATTGAACTGAACCTCTTTTCCCCTTTGTCTTCCTGTTTGTTAAAAGTGAATGGCAGGGCTGGGGCTGTGGCTCAGTGGTAGCGCACTTGCCTGGCATGTGTGAGGCACTGGGTTCGATTCTCAGCACCACGTATAAATAAATAAAATAAAGATCTATCAACAAGTAAGAAAAAAATTTTTTAAAAAAGTGAATGGAAAACAACTTCTGTTTCTAACACTAGTATCATGGCTGTTGCAGACTATATATATATATATATATATATATATATATATATATATATATATATATATATTCTCTCTCTCTCTATATATATATATATATTTTTAATTATTATTAGTTGTTCAAAACATTACAAAGCTCTTGACATATCATATTTCATACATTTGATTCAAGTGGGTTATGAACTCCCATTTTTACCCTGTATACAGATTGCAGAATCACATCAGTTACACATCCACGTTTTTACATACTGCCATACTAGTGTCTGTTATATTCTGTTGCCTTTCCTATCCTCTACTATCCCCCCTCCCTTCCCCTCCCCTCCCATCACCTCTCTCTACCCCATCTACTGTAATTCATTTCTCCCCCTTGTTTTTTTCCCTTTCCCCTCATTTCCTCTTATATGTAATTTGGTATAACAATGAGGGTCTCTCTATATATTTTTTCCAAGAGAAAAAATATATAGAAATGTAGGCAAAATTTAATCTGTTTAAAAGCATCAAGGAGCAATTGAGGCAGTGAGGACTTGAGAGGTGAAGATCAGGGAAAAAAAAAAAAGCAGAGAAGGAACTTGATTTTTTTTTTTTTTGGCACTAGGATTGGAATGAGGGCACCATGCATGCTAGGCAAATGCTCCACCGTTGAACTATAACCCCAGCCCCAGAGAAACTGATTTAGGTGTAGGCTTTTTCATCAAGAAAGTTGAAGATGTAAGTGGTAGAGACCATTGATTATCAAAGAAGAAATAGATCTGGGTGTAGTAGCACATGCCTGTAATCCCAGGGACTTGGGAGGCTGAGGCAGAACATTGCAAATCCAAAAGCCAGCCTCAGCAACTTAACAAGACCCTAAACAACTTAGCAAGGCTCTGAATAAAAATAAGAAATAAAAAGGGCTGGGGATGTGGCTCAGTGGTTAAGTGCCCCCAAGTATAATTCCTGGTACCAAAGAAAAGAAGAAGAAAGAGGAAGAGGAAGGGGGGAGGAGAAGAAGAAAGAAAAGAAATAGAAAATACAAATGCAGTAATCTATTAAAATCCAAACCCCAATCAATACATCTGAATGCCAAGGTGATAGATTTCCTTGCAGTTGATACACATGAAATCTTTTGGAGGTATTAGGATTGACTTAGGCCTGAGCCTAAGCAACTCCATTTTAAAAACTCCAGTTTGAAACCTGCAGTCTCACCAGGCACACCCACAGAGCCCTCCAGTATGGCCTCAAACAAGTTACTTCCCCTCACCCTGATAAACAGAGTGAAGCCTCTGGCAGGCTATCCCGAGGGAAAGGCAAGAAGATCAGGATAGAGCCCACCAGACCAGATGTTTCTGACCCCAGAGTAAATGATGTCATGGAGAAATCTGGTGGTAGCTGATCAAGACTGAAAGTGGGGTCAAAAGCCCCCAAATTCAGTATAAATAATAGAATGGATACATAGGGATTCAGCCAGCCGAAACAAGGATGCACTTGAGCTAGAGAGCCTGATGAAAACCTGGACTGACATCCCAACACTTGTCATCATTTCCTGATTCTCTGCGTGATCCTCACTGCTCTCAAACTCTACCTGGACCTTGGTGAGGGTCGCAGCTTCTCCCTATGACGCTCTGCTCAACCAGTCTTCGACTCCACACCAGGAAAAGCCTGCCTTGGTTCTGGACCTGGTCACTGCGGTCTAAGTGAGTTTGCATCTGCTGGACATAAATCCTGAGGCTTGAGACTTTTGAACTTAGCATGGAGAGGGAATGTCTGTCATAAGCCTGTCATAATTGTGTTTTGCAGTGCTTAGAATTAATCTAGAATTGTTTGCTGTGAATTAATAAATCTAGATTTGTTTACTGTGAATGGATTATGTCTATCACAGTGCCTAGCATTAAGGATTGTCGTTTTCTTGATTAAGAACCTACAGAGTGAAATTATATTGAGTAATTTGAGTGAATAAAGCATTGAAAGGGGCAGAAGCGTATGGACATTCTTCATTTCTCCTCTTGACTGCATATGTCACAATTTTGCCCCCTCGCGACAGGAGGTAACAATCACACTATGAGCCACGTTTCTGGGATCCTACCTACCACACAATTCATTTTTCAAAATAGAAAGAACTTCAGCCCATTATCCTGACCTTCAGAACAGGTGCAGAAAAAATTATCCAATCTGGATTTTCTGGCTTCCATTTTCTGTCTTCTAATCACAGACAGAGATTATTCCTTTAGTTCCCTCAGCTGTAGGATAGGTTCAGAGTTTAACATTTCTTTTTTGAAAGAAGAATGGATGAGGGAAAAAATTTTCTAACTGCTCAGCTACAGGGTGGGTAGAAACTGTCATTCTGCTTTCTGAAGGTGACAGTGTTAGTTGTTAACAACAGGGTGAGTTGTGTCTGGTTTTATTCAAGGTATACTTTCCTGGTCAGAGAGTCCAGAGACTGGGTTGGGCTGCGATGCAGGATCGGGCCCCTCACCACCCCCCATTCCCCTGCCTCCCAGCCCGTATTTTTCTTCCTCAGCAGAAATTCTGGCTCAGGCTCAGCTGAGCGGGTGGTGCTCAGTCAGCACCCTGCAGCCATACAGGTGGGCAGCAGCTCTGTGGTCAGCTGAGCCTGCAGACTCCCGCAGCTCCTGACCACAGCATCCTCGCCCAACTTTCCCCTGTGGCTGTCGGGTTGAAGCTGAGGCAGATGGCTCTGGTCTTTAGTGAAGGCGGCAGTGGCCGCTCAGAGTTCAGGCTCTCACAGCTCCTGGATGAGGAGCTGCTCCTTCTGGAAGCTAAGAGAGTCTTGGCGGCGACCTCTGCTGGGGGCCTGGTGGTGTGTCTGCTGCTCAGTCTGAATCCAGAGCACGTGAAACTGTCCTTAGAGGGGTGCAGTGGCGCCCTGTCCTGGCGCCCAGCAGGGTTTTCCTGAGCTCGAGGGCTGTTCCAAGGCGCCTGCTGACAGGCAGTATCAGGAGGTGCTGGCCAGGTTGTCTTGGGGGACAGCGCAGCCTCACGTTTGCTGCTGTGCTGTGTTATATGGTGCGGTGGCCAAGGGCCAGTCTAGCAGAGGAATGGGGTTTCCATGGCTTCTGCCCCTCTGGTGTGGAGGCGTCTGTACCAGCTGCTCACTGTCCCTCCTTCCTGACCTGCGGGTGGGGGGCTCGTCTGTGCTCCAAGGGAGAGGACACCCAGGTGGGGGGGGCAGCAGCCTCTGAGGACTTGTTCGGTCTTCTCAAGAAAGACTTGAGACAGGGAAAAGGTGTCGCTCTCCCATGGAAATTGTCAGGTGTGGCAGCCTGGTGGAAGTCCTGAACGTGGTTGGGAGCAAACCCTCATCGTTCTGAATCTCACCCTGAATCCCTGTTAATCTCACATAGAAAAAGGTGCTAGGAGACAGCCAGGACCCATGGTGTGAGTGGCAGGGGCAGTTCTGGGTCCTTGCACTCTCCGCCAGTTTACATGCGGGTAGTGGGCTCAGGGTGAGCACTCTGGTTCCCCCCTCCCCCCCTCTCTGGGGTACTAGTGCAAAATGTCGATGAATTATGTCGTTTTCAAGGCTTTGACTCAGATTTGTACTTTGATAAATGAAAGTGAATATCAAGCTTGTTTGTACGGAAATAAGACTGTATATAAAAATGAGTCTGTGTTGTGTCTGGTGACATATATTTTATGTTTACCCAACGCTGTGCTAAACTTTGTGCTTGGCTTTGAATTATATATTTACACCTGACTTTAGATAAAAAGGAAAATTTAAAGGTTAAAAAAAACCCCAAAATTCAAAGAAAGCAGCCCAAACATGGGATTTTCTGGCTTCCATATGGAGAGAAAACACTGTGTACACAGGGTACTTGTCCCTCCCAGCCTGCCCTGTTGAAGCCAGGGAGACACTGGATTTTCAGTGACTGTCCCCTCCAGTGTTCCCAGAGGAAGTGCAGGAAGACACACAGGCCTGAATCCCAAAGCTGCCACCGCCTGCAGAAGCCGCTCAGTGGGGAAACTTGCTCCCCAGTAGTTCCCCTTGTGTCTGGCCAGGCCCCTGACAGACAGCAGACAGCCCTCAGACAGCTCTGGGGAGGGCACGGGCGGAGGGATTCCTGCCATTGCAGGAGCTCCTAGTGGTCAAACTCTCCACCGCCTGCCCCCACCTGAGCAAGACTAGACACAAATGCTAGCTCACACTCTCACTGCGACAGGGGAGGACAGAGTGTCGAGTGCCAGGCCCAGTGAGCGAGATCTTGGCAAGACTCACAGCTGCACACCTGCAGGACCAGTCCTGTGCTGGCCCACAGCCTATCACCTGTCATCGCTTCCCCCTTCAGAGGCCTGGGGGTGATTCCCCTCCGCCCCCAGCCCTGCCGTTCTGGCTCCACCCTCTGCCCTTCTCCACCCTTGGTGGCACCTGGGGTGCTCTTATTGTGGCCCAAGCCACAGCCCACTTTGTCAGAGATTACTACACCCTCCCCCACCACCACCGCCAGGAGGCATGGGCAGCATGTCCCTGTACTGGAGGTGCAGGTACCGCCAGTTGAACACTGTATGTGTACCCTAGTCCCCAACTGCTCCGAGCCCCAAGACCAGCCCTCTACTTGCCAGCCAGAGGCTGCTCAGCCCTCCACTGTCCTCGCCCCCCACGTCCACTGGACTCCAGCCCACTTGTGCAGCTATTATGACGCCTCTGGAGAGGAGCACAGCGGGGATGAGGGGGTGCTGCACCAGCTCGACAGGAGGGATCCCTGCCACTGCCATAGCTGCTGACCCTCAAACCCAATTTCTACAACCCTTCCCAGATGATTGGGCAACCTCACTGGGTCAGCTGGTGGACCAGCGGGATTTAGCTCTGCAGCCCCAGTGCCAGGGCTTCACAGTCGCCCCAGGACCCAGGCACACACCAAGTTCACAGTTCAAGGGCCTATCCCGCCTGCATGGGGGGCGGGGTGCGCACACAGCCATTGCATGTGCGTGCATCCCTTTGTGATGCAACCCTTTGTTGACGGTTTTCTGCACCTTTAAAAGCTGGGTCCTGGCCAAGGGTCTGACATTGCCCTTTCGCCTCAAGCCGCGCTGGCAGCAGAAGAAGGACCCTTTGTGCTCAGCTCTGGAATCCCTGAATCCCGTCGTCTTCCCTAACCCTTACTGCTGCCATGGGTACTTCTCAGGGTAAGCTTTGTCCCTCAACCCTGCCCCGGCCCTGGCGGGCATGGACCTGCCAGAAGTGTCCCGAATGAAGTCCAGTCACAGAGTCCCCTGACCTTACCTACAGTGGTTGGCCACTCTGGCCAGCCCCGCGGCACAACTCCCAGGTTGTCCTGCTGCCATCCTGGAACTGCACATCAGCAGTTGAGCAAAGTGCCTCCTTGCTGCTGGTCCCAGGTCCTGGGAGACCTGGACATAACCTCCATCCTCCACATGCCTGGTCTCCTAAGAAGATGATGCTGTCAGCTGCACCTTTCACTAACTCCTGCAGCCTAGACCACCCACTCGGCAAACAGATGCCTTGTATGGCATAGGAGCAGAGAGCCACTGCTTGCCAGCTTGTAGCACCATGGTATACCCGAGAGCCCTGCCCAGGGAAGACTGTGCTCAGTGCCCTTGGAGGCAGTGGCCAAGGGTGGATAAGCAAGTGGAAGCCCTGCATATAGAGAACATCAGAGGGGGAGCCCATATCACTGGAGGAGCACAATATGACTTTAGGCTCCTGGTGGCCCATAGCCACCTGCCTTCCTTTGTGCCCAGGCAGGGAATCTTCCGCACCCAGAGTTCCCAAGTCAGAGCTGAGATATCCTGGGCCTTCTGTATGAGCTCCTGCTCCAAGAGAAAGGCCATCAGAGCTCCTATAGCTCCACTAGAGGTCTCCAAACCCTGGAGAGGAGGGCTCCAGGCCCACCCAACAGCAAGCTGCCCCAGGGTACTCTTCATCCCCAGGGATGGCAGCCATTATGAAGTCAAACAACAATGAGTGCTGGCGAGGATTCAGGGGAAAAAGGTACACTCAATGGAATATTACTCAGCACTAAAAAATAATAAAATCATGGCATTTGCAGGCAAATGGATGGCATTAGAGCAGATTATGCTAAGTGAAGTTAGCCAGTCCCTAAAAACAAATGCTGAATGTCTTCTCTAAGGGGGGTGACTCAAAATGGGATAGGGAGGAAGAGCATGAGAAGAAGACTACCACTAAATAGGGAAGAGAGGTGGGAGGGAAAAAGAGGGAGAAGGGGAGTTGCACAGAAGATGGAAGGAGAACCTCATTGTTATACAGAATACATATATGATGTTGTAATGAGAAAAAGAAAAAAAAGTGTCACATTAGATTGGATAGAGAGAAAGGATGGGAGAGGAGGGGAGGAGTAGGGGGGATAGGAAGGGCAGCAGAATAGAATAGACAATATGATTGATGTATGTGCATTCCATGTATGTATTATACATCAAATTGCATTCTACTGTCATGTATGACTAAAAAATATAAGTAAAAATTAAAAAAAAGGTGGCAGACTGGAGCTGTCTACTGCTGAGGCCCTGTGAGTACTGTTGGGCTTTGGGCCCTGGTGAGAGAGTAGGAAGTTCCTACTGGAGTCAGATGGAAGCCCCAGATGTGGGGGAAGGGGGACTGTGAAGTCATAATGGTGTTCATGAGGGTGGCCCCCAAGGGAGCCCCTGGCTGCAGAGCCAAGCCTGCCAAGGTGCTGGGAGAGGGCCTGGGAGGAAGGGCCAAGCAACAGTTGGCAGGCTGTGGAAGAGGGGGACACAAAGTTTGGAGGTGGGAGGGTGTCTCTGGGAGGAGAGAGCAGCGCCCACCCACTTTGGGTGGGGAGGCAGTGCTGGGGTGGTAAGGCAAGGTCTGGCTGAGGCCCACTGATGCCAGAGGCTTGGCCCCTCCCCAGGTAGAGGGGGCCCACATATGGGCTGGGGTTGGGGGGCATGGTATAGCTGTCCCAGATGGCCTGGGACTCACCCATCAGAAGGCAGTGGATGTGCTGTGGAGCTTTCTGTTTCTCCCAGTTGAGGTCCTCAGTGGTGACTGGACAGGCCAGTTCCAGAAGTGGTGGCAGCCTCAGAGGTCCCCCTATTGATGTGATGGCAAAGGAAACTTTCATTTCTGTGGCCTACCTGTATTCCCCATGGATGAGCATTTCTTCCTTGGCAATGGCTGTCCCTCTCTGCCTACAGCCACCTTCTCACACTGGGCCTTCTTTGCCATCCATTTCCCTGCAAATGCCATGATCTTGTTATTTTTTAGTGCTGAGTAATATTTCATTGTGTATAAATGCCACATTTTTTAAAATCCATTCATCTATTGAAGGGCATCTAGGTTGGTTCCCCATTCTAGCTATTGTGAATTGTGCTGCTATAAACATTGATGTGGCTGTGTCCCTGTAGTATGCTCTTCTTAGGTCTTTTTGGGTATAGTCCGAGAAGGGGAATAGCTGGGTCAAATGGTGGTTCCATTCCCAGCTTTCCAAGGAATCTCCATACTGCTTTCCAAATTGGCTGCACCAATTTGCAGTCCCACCAGCAATGTATGAGTGTACCTTCCCCCCCCCCCCCCCGCATCCTCGCCAGCACTTATTGTTGTTTGACTTCATAATGGCTGCCTTTCTGACTGGAGTGAGATGGTATCTTAGGGTGGTTTTGATTTGCATTTCTCTGATTGCTAGAGATGGTTGCTAAGAGCCAAGTATATGATGCATGGCATTTTTAGTCTAAAGGTGACGCCAGCTAGCCATTGAGATGATATGATTATGTTAAGATTTGCATTCATATGGATATTGGACTCCTGCTGTTCACCTAGGCCGGCTACGGGACTCCTGGAGAGTTCCCATTGGTTGGGGAAATACAGTAGGAGGGAGTTCCGGGGGAGGAGCTCTCTCGGCGGTCCCAGAGGAGGCCGCGTGTGTGGAAAAAATCTTCCCGGGCGGTACCGGACATTGGCGGCAGTTTCAAAAAATAAACTTTGTTCCTGCTTGAGTGGCTCGTGATTTTGTGCCCAGCCAGACTGCGGCAGATGGTGAGCATTTTTTCATGTATTTGTTAATTTATTGTATGTCCTCTTCTGAGAAGTTTCTGTCCAAGTCCTTGGCCCATTTGTTGATTGGGTTATCTGCTTTTTTGTTGTTTAACTTTTTGAGTTCTTTGTATACTCTAGAGATTAGAGCTCTATCTGATGTTTGAGGGGTAAAAATTGGTTCCTAGGATGTAGGCTCCCTATTCACCTCGCATATTATTTCTCTTGCTGAGAAAAAACTTTTTCAGTTTGAATTCGTCCCATTTGTTGATTCTTGGTTTTAACTCTTGTGCTATAGGAGTCTTATTAAGGAATTTGGGGCCTGCCCCCACGAGATGAAGATGAGGACCAACTTTATCTTCTATTAGACGCAGAGTCTCTGGTCTGATTCCTCAGTCGGCCATCTTGAAAGGTAAAGAAACACGCTCCCCGTGGGAAGCAGCCCCTCATCCCTGGAGCCACCATCCCACCTGGGGTTTCTGACAGGAAGAAGCCCAGAGCCCCCACCTCTGCCAGCTGTCAGTAGTTTGGACACCTGGGAGCTCCAGGTCCAGGGGTAGCTCCATTCCCACCATTGATAGCAGGCCCCCAGCCTGGGCAGCCCAACCCACTCAGCCCTTGGTGCTGACAGACGTAGAAATCCCACCATGGGGGCCCGTGCCAGCACCCACACACATTCTGCTGGCAGCCAGGCTGCAAGTCCACTGGAGCAACTAGTCCATCAGCCTCTGCAGCTGCTACTCAGAGGCCAGGGCCTGGGACCAGTGTTTGTCCCAAGAACAGGCAGTCCCAGTCAGCATGGGACAACCAAGTTTCATCCCCCTTAATGCTGCCAGTGTCAGTTGCCTCAATTGCAACTTGGAGGACAGATTTGTCCCCAGTTCTTCCGTCTCCCATGGCAGAAATGGGCATCTGCTAAAAAAGTAGAGGGACCCCCAAAACCAGAGAACACCATGGGGCAAGCTTGGGACAGAACAGCTCCAGGGCCTGCCCCTAGGCAGAGCACCACCATGAGGACCAAGGGAGAGAAGGCAAAATACAAACCAGGGCAAGCAACCACTGATGTTTGTGCAATTAATGCCGTCCCCCAAAGCCTGACCGTGCAGAACCCCTGAAGCTCTCCTGGGAGGAACCATCACCACCTTCAGAAAGGCCACCTTGACTTGTAAGTTTGTCCCCATGCAATCCAGGAACCTGGGAGCCCAAACTAGCTCCCGGAGCTCATATCTGTCTTTGGGGTTCTGTTCATCTCCTCCCCAAGTGAAGGAAAGAGAAGCATGAGACAGCATTTACAGGGTAAATGGGGCTTCGACATATTCAGCGCCACTAACTAGACCATCCCTATAGTGGTCACTTTACAGGGGACAAAAACCAACCCTGTTCTTGGAGCCACGAGGGCCACTCCTTTAAGTGCCAAAAGGCGCCCCCTTACAGGAACCCTGAATTCCACCTCGGAGCATCAATACCTCCATGAACCAGGCTGCATATATTTACAGAGGGAATCATATCACCCATTTCCCTGGTGGTAAAGGTGAGGCTCTGGGAAAGGACATGAATTATGAGTTAGTCAAGGTCCTGCCTGGAAGAGCTGGGACTAGAATTCTGGAAATCTGGCTCCAGAGCCTCATGTGCAGAACCCTGCAGGGGAGGCCTGATGCCGGGAGCTTGGGAGGGGGAGACCCATCAAGTTGGGGTGGGGGGCTCAGAGAAGAATGAAGAGATGGGTGTGGCTGGGGAATTCGTCCAGAGGGGGAGACCAATAGGAGAGGGAGGGGATCGAGTGAGGGGACTGCATGAGCAAGGCCAGGCAGCGGGAGTGTGTGGGTCAGGCAGAGGAATGACCTGTGAGCAGCTGGGGGTGCAGGGATGGAGGGGGACAGGATTCAGAAGGAAAAGAAGGTTGGGCCACACCATGGAAAGAGCCAGGTCTGGTAGGGAGACACCACCCCTCCCTGCTCCATCCTCCAACTGTCTTTGAGTCTGTGCCTTGAACTTCCCCAAACCCTCCCTTCTCACCACCTCCACTGGCCCTATTCCACCCCTCCCAGCTCTCACCTCCTCCCTGCCTCGCCCATAACAAGACAAAAAGCTCAAAGCTGCTGGCCATTTCCATGTAGTTCTTTTCCCTGCACCTTGTCCCCACATCTGTCTTAACTTGAACTCCAGGTCGGCTCTGTAGGGGCAGTGGTGGGTGACACACAGGATCTCCCTGCTTTAGAGCTGGAGAAACTGAGGCCCAGAGAAGTAATTTCTACTTCTATTTCAGATCTTGGGCCATCACCCCCTTGAGGAAGCCCTCCCTGCACTCTCTACTACCCTGTCAGGCCTGGTTTTTGGTTATTTGTTCTCAGAGGACCAAGGATTTTTGCTGTAGAGAACTGGCCTCAGGTTGTCACTGTCTATTCATTCACATGGATTAGTTTATGTCTTTCTATGTCACTTGGCATGCAGGGGACACTGGAGAAACACTGAGCGACTGAATGACAGTTTGGGTTCTTGTGACAAGTAACAAGAAGAGGTGTTAGTAGAACATGGATGGGGCACCACATGGTCCCCACTTGGGGTATAAAAAGTCTAGGAAGCTTCTATAAGGGGGTGATGACCTGGTTGGAGCTTGAAACCTGAGTTGCTGGTAGCAGCTGGAACATGCAGGATGGTACCTGGCAGGAGGTGAGCCCCTGGCTCCTGTCACCTTCAGGAATCTGGGTTCAAGGTCCAGTGGTCTAGGTAGCTGGGAATGTGGGCCTGTGAAGGCCTCTGCCCCAAGCTCCATAACCCCAGGCGACGTTGAGGCAGGCAGGGTGGCACACCCTTCCTCTGCTCACTCCCCTTTGTCCAGTGGTAGCCAAGGGGCATCTGACTCACCTCCTCTTTGCCCCACTTCCCCACAGTGAGATTTATTTTAAAGTTACCTGAAAATCCCTCCAGCCTTCCTGATTCAGCCACCCTGTCCTCTGTGATTCTCTTGTGAAGGTCAACTGAGGGTCCTTGAAGGACTGCAGCCCATGCACCTCACTGGCTCAGCTCACCCACCCCACCCTGTGGCTCTCCACTCTCCCCCACCAGGTGGCAGAGGCTTCTGGAGGTCTTCCCACCAGGAGTCTAGAACAGGCTTATTTATGTAGAATAAAAAAATTACGTATTTCATCCCATTTTCCTGGTCTTTGACAAAACAATTCTATTTGCATAAGACTAATAATTCAGTGACCTCCTTAAAGGCCATTTTTCTCTTGATTCTGGCCCATACAGAGGCCATGCTCTGTTAGAGTGGGAAAATAATTTTTTCTTGGTCACAGATTTATAGCTATAAGCAGAGCACTCTGTGAAAATTCTTTCTAGTGAGTAGTCTGGGCTTAATATTTCCTATACTTACATATTATGAAGGAGACCTTCCAAACATTGTGGTTCCTCTGTGCACCTCATATCCCTTCTCATTATCTGGACCACAAGCCAATTTCAAATTTCCCCATCCAAGCAAATGGCCTAAGGACAGAGAACTCCCAGATGCTCAAACAACAAGGAAACCAGAGAGCCAGGACAGGGCCTCTGTAGTAGTGAGGAGCCTGACCAGAGAGCCAAGTAAAATGAAAGCCTCCTGCTACCCAACTCTGAGGGCAAAGCTGCCAGGAAGTGAGAGGGAAGGGGACATCATGTCTCTGAGCCTCCACTTTGCCCCAGGATCACAGAGGTCAGGGTGAGACCTGTGCTATGCATCTAAGCAGTCTGCCACCAGGTCCCATGTGGGAGAAGGTGGATGTCATCTTAGCAAAAGAGTTTTCTCTTGGACCCCACAGGAGTGGGTCCTGACCTGGAAGAGGATGGTCTGGTGGCTGGTCCAGCTGAGCTGCCAGGTTGAGAGGCCAGCACAGATGTGCACCTAGATGCAGCCTTGCTCATGGTGGTGCTGGTGCCCTGAGGCAAACTTGGGCATTTCTGCTTGGGTGGGCCCTTTGGGGATGGCACTGAAAGGAGGGGCCTAGGTGGCTCCAAGATCATGGTTGCTGTTTGTCCTGTGTAACTTGGTCACCATGGAAATACTCTGGTGGTGGGGGCCACAGAGAGTCAGGCCCAAGCTTGCCTCATAGGTCTGTCTGGTGCTCGAGGGTCCCTCCTCTTAGAAAGGAGATGCTCATTACCCACAGGCTGCTCCCAGGTTCTCTGCTCTCAGGTTCCACTGAGGACACTGCCAAGGGCATAGTCATGCAAGTTGGTCTTTCTGGGGTGGTGCTGGCCCCTCGATTTCTGCTTGGGTGGCCTTTGTGTCAAGCATTAAATGGAGGGGCATTGGTGACTCCCTGCTCATGTTTGCTGCTTGTCTTTTGTCCCTTGGTCACTGGAGGTATTCTGGTTAGAGGTGCTGCAGGTTTTCATGCTCCAGGCTTGCTGTCTGGGCTTGGAGTTTCTCTTCTTTTGGAGCAGATGCTCAGTGCTCCAAAGGCCAGTATCACATCTGGAGGGAGGTCTGTAGTCGTAGAAGCCAGTGATTCCACAGCATGGACTTTCAAGTGCCTTTCTGGAAATGGTGTTGGTCCCCTGCATTGATCGTAGGGGTTTCTGCTTCAGATGACTTTGGAGATGGCAGTAAAATTAGAAGCACCCATAGCTAGGGTGTCTTAGCAGGTCCTAAGCTGGACCCATGGTGCCCAAGTCCTGGAAAGTCCCACAAAGGAGAATAAGCCAGGGCAGTCCCTGCCAGAACCTGGACTCTCCAGCCTTTGAACCCAAAGGTGCAGGATGCCAGCCTTGCCTGCCTTGAGTGTAGTAGTTGTCAAGTGCTTCACAGTCGTTGCACAGGAGCATTGCTGGCACAGTCAGGCATTTCATTGAGATGAATCCAAACCAGGGGAACAGGTTTTTGAGCAGTATTGGATGTGGGAATATATAATGTGATTGGCTTTCTAGAAGGTAACCTCATCGCCATGGTTCCTGATGGGCACTGCTGAAAATACAGAACCATCCGGAGGACTGAAAATTTGATGTCATTCATTTATTTATTTTTATACCAGATATTGAACCTGGGGTTCTTAACCACTAAGACACATCCTCAGACTTTTTTTTAAAAATATGTTTATTTAGAGACAGAGTCTAGCTAAGTTGCTTCAGACCTCTCTAGCTTGCTGAGGCTAGTTTTGAACTCCATATTTTCCTGTCCCATCTTCCCCAATGCTTGGACTACGGGTGTGTGCCTCCAAGCCCTGCTGGGCCTTTCATTTTGGCCAGATCTGAGCCTCTTAGTACTTTTGTTAGGAAATGGCCAGGAGGAGGGAGAGTGGATCTTAAATGGATGGTTTGTTATTGTAAAGGGCTGGGGATTATAGTTTGAATTAATCTAACAGTCTTCTTAATATTGTCCTGAGCATTGAATTTACCCATATTGACCCTACCTCTCCCCCTGCCCAATGCCACTGTGGATCACTGAGGGTTCTCTATGGTCCGAGTTCAGCCACAACCCTTTTCTTGGTTACTTCTCATAATGACATACCCATGAACTGCATATCTTGACTGGTAACTAAAGCTTTCGTTGGTGGTGCTTTCAAATATGAAACTATAAATTTGTTATCAAGTGACTTGTCTAGAAATCATTTTCTTCCAAATTGTTCCAAAGAGGTCAGACTGGAAGAGGACCTAGTCACTTGCCAGGCTGACCTTCTTCAGGTGTTCCAGCCCCTCAGTGATTTCCATCAGTTCCCCCTCTTTGTAAAATCATGCAATAGACTTGTGTTTGGGGAAGCAGCAGGCTTAGGATTGAAGCAGGAGTTCAATAGAGGTTTTCAGCAGGAGGCTATGATAGGAGTCCTCAGTGCTTCCCCAGTGAGCTTGCCTTTTAATAGCAGGTAACCCTGGGAATGGGACAGATATCAACAACTAATAGATATCAGTACTCACATGAAACAGCTGATGTGCTGTGTTCAGCAGCCTATTCTTTTTTTTTTTTTTTTTGATATTGTTTTTTAGTTGTCAATGGACCTTTATTTTATTTATTTATATGTGGTGCTGAAAATTGAGCCCAGTGCCTCACACATGCTAGGCAAGCACTCTACCACTGACCCAAACCCCAGCACCATCAGCCTATTCTTTAAGAAGAAAGGATGTTCATAACCTGTTAGTGTCAGGAAGGCCAAAGGAGCACATGTACTAGTCTCTGGGGAGTAGTAGCCTTCTAGGGCAGGCTCCCTGACTGTGTGTTAATTAAGTGTCCTGGTCCATGTGGGCAAGATGAAAGTCAACCTCAGTGTGAACTGGGAAGCGCAGAGCTGATGACCAAAGAGAGCTGTTCTTTGACATTGCATTTCCTTCATCTATCGTGTTTAGCATGAGGAAGATTTTTTTTTTCCTTGTGGAAATTGAGTTAATAGGTGGTAAATAAATATCTTAGTTGCTTCTGATGTGGCTGAGGAGCACTTTCAAGTGTTTAAAAAACTGGTTTCTGTATATCATTGTATAGCTAATTGCAATTCTTATGAAACCTTCTCATAGGCTGTTTCTGGTTTTATTGGGATTTTTTTCAGCTGCATTGTGAATTGGATGAAGGACATTTTCCCTTCTTATAAATGGTTTTGTGGAATTTTGAGATTTGGGTTTTTATTCACATTTGAAGGGAATAAATCAACCAGCCTTAAGAACATGGCATCTTTCTGATGGATAGAAGCAATTCAAGGAAGAATAAGGATGATGTCTTTTAGAAATGCTATAGGAATATTTGTTTGGGGGTCAATAAATAACATGCTTAGAGTTTAATAAATATTTTGTTATGTCATCGTAGTTTCTACATTTTTGTATTCTAGTAGAATTTTATCTAGTTTTAATATTTGTTTTTGAGCAGACATCTTTATCTTGAGAGATATCATTTAGTGTTACTTTTCAAAATTTGCAGCTGTGTAAATCCAGATGCTTGGTGAAGCTGCTCTAGTGTGAGGAAATCCTCTCCTGTTAGGACAGGAGCCTGTAAGGCACCATCAGCACATATGAAACCTGCTATGTATTATAAGCAACAGGAAATAGCACAGCAGCTGCAAGTGCATTCAGGTCATTTGGAAGTTGAATTCTTGTCATATCTTTACTTTGCTTAACATATCTTCTCCCCTTTAGTTCTTTCTTATAGTAATTTGAAGCTGATGAATTTACTGGTATTTTCAGGAGAGCATATACAATTAAAATATTTTTCAATTCAGTATCAGTTCAAAGAACTTAGCATCACCTGCCTCTCACCTTTGGTGGGAAGGTAATGAGCAGCCACTTAGCTCTGTGTGCACAAGGATGATGGTCCTGAGTCTCCTGGGATGGCTAGCTAAATCTGGAAGTTCCTTAGGAGATGGAAAGACATCAGCTCCTCATGTTCCATTCAACAGTGAGCACAGGGCGCTCAGTGAACATGCATTAGGTTTGTGAGTGTCCCCTGCAGGGACTGGTCTCCTATTCCCTTTCCAGACCTCAAAGCTGAATTGTCTGTCCTTCTCTCTGCTCCAGTAGCCTCAGCTATTGAGTACTATTGCCTCTGAGATGCTTCTTTGTTCATACTACTGGGATCTTGCCTCCAAAGTTTAGTTGGAAGAATAGGAGGAAACTGTTGCTTTAAACTGCACACAAAACAAAAGGAAGTGGCTTTGCCTTTCCCTAAAGACATGGAGATAGAGAAGTCCGTTTCCGTGGTCGTGGCCATGCTATGGAACAAATTCTTGGCCATTCCACACCATCCTTGCTTCTTATATATTTTGTGCATCAGTGAATTTTTTAGCCCTAGCATTTTCACCTATGGGAGGCGTGTAGAAACGGAGGCACAGAAATGCCACCTCCTTGCCATTTCATGGGGTCCTCAGGTCTCTGCCTGCTGCCCCACCAACTTTCCCCACAAACCTCTGGAATTTCAGCAGTGCCCTCTGCTGTGGGCCTGTGGAGCCAGACTAAGTTAGACTTCCCGTGACTCAAACTTGGAAGTGATACCCCATGAGGCTTGTTGATTTCTGTTTCTTAGAAACCAGATGCTGATGTGGATCCACTGAGAGAGGAGGGAGCTACAGGCTTTGGGCACAGGATGCTGTGGTGTTTGAAATCCCCTGTAGTGTACCCCATCATACGATCGGAAGAGACATTGGGGCAATTTGATTTCGCACAGGAATTAGAATTCTATGGCAAAGGGGAGGCTATCTCTGAAAATAACCCTCCAGTGGTACAGAGTGGGGACCATGGCCAAGAGAGGAGCTGACTTTCCCTCTGTCACTGTGGGACTCAGGTCATGGTAAAGTTGGATGTCATCCTTTGTCCCTTAACTTCCCATGTCATGTGATCTGTATATTTGTGCATTAGAGACGCATGACTCCTGGATTAGGGTCTCTCAGGGAGTCCATGTATGTGTGGGCACATGTCCCTGATGACAACCTCTAAAGCAGATGCTAGAATGACCCCTGGGAACATGTCGAGAAGCTATGGAGGCCCTGCAAGGCACAATGACTTCCTCAGGGCCACACACATACCCACAAGAAGGGGAAGGGTCTCAACCAAGCTCTGTCTCCCCAAACCAAGGGAGCTGGCTACACCCGGGCCTGTCTGAGGGCCTGATCCAGGGTGTGTTGGTGTAACTGGGTCCACCTGTGCCTATGTCATGGGAAGACTGCAGCCCAGTGGGCCATTGGAACCATCTTGTGTAAGAAAGGGACTCAGCAAAGGACTTCCTGAGACAGTGACCTCACTTCCTTGGCCATGGAACTCACAGAACTTGGAACCCTGGTAGCTAGGCACTCACAGTCCACAAACAGTCCCAGTCTGCTCACTGGTGTTGAGACAGCAAGCCCAGAGCCATGAGTTCTTGTTGTCTACAGATCTGTGGGTGCTTAAGCCTCAGGGCTTTTCCTGAGTGTGGAGGTGCTGGGTCAGCGCTGTGTCCCAACGACTCTGGCAATTTTTCCCAAGGAGACCAGAAGTGAGACAGGACAGGGCACCACAGGTGTCCATAGTTTAACCCACATTCAGATTCCCCTTTCAAAAGTGCCAGATCTCACCAGGTGTGTGTGTGTGTGTGTGTGTGTGTGTGTGTGTGTGTGATGTCTCCTGAGAATATGGAGGGAAAATATTTTGATTTCCCCTGACGTATGGCCGTGATTCCTTTTGCAAATGGCTACCGTTTTCCTGTTGAAATGTCCCTCTTTGATTGCCCATCCTAGGGAGAAGATGACCAAGGCTCATCAGTGGATGTGTCCTGTCTTGTGGAAACCCTCACAGTACTTCTCTGGGAGCTCGAGGATGGCCTGGTGCCTGCCCTGCAGCAGGGTAACACCCCCTATGTCCATGGGGTTTTGTATTTGTACCAAGATTTGGCCAGTACCCAGAAGGCTCTGGAGCTGCTGGGTAAAAGGTGTGTATCACCTCCAAGCCCTGGCCCATGGCCATCTCCTGGCCTGGTGTTGGGAATGCCGGGCATCACTCTGAAACTCCGTCAGCTCTGAGGAAAGTAGGGTTTTTCAGAGGAGAACTCTGCCTGGGTGTTTAGAAATCCAAGTAGGATGAGCCCTAGGAGTGTTTGCCTCAGAGTGGTCCTGGGACACAGGCTGGCGATGGCTCTGGCCTTTCCCTGGGGGCCTGTCCCCTCCCTGAGAGGAAGTTCTCTGCCTCAGACCTCACTCTTCTGAGGCCTCAGGAAAAGCAGTTTCCACATTTGGGAAGGAGTCTGTGGGTTGCATCTGGGAGGGTTCCAACCTGCCTGTAGACAGAACAGGGACCCCTGGGGTCAACTGAGAGGGTCCTGGCCCTGAGGTATCCAGGCAGCAGGTGGTTGGGTTCATTCATGGCTCAAATATATATGAAGCACCTACCTTTGGCAGGCACTTGGCCTATCATTTAGGAATCCGTGCAGACAAACTCTCCCAGCCCTCCTGAGCTCCCGTTATTGTCAGTAAGTTAGTCAAGTCCACCAGGCATCTCGACAGATGAGGGACACAGGATATTAGAGGTCACAGCCTCCTGGTATTCTCTAGGTATGGACGCCTCCAGCCATATGTTGAGGAGGAGTACCTTCAAGACAAGAAGTGAGTGGTCTTTGGGCCAAGAGGGAGGGCTGCTGTCTCGAGAGTGGTCACTTGGGGGGCTGTTGTAGAGGATGGCTGGGCAGACCTCAGGGTCTACCCTGTTGTTTCCCAGCAGAGGACAGAGGTCTGGGGCTTACTCTGTAGAAGGAACAAAGCAAGCTGTGGTGGGATTCTGGGTACCCAAGGAAGAGAGGCGTGGCTGGAGCCCAGAGCCAGGCCCTGTGAGGATCCCTCTCCAGCACAGCCAATCCCAGCCTGGATTGCCCATGCTTTTTTGTATAGAGACTGGAGAGAAAGTGAGGGGAGAATCCTACCCACACGTGTGCCTCACAGTTTTGCCCCCTTTGCTCTGCTGCATGTGACCTGCTTGGACACTCTCTGGGAAGCTCCCCATGCAGGGGGCCTTGGGAGGTTCCAGCTGAAGGAGAGGCCCTTTACATCATTATCTTCCAGTTGGTACAGGTGGTGACCCAAGCTGCCATCCCATTCTTTCAAAGTCAGCCATCTTCCCTGGCAGCTACATAAAATTCACACACACACACAAATGCCAGAGGCAGGGGGTCAAGAAACGATTAGACCAGAAGCCTCCACTTCTCCTAGAATGTTTTCTCGCTGCCCTAGTTCTAAAGTCCTTGAGGGCACCTCCCACGTGTGAGCACCTGCGCATTGTGCCAGATGCCCCACCACAGCTATCCGCCTCCTCCCACTAAAACTGTCTATTTTATTTTTTGTGATGGTGGTTTTTTTTTTTAAATGTCTGGGATGGCATTGTAAGTATTTTAGTAACAAACATTTATGTTGATACAATAGTGCTCAATCCATTCACCAGGCTGTGCCACCCCCAGCACTGAATAGCTGAAGATGGAGCCCCCTTAGAGCACAGGGGACCTGTGGGGCCCCTGTGCATGGAGCAGAGATGACTGCCTAAAGGGTGGTGAGGATTTCAGGGCATTTTATCCCCTACTGTGTTCTGTGACGTTAACTAGGTTAGATGTCATGTGACACTACAAACCCTGTTCATATAAGACAGCAAACTTAATATGTGTCTTCTTATTGCTCCACAGATCATGACTCACCTTCTTCTCATTCCCTAAGAAACAATATTGAAGTTAGACCAGTTAATTACTCTGTAATGGACTGAACAGTTGGAATAAAAGGAAGAGTTCCATGTTTTGCATTCCAAATAGAAAGCTGTGCCTTGGGCTGGGCTGTAGCTCAGTGGCAGAGTGCTTGCCTAGAATGTATGAGGCACTGAGTTCAATCCTTAGCACTACAAAAAACAAAACAAAACAAAAAAACAAAACAAAACAAAACAAAACAACTAAACAAAGAAAGGCATGCTGTTGATCTAAAACTATTTAAAAGAGAAAGAAAGAAAGAAAAGAAAAAAAAAAAAAAGCTGTGCCTCTTGAATAGTTAGTCCCAATGAGAATGCAAGGGAAATGTTCATAAAGAAAATTAAAGTGCTGCTCCAGGGCATATGTGAATGATAAGAAAGCAAAACAGCTGATAGGGATAAAGTTTTCATAGTCTGGAGAACAGATGAAACAAGCCACATTCCCTTAAGCCAAAACCGCATCCAGATAAGGCCAAAACATTAGATTTTTCTGATGCCAAGAGAAGGGAGAAAGCTCCAGAAGAAGTCTGAAGGTGGCAGAATTTGGTTCATGATGTTCGAGGCAAGCGGCCCATCTCCATATAAGACAAGTGCAGGGTGAAGCAGCAAGTGCTGATGTAGAAGCTACAGCAAGTCATGAAGAAGATCTTGCTAAGCTATCTGATGAAGACGCGATATGGTTGAGTTTCTCGGTGTCCCCCAAAAGCTCATGGGTGAGACAATGCAAGAAGGTTTAGAGGGGAAATGATCCTGTTATGAGAGCCTAAAGCCAATTTGTGAATTAATCCCCTGGCAGGATGAACAGGTGGCACAGATAAAATGGGGTGCCCACACCCTCCCCAAGCCTGGAGGTGTAGGCGCCACCTATGGAGGAGTCCAGTTGCAGGGTGGAAGCGAACAGCAGTCATCCTCAACGTTCCACATTAGGGTTCCACATTGGAGGTTCCCAGCAACCAGCGGCATCCCTCTGCGGGCAGGGCATTCATCAGCGAGCCTAGGCGCCCTAAGGCCCTTTGGGGAGTCCAGTTGAATCGGTGGCTGCATGGAAATAGGCGTCCAAATAGGAGCATCCTCATCCATTGGCGGTGGCGGGAGTCTGCTTCCAGTGCAGTGGAGGTGTTGGCAGCATTTCTGGTGGCCAGGTCGGGACTCCAGTGGCCACAGTGTGGAGCGCTGGCTGTGGCGACAGCGACAGCGTAGGACAGCGGGCCTCAGAGTCAGAGGGCGACCAGAGGATGGGGTGCCCTGTGCTGTGGCTTCCCCAGGCCACTTGTCTTGCTCCTGGCAGGGCCTGCCTGCTCAGGAAGCAGGACACGGCAGGCGGCGGTACCCACACAGCCTCTGAGGACCTTATGCTGCGCACGCAGGTGGCGCCTGGCACCGGCCCTGAGCCCCCCGGGTGGCAGCTCGCCCCACCCCGGGTTCGCCCTGCCCCTCCCTGGGTTGCGGCCTCTGCGGGGGGAGTAGGCCCGCTGCCAGCCGGGGCAGCCTTTGGAGAGGACACCCACCCTCCCCAGCGACTCTCTCCAGGGCTGTGGCCACTGAGAGCAGAGGCAGTGGGGGGTGGGGCTACAAATCCTCCCCCTCAAAGCGCATCCCTGGGGCGGGACAAGAGTGGAGGGCATAGATGGCAGAGGGAACCCCAAGACGTGCCGTCCTTGGTCTTGGTCTTCTGCCACCCTTAGACAAAGAAATGTACTTTAAAAAAATTAATTAGCTCTAATTAGTTGTACATAACAGCAGAATTCACTCTGGTTCATTGTACAGAAATGGAGCACAGCTTTTCATTTCTCTGGTAGAACACGATGTAGAGTTGCACCATATGTGCAGTCCTGCATGTACCTAGGGTAATGATATCCCTCTCATTCCACCCTCTTTCCTACCCCATGCCCGTCCCTCCTATCCTTCCCCTTTGCCCCAAGTTCCTCCATTCTTCCCTTGCCCCCCTCATTATGGATCAGCATCCACTTATCAGGGAGAACATTCAGCCTGTTGTTTTTGAGGATTAGCTTTTTTCACTTACATAATATTCTCCAACTCCATCCACTTACCTGCAAGTGTCATAATTTTATTCTCTTTTAAAGCTAAGATTCCATTGTGCACATATACCACATTTTCTTTATCAGTTTAGCTCTTGAAGGACTTCTAGGTTGGTTCCACAGTTTACCTACTGTGACTTGAGCTGCTATAAACATTGATGTGGCTGCATTACTCTAGTATGCTGATTTTAAGTCTTTTGGGTATAGATTGAGGAGTGGAATTTCTGGGTCAAATGGAGGTTCCATTCCATGTTTTTTGAGGAAGCTCCATACTGCTTTCCAGAGTGGTTGCACCAATTTGCAATGCCACTAGCAATGTATGAGTATACCTTTCCCCCCCACATCCTCACCAACACTTATTGTTGCTTGTATTCTTGTTAACTGCCATTCTGGCTGGAGTAAGATGGTCTTAGAGTAGTTTTGACTTGCATTTCTCTAATTTCTGGTGAAGTTGAACATATTTTCATATATTTGTTTATCGACTGTGTATCTTCTTCTGTGAAGTGTCTGTCCATTTCCTTAGCCCATTTATTGATTGGGTTATTTATTCTTTGGGTGTTGAAGTTTTTGAGTTTTTTATATATCCTGGAAATTAGTGTTTTATCTAATGTGTGTGTAGTAAAGATGTTCTCCCACTCTGTGAGCTCTCTCTTCATATTATTGTTTCCTTTGCTGAGCAGAAGCTTTTAAGTTTGAATCCATCCCATTATTAATTCTTGATTTTATTTCTTAAGTACAGGGTCTCTGGTCTAATTCCTAGGTCCTTGATCTACTTTGAGTTTTGTGCAAGGTGAGAGATCGTGGTTTAATTTCAGTCTGCTACATATGGATTTACAGTTTCCCCAGCACCATTGTTGAAGAGGCTATCGTTTAGCTAATGTATGTTTTTGGCACCTTTGGCAAGAATGAGATAACTACATTTATGTGGGTTTTTCTCTGTATCTTCTATTTTGGACCATTGGTCTACATGTGTATTTTGGTGCCAATAGCATGCCGTTTTTGTTACTACAGATCTGTAGTATAGTTTAAGGTTTGATATTGTGATGTCTCCTACTTCACTCTTCTTGCTAAGGATTGCTTTGTCAATAAGGATTTCTCTGTGTCTATTTTTCCAAATGAATTTCATGATTACTTTTTCTATTTCTATGAGGAATGTTATTGGGATTTTAATTGGAATCACATTAAATCTGTATAAGGTTTTTGATAGTGTGGCCATTTTGACAATATTAATTCCATGAGGGAGGAATTGGAATCAGGTACCTGCTCAAAAGGGGACGGATCCGATAGCCACGCCCACCTCAAAATGGCAAGGAATGCTTTCCAAGATGTAGTCGGTGTGCTTCCAGAGCCGGGGTGTCTGGTGATGTCAGGGGAACCGATGGCCTTGTGCTGTGGGGAGGTAGCAGCTGAGTGACCTGCATGGGAGTGGAGCGGAGTCTCGGTGGTCTGCAGATGTGTTGGTAGGTGGTTCTGCTAAGGCGCTGGCCGAGTCTTAAGTGAACTGCAACTTTGGCTTTGGGTCCTGCTCAGACACTGAGGCCCAGAGTCTTGCGCAAGGTCACAGCGCTGGTCATTTCTGTAGAGAGAAAGCTGTACAGGGGCCTCTAACACTCTCAAGAGATGCAGAATTCCTACTAGGAGAGATCTGGGTCACAGAGCAACACAGATGCTGCTTCCCTCTGGTCCGCCATCTTGAAAGTCTTTTCAATTTCTTTCTTTAGTTTTCATTGTATAGGTCTTTCATCTCTTTTGTTAAATTTATACCCAAATATTTCATTTTTGAGGCTATTGTGAATGGGATAGTTTTCCTAATTTCTCTTTCAGAGGGTTCATCACTAATAGATAGAAATGCATTTGATTTATGGATATTGATTTCATATCCTGTGACATTGCTGAATTTGTTAATATTAGAAGTTTTCTGGTGGAGTTTTTTTGGATCCTCTATGTGTAGAATCATGTCATCAGCAAATAGGGATAGTTTGAGTTCTTCTTCCCCTATTCCTATCCCTTTAATTTCTTTCATCTACAGCTCTGTCATGTAGTCTAAGCTGTAGTGGAGTTTAAACAGCAGTATAGTTTAAACTCTGGCTAGAGTATCAGGGACTATGTAGAGTAGAAGGTGAGAGAGGGCATCCTTGTCCTGTTCCAGTTCTGAGAGGAAATGCTTCCAATCAGAAATGCACTTTGAGGATGAAGAGGTCCTAGTTCCTCTGCTCTCCCCCCTACAGCCCAGGTGGGATGTCTCTTAGGAAGGTGGGGGTCCTCTCCCAAGGCTGCCCCACCTGGCAGATGGCCTAGTTCCCCTGCAGAGGCCACATCGGGGATGGGGCGAGCAGCCACCCGGCGGGCTCATGGCCAGTGCCAGGCGAGGCAGGTGTGGGCAGCCTAAGGTCCTCAGCAGCTGCCTGGGTATTGCCACCCCCCTCGTGCTGCTTCCTGAACAGGCCGCTCAGCCAGGACCAAGACCCAGGGCCTGGAACAGCCACTGCAGAGGCCATTCCAGCCTCTCGTCACCCTTCCACTCTGAGGCTCACTGCCCTGCGCCCTCGCTGCCGCCGCCAGCCTCGAGCTCTTCACTGTAGCCATTGGACTCCCCACATGGTCGCCAGATGCCACTGCAGCAGGATTCCTGTTACCCCAGCAGGATGAAGATGCTCACCACTGGACGCCTCTGTGTCCTCAGCCCCGTTTCCAGACTCTACTGGTGCTGCCGCCACCGTGCAGCAACCAAACTCCCAAACCCCAGCTGGACTATGATGCTGCCCACCAAGGGCCCAACGTCAATGCCCTTCACCCCCCGCCATGATGCCTTACTCCAGTGCCCCATGCCGGCTCCCGGATGAAGCTGCATGTTGTTGCTGCCACCACCAGACTCCATCATGGACGCATGACAGCGATACGCAGCACTGGATGCCCACTTCACCCACTGCAGCCAGACTCCTGTGGCACTGCAGGACAGAAATGATCATGGCAACATCCCTCTGTTGTCACCACAGCAGCTTCTGGACTCTTCTGCTGCCACCGCCACTGTGAGTATGCAGCAAGGGATCTCCCAAACTGCAGCTGGATGCCAACACCTCAGCTGTTGCCACCCCCACGCCAACTCTCAACTCCGGACCTCCCTCGCCTGATGCCCTACGCCTGAAGCAGCTACATGTTGCTGCTGCTGCCACCAGATGCTACCACTCCATGAGGCCTCTTCAGTGATTCCATCCCAAAGATGCTGCTGTGCTGCCCAAGACCACAGAAGCTGGGAAGTTGGGTAGTCTCCATCGCAGTCGCCTTATCAGTGCCCACCGGTTGCTTCCTGCCTTTCCTCCCCCAGGACCACCCACCAGTCCTTCTGGGCCCTTGAGCAGGAGTTGTGCTGACTCAGGGAACTCATCCAAGGAAAACAAGTGAGTACTTTAAACAAAGGTTGCAGTCCTCACAACAGGCAGTGGGCGGGGCTAGGTGGGTCCAGCCTGCTGGTGAGGGGGCAAGGGTGGAGCTACTGGCCTCCTCTGGACCTTGACCCTGTGGGGCAAGCTGGAGAGGGATCTCTGGCTGCTCTGGGAGCCCAGCCTGGAAGCAGCTTCCTAACTCGCCCTCACACTCCTCTCTGAAGGGGACTCTGGATTCCAGAGAAAGCCATCTGGGCTCTTGGGTTCTGGGCAGTGGTATGAGCCAGACTGGACAGACTCCACCCACCTGGACTAGGGGAAAAGCCCCCTCTTGGGAAAATACCCTCCTAGATCTACCAAACTTAGCCTGACATTGACTTCTTCCATGAGATTATCAAGAAAGGAAAAATATGTTACCTAGTTTTGTCTTGCAAAGGGTAGTGTGGGGAGAGAATGCCGCAGTCTGGCTGGGCACAATCAGGAGCCACTTGTCAAAAGAAACTAACTTTATTTTTAGAACCACACACGCCAAACAAAACAGCCTCTCAGGAAAACCCCTCAGAGCCTCAACTGCCACCACCGGCTTTCCACAAGCCTCTCTCTCCCACACAAGCTTCTCTTTACCTCCCACAATCCTCCTGCTCTTGAGGCCGATTGGCTGGGTCACGTGGGCAGAGCCAAAAAAGTCCCCCAATGAGCAGCTCCGTGGTCTGAAAGGGCAGGGAAACAGTCCAATGAGCATCACCGCAGAGGAGCCAATCAGCTAGATGTTGCTGGGGCCGAGGAGCCAATCAGCTAGATGTTGCTGGGGCCGCTGTGAGCCAATCATCAGCCGGCAGCTGGAAGTTTGCTGGCAGCTGGAAGTTTGCTGGGGCCCCTTCGGCTGTGGCTCTCAACAAGAGGCAAAGGCATCAGAGTTGGTAGAGCTGAATTCACATCCCTTTTAACTGGGTGACCTTGTCCAGGGTCCAGAACTAGGTACAACCTTGGTTTTGCATCTGGTAAAACAATGATGGTGAGGATGATAAGCTATCACCATCTGTAATAGCTGGAGACCTCATGCGTGGTTCATAAATCTGACTATTCCAATAACTTAAGAAAATGACAAAGAAGGCACACAACCACAAAGAAGTACCTTTTCAATAATCCGGGGATGGCTCTGTGAACGTAAGGGCCCATGGAAAGACATAGAGCCACTGGAATTCTTTATTCTTACATAGGAGACACACAAGGGGAGTTTCCATAGAACATTTTATCCCCAAAAGGGCAAAGGGGTCGGAATACAAGGGAACAGATGAGTGTAACTCAACCCCAGTGGGTGATGCCTACACCTGGAGCCATGCCTTGTTATCTGAGCTGGGGTGACGCCCACATTACTGCAACCTGGCACTGCCCTGCCAGACTGAATGCAATAATTGTTCAGAACCCGGTGCATCAGGGCTTAAAGGCGTCTGCATCCAAGGCAGCTCCCGACAATAAGCCATGGGCAAATCAAGTTGTTCTGCACTACCTCACCTTGGGAGCCAGGTAGGCATTCAGCAATATTTCCATGCAGAAATATATTCTCAGACTAAAGGTGACACACCTAGAAGTGCACCTTTGGATGATAACTGACCTGTGAGGTAGGGAGTTGAAATTTACATCATGTTTTTAGAAGAAATAATAATATATGGAAGATCATAAACCAAAGCATGAAATGTTGGGTCAAGCTCATGGAATTAAAAGCTCTTTTCAAATTTATTTAATGTTCCATTGAGATAAATCTATGTAGTTCAAGCCTCCCGGGATATCCCCGACTTCTGCTGCACACACAGGGAGCAGTGTCCACAACTTTTTTACTCCTCTACACAGTATCACCAAATGTATGTGTTTGTGTGTATACACACACACACACACACACACACACACACACACACACACACATACACATATATATACTCGCACACATATACATGATGTATTATGTAATATTTTGTTCTTTTTGGTTTGTTTTTAGACTGTCTGTAATAGAATCTCATATACATTCTTTTGCTCCCCTTCAGCTGACCATCAGGAAGAAGGAAACACCAGAGAAGCTTGAGGATCAGAAGGACACTAGCCCTGCTCTGGTCACCCTGGAAGCTGGCTAGCCTGCACACACCAAAGTTGTCGAAACAGTAGCCCTGCTTCAGCCACTTGAGGACTGGCTTATCAATGCAAGGAGGAAAATAAACTAAGCAACAGGATAAATGGACTGTTTCATCCTGTAAGAGGGCTCTCATACTGTGGTGCATTGCCACCCCTTACTTCTGTCATATACACAGTCCTTTCCTTGGTCTTTACTACAGGACTGACAACCACCAAACACATAGCTAACCCATAATGGGGGGCGGGGCAAGGGAAGATGGGAGGGACTTTGGATTGGGCAGAGGGGAGTGTGGGAGGGGAGGGGATATGGGAGTGGGAAGGATGGTGGAATGAGGTGGATTGTATTAATCTATGTACATGTATGATTGCAGGAATGGGGTGACTGTGCACTGTGTCTAACCAGAGAAATGAAAAGTTGCCTCCATTTGTGTTTAATAGTCAAAATGCATTCTGCTGTTATATATAACTAATTGAAAAAAATTCATAAAGGTCTAAGGCTTAAAAGGAAGTTTAGACACTTTAATGGTCATAAAAATATGTATACTTTTCTTATATAAAATTTAAACTTATTAATTAAATTGAAAAAAAAAAAAAAAAAAAAAAAAAAAAAAACAACTAGCACATGTACTAGTTCAAACCTGAAAGGGCATTAAGGCTTGGGAACCAAGCTCACTCTTTGGAGGATGGTTTTTCTATTCTTGGTGGATTGAAAAGTTTAATTGACATAGTATGGATTATGCTATTCTTTATTGCTTTCATATTTGTCTCCCCTTTACAATGAAACTATTGGGTCAACTATAGAAGCAGCTGTTAGAGAGAGAGGGGGGGCGGGAGGAGGGAAACATGGAGGGAGAAATTAAGATTATGGCATTATATAAAATTTTAAGCCTAGAAGATGATGTTTTTTGATTTAAAGGGTTAAATAATGAGCATAGAGGGGGTAACGATGTATCACAAATACTCCAAATAGTCCAAATGATGTAGTGTCCAAAAGATCCCCACCTTAATTGTAATATATAAGCCTTTCTCCTAGTAAACAAGATTTTTTTTTTTTTTTTTGAAGTCAACAGGATTTCTAGAGAACTCATTGTGGTTTAGCTCCTCTTCATTGTGAAGGTCAGGTTTCTCTTTCTTGTAAAAGTTAGGTCTGCAGGGCTGGGGTTGTGGCTCAGTGTTAGAACACTTACCTAGCAGGTGTGAGGCACTGGGTTTGATTCTTACACCACATAAAAATAAAATAAGGTATTGTGCCCATCTACAACTTAAAAAAAAGTTATGTCAGCAATCAAACTTGTTGATGTACAAAAGTTACTCTTTCTCTTTTCTTAGTAAAATCTTGTGAAACCTCTGTCCAATCTAAGAACATGGAAGAAAAAGTAACTATTATGTTAGCCATTGTGTTGTGTAACCATTCACTGAGTAGAAATCCCAGAGAACTTCCATACCTGGGGTCCAGGGATTTTTTGGCATTAGCCCCTCTGGATTACACCAGCTTAAATAAACCTTGTTCCTGCACATTTCTCAAGTGTCCAGCCTCCTCTGTCCTACATCAATACCTGCTTGAAATGCTAGAATGTCCCCATTCTTGAAGGACACTCAGAGACAGTCTCTCTGGCTCTGCCACAGTATGAATTCTATCCAAAGATATTAATCACAAAAAACTAAAGGGAGATTACACTATAGTGACCTCCTGGGGGGAGATTCAGTGTTGCATGATGAAACTTGTATACATATATTGAATTGCTATGATATACCCTGAAAAGTATAGAAATGATACATCTGAATAAACATGTTTTGTGAGAAATTGAATGTCATGTTTGCATTTGGGGTTGTTTCTAATATTATGCTGTAATAATATTTAATGATGTGATTACATTTTTTTAAATCTGAAAATAAATCAGAATTTTGTACAGTAACATTGTTAGTAAAGGGGATATTTTGGTGATTAGAATTTTTGCTTTCCTGTTAAAGCTAACTTGTTGAATTAAAGCTTTGCAGCAGACACCAACTCCATTAGAACCTCAGTCTGGTGAAGCCACAGCGTGGTGCCTGACCAGGGAAGTGCCCATGTGTGCCTGGTTCTTTGCCACCTAGTAGATAGGAGCCCTGACCCAGGGGGGTGGGACCTGCATTCCTGCCCCCTTACTTTCTCATGTTGGGGCACGTTGACTGCTGTGCTCTGCTTTAATCTCTCATCTGTGAGAATATTTGTCCAATGTGCCATGGGGCTGTTGAAGATCCGTGATGAAATTTATGAAGTTTAACGAAGTCTGGCTGGTTTATAGCTGAGGAGTGGCGCACCCTGCCAAAGCTGCCTATGTGACTTCCCTCTACCTGCTTTCCTGTGTGGTCCCTGTGGAAGGCAGGGGCACTCCTGTTCATCTGCCATGCAGCCTGCCAGTTTCAAAGGGTGAGAGATGTTAAGTAGCAGTGAATTGTGAGAAATGAAATGGAAGCCAATATCAGGGCAAGGTCATGGGTTTTCCTTAAGTTACTTTTAAGGTTTTCTTTAAATTAATTTTAAGGCAAGTGGGTACTCAGATAATGCAGGAAAACAACAAGTATACAAATAAAGAGAACAAAAGGAGCCAAATAAGAAATACATCAAAGGTTTAATGGGGGCTATTCCTAACTCTTGACAGGGTCAGTTGAGGTCATTGTAAAGCTAGAATTGATGGACACAGGTGTCCCAATTCTCACATTAACATAGGATTGACTCGTAAATAACACTCCCCTCCCTAGGTGGACACCATGACAGTTCTGGAAAGGACCAACTAGAGCCCAAAACTCTACCACCTGACATGAAGGAGTTGAACCCTGATTGTCAAATAGTGCTGAAGGTGGACCCCATCTCTCAGGGCACCCCTAAAACACTAATCCATTTGGAGACAGCATTGTTCCATTTGTCGTTCTCGGCTGGGAGAAGACCCACTCAGGAGTGCTCTTTGTTTGAGCCTTACTCTACTTTTACTTATAATGAAGCTCTCCTGCATGGCTTTTTGAGTCTGTAATTTCTCTTTTTTTGGAACACAAACACTGAGGTTTGGAGCTTCAACTCCCCACTCTCCTGGAGTCCCTTGTCAACCCTAGCAACCTGCATCTTGGTGTACCATTGCAGTAAGATGAGTTCCTTGTTTGGAGCTAAAGTTTTATGGCAATAAACAAGGCATCCTATGAATCCATGAGTGGTGATAGTAGCAGAAGCTTTATGAATAGGGAAAGAACATTTACATTTTGAATTTGTATTTACTCCTGTGAACCACCATGTTTCTGCTAGTGTTTGTGAGCAACTCTGCCATCTCCAGGACTCTGTGTCAGCTTGTTATTAGCAGGAGGAACATGCACCAGTGGAGTAGCTAGGTCAATCCAGGTAGGAAGGGGCCCATGTTCTGCCCAGGCATACACTTCCTTTCGGAAATGTGGGGTGATAACGGGATTCCAGAATGTGGGTCCCCAGTTCTAGACCATACTTCCAATGGGAACTTAAAAATCTCTTCACACAGAAATCATTAGGCTCAAATGGTTTCACCAGCAAGTTTTATCAAACGTCTAAGGAGCAAATAATTTCATTCTTACACAAAATTCTCCAGGGTACTGAAAAAGGACATTCCTTATTTCACATGAACATTAGGCCACTCTAATAAACATGGGTGCAAAATTCTTCACTAAACATTAGCAAATCAAGTGCAGTGTAGCAAATGTGTTTTTTATCACTGGTCCCAGAAATGCTATACATAATTGTATCAAGGGGAAAATACATACACACATACATTTATCTGAGAATGAAAGATTTAATATGTGAAAATCAATGTGATCCTCCATCTCAATAGAGTGAAGGAGGAACATGATATGATTTTCTCACTAGAGGCAGAAAAGCACTTCATGCTAAGTGACATGCAGGGCATTAGAATAAAGAGCTACTTCCCTTTTCTGTTCCAGAGCAGCTTCAAAAGTGCTAACCACTCTTTTGTAAGGCTGGTGGATATTTTAGGGATGCAGGTTGGGCAGTATGAAGGGTTCATTCTTACAAATCCATACTAAATCGATATCACTTTGACATCTGTTTAAATCTGTTCACATAACTTGGAGGGAATCTGGTGATGTAACAAAATGTAGAAAAAAGAAATGCTTTGGAAAGGAGAGGGGGAGCTAGTCCTGGGTAGGCATCGGCATCCACATTTTGAACTGCTACAGCCCATCAGTCCCCCTGACTATCTTCAGCCTTGGCCTTTGGACGGGGCCAGCTCAGCAGCATGGGCAGGTGGGCAGGTCGACAGGGCACTGAGGCCAGGAGAATCTTCTCGAAGAAGAAGAACTTGGTCACAGGTCTCCATGGACAGGAGCAAGACAGAGAAGAACCAAGACAGTTTCTTCTCCAATGCAAATCCCAGCAGCCACTTCCTCTCAGGCTTCTCAGACCAGATCTTAATTGGAATCCTCTCTTTGCTGAATCCATGGGAACCCACAGACTTCATTTGGGGCAGGCTGCAAGCTGGGCTGAGGAATAAATCTGAGCTCTGGGACACACATTGGTACTATTTCCTGGGCAGGGATGGCAGTGTCCCCTCTGTTACCCAAGGAAGGACTATGGTCCCTGTGGGGCAACAAGTTCCAGACAGGAGTGGGGTCTCTGTAAGCTCTTTACACATCAACTTTGCTCAATTTATCTTAACCCTAAATTAAAGAATATATTTAACTCCTTAAAAAAAGGGAAATTCTCTTCTAAGTACCTGGAGAAGACCAGGGAGGCTGTGGTATTTGGTCCAGTGAGACTGTTGGCTTCAGAATCCTGCCCCGGGTTTCACTGGGGCCATAGGATGGAAGTGAAGATGTCAAAGGCCAGAAGAAACCCTAATATACACTTCCTAAGTAACAGAGTGCTTAAGTTGTTTTTCCAGAATCCACTTAAAGAAAATTTATAACCAGCTATTCAAAAATGGACCTATGCAGAAAGGCCAGCCCCATCAGCCAGTGACTTTTTTGAGGTTTAAAGCTTAACTTCCCTGCTACCCCACAGAACTTGATAACTACCTGGAAAAGAAATATACAACCTGTGAAGAGGCAGCATGACCATCTAGGCCTGTGCCCAAAACCCTAACTTTTCCCCTTCTCACCACCCAGCCAACAAACACCTTCTCCCTTTCTATAAATTCCACTTATCCCAACTGATCCCAGAGGCAGATCTGAACTTACTGCTCTGACTTCTTGCTGGCTGACCTCACAATAAGCCTCATTCTTTTTGCAAAAACCGATGCCGTAGTATTGGCCTCTATGTGCCTATGTAGCGAGCCTTTGGGCTGGCATCATTAGGAACACCCTCCAGTGCCCCAGGGATAAGATTGCCTCTCTGCTCCCAAGATTCCAACAGTTGGTGTGTTGGGACAAAGGAGATTAAGTGCTCAGGAAATTGTCCCAGCTCCTTGGCCTCCTCAGAGCCCCACCTTCTCCCACCAGGTTCTGGTCAGGTTCTGAATTTGCCAGACACTGGGAGAATGGGAAGAGAGAAAAATCCCTTCCATCAGGTCTGTAGCTTCCAGAGCTTTCCTCTCCAGCCTGGGAATCTGTATGTGCAATGGTAGCTTCCACAGACACTCTGGGCTGTGAAGGCCTGGGGAACACTGGGACAGAGAGGACTAGGATGCTAGGCAAGAGGGTTGGGGCAGATGTCCTACTTTCATGGGTCAGAATCAGTCAAAAGGAACCAGGATCCAGACCTAGGCATTTTGAGGTGATGCCAAGGCAGGAGCTGACCAAAATTCTGCTTAGGGAAGTCCTGAGGCTAGGGGTTGCTCTGTCAGGACTTGTGTTCTGAGTCCCCATGGGTTCCTTGTAGCTGTAGGCTCTTGGATTCCTGCAGGAGCACTAGACATTGTGATGTGTAGTCTAATTTTAGGAGCCAGAGAAGACAACTGAATTCAATTTCTGGGTGCATAGGTGCAGCCTAAATCCTTTCCCAGACCTAATAGTACTCCCCTAGTTCAGAGACATGAAGACTCTGAGTACATAGGACCGACTGTGGACACGGCTGCAAGGGTCTGCATGAGGACACGGAATTGTCACTCTGAGTACAAGAAAGCTGTGCTCCAGATGATGGTGCATACGTCCTTAGCTTGAAACTTGTCACAGCTGCCCTATGTGACAGCTTTGGAACACACAGACAGCTCCAGCACACCTGAACTAGACCTCCTGCAGTTTGGTCCCCCATTGGTTGACCCATGACTGTTTGAAAAGCAGTTCTTCTTTCTATTATAGGTGTGGGAAATTATTTCAGGTAATGCAGCAGCTGCTGGGCTGCATACCCCACTGTGAGGAAAAAGGGTCTAAAATAGTTCCTTTCCCCTAAAAATGGTTGGATCCCAAATCTACAGACTCAGAATCTGCATTGCAACAAGATCTCTCGGGTGACTGATATGCATTCTTGAGAAGGGCTGGCTAGGTGCAGCCTTTCCTGGATCCGGGCTGTTAACCTGGTGTACACCTGGGTGGGGGAGATATCGAAGTTGACTGAGTCAAAATGGCGTCCCTTGTGTCAACCCTAACAACAGAAACAAAAAGTAAATGCAGCTGGGAGATTTCGAAGGAAGCCTTTTTAGGCGTGTTTGCCTGGTAGTAACCACCACAGAAGACTCTGCCAGAACCTGAGACCTGACAAGGCCACCACAACCTCATTCGAAAAGTACTTCTGCCAGGATGCCTGCTCAGCCACCATCTGTGCCACCTCAGACTGGAGCTGTCCTTGTTATTAATCATTTGTGATCAAAGATTATTATTTCAAAATGTTTGATATAATCCTCATTTTGTATTTAAAAGCTTCACCTTCCCTCAACCTCTTTGAATATGCTCATAGTTTGCCATGGTACAAGTACTCCCACTGCTATACTTTGTTATTCCCAAATAAATATTATTTTTCTTTTTTCTTTTTGGTACCAGGCATTGAACTCAGGGACACTTGACCACTGAGCCACATCCCCAATGTTATTTTGTATTTAGAAAGTGGGTTTCACTGAGTTACTTAGCAACTCGCTTTTGCTGAGGCTGACTTTGAACTCATGATCCTCCTGCCTCAGCTTCCTGAACTGCTGGGATTACAGGTATGCGCCACCACACCCGGCCCCTACAACAAAATCATTATTCTTTAAGTGTTGAGAGCCACAGCCCGAAGGGGCCCCAGCAAACTTCCAGCTGCCAGCTGATGATTGGCTAACAGCGGCCCCAGCAAACTTCTAGCTGCCAATTGATTGGCTCCTCTGCGGTGATGCTCATTGGGTTGTTTCCCCGCCCTTTCAGACCACGGAGCTGCTCATTGGGGGACTTTTTTTGGCTCTGCCCATGCGACCCAGCCAATTGGTCTCAAGAGCAGGAGGAGTGGGGGAGGTTGAGAGGCTTGTGGGAAGCTGGTGGTGGCAGTTGGGCTCTGAAGGTTTTCCTGAAGAGCTGTGTGGTTTGGTGTGTGTGTTCTAAAAATAAAGTTTGTTTCTTTTGACAAGTGGCTCCTGAATTGTGCCCAGCCAGACTGAGGCATTTGAGAATCTTTCTGTCTCTGATTTCTATAAGATTGATACCTGTTTTGAATGATACTCTTCAATGTTCTCCATAAATTTAGGTGGTTGCTCCTTTCCCAGAAAGCACCTGAAGCCCAGACAGAAGGGCATCATCTAGGAACCCATCTGCATGGGTCCTTTCAGGTCAGCCTCACCATCAGGGGTTGGCTTGCAGGCACAGTTCCAATGCCACAACTATAATGTGAAAATTCAATTTTTTTTTCTCTTTTACTTCTAGATCCTCAAGCTAGGCAGGGTGACCAGAGGAAGGTAAAGAGAAGTCCTCCCCTCCAGGTCTCACACAGCAACAGTAACTGCATGTACATGGGAAAGGATTTCCCCTATTTTAGGGTCTTTCAGGTGGAGTTACTTTCTGTTGGGTATACCAATCAACTCTGATGGTAAAGAAAGCTGCGCTGTATAGCACAAAGCTGGGATTAAAACAGAGCTCTACAGAGGGACTTCTTATCTATCTTGGTCACCCTAGGCAGCAGTCAGCTATGGAACTTTCCATAAGTCCGTAGAAGCCTAGGCTATTGGCCAAGGCCTAATCACTTGGACAAAAGCGATAATAAAAAGCCCATCCTACATATGGTAGTATACATTTTAAGGTAATGAGGATAAAAATGCCAGTGAACATGCGGAGGAAATTTAGAAACTGCCTCTCACTAGCCTCCCCAGCCCAGCTAGAGGCCTCCTCACCAATATATGTCTTAATTGTTCCGGAGCAGTTGTATCCTCTGGGATCACTCAGGCATTATGGATAGTGCGTAGTCCCAAAGAAAGTAACACATAGCAGCCCCATTTCAGCAATCTCACTGAGTTTGGGGTTCCTTCTTCTGAAACAATGCTTCTCAAATTCTAATGTGTGATGTGCATATGAATATATGGCAATCTTACTAACATTCTGATCCAGAACATCTGGTGGTGGAGTGCTTGCCTGGCGTGGGTGAGGCCCTGGGATTAATCCTCAGCACTGCATATAACTAACTAACTAACTAAATAAATAAATAGATAAATAAATAAAAGATCCGTCAACAACTAAAAACATTAAAAAAAGAGAAGAAGGTCTGGATTTTGCCTTGAGATTCTGCAATTTAATGTCTCTCCCAGTGATGCAGATGCTGCTGGTTCACAGGCTACATTTTGAGTAGTGAGGCTCTACCAAGTGCCAAGGAATTTAGGGCTTTCAAAACATTAACTATACAGTCTGAGGTGAGGCCAGGCCTCAATTAGCCAAACCTAGAAAGATATTAACACTCCCAAGACAACTCACTGAATCCCAGCTGAGTGCCAGTGATTTTAGCCAGACCAAGCCTTGATTTAACCCTCCCTCATTTAAGGTCTTTAGTACACATTGCCATGCTTGTTCCCCAGGATCTGCCAATGCACACTGATGATGTGTGCAGCTTTTTAATGTACAGACTCCCTCCTTGCAGATGGCTTTTGCTTCTGCATCTGGGCTACTTGGGATCTAACTTCCTTGTCTGTGCTGGGGATTGAACCTGGGACCCTGGGCATGCTATGTGTGCACTCTACCATTGAGCTATACCCCCAGTCCCCAGGGTCTAACTCTTATTATGAGGTAAGGCTCTGAGTTCTGAGGAGGATCAATACCAGGTTATGAGACATCTGGCCTAAATGTAGAGTCACTCAGTCAATGGGAGGCCAGTCCCCTTAGGCACAAGTGTGGCTTCCTATTTAAAGATGTTCAGGGAACCAAAGTTCTCAGCATCTGCCCAAATGTCCTTATTCCAGGCCTCAAGGTTCCACTGCTTCCACATCAGTGTCCTTCCCTTGGAGTTAGTGACCTGGTATTGTCGTAAATTTAATTGACATAAAACTCAGCAGTATTTACATTCAGGTCCTTGGCTTGGTACTCAGCCCTATCTGCCCTGCGACTAGAGGAGATGAGGGGTTCCTTCAAGACTGACACCAAGGCATTCTGGTTCCATGGAAGTTCTCAGCTGGATAGTTGCACCTTTGATCTCAATTTGTTTTTCACTGGATTTGTTTCTTAGAGCTCTCAGAAAAAGTTCAAGAATCTTTATAATTTATATTGTTGCCATAGAAACCAAACGTCGCAGTCACTTGAACTCCAAGAAACTTGCCTTCCATCTTCAGTTCATTCTGATGGTAATTGGTGTGATCTGATGCCACCACATAGGTGTGTAAACTGCTAACAAATGATGTAAAAGGAATCTACCAAAGTCATATAGACCTCTTCCTGGAGGGAAGAGGAGAGAAATTGGATGTGAAAGAAGGAAGTAGAATTCCATTTAAGATGCAATGTTTTATGACTTTTATTTTTTAAAAAAGTTTGAAGGCAATATGAAAACAGCATTTATAAATTCTATATGGTAAAGATTTATTATGATATGATTGCATTTTCCATTTTTTTTTTCAAATTTTGACATACTTCATTCCCAACACAGAACTATATAACATTATGATATTGAAGGGTTTATCCAAGGATTCAGGTTGATCGAAAAATGAGAAAGGAATTCATAAAACCACTACAACAAGTAAAATACACATAGCAAAATCACTTCAAAATTACTACATGGTACAGAACCCAAACTCATAAAAAGCAAAAGGTGTCTTTTTCTCCCTCTGGCACCTATTTGTATTTCCCAAAACACTTCCTAGTCTTTTAGGTATACTTCCAAAGACACTTAATGCATTCACAAGTGCAAACATATATCAATTCTATAAGCATAAGATGGATATTATTGGGCATGTTGCATGTTCACTATACAATATACCTTAAAGATGATCCCACATTAATACATATACAAATCCCCCTTTTATGGCTTCTTAGTATTGATTTGTCATAATCTATTAGGCACTCTGGGTAGTTATTTACTATTTTGCTACTTTCTGTTACTAGAAATCAAGTGAAATTCCATACTTCTCTACAGAAGTCATTTTACCCATATTTGAGTATCTATACAGAATAAATTCCCCAAAGAGAAATTACTAGGTAAAGGGATATATACATTTAAATTTCTGACAACCACTGCCAGATTGTTCTCTACAGAAGTGGTATTAATTTCTAAAAAAATATGAAGATGCTTTTCTTCCTGTCAAGTAGTATGCTATCATTCTTAATTATTTTGTCAATTGGTATTTCTGCCATCATGAATGACTGTCTCCATATGTTTAGGAACTATTCTAAATTCCTTTTCCACCTGTCATTTTCTTTGCCCATTTTTCTTTTCAGGATCTTAGAATTTTTCTCTTCCATTTATAGGGATATTTTTTGTTTTGGGGTGGTACTGGGGAATGGGACCCAGAGGCACTCTACCCCTGGGCTAGATTCCCCAGCCCTTTTAATTTTGAGACATAGTCTCACTGATTTTTCCAGGCTGGCCTTGAACCTGGGATCCTCCTGCCTCAGCTTTCTGAGTCACAGGGACTGCAGGCATGTACCACTGCCCCCAGCTTAAGAAGTTTAAAATCAACAAGGAATTAACTATTTGTGACACTTGCTGCTGATATTTTCCCAGTGCATTGCTTCTTGCACTTTTTAATGGTATTATTTCCTACAAAGATAATTTTCTACTTGAAATAGTTATTATTTCCTATTCTAGTTTCTGGTGGGAGCCACAGACTTTTCCTATGCTGAAATTCTGGAGCAAGAGGTTAGTAATATATTCCAACTTAGCTGTAATTCATTCCATAATCACCTAAGTCCGTGTTTTCTTGTGAATGTGTCTGAAAAAAAATATTTTGGGGGGTACCAGGGATGGAACTCATGAGCACTTGACCACTGAGATGCATCTCCAGCACTATTTTGTATTTCATTTAGAGACAAGGTCTCATTGAGTTGCTTTGTGCCTCAGTTTGGCTGAGGCTGACTTTGAACTCAAGATCCTCCTGTGTGAGCCTCCTGAGCTGCAGGGATTACAAGCATGTGCCACTGCGCCTGGCTGTGTCTAAAATTCTTCAAAGTAAAGTTCTTAATATTGTAACTAGCTGCCAGAAATGAACCAATTGTAGCTTTAAGTTTATACTCGTACAATGAGAAATTTAGGTTTCCTTATTAGGAAATAAAAAGGTCTTATTATTCTTAATAGAAAATTAACTGAATTTTTTAGTTACTGTCTCTGAAAAAAAATGTGGATTTATTTGCCTTTAAATATTGGGAGAGTTTCCTAGAGACCCAGGACAAATGAGGGATTCACATTTTGTAGTAGTGGCCTTTCAAAAAATAAGGATATTAAATTTACTCTATAATTTCATTGGTTATTAAATTAAGTGGAAAACAAAATATAACCTTTGAGTTCAGTACATTCATTCCCCTTTAGTCTTCAATCATCTTAAACAAACAGTGCTTCCCTAGAGGACTGTGGCAATCTTTTCTTTCTTTTTTTTAATTGTTTCTTTTTAGTTATACCGGCAGCAGAATTCATTTCGATTCTAGTTAGAATCCCATTGTTATGGAGGTGGGATTCACTGTGCTGCCTTTATATTTGTACATGGGAAATTATGTCAGATTCATTCCACTGTCTTTCCTTTTCCTGTCCTCCCTTCTTTTCCCTCCATTCCACATTGCCTAATCCACTGAACTTCTGTTCTTCCCCTAAACACCCCCCCTCTTATTGTGGATTTAGTTCCCACATACCAGAGAACACATTCAACCTTTGGTTTTTAGAGACTGGGTTATTTCGCTTAGCACGAGAGTCTCCAGATCCATCCATTTGCTGGCAAATGTCATAAAGTCATTCTTTTTTATAGCTGAGTAACACTCCATTGTGTATATATACCACGTTTTCTTTAACCACTCATCTATTGAAGGGCACCTAGGTTAATTTCATAGCTTAGCTACTGTGAATTGAGCTGCTGTAAACAGTGATGTGACAATCTTACCTTACGTAGCAACAGAAGATTCACCACAGGGATAATATTAAAGCACATCTAAAAAGCAGAGGTTTCAAATAACCAAAAGGCATAAAAAAATTAAGATATTTTAAAAGACCGAGATCACAAACACTAAAACCATTAAAAGACAAAGGGGAAAATAATAAAGTAATATAACGCAGTCAAAACTTATAATTTGTAGCTTGTGGTCTTACATGTGGAAACACCCTGCCGGTTCCCAGCCTCCACAATGCCAGACACATTACCCCTCTCCACCTTTCACTTTCCCTGCACACCGTACTCAAGCATTTCTGCACATGACTGGGCTAAAAATAATGAAAATATCTGAATCTGCCTGGCACATGTGGCTTCGAGATCTTCCCATGATTACTTTTTCTCTCACTGAGAACTTCCCTAACATAAATATCCAACCCCTCCCTACACACACACACACACACACACACAATCTCTGAGTCTCAGGGTGCTCTCTCTGATATCCCCTATTAATATCTAAAATGCCTGGTACCTGCATTTATTTAGTGTCTGCCCCCAGGAAGAATCTTAGGGGTCTTATTTGCCACATTATCCCCAGCCCCCAATGCTGACAAGAACACAAGACTTAATGAATGAGTGCTTACTAAAGGTCTGATGCTTACACATTTAGATCAAGTAATTTCATAGTTAACTAGAGTTGAGGTCTATCTTAACTTAAGACCGGCATGCTCCCATCAGTTAAAAACTCTCAAAATATACAAATGCTTCCTTGCCCTGGAAGCCAGACAGAATAGAAGACTGTATAAAATGGCTGGCTCATTCTCTGGGAAATGATCCCAAACAGGATGTTTCTTACCAGGCCTGAAAATTGACGGACACCGTTGAACACAATGTTACCAGTCAGAATATCCATTGCATCACTGATCTGCACGAATGGATCCAATTCCTCATTGAGCTGAGATATTGTTCTCCTCATTGCCTTTAGAAATTTATCTTTATTATTATTATTATTTTTTTTTTGCTTCAGTTGTTTTGGTGAAAAGCACAGCAATGTCCCTGGGGACACTTCTCTGACACTTCTCTGCTAGGTAGATCACTGTCTCCTTCAAGCCCAAGAACTCAACAGTTTCTACACTACCTGGAACACCCCAAGTCCAGTTAGGTTCATGGAGCATCACCAGGGATCCAAGGGGGACATTAGGAGGAGGATTTTTCTCTGACTGTCTGCATCACTTCTTGTAGCTATTGAGCTATTTCATCTTCATGGAGGACTGTTCCTGTGAGCTCTTCTCTTGGAAACTGGTCTGAGAGAGCAGGGAGGCCACTGCAGCTCAATTGGTTGGTCTGAGAGTAGTCTAGAAAAATCCAGAGAATTCCTGGACAATCCTTTCTTCTCTGAGTGATGGTTTTGGCCTTCTTATACCAATCCCCATCTTTGGTGCAGAAATTCTGAGCTTCATCCACGACAATGTGTTGAATCTCTGCAAAGTCATGTTTCATGAAGTATTTCCGGGTTACTGCCTTGCATATTTTTTTATCGCTGGAAGTGTGAAAAACAAAACAAAACAACAACAACAACAAAAAACAAAACAACAACAACAAAAAAACCACAGTCAGATTTCTTCAATCAAACACAAAGGAAGCCTACTCTATTCTTAAACTCTCCTGGACCTGGTAAATGCAATAGACATCTTATCACATAAACTTAAAGCCACACCAAAGTTACTCAAGAAAAGAAAGTGAACATAGTCAGACTGAGTACCTCACAAACTTCTTCAGGGGCTGGTTCTCACAGACGTAGAGGATTTCATGTGGTTCACAATGGAACACATTCCTGATCTTCTGCATGACCTTCAGGGCCACGGTGGTCTTCCCTGACCCAGGTAAGCCATGAACAAACAGCTGTCTGGTCTTGTGAAGGTTCTTTGAAAGCAACTCATACTGTTGATCTGTGAGCAGGTTCCAAGTCTCAGAGCCCAGCTCTTCACTTACAAAGGATTTGAAGCCAAACAAGACTCTCACAAGGGACCGTAACAGAGTTTCCATGTGCTGGATGGTGGTAAGATTATAGGACTCTGGGTAAATTTGTGCTACTGAACTATGTGGTGTCACTGGTGTTCCGACCGGATTCAGCTGGAAGAACAAGGGAACAATGCACACTCTCCCAGTGTAGCCTCCTGTGTCCACCAGCCTCTGCTTCAAAGAAGAGGCAACCTTCATAGAATCATCCTTGAACCTCTCATCCCACTTCCTGAAAACAGTGTAGAGGATTGGGGTGTTGTTCTGGGAAATCAGAAGGGCATCACAGATAACACCCTGATTCTCTTTCAGACCCAAGTCCACAGCCCAGCTTTGAGAAAAAATCAGTATTCTCAGGAGACAGGGCTCATTTCTCTATCTATTAAGTCTCTAAGTCCTTTATGTTCTGAGCAGAGTTCCTGGTAGAGGCTTTCTGGAGTATACGCAACTCTGTGTGATGATACTAGACAAGGAAAGAACTAGAATAAGTTAGAGAATCCCAGACAAGGAATAATCACCAGCATATGTACCAGATCCAGCCATCACTTGGGCTCCATCATGTGGCAGTACTAGGTTCTACACTGGGAAGAAAAAGATGAACAGGGCTTAGGAGCTGATAAGTGGCTCTCCTAAATAGAGACAGCAATATTTATGACACAAAGTCATAAAGGCTACTGGAAAAGAGTCCACCAAATATTATGTGAGCATCAAGGACAGGGATACTTTCATATGAAAGTCTTCATGAAGAGGAAGACAGTTAAACTGATTCTCAAAGGGTGACTTCAGGTAAGCCATTTGAAAGGTGGAGAGCAGTGAGATGGTCAAAATGAGGTTCATGAACAAAACACGGGTCCAAGAAAGGAGTGCTTGTTTCAGGTACCCCTGAGGTACCTCCAAGCAGTCTCCATGTCAAAGAGGAGCAGGCAAGGACCGGGAGAGAGAGGGGGAGGCAAAGGTGGGGAGGAAGTCCTTCATGTGCCATCTTAATACCTGGCAAGCGTTGTACGCTCTATGGCTTCATTTAAGGACCTTCCATAAAGCAAAACTAGGTATGGAGAACAGATCCATGGTTGCGTTGGGTTAGGGTTGGGAGACTGTGACCACAAGGGGGCAGTATGAGGGAGCTTTATTTGCGCGGGGGGGGGGGGGGGATGGAGATTTTTGTATATTAACTGTGCCGATGGTTACGAAAACCTATACATATGTTAAAACTTTTAGAACTTAGTAACAAAAAATCTACTTTGTGTACATACATTTTTAAAATATCTTTTGAAAGTGGTATTTAAAAACACTTTTCCATAGGGCTGGGTTGTAGCTCAGTGGCAGAGCATTTGCCTTGCCCATGTGAGGCACTGGGTTGGATCCTCAGCACCACATAAAAATAAAATAAAGGTATTGTGACCACCTACAACTAAAAAACCAATGTTTAAAAAAGACTTGGATATATATGTATATATGTATGTGTTTAAGATAATATATTATTAAATACATAATTAATTTCAGGGGGAGGGTCACGTGCCCTAATTTGGAATCTAATCAAAATTGTGAACTCTTTTTTTTCTCTTCCAAAAAAAAGAAATCAATACACTCAAAATTTGAAGTTCAAATTTAAGGTAGAAGGAAGAGTCAGGGGTGAGTTCAGATTTCTGTGCTTGGCTAGAAGAGGACTTTCCAACAGATCATTTGGAACAAATAATATAAAAATGATATGTAATAATATGGAGACTGTACAGGAGAAATAGAAATAGAGGATTGTCAGAATGAGAGATAAATTTTGGAACTGCTTAGTTGGAGATATCTATGAAGCTGTCCAGAAAGCAATTGGACACACCCATAAAGTGTGTCTGGTTCAGAGAAGGGCTGTAGACATTTTCTATAAACGTGGACTAGCAGGGTACTGGGGGCACATGCCTGTAGCCTCAGCTACTCTGGAAGCTGAGGCAGGAAGACTGCTTGAGCCCAGTAGTTCAAGGCCAGCCTTGGTAACATAATGAGACCTCATCTCAATAAACCAAAAACAACAACAACTCAAAAAAACAATTTGACTAAACTAAGGGTATTGCCTACTACTAATGTGATTTAACATTGTTCTAGAACAATTAATCAATGAACTCCAACAAGGACAAAAATGCATAAATATAGGAAGGTTAAATTCAAAATTATCTTTGCTTTCTGCCTTTATAAGACCATTAAGTAAAATGTTTAGGAAGTGGCATAATGCATACCTTACTTTTATCACACAGTAACAGGCAGGAGCTGATCAGAGAAAATGAGATAAGTAAGTTAAATGCACACTACACGGTCCCTCTCTGGAGAGAATGGCATAGCTGCTACAGAGTCTGGGGTTTTTAAGGGCTTTGAGCCCCCTTTTTCTAGTCTTGGTTTCATAATGTATACTTTAATACTCCGAATGTATCCTACACATCAATAATTAACAATCAGAAATTACTATAAAAAATTTCTAGTCTAAGCTGAGCACAGTGGTGCAGGCCTGTAATCCCAATAGCTTGAGAGGCGGAGGCAGAAGGATCATGAGTTCAAAGCCAGCCTCAGCAACTTAGCGAGGGCCTGACTGTAAATAAAATATAAAAAGGGCTGGGAATGTGGATCAGTGGTTAAGTGCCCCTGGGTTCAAACACTGGTACAAAAAAAAGAAAAAGAAAACCTAGTCTAAGAATATGATTTAATAAGTAACAAAATGATTCTAATCTTCTTCTAAAAGAGAAAAACTCTGATGTGATTCTATGTTGCTGAAAGCATAGCTGGAGGTATGTTTTGGGTTACAATATGGCAATGGAAGTCTACATTTATAAGCAATCGTTACTACTTGGAATCTATCCTTAAAGAACACTTGAATTATTTGTGGAAAAATATATATCGGAGAGAATGTTTTTTAAAACAGAAAAAAAGGCCAGGTGTGCTTGCTCAGCAACTCAGAGGCTGAGGCAGGAGGATCACAAGTTCAAGGCCAGAATTGTCAATTTAGCAAGACCCTCAGCAACTTGCTGAGACCCTAATTCAAAATGGAAAATAAAAGGGGTTGGGGATATAGCTCAGTGCTAAAGCACTCCTGGGTTAGATTCCTCAGAACCAAAACAAAACAACAAGGAAAAAGTTAGATATCATCCTTTAGACACCATTTGAAAATCCATCGAAAAAGGGACTGTGGGGCTGGGGTTGTGGCTCATTGGAAGAGTGCCGCAGTCTGGCTGGGCACAATCAGGAGCCACTTGTCAAAAGAAACTAACTTTATTTTTAGAACCACACACGCCAAACAAAACAGCCTCTCAGGAAAAACCCTCAGAGCCTCAACTGCCACCACTGGCTTTCCACAAGCCTCTCTCTCCCACACAAGCTTCTCTTTACCTCCCACAATCCTCCTGCTCTTGAGGCCGATTGGCTGGGTCATGTGGGCGGAGCCAAAAAAGTCCCCCAATGAGCAGCTCCATGGTCTGAAAGGGCAGGGAAACAGCCCAATGAGCATCACCGCAGAGGAGCCAATCAGCTAGATGTTGCTGGGGCCGCTGTGAGCCAATCATCAGCCGGCAGCTGGAAGTTTGCTGGCAGCTGGAAGTTTGCTGGGGCCCCTTCGGCTGTGGCTCTCAACATCTCCCCCTCTCTGTTTAAACAACAAGCATGTGGCTTAGGGACCGTGCCTGCCTTAGGTTGTCCAATAGTACATATGGTCCTTTGGTACCATTGCAATTGGATCTTACCCGTCACTGACTACCAGTCCAGTATACAGCCACACCTGTGGAGAGGTCTTTGTACCAGCGGGGGGGTGAGGTTCTTTGCCTCACCTCTGTTGGCCCCCAAATTTTAGCTGGACGATCATGACAAGCAGAAGGGAGGAAGATACACCAAGCCAATTGACGGCTCCTTTTGGAAAAATTGTACCACCAATGACATCATCAGCAAAAATACCCCAACACTACCACAAGTCGCTGCACCAACAGATAGTTCACAATGCATACAGGTGAGCTTACAATGTGTCCAGGCAAGTTCTGCAAGCAGTTCAGTGATGGCTATTGTAGAAGCTGTAGATTGGTTTTATCTTTGACTTCACCAGCACTGGGATGAAGATAGGAATTCTGGCAATAATGGCTAAAGAAAAAATTATGTAACATTACAGAAGGCACTAAAAGAAAACAATTTTCTTAACAATTTACATTGTCTTCACCGGCACTGGGATGAAGATAGGAATTCTGGCAATAATGGCTAAAGAAAAAATTATGTAACATTACAGAAGGCACTAAAAGAAAATAATTTTCTTAACAATTTACATTATCTTTAAGAGAATTATTAAATATAATGAAAAGGAAAGGTGAAAGTAAACAAACAGATCTGTTAACCTTCTTTTTTGTTTACATATTAAAACAATCCTCAACAGTTGTTTACCCAATTTAAATTAAATCATATAAATCACGTGAAAAAAAATTTGGATCCATTTTATCATGAGCGCTCATCATATATGATATATGGACATACGTACATTCAAACATATAACACAAAACACAAGTGTGCACACATAATAGAATACATACAACACATAACATTATAGTAAAGGCCTTATTACTTTTTACAGGTGAAATCTCCATTGCAATGTTTAAAAACTCTATAGTCAAAAAATAGAACTGATCAGCAAAACATTAACCTAGGTCTGTATGAGCTCAAAAAACAAAATAGAACTTCATGATATGGCAAAGGGCAATAATAAAATAGATATTGAAAAAAGCATCCTGGTTCTGTTGCAGATGTAAGAATAGCCAAACTGGAGTTTTGGATATCAGTTGTTATGGATTTGAGCCAAATCATCTTCTTTTTGGTCTGTAGAAATCGTTTTAGTTAATCTTTCTGGAATCCAAATCGGCTGCTGTTCTCCCTGTGGAAACACACAAACAGACCCCCGACTCCAGACAATTACTGGGTCAGGACCTTTCCATTGTCCTGTTAGAATATCCTTCCAAAGTACCTTGGGCTTATGCACATTTTTTGGACACATATGCCTTTCCGCAGCACTAAGTCCTGATGAATCCAAATTTAAAAAGTTTAGAGTAAAAAAGGTTATTTTAAGTTTATCTTTGGGGAATATATACCCCTTCCCAATTCCTTCTTTTTGCTTTAATAAGTACATTTTAATAGTTTGATGAGCTCTTTCAACTATGCCTTGTCCCTGTGGATTGTATGGGATTCCTGTTATATGAGTAATGCCAAATGTTGAGCAAAATTGTTTAAAAGAGGTAGAAGTATAACCAGGGGCATTATCTGTTTTTAACTGTTTTGGAACACCCACAGTGGCAAAATTTTGTAAGCAATGAGCTATAACATCTTTAGTTTTTTCTCCGGCATGAAGGGAGCCCATCAAAAATCCAGAAGAAGTATCAACTGTAACATGCAAATATTTTAATTTTCCAAATTCTGGCAAGTGTGTGACGTCCATCTGCCAAATATGGTTAGGTATCAATCCTCTAGGATTGACTCCAAGATAAACTTGTGGTAAAATGGTCACACAATTTTGACATTGTTTTATTATTTGTCTAGCTTGTTCCTTAGTTATTTTAAAACACTTTTGTAAAGTATTAGCATTGACATGGAACTTTTTATGAAAATTTATAGCTTCTTCTAGTGTAGAGAAAATATGTATGTCATGTGTAGTTTTATCTGCTAAATCATTGCCCAAACTAAGGGCTCCAGGCAATCCTGTATGTGCCCTGATATGTCCTATAAAGAATGGATCTTTTCTGTCCCAGATTAGACTTTGTATAGTGGAAAGCAAAGAGAAAACAGTAGAAGAAGGGGAAATCCTACCAGCATCTTCAAGAGATACTATAGCATTAACTACATACTGACTATCAGAAAATAAATTAAATACAGAATCTTTAAACATCACAAAAGCTTCTAAAACTGCATTAAGCTCTACCTTTTGAGCTGATTGTTTGGGTACTAAAAATGTAAAAGTTTGATCAGGGGTAACTACTGCTGCTGTACCATTATTTGACCCATCAGTGAATATATTTGGAGCATTCATGATAGGTGTTTTTCTTGTCATTTTTGGAAAAATTACAGGATGCAATGACCAAAAAGACAATAAAGGATTAGATGGTAAGTGGTTATCAAATGAAACATTAGATTTGCACATGATTATTGCCCAAGTATTTAACTCATTAGCTAACTCATCAATTTGATTCATAGTATATGGAGTAATAATTTTATTGGGAGAAATTCCAAACACTCCCTTTGCTGCTTTTATTCCTTTGAGTATTAATTGTCCTACAGCCTCAGGATACCTAGTAAGAATAGTGTTAGGAGAATAAGATAAATGTATCCATAATAATGAACCTTCTTGCCAAAATACTCCTGTAGGAATATTTTTTGTTGGTAGTACAATAAATAATAAAGGCAAACTTATATCAATTCTATCCAAATGCATATTTTCCATATATGTTTCAATGATTTTTAATGCCTTTCTTGCTTCAGGCGTTAACATTCGGGGTGAATTTGGATCTGATGGACCTTTTAGGATATCAAATAAAGGTCCCAACTCTCCTGTTGGTATACCTAAATAAGGCCTTATCCAATTTATGTCTCCTAATAACTTTTGAAAGTCATTAAGTGATTTGAGTTGATCTACTCGTATTTGAATTTTTGGTGGACGGACCATGGTTGAGGATAATAGAACTCCTAAATAATTAATTGGAAAATTTAATTGTACTTTATCTATTGCTATCTCTAGATTATAATTTTTTAATAAGTTTGTAAGTGTGGCATAACATTCTAGCAATGTGTTTTTATCTTTGTGTGCTAATAATACATCATCCATATAGTGAAATATTTGTAGTTCAGGATTTTGATTTCTAAGTGGCTGGATTACTTTGTTAACATAAATTTGACACATAGTTGGGCTGTTAGCCATCCCTTGAGGGAGTACTTTCCATTCATATCTCTGATCAGGACCTTCATGATTCAGTGCAGGGGTAGTAAATGCAAAACGTGGACTATCCTCAGGATGAATTGGAATTGAAAAAAAACAATCTTTAATATCTATAACTAAAACATACCAGGTTTTTGGCAAAGCAGACAACTGAGGAATCCCTGATTGAGCAGGTCCCATAATAACCATCTCATTATTAATGGCTCTTAAATCTTGCAATAATCTCCATTTACCAGATTTCTTTTTGATGACAAAAATGGGAGTATTATGGGGAGATACAGAAGGTTGTATATGTCCTTCTGCTAATTGTTGTACATGATGTAGAGTTACGCCAATTGTGTAATCATATATGCACATAGGGTAATAATGTCCCGTTCATTCTACTATCCTTCTTACCCCCATACTTGCTTCCTTCCCTTCACTCCCCTTTGTCTAATTCCAAGTACCTCTATTCTTCCCTACCTGTGCCCCCCTTCCTAAGCAATTTGAATAGGGATACCAAAACTATAAATCCTTAGCTCCCAGAAACTCTTCCCCCAAGTTATAGCACAACCCACGTTTTATAATAGCCGTTTGGGATTCCAGATTCTCCTTTATTTAAGAGGGGAGGAAAAAACCTTGTATATAATTTCTTTGACTAGATGGGCCTCATAGGGTCCATGAACTCCCAGAAATCACACAAAATTTTATGTATGCCTAACTTCATTATCTCAGAGGGGTCTCTGCCACCTACCTCCAGATTGAGGAAGCCCAATTTTTTATAGCTTTTAAACAATAAAAACTAGTATCAAAATAGTATAACTTAGAAACCTTTGAAGTTAGTAAAAGATACATAAACTTAGAAATAATAACATTAATGTTTTCAATTTTAGGAAAATGAAACTATAAATCTGTCATTAATTTCTAATTCAAAATTATTTATTGAAGAATACTGACAATCTTCTAACAATTACTAGCTTGCATGAACATGTACTCTTTTCTAGTGAAATAGAGCAAGTTGACAGCTTTTGCTTTTTGCTGAAGACTGTCATCCCAGAAAACAAGCTGTTTAGGCAAACTTAAATTTCCATGACTTTTTTTCCTCTGTATGGTTGTTGCATAAATATATCAGCATGATAAAAATTCAGAGGTAAGGAAAACCTAAAATTTCCTTTGCTGAATGAAGGAGAAAAATTCGAATTTTAAAATCGAATGAGTTTTGTAAGCTGTCTCCTAAATTGGCTCAAATTTATTTTCAGACATTTTTAAGTGTATTTTTTGTTCTAATAGAGCATGAATATTATAGTTTTTCAGGTGCGGTGGCTGTGTATGATGGAAGAGGTCATAGAAATGCAAATGGGGGGATTTATAGTTAATTTTGGTTTTGACCTCCAGTTGTGGTGTCACTTGTGTGAAGCCCATAAAGAAATTCAGCAGATACTGAATTTAAAATTTCTGACATTCTCATTTGATGAGGTTCACCTCATTTCTCTTCTTACGATTCCTGTTTTTACTGGATCTAGCAGAAGAGAGAAAACCACAATTTGTATTTTGACTTCCCTAAAAACATAATGTATCTTCTGACTTTTTTCTTATTGATCCTTTTTAGGACCATAAACCTGTAATGTTTTATGTCCCAGTAAAATGTCTTCTAAGAAGGCAAAAACCCACTGTCTTAGAAACCTCACAGTGCTCTTCTGGTTATGTCATAAATCTCTTAAAAAAAAAATCCCTAAATGATCAAGGGATATTTGGGTTCACCATAATGTCTTATCTCTAATTGATCATAAAATTTTAAAAATAATTGATCATGCTTCGTAATAGAATCAGAAGTTGTATATTCGAAAAATTTGTGGAATTATAAGGAAAAATAAGTTTTAAAACAACTTCATTTGTGTTTTCTCCTAGGTCAGCTGCCTATAATCTTCTGTGTGCCTTAACTTGTACCTTTAATTTAAAAATCGAGGGACAGTTACTAGAGACATCAGGTTTATGTATCCCTGCCAACAACACCCTCTTTATTGTCTCTATTAGTAAGACACTGGCAGCCAATGAGCCACACCTCAAGTTAGAATTTTTGGAAGAGTGTATTTCTGGATTTAGCAAATCTAGTAAGTAATTATAATTTTCTTTAATACTAACAATAATTATTTAAAAATTCAGAGAATCCCCTTTTGTTTCAGAATTTACCAGTGAATTCTTTCACTTATTATATTTTACTCTTTTAACCTTTTCTAAATTTTTATCTATGGTACTCTGTAACTGAAAGAACTTTGAAGAAAATTCCTGATAGGACACATTAAGAAATCCACCAAGCCACTAGGCATGGTGGCACATGCCTATAATCCCAGCAGCTGAGGCAGAGGATGCAAGTTCAAAGCCAGCCTCAGCAAAAGCAAGGCACTAAGCAACTCATTGAGACCCTAAATAAAACACAAAATAGATCTAGGGATGTGGCTTAGTGGTTGAGTGTCCCGTTCAATCCCTGGGACAACCCCCCACCAAAAAAAAAAAAAGAAAGAAAGAAAAGAAATCCACCAAGCCTGGTATAGTGGCTCTAGCTGGTAACCCCAGAGATTTGGGAAGCTAAAACAGAAGGATCAAAGTTCAAGGCAAGTGTGGGCAATTTAGTGAGACCCTGTCTCAAAATTTAAAAAATAAAAAGGTCTGGGGATGTGGCTCAGTGGTGAAGCACCCCTGGGTTAAATCCCTAGTACCACAAAAGAAAAAAAAAGGAGAAAAAAAGAAATCCATCAAAATTCTGACAGTATAAATGAGGTGGTGAGATTTTTGGTATCTTACATGTCTCTGGGCCTCTTTAAAGTATTTTCTTCATTGTTTTAATTTGATGAGCTTTGACATTTTTTTTCTTAGCAGATAATTCCACATGAATAAAATATCCATGTGTCTCCTTTTTCAGAAAAAAAAAAAGTGATTTTATGGACATGTATGGTTCATGGAGAACGCAGTGACACAGGTCCAGAGTTAGTCCTGGTGTTGCTTTAATAAGTGTCATGAATTTGACATCCATTTCTTTTGTCTGTCCATCTTCATAACCCATAAATGTTGACCTTTCCCAGCTTAGTTCCTGACATTTTCTTCCCATTTATTTATTTAGCCTGGGAAATTTACCGCTAAGACACATCCTCACCCCTTTTTTCAGTTTGAAATGAGGTCTCACTGAGTTGCTTAAGACTTACTAAATTGCTGAGGCCGGCCTTGAACTTGTGATCCTCCTTCCTCAGCCTCCTTCACAAGTCGATGGAATTACAAGCATATGTGACCATGCCGAACTTCTTCCCTTTCTCTTTTCCTCATGATACATACAACTTTTCTTTTTTCTGTGTTTAAACACATTTCTTGACTTTATTAGGTAATTGAAAACTTTAACAATTTAATCAAGGCTAGATCACTATGTATGTTTTTTCAAGCAAGAAATGTAGGAGTAACCCTGATAAGAAAATGTATAATATTAACTAAACAGAAAAAGGATAAAGGTTTATTGATTAATATTAATATAAGAAAATATTTGAGTGAATGTACAGGCATAATGTATTCCTGTATGAACAGTTCTTCCTAGATGATTACAAATTTATTGTAGTCCCATGAAATTTGAGGAATGAGAATGGAAATTAAACTGTAAATGATCTTAAATTCTACTTGAAGGTTTAAGAATACTATTTATGAGGCTGAGACAGGAAGATCACAAGTTTGAGGCCAGTCTGGGCAACTTAGCAAGATCCACTCTAAAAAAAAAAAAAAATGTTAAAGGGCTGGGGGACGTACCAGAGGGTTTGGCTGTGGCAAATTGTGATTCTCTTCTCTGCCTGTCTGTCTCCAATTTTGGAGGCAACTGTTTGCCCTGTTGCTTTGCCTCTTTGACAGATCTAAGAAGAGTTGTTGATTTTTCAATTTGTTCACCTTTTTACTTGTGAGGATGGAGTGGCAGCTCCCAAGCGCCTTTTCACAAGCGAGGGGCTTTATAACATCGATTGCAGTGATCATATTCCTTTCTTTCTGGTCCATTTTCTGCTCAGACTAACTGAGCCACTAACATGTGTCAGAAGCTGTTCTAAGCTCTCCACCTGCATTATTAATAACCCCACAAGGGTAATTCAGACTTAGATTGGTTGCCTAGAAGCAGAGTATACATTAGTGTTTTGTGTACATGAAACTTCTAAAAAATATCACTTTTAGGAAAATCTAATAAGGGGAGGAGGAAAACAGAATATAGAAAAAAAGGTTCTAAACAGGATGGAATTTCAGCTGTAGTCTTAGCCTGATGCACGGGAGCTCTGGAGTGTGAATTGCACTGTTTCTTGTTGAGAAAGGGACTAGGGCTTTTGTACCCCAGCTACATTATTTACAAACCATAGTGAGGGCCTTACTACTTGTTCCATTTTACAGATGAAAAAACTGAGGCACAGAGAAAGCTCTACGAGGTAGTTGGGGTACCAGCGATCATTCTTATTTTTCAGATGAGGAAATTGAAGGTCAGATACAGTACTCGTCCTCCCCCCCCACCCAAGCCGGGTCTTGCTCTTCTTTTTCCTAAAATGTCTTTCTCTGTTAAATTAAGCAGAAGTTTTTTTTCACTGACCGTATGATATATAGCAGGGGTTGGGGGCCAGGGAAGCAATCACCTGATTTAGGAAATGTATAGGGTACTTACCTGAATTCTTTATTTTATTTTTAGTTATACATGACAGTAGAATGCATTTTGGCAAAGTATACAAACATGGAGTATAATTTATTCTATTTAGGTTCCCACTTTCAGAGTTGTACATGTGGAATTACCCTGATTGTGTATACAAATACAAGGCTAGAAAAGTTATCACCACTTAATTCTACTGTTTTTCTTATTCCCCTATATCCCCTTTGTTTCCCTTTGTCTAATCCAATGGATTTCTATTACTCCCTTCCACAACCTCCCTTGTTTTGGGTTAGTATCCACAAATCAAAGAGAACATTCAGCCTTTGGTTTTTTGGGATTGGCTTATTTCACTCAGCATGATATTCTCCAATTCCACCCATTTACTGGCAAATGCCACAACTTCATTCTTCTTCATGACTGAGTAATATTCTGCTAGGTATATATATCACATTTTTTAATCCATTCATCTGTTAAAGGACATCTGGGTTGCTTCCATAGCTTGGCTACTGTGAGTTGAGCTGCTGTAAACATTGATGTGGATGTATCACTGTAGCATGTAGTGTTTTTAAGTCCTTTGGGTATAGACTAAGGAGTGGGATAGCTGGGTCAAATGGTGGTTCCATTCCAAGATCTCTAAGAAATCTCCATACTGCTTTCCAAAATGGTTGCACCAATTTGCAGCCCCACTAACAATGTACGATAGTACCTTTCTCCCCACATCCTCGCCAACATTTATTGTTACTTGTATTCTTCATAACTGCCATTCTGACTGGAGTGGGATGGAATCTCAGTGTAGTTTTAATTTGCATATCTCTAATTGCTGAAGATGTTGAACATTTTTTTCATATAGTTTTTGACTATTCATATTTTTTCTTCTGTGAAGTGTTGGTTCAGTTCCTTTGCCCATTTATTGATTTTTCTGGTGTTAAGATTTTTGTGTCTTTATATATCCTAGAAATTAATGCTTTATCTGAGGTACTGGTGGTGAAGATTTTCTCCCAATCTGTAGGATCTCTGTACACATTCATGAGTGTTTCCTTTGCTGTGAAGAAGCTTTTCAGTTTGATACCATCTCATTTATTGATTCTTGATTTTACTTCTTGTGCTTTAGGAGTCTGTTGAGGAATTCTGTTCCCAAGCTGACATGTTGGAGAGTTAGGCCTACTTTTTCTTCTAGTAAGTACAGGGTCTCTGGTCTAATGCCTAGGTCTTTGATCCACTTAGAAATGAGTTTCATGCATGGTGAGATATAGGGGCTCAATTTCAATTCTGCTACATATGGATTTCCAGTTTTCCCAGCACCATTTGTTGAAGAGGCTATCTTTTCTCCAATGTACATTTATGGTGTTTTGTCTAGGATGAGATAACTGTAGTTATGTGGGTGAGTCTTGAAGTGTCTTATATTCTGTTCCATTGGTCTTCAGGACTGTTTTGGTGCCAATATCATGCTGTTTTTGTTACTGTAACTCTGTAGTATAATTTAAAGTCTGGTATTATGATGCCTCCTGCATCACTTTTCATGCTAAAAATTGCTTTGGCTATTCTTGGACTCTTATTTTTCCACAAGAATTTCATGATAGTTTTTTTTTCTATTTCTGTGAAGAATGTCATTGAGATTTTTATAGAAATTGCATTAAATATGTATAGCACTTTTGGTAGTATGGCCATTTTGATAATATTGATTCTGCCTATCCAGGAACATGGGAGATCTTTTCATTTGTTGAGGTCTTCTTCAATTTATTTCCTTAGTGTTCTGTAGTTTTCATTATAGAGGACTTTAACTTCTTTTTTTTTAGGTTGATTTTCAAATATTTTATTTTTTTAAGCTATTTTAAAGGAGATAGTTTCCCTGATTTCTTTTTCAGCTGATATATCCTTGGTGTATAGAAATGCAATTGATTTGTTAATATTGATTTTAAACCCTCCTACTTTGCTGAATTTGTTTATGAGTTCTAGAAGCTTTCTAGTAGACTTTTTTTTTGGGTCTTGTAAATATAGAACCAGGTCATCAGCAAGTAGGGATAGTTTGAGCTCTTCTTTTCCTATTCATATCCCTTTAATTTCTTTATTTTGTCTGATTGTTTTGGCTAGGGTTGCAAGGACTGTGTTGAATAGGAGTGGTGAAAGAGGGCCTCTTTGTCTTGTTCCATTTTTAGAGGGAATGCTTTCAGTTTTTCTCCATTTGGAATGATGTGGGCATGTTGAGGTATATTCCTACTATCCCTAGTTTTTTTTTTAGTGTTTTGATGTTTTGAGCATGAATCGATGCTGATTTTTTTTTTTTAACTGAGAATTGAACCCAAAGACACTTAGCCACTGAGCCACATCCCCAGCCTTTTTAATATTTATTTAGAGACATGGACTTGCTGAGTTGCTTAGGGCCTTGCTAAATTGTTGAGGCTGGCTTTGAACTCATGATCCTCCTGCCTCAGCTTCCTGGGCTGCTGTGATTATACCATTATACCATTCCCCGCTTGAATGCTGAATTTTTTCAAATGCTTTTTCTGTGTCTATTGAGATAATCATATGATTATTGTCTTTAAACCTATTGATGTGGTGAATTGTGATTATTAATTTCTGTATGTTGAACCAACCTTGCATTCCTGGGTTGAACCCCACTTGATCATGGTGCTCTGTCTTTTTAATATATTTTTGTATGTGATTTGCCAGTATTTTATTGAGGATTTTTGTGTCAATTTTCATCAGGGATATTGGTCTGAAGTTTTCTTTATTTGAGGAGTCTTTGTCTGGTTTTGGTGTCAGGGTAATACTAGTCTCACTTATCTGAATTCTTAAAAAAATATCATATGTCAAAATGGGAAAACTTATCTTGTTAATAGGGGAGTGGTCCTAGCTTTTACTTAGATATACTTTAAGTTACTGGCTGCATTTCTCTCAAGTGAATAGATTTACTGTTTTTTTTTTTTTTAATTGCAAAGTTGTGATAACAACATCCTGCCACTGAATTCCTACTTACAGAACAGTTAAGAATTCTATAGGGAGAGCTTATACATGGAAAGAATTCAGGTTGTTATTATGAAAAATCAGGCAATTATTTATTACCTTTATTAACATTCTGGAAGAAGCTATGTAGGAGGCTGAGGCAGGAGGATCACAAGTTTGAGGACAGGTAGAACAGTTTAGGAAGATCCTGTCTCAAAAAAAAAAATGAAATAGCTGGGGGTATAGTTTGATGGTAGGACACTTGCCTAACATGTGTGAGGCAATGGGTTTAATTTTTAGATCCATTAAAAAGAAAAGGTTCTGGAAGAAAAGGAATTACAAGTTAATGAAGAGGTTATAAACTTCAGCAGGAAAAGAAGGAGAAATGTGGGAAAAGTTATTGTTTTTTTTGGGGAAAATAACTTGAAATGGGGTTATATTTATTTATTTTTTCAGAGTGGGATTTTTGGAATTAGTTTCTTGAAAACTTTGGGAATATACTATGAACACAAACAAAAAACGTTTGCGTCGAAGCGGAAAATAGCTCAGACTACTAAAACATGTGGTCTACATTTGATACTTTTGTTTCTTATTCCCCAATTTCTACTAAATCCTCCTAAACCCTCATCTCTACCTAGTCGTTTGCTGGTTGCTTTCAGATTCATTCTCTATTCTTCCCATGCTCTGTCTGCATCGAACCTGGATTTCTGTTTTGTTTTTGTTTTCCTTTTGCAGTGCAAAGGATGGAACCAGGCCCCGTGTACACAAGGCAACTGCTCTACCATGGAGCCAAACCCCAGCCCTCAAACCAGGATTTTTGAGTAGGCTTAGCCCATGGGAAGAGTGGGTGGAAATGCCAGGTGGTTTTTCGTGGTGGCTCCATGTATAATCCTTGGTCCTATAGACTATGCTCTCTTCCTAAAGGTCCCCACCTCTGCCTTTGGGGTCCTAGACTCTGCACTTGTCCAAGTACCCACTGGTAGTCTTGGTATGGGCTTTGGCTTTGCCTCACCTTTTTGTGTCTCATTATTCCTAGCAGAGGCAGAACCTCTGGTATTGCTAATCTCAAATCATTGTTCATTTGGTTTTTTAGTTCTTCCATTGCATGGCTAACCATTTCCCTGTATTAAATTCCTCCTGCTTAAATTGCCTCCCCTCGATTTTTAATTATTTGTTCTGTTTATTATTACAGCTCTGTTCTCACCCTGTTTTTTTCCCCCACACTCTTTTAATTAGATGAATTAATCTACTCCCATTTCTTTAGCCTTCATCTTTGCCTCACATATCCTTGTGTTTAGTACCATTTTTCTGCTGTTCTAATGGATGCTCCCACCTGCAATGTTGCAAAACTTTTGAGATTTTGATGCCCTAAATTATTTAGAGAACTGAGAGGACAAAGCAGATAGTGGGGATCTCTTTTGCTCAGAGAAATATGAAGATTTAAATCAGTGGCAGGAAACAGCAGTAAGTATAATAAATACTGCGGGTAAGTCACAGAAAATTTAGATGATTTTTCTGCTTTCCACCTGTGTGGTCCAGAATCTCAAGCTGAAATGCTATAGACATCCAGGCAGGTAACATAATTGAGTGAAGTGAGCTGGGTAAAAGAAAAATGGTCTCTTAATTTATGTTCTTTTGACATAGAAATGCTTTGTGTGACTATAAAAACACAGGATTTTTTTTTTTCTTTTTTCGTGAGGGAAAAAATGCTCTCTTTCATTTTTTTTCAGGAAAAGTTCTACCCCTTTGACCACTTTTTGTTTTCCCACTTAGTAAAGTCATAAATATAGACAAATACATTTCTCTTATGAGAAACCACTCCTGCAAACCTAATGGTGATGGACAATTCAAAAGTGAAAACATGCCCTTCACCTCAGTGTTAGACATGTGTGGGAGGTGGAAGGGCCTGGAGGGGGTGAGCCCTGTTCATAGGGGTGCAGGTTCTCAGCTCCAGATGAGTGTTGTCCTATGGAAATGGATCTGGTGTTGCTACATTTTTCAGGTTTTAAAAGAAGCCAGAAATACATATTTTATGTGGTGTTTTCTGATTTGAAAATATTTGGGAATATTCCAATATCTGATATGAAAACATATATTTACACCTGTGTTGTATGGGCCAAACAAAACATGTCTACCTGTTGAATTTGTCTTGTGGGCTTACAATTTGTTTTGTGACTTCTGTTCTTGTTCTAGCCTGCGTGGTAAGCCTCAATTCTGTTTCTTTGAATCAGCGCCTCTGAGCTGAAGGCTTGCTGGGGTATTACTTGCTATGGTCTAAGTGTGTCACCCTTGAAATTCATAGGTTTAAACCTAATCGCCAATGAGATAGCCTTACGAAGTAGGATTGTTGGGACATGATTAGGTTATAAGGGCTTCGCCCTCTTGAAAGCCATCAGTGCCCTTTTAAAAGAGGTCCCAGAGATCACCTTGCTGCAACCATGTGGCCAAGCTAGCAGGTTCCAGTGAGTGGTGAAGGAGATCTCCCCATCACCTTTTCTCTCACCACATTAGGACACAGTGAGAAGCCATCCATAAACCAGGAAGAAGTTTCTCATCTGATATCAAATCTCTGATGCCATGATCTTGGACTTCCCAGTCTCCAGTAGGAAATACATTTCTGTTGTTTATAAGCTACACAGTCTAAGGCATTTTGTTACAGAAGCCCAAATGCACCAAGACACTGCCAGGGATTTCCCTTAATCCTCCTTAACTCTGTAGGATATTTGTTGTTTCTTCTGCCACATCCACTCTTCAGCCTTCCTCCTAATCTCTGTCCTGGGAGTCTGATCGAGATTCACTGCACCAATAGCCTTTCTATCTGGCTTCATATAGGGTTCAGTCAGCCAGAGGCACAGGTAGGACACAGGGGGAGAGTGACATCTTGAAGTCCTCTGTTCTCATGGCTGAATGGTGAAGATCATTGCTCTTGGACCAGGGCTGTGGCTGTCACTGACAAAATTACAGATGGACAAAATTACACACTCCTGTTTCAACCTGCCTTCCAAAAAAAGCTAAATCTACATTTCTTTTTTTTTTTTAAAGCGAGAGAGAGAGAGAGAGAGAGAGAGAGAATTTTAATATTTATTTTTTAGTTTTCGGAGGACACAACATCTTTGTTTGTATGTGGTGCTGAGGATCGAACCTGGGCCGCACGCATGCCAGGCAAGCGTGCTACCGCTTGAGCCACATCCCCAGCCCATAAATGTACATTTCTTCAGCCACTGTTTCCCCCCCCCCCCCCTTTGGTACTGGGGATTGAACTTAGGGGCACTTTTACCCAGCCCTTTTTATTTTTCATTTTGAGACAGGGTCTTGCTAAGTTGATGAGGCTTGTCTTGAGCTTGCAATACTTCTGCCTCAGCCTTCCCAGTCTCTGGGATTATTTGTGTGCACTAGTATACCTGGTAGTGAGAAACTGATGTGACTCCGTTTTTGAGAAACCAGCCTCTACCTCAGAGCAAAGCCTGTCCAAGGAAGGCGGCTTGACCCTTGTCCTTGGAAAAACCCACAGAGCACTCCTAAGCACATACCCACCTTGCTGAGTTGTTTGTCTGTGGGAGGCCATCCTCGCACTTGATTTGAGTTACCTCCCTGCCTAGGTGAGAGGCGCTCAAACACAGTTGTGTCAGAGCCATTCCCCACCCTTTCCCAGGTCCGAGGGCTTGTCCGTGCAGAGGCGTGCCTGGCCACTGACCTGAAAACCCAATCATTGTCCTTGACCTTGGGATGCTGCCCCCCTTAACCTTCATTGGAAGGGATTTTCCCTGGATTTTTTGTTCCCAATAAAACTCACTCCCTCGCGTGCTCTCCTTCTCTCACTAGTCTCTCCTGTAAACCTCACTACCACATTAGGTGGCTGGAGGCAGGAGCTAGGAGAAGCCTTCTTGGAGCTGGTGTGAAAGGTAATTCTTTAATTTAAAACTCACTAGCAATTTCTTATGAACCAAACCTTCTTTCATGAAGCTCCCGCTGGTCACGTGGCAGATTTGTCTGCAAATAACAGGAGAGATCTGCAGTGCCAGGTGTCCCTGACTCAGTTAGGCTAGGTGAGGACCCATAGCAACCCCCTAGCAACTACCAATCAGCATGAGACAGGGAAAATACCTGGGATGCTAGATGACCCCCCAGTAGTTTATGGTGGTTGATAACATGTTGGGAAACCATGTAGTTTAGCATGTACACCCCTCGTGGCCTAAACCAATCAGTTCAAAGGAATCCCCCTCTTGTACTAACCAATCACCCCTACCCAACTTTTTCCTGCCAGTGAATGTGCTAATCAATGTTAAGAGTTGTTGTTTGATTTTCTCGCGGTATCAAATGATTTGCTGTGTGATGTTGTGACACATAGAGTATCCCCCAAACCTGTAAAATCTCACTGGACAAAGGACTGGGGCTCACTCCCTGGGACCGCTGCGTTGGGAACGGTTGTGAGTCCAGGCTTGAGCTTGCAATAAAGACTCTTGTGTGCTTGCATCGGATTCAGCTCCTGAAGGTCTATTGGGGTCCCATGAATCTGGCATTACATTCTCAACCAATCTTGGTATAGAGTCTTCTGGTTGCAATTATTGTCAAAAATACAATTTTTTTCTTTTCATTGATCTCTCTTGCCTAGGATTGTCACATCAGAAGAAAGGACCTTATGTCTCATTGTCTTCACTTCCTATAGCTTTTTAAAAATGTAACAATGGTAAAAACTGGCATATTTTTTGCAGTTAGAAGTTCTAGATGAGTAGAAGTTTACTTTTACATCTTTAAAGTAGTGTCTGCATTTCATAAACACACTTGGTCTTTCCCCCTATTCCTTCATTTTCCCAAGGCAGGATAATCACAATCACAACATTTTGATTATGCTATTATGAAGCATAAGATCTGCCTCTTAATTCCTGTCTGCTTTCTCTCTTTGTGGTCATCTCCACTATCTCATCCCTTATTCTTCTACCATCCATCAGCCTGTTCCTGGTATTTTTCTTTATCATTCCAGATGAAATGTCACTGTGTATTCATCCTTAAGTCTCTTGCTAATATCCTTACTTCCTCTGTCTCCTCATCTTGTAGTAACACCTGCCCTACAACCTTAATCTTATATCTTCTTCTTCTTTCTTTCTTTCTTTATTTTTTTGTACCAGGGATTGAACCCAGTGGTGCTTAACCAGTGAGCCACATCCCCAGCCCTTTTTAATATTTTATCTAGAGACAGGGTCTCACTGAGTTGCTTTAGGACCTCACTAAGTTGCTGAGGCTGGCTTTGAACTTGAGATCCTCCTGCCTCAGCCTCCTGTGCCACTGGGATTACAGGCATGTGCCACCGTGCCTGGCATAGTTCATATCTTCTTTACATCTAAGGTACTCCATCTCCAAAATCTGAGATTTTGAGAGGTGCTGGAGGTAGTCACAATTGGGGGTACTGTGTAGATGTAGGTTAATGGAGTGCATATTTTCTTCAGTCCTCTCCTGTTTTTCCCAGGTTCCCATCTGCATTCCAGCCACCTCACTGTCTACAGGCAATCTTTCCAGGGAAGAGACAGACAGCCATTGTTCCATATACACATCAGCCTGCGTTGGCACCAGGCTGCCATTCCATCCTTATGCTTTGATGGTGAGTCTCAAGGCACAGCTCATCCTTGAGCTGAAGTGCTACCTCTCCAGTCTCCTCCTTACCTGTCTCCCTGGAATTTCTACCACTCCTTATTTCAGTGAAGTGCATTGTCAAAGCCCAAGTTCTGTGGGTAAAAAATCTGGGCATCATTCTAAATTCCTCCTTTAACTTTTCTGAGACTCTTCCAATTAGTCTTTTCTATTCTATTTTTAAAAAAATATCTCTGGTACTGATCACCTCCTCTCCACAACTATTGCTTTTTCTCTCTGAATTGAGATCCTCCTGCTTTTTCCATTAGAAGATTTCTAAAGCTGTGTGACTTGCCTCCCTGGGACTGCCAGGCCTGCTCAAAGCTTCAGGATTCCCTGCTGGGCGGACACACCCGCCAAAGCACAGTGTTCAAGGCTCCCAAGAAACCAGCCATGGAAAGCTTTCAAGAAAAGAAAAAATCCCTTCCTTGACTTATTCAGAGATCAAAGAGGCCAGTACAACCACAGACTGGAGAAAAAAAACCTGGCTCCATTGCTATTAAAATCCATTCAAAGGCTTAGTCTCCTTAAGCTCCCTGCAGGGTAATATTAGAATTTCCCCAGAGGTAGATCCGACTAGAGTCTTTCTGATAGTTCAGACTTTTACATTTCCCTATTTTCCTTTTAGAGGGGGAAACAGCTCATGAACATAACTTCTTTACTGTTTTTTCCCCCGCCCCCGCAGGTGTGTTAAATATTTTCCTGTTTCCCACCCTCTTTCAGCTGTCAGTGAGATCATTCCTATATTTAATTGGATTCTTTCCCTCTCAACTCCCATAGGCAGCACTTGGCCAAGAACATAAAGAGGAGGTGTGGGCCCTGGGTCCAGGCAAAGTGTTATGTGTAGTTTCTCCTGTTCAGACTTGAGGGCTCTGTCTTACCCATCCTCGTGCCATTAGGCAGAGCTCTAAGCTTCAGGTTTTGGCTCATGTGTCTCTTCTGTGACCCCCAGGTAGGTGTGCCCTCCAGTGTCCCCAGATGTTGTACAAGCCTCCTCTGCCCTCCAGCAATCACTGAATTCTTTTTCTTCATTGCCTGTGTTTCCTCAAGGCAGTGTAAGCTCTGTGAGGGCGGGGGTATGTCTGTTTGTCTCTATGTTCTCAGGGTCAGGCATATCCTAGGCACTTTGTTAGTTGTCAAATGAACGAGTCAAACTTCACATCCCTATCCATTTGCAATGCAAAAAATAATCCAACCCCAAAACTGGTTTTCTCATTTGGATGTATCAACGTCTGCCTCATCACCTGATTAGAAATGTTCAAACTTTCTTTTTCTTCATTTCCCAAGACCGAAAACTCAAAAGTCTTTATTTCCCCCACCTCTTTCTTAAATAGACTGAGATCTGCTCCCTATTGTCTATTACAACACTACCACATTTGTCCAGGTTCCTGTTTTCTCTTTCCAGGAATGAATGAATGAATTAATTATTGGTTATGCCCTCCTGTCTTAATCAGTTCAGGTTGTCACAGATTGGATGGCTTAAATAATAGACATTTATTCTCACAGAGCTAGAGTCTGGGAAGTCTAAGATCATTCTTGGATCACCTCCCCAAGTCCCTCCTTCTTAATACCATCCTATTAGGGGATGTACTAGTCCTCAGGCCATTAGAACTTCAGCATATGAATTTTGGGGGGACACATACATTCAGTTCCTAACAACTATTTTAGTGACCATTTTATACCACGTGCTGATTGGTTTTAAAATTCTACTCCAGGAATTTTTAACCTGGAGTTCAGGGATGCTCAGAGAGTCTTATGGATGGTTTAAAGTCCTGAAATATTATGCAAATTACTTAATATTTTTTTCTGGACAAAAGGTCTACCTTTTCTTTTGCTTTTTTTTGCTATTTCAATGACTTTATTAAAAAATTTTTAAAAAGTATATATATATATAACATATATTAATATATATATGAAAATAATGGAAAAAAAGGACCTCTATCAGGTGTATTATTTGTAATGATGTATGTTATAATTGTGTATTATAAATTAGATATAACATGAAATTATAACAAAAACTTTGATTTGGAAAAATGTTTTATTCAAGAATCACATCAGGGGCTGGGATTGTATATCAGAGGTAGAGCGCTCACCTAGCACGTGCGGGGTGCTGGGTTAAATCCCCAGCACCACATAAAAATTACAACTAAAACAAAACATTAAGAAAAAAAGAATCACATCATTTCAAATACCTTCCAAAATAGTTTTCTAGATCACTTCAAAAGAAAGCAAATCAGTAAGGCATTTAAATCATTATATATGTTTCACTAGTGTATCCACATAGAATGCCAAGCAATAATATTTAGCTTTGGAATGGGTACCATGTCTTTTTTCCTCAGTATAGACTCAGCCCAGCATTTTGTATAAGCTATGTCAATAGGCAAAGTTCCATGTACATGGGTTTGACATTAGCTGCCTAAATTTATAGCCGTGGTAGTTAATCCACTGGGCTGTCTAATTGAAGTCTGGGGTTTGAGGATAGCTGTAAGATGGTCTGATTGTAACATCAGCAACACCAGCAACATCTCCAATTTCATTTTGGGTCCTCTTCTTGGCCGACACCTGTGAGGTCATGTAAATAGCTGTTGCAGCTGCAGAGGTCAGGTTCCTCCAAGAACCAAGACCAAATTCCACAGCCTTATTATAGCTGCCATCTGTACTTGCTTTGAAAGTTCTAGGAACCCTTTTTGTCTTCTGCAGTATAAAGGCAAGCAGAAGCTATGGCGTTATTAATTCTTCAGGAGCTCTTTTGTTCATAACTTGCTTGAATAAATAATTTGTTTGATCAAATGTATTTTGAAGGAGGTTGATTGTTTCTGCTATAGTAGTGATTTCCTTGAATGAATTCATTGCTGCTTTCTCAGAACTACTCATTTTACCTGGATTCTGGTACTTAAAATTGCCAAACTCATCCAGACATGCAGCTCTTGTACCTTTGCCAATCATGGTAGACAAATCTATCACTCAAAAGAGGATTCTGAGGATCTCCAACTTGAGATGGATCTTTTGTTGCTTTGTCATTACTGAAAGGTCTCCATTCAGATTCCACAAAAGTAACTTGATCACCAACAACCAGGTCACCTTCAGGACAGATCATTTTGCCAGCTCAGCCGTCTTCTACTAAAAATGCAACTGAATGGCTTGGACATACAAATCTTGGAGGAAAATCAGAAAGACTGGTAGACATCATCATCACAAAACTGTTGTGTTGAAAACAGGAAGAAATTATGATCTCTGTTGACTTTCAGAGGGGTCTAGGCTGCCCTTCATTGGTCTTATCACCTCTGAATTCTTCTCATCCCCAAACGAGTGTACCTGGGCTGGGGTCCCCTCCTGAAGGACACTGCCTTTATCATGCCAGTCTCTAGTCCAGATGCGCCTGTCTCCTTCAACCCTCCTTTATCAGGTCCCATCCTAATTTTCCAGCCTTATGTTATACTCCCCTCTAGTTATGAAATCTTTGGTCTAGGAAGCCCTGATCCCTTCTGTCATAGTCCCAACTGTTTTGCACTCAGCCAGCACTCTGGGTACTAGGGCAGGGTGAGAGAATTCTCTTTTGAACACTGATAGAGAGCTATAGAGGGCTGGGCAGAAAGTGGAGGAAGCTAGGTACATGTTAAGAAGTGTACCCAACCCAGGATCCTTGTCTGACCCTGCAGAGGCAGAGTTTTATAGCAGGGGAATTATGGAATGTGTTTTCTGGAGAAGAATTCCTAGAGATCTTGTTTAATCAGCTGAGAGGATGGAAGCAAGTAGTGTTTTGGCTGATGTTTTGGACCTATCTGTTCATGGAGGATGACAGGAGCACTCAGATGTGGACGGTGAAAAAGCTGACACTGAGTCCAGGTGGAGAGAGCTCCGATGAGAATGCACAGGGAGCACCATTCCAGGGCAGCATCAAGAAGACTAGTAGAAGGTAACTGGTCAGACAATCAAAAAGTATTTTTGAGTAGCTACTTCAGACCTGGCAGAACTCCATTCATTTTAGGAGCTGGACTTTAGTCACAAGAAGGAGACCAAAGGGATGGAGTTGATAGTAGAATAATTGGACAATGGGTGGATTATTAAGGTAGAGTTAGTTACCAGAGTCCAGCTAGGAATCTCATTTATGTAGAATAAGGCAGGAGTACAATTGGACTTGGAATATGCAAGGCCAGCTCTCCCATCTTAATCCCAAGGAATAGTGCTAGAATTTCAGGCATCATGGAAGATGGATAATACATTCTATTTATTGAGTGCTAAGTATTATTCAAAGCACTTCATGTTTTATTTCCTTTAATCCTCACAATGACCCTATGTACTATCATCCTTTAAATTTTTTTTTAAAAAAGATGTTTTTTCTTTCACATTTTGTTTTTATTGTGTATTATAGTCCCAGTCCTTTATTTATTTATTTATTTACCTACATACATGACAATAGTGGAATGTATTACACTCATTATTATCCATTTACAGCACAAGTTTTCTTAACTCTTTTATTTTGAGACAGGGTCTCACTAAATTGCTGAAGGTCTTGCTAAGTTGCCGAGGCTGGCCCTGAACCTGCAATCCTCCTGCCTCAGTCTCCCAAATTGATAGGATTACGGGCATTATCCACCACACCTGGCTTCATTCTTACTTTTTAGAGGAAGAGACTGAGGAATGAAATGATTAGGGAATAACATACTCAAGGTCTCACACACATATTTAGTTAGTGATGGAGCTGGCCTTTGAACCCCAGCTAGCCATTTTGAGCAGATGACCTTACTTCAGGCCCCCAATTCAACTCACAGGCAGTTTCCACCTCTGTGCATCTGACTCCAGGGTGTGCCACAGCCTATGGGACACAGTGAATGTTGCTGCCTTACTAAATGTTATTTGTTTCTATTGCCCTGACTCCTCCATTGCTGCAGTCCTCGGCCCCCCACCTCTTACCCTGTGGATGGCCCTGACATTAAGCATTGGTAAGGCAGAGACAAAGTGGGGAAGGTTCAGAGAAAAACAACAAAAATGATTCAGGAAAGAAAGGGGTTGATGTATGTGGAAAGATAAAAAGAGAGATTTTCATCTGACTGGGCTGGAAAGGATGTGAACACCCGAGAGGGCAAAGAATGGGCTGAATCTGTCTTTGTTTAGGTACTTTACAGCTCCACCATCAATACTTCTCTTTCTGTGGTCTCATGCTCAAATCCAACAAAGATTTATTGGGTGTAGGGGACTTTGCTTTTAGATTCAATGTGTTTCCAGAGGCTGCGTCTTAAGTGGATCAATCGAGAGGTAAAAACCCGGGGGCACTGTTGCTAGTGTCTTCATCTGAGCTGACACATTTTGGCATCCTTGTTGAAAGTCATCAAGTGAGTGGGATAAGATAGCAGGGTATGATTTTTATGCCCGAAAGAGAACTTAAAGATCATAAAAAGGGGCTGGGATTGTGGCTCAGCGGTAGCGTGCTCGCCTAGCATGGGCGGGACCCGGGTTCGATCCTCAGCACCACATAAAAAATAAAGGCATTGTGTTGTGTCCATCTACACCTAAAAAATAAATATAAAAAAATCATAAAAAGCTTCATTTTATAGGTGTGAAAACTAAAGCTCTAAGTAATAAAGTGATCTGTGCAAAGTCTTACACAGAAGTTGGTGACAGGGAGGCAGGAAGGCATCCTGATGGGAAAGAACAGCTGGAACCAAAGCTGTGGAAAAGAGCCAGGTTCAACCACAACACAGATGTATCGAGGGACCCCTTTATAGGGGACCCAGCTCTAATCTCCAAGATTTAGCCACCAATCAGACTGACAAGGGTCCTGCCCTCTTAGTGCTTACCTCCTCACAGAGGCCAGAGGAAGGGATGAATCCATGGTTGTCATCCCTCCTGGATGTGGACTCAGGCAGCCCCAAATCAATGGACAAAAACAGAACTCTGCCAACTGGTCTCTCTAATGCATGACCATTTATCTCCAGTGAACCCCCAATGGAGCCTTATGCTTTATTTATTTATCAATCTCTCTGTAAATTCTCTAACATTTCTCAGTTAAGTGATAGGGTCTACCTTCCCTTCCCTTGAATCTGGATGGGACCTTCTAGTCTTCTATGGGTAGAACACAAATAGAATGGACACCACATGAATTCTGAGGCCAGTTTAGAAAAGGCCATGAAGATTCTACTGGTTTCTCTTGGTATGCTGGGAACCTTCAGCTGCTATGTGATTACACACACACACACACACACACACACATTGCTATACAAACAAAAGTTATTTATCTGTATGCATGTATACACACATACACACATGCATGCATATTTGTATAAATATGAACCTTGAGGTTATGAGGTGTGTCAGAGAGTTAAGGCTATGTGACTACATATATATATATATATATATATATATATATATATATATATATATATATATATCTTATACAAATTTAATTTTAATATTTATTTTTCAGTTTTCGGCGGACACAACATCTTTGTTTGTATGTGGTGCTAAGGATTGAACCCGGGCCGCACGCATGCTAGGCGAGGGCGCTACCGCTTGAGCCACGTCCCCAGCCCACACACACAAATTTAAATAAATAAAAATAAAGAGAAATCAAGATATCTCTAAGGATTATCTTCTCATCCCAGGAACCAGACTTGTGTGTGAATAACCTTGCAGGATGACCCCAGCCCCATCTACCATCCGAGTGCAGTCTTATGAGGGACCCTGAGTGAAAGCTACCTAGCTGGGGCACACTTGACCCCCAGATTCATGGGCAAAAGAAGTTATTGTTACTTTTCCAAGTTACTATTTTGGGGTGATTTATTATATAGCAGTAGATAATGGAAATACCACCCTTCAGAAGTACTATTTCATACTTTGTCTTTTCTCAAATCTCTAATATTGTTTCTTACTTGTCCCTCAGCTGATAATTCTTTGTCATAATCCATTGAGAAAAGAGAAGCAAGTGATCAGAGATTCCTTTACCACCCCACCATCCAAACCCACATCCCTGCCAGCAACTGTACCCAAACTATCTACCCTTCTGTTGCAGGGAGTAAAGAGTGAGGTGTCCATTATCCTACCCAAGGCCAAAACCTCTGCTTGGGCAGGTGTCCTCATCTGGGTTGACTGACTGCTCCTGTCCTGAACTTTTTTTTTTAATATTTTTTTTCAGTTATAGAAGGACACAATATCTTTATTTTTATGTGTCACCGAGGACCAAATCCAGCACCTCACTTGCGAGGCAAACACTCACTGCTGAGCTACAGCCCCAGTCCCCTGTCCTGAACTTTGAACCTTGAGGTTATGAGATGTGTCAGAGAGTTAAGGCTATGTGACTAAGTAGCAATGTCTATGGCAATGTCTGGGTGGTGTGGTCACCATGCTAATTTCCTGGGGCACCATGCTGCTAGTGTTCAGGGCTGCCTTGCACCCTGCCCAGTTTTTGATGGCTCCCAGCCTCCCCATCTACTTTGTGAGCTGTTTGATGCCTTCAGATGAATTCCTCTTCTGTTCAAAGAAGCTAGAATTTTTTTTTTCTTTTGACCAAGAACCCTGACTTATGAGTGATTACTCATTCTACAAAAGGACTTAAAGGATTTGCCATAGGTCTTCCTGCCTACCTTTTCTTTCTTTCTTTTTTTCCTACCTTTTCTTTCTAATGAGGATTTCTCTTAAAATGTTTATACAGAAAGTATAAAGGAAAACACAAAACTGTTTATGCTTCCTGGTAGGTAACTTTATATAGCTAGTCTCTAACTATTGAATAACTAACACTATTAATATGGTTAGAAATCCAAACTGTTCTCGTAGGTAGGTTCACATTGAAAAGGCCACCTTCTGTTCTACTCTCTTTCTCTAAAGGAAATCACATTTATGTCACCACACACAGACACATTATGTATGATTTATATGACACTATTTGCATGATTCATTTATTCAATTTGGGAGCTTAGGGTCCATTCTGGGGATACACTGGTGAGCAAGACAGACATAATTCTTATCTTCAAGGAATTTATGTTTGTGGGGCATATGGTCGCCTTCATGAGGCCCCTCAAAAGCATCCCTTTCCTTGTCCAAGTTCTGATCAAATTGAAATATAAAAGGAATGATAGGCAGATGGAGACCATTATTACCTTTATCATTGCTAAAGGATATGTTCAAACACACAGCCATGTTCAAACCAGATGGACTTAATGCCCATGTCCAGAGCTGGGCAGCTGTACCCACTCAGCCACAGGCAAGGTTGATCATAGTGGACTTCCCCACTGTGAAGATGGGGAACAACCTAGTGAAGATATTGCAAGGAGGAAAGAGCTCCTGAACCCTGTGGGCTGCTTTCTCCCAAGAGGTAAAAAGAGCTTGCTGAGCTGAGTATAGTCAGTTATTCTTCTTCAATTTACAGATCACATAAGTCCTATACCTTCCTTGGCTTGTATGCATAAGGGGCTGAGAGGGGCCTGTGGTGTGTCACTATCCAGGCTCCCTCCATCCACAAGGGCATTTTTAGGAAGGGGACAAGTATTCTTTCCTCACAAAGAAAAACTATAATAATAATCCAATAACCAAACAAATAAGGGTAAAATTCCTATTGTGACAAGTTCCATAAATGGAAGTGTATGGTAATTTACTTAAGCGTTTATTGAACATTTAAGTTGTCCTTTTCTTTTCCTTTTCTTCTTCTTTCTTTCTTTCTTTTTTTTTGGGGGGGGGGTACTGGGGGTTGAACTCAGGGACACTTGACCACTGAGCCACATCCCCAGCCCTATTTTGTATTTTATTTAGAGACAGGGTCTCACTGAGTTGCTTAGTGCCTCACAGTTGCTGAGGCTGGCTTTGAACTCGTAATTCTTCTGTCTCAGCCTCTGAAGCCGCTGGGATTATAGGCATATGCCACTGTGCCTGGCTTGTCCTTTTATTTTCTATTACAAAAATGCAGGAGTGAACATCCTGGGACACTGATCTAGGAACATGCTTGTCAACTAGCTAGTGATAGGTAAATCCCCAGGAGCACAGTTGCTGGATCAAAGGAAATGTGTATTTACAATTTCAATAGCTATAGCCAAATTATTCTCAAGAATAGGAATCCAATATAAATCCCCATGACAGGGTGTGAAAGTAGTTACAGGCTAAAACAATGGATGCCCAAGTCTAATTTAAATGATTCAGATGGCATGTTCATTTTATTCGAAATCATATAAAGTGATAACAACAGATATGTTTGTAGAAAGTTTTCTGAGAACTTTATTCATGTCATCTTATTTAACCCTCATTCTTGTCGGGAGAGTATTATGGTTTCCATTTCACAGATGATGATGTTGAGGCTAAAGAAGATTATACTGGCCCTGGGAACAGGTTGTAAATGGTGGAGTGTCTGAGCCCTGGAAGTTCTAGATCCTTGGGCACCACAATGTTGCACCGTAAAAGGCTGTAAAGAAGGAAAAATTGTAATAAAACGGTGGTGCTGTATAAAGATGAATTCTCTTAAGAAAAGGTGCTGTTTTCATGCAAATTCTGCTTATAATAAGGAGCATGAAAGAATCATCAACAATGTGTAGTGTACATAAGAACTGCTAAATAAAATGTTTTCCAAAGATTTGCATGAAACATCAGCTGGGTTTTGATGCTTGCTGGTTGTTTAAAATGTTTATTCATGTTGAACAATGTTTATTTATTGAATGTACCATCTATTTAAATCAAATTATCTCCATAACTGAATATTTATATGAATGCTTTATTGAATATTCCTAAACATTTGCCCAAACCACAAACGATTTATTCACAGTTATAAATGTTCACTTCTTTAGAGTAAAAAATTGCTTAAAAGGAACTTAAAAGCAAATTGACACTTCTGTAGTTTGTGAACATCTGCAATGCTTTCTGCATGCTAGCTGTTAGATATTTCTGCCTTAGAAAATGGCTGGATATTCTAATTATTTATGTTCAATAAAATATTTAAAATTTACATAGCATCTCTTTTATTGTGTCATATAACAGCAGCAGCTCTTGGCTCTAGGACAGGCCAGTGGATGGATTTTGAGATTTTTTCAGATACCTCAGCTTTGCGCCAGCATTTAATTAGCTGAGACCCCATTTATTTTGCTGTACACTCCAGGGCGATGAACATTAGGTCTTAAATAACCCTGGGCTGAACAGATGCCAGTATGAGCTGTGAAAAAAGCAATAAACAAAGTGATGTAGTGCCTCACAGTTTTATTCACTGTACTGATGGTTCCAAGGAACCAGATTTGGAAACTTTACTGAGGTGTGTAAGGGATCATTGACCCCTAATTAATGGATATAACTGTGGACTTGCTCAGAGGAAGTCAAGCAGTTCAGAAATCTGAAGGCCAAGGTGAGGAGCCTCGATGTTCTCATCTGTGGGATGGGTTCCAGGGAAGAGTGAGACCTGAGCGGTGGTCCTCTGGATGTTGATCTCTAGGATCCCTTTGGCTGTCTATGATTCAATGATTTGAATGGTTGAGTCCTAATGCTGAGAGAGACTTCTGTGCTCCTTCTCTTTTGAGTGTGCCAGTGACTTGTCCCAATGAGCACTGTTTTATGATTTTTGAACAGGTGTGGGCCCCAGTTTTCCAGGATTACCCCCTGTGTCCTTTCTCCCTGAGCACATGCATCCAGTCAGTGTCAGCCTTGACAGTGCCCTGACTTGGTTTCTACTGTTAAAGTCATAAACACATTGGGAAGGCTGAGAGTGAGTCGTCTGGGGGCAAAATGTGTACATACCTGCTCGCAAGGCGGTTGGGAAGCCTGACTAGATAACCTAACTAGCCATCCTCTCCTCCCCACTCCATTGGAGGGGATGAAAATTCTTGAGGTAAGGGGGAAAGTTACCCCAAGGTGAGGTCTGTTGCAATGAGAAAATAAATCAGAAAACAGGGCTGGGGTTGTGTCTCAGTGGTAGAGCGCTCGCCTAGCATGTGCAAGGCCCTGGGTTCAATCCTCAACACCACATAAAAATAAATAAATTTCTCAACTCTTAATTCTCTCCAGCATCCTTCCTCAAGGCCCTCTTTCTTGTCTTAATACTTCTCCCAGTGCAAGAACAATAAATGAAAAAAGAAAAAAGAATGTGGAATAGTTAATGACGGGGGAGAAGTAAATTAGACGACGTGAATTATCCCCAGGCAGGAATGCAATAGGGGTAGACCGGTGAGCGTGGACCTGGGTGGGGCTGTCTCTTACTCCCAGCACTCACTCACCATCCTAACAGGGCCATATTTTAGGAAAGTAGGAAGAGAAGTACAGATTCTATCCAATGTTTCCCTTCTCCTTCAATTTGGCTTTAAACTGCTCATATTGCTTCTCCTCTACTGTAAGGAAAAAGAAGTCATCAAATGTCCCCACATTCGTTGGTGATGGTGGAGGTGGCAGGAGCGTCCTGTGTGAATGGAAGCCAGGAGCTGCTATTCTTTGCCTTTCTTTGGCCAGGCTTTTATTTGTTCCTATCCATGTTCATGATTGCTGTAGACTCAAGGACCTGGGCCCTCTGCTCCTCTCTGCTCTTGCCTGTCCCTGCATCCTGTTAAGGTGGCTGGCAACAGAGGTCAAGCTCACCTTGCTGGGATGCATGACTTGGCTTGACCCCCACTTCTCTTTCTGGGATTGAGAAGGTCAAGTTCAGAAGGCTGATTGACTGGCTTTCCTAAGAGGGAACTTTTGCCAAATCGTGCCTTAGTCATTTGTTTTTCTTAGCTATAAGGGGGTTGTTAACTGTGTGCCCAGAGAGATATTTCTAGTCTGGGTTGAGGTTTGGGGATTTAGATTAGATAGGAAAAGTCACCTAATTGGATATATCCTCTTGATTTTAGCTCATGTTTTCCTTTGTTGTTGTCTTATTTAATTAAATGTTCACAAAAATTATATTATATACAAAAGTATGTCTAGGGGGCTGGGATTGTAGCTCAGAGGTAGAGCACTTGCCTCACACTTATGAGCTACCAGTTTCGATCTTCAGCACCACATAAAAATAAATAAAATAGAGGTTATTGAGCCCATCTGTAACTAAAAAATAAAATATTTTTTTTAATAAGTACGTGTATTAACAATTAAGATTCCCCCTCCTCAATTGCCTCTCCATAGTTTGTCTTGTATCATGCCTTGCTTTTTCAGCATATCAATAATTAAAAGTGATTTTAAGAAAATGATGATGTTTAATTTACTACTACCTGCTCAGTGAGCTTGAAATTGATGGTGGATCAAAAATAATGAATGACACTTGGGACAGAGTTAATAAACCAACACAAAGCTGTTTTTTTTTTTTTTTTTTGGACTGAGGAGTGAACAAGTATTTTAATTTTATTTTTCAGCTTTATTCAAGACATGATTATTAACTATAATTACCATGCTGTACATTAGGTCTCCAGAGCTTATTCATTGAGTAACTACAAGACTGTACCTTCTGTTGGGGCTGAGCATCTGGGGGTTCAAGACCTCTGTAGTCCTTCAGAGTCACTATTAGGAGGGCCTCAGGAAGAATTGCCATTTTCAGTGTAAAACAAGTGGTGCTTACTGATTGTGATAACCTTACACATTGGATCAGGATTTGCTGTACCTATCTTTATAGTCAGATACCAACTGCTTAAGAAATAACTATGTTTTAATTGCTCCATTTAACAGATATGAAGACTGTTTTAACAGGTACAATCTCTTTGAAAATTGCATCAAACTCTTGGACTCATAGCAAAACTGGATATGTTTGTAAATAAACTAATGACATGAAAAAAATAAAAAGATTGTACCTTCTGATCAACATCTCCAACCTCCAGCCCTGCCTACTCTTTTATTCTCTGTTTATTACTGAAGATTTTTTTAAAAAAAATTTTCTTAGTTATACATGGACACAATATCTTTATTTTGTTTATTTATTTTTATGTGGTGCTGAGGATCGAACCTGGTGCCTCACAGGTGCAAGGCAAGCGCTCTGCTACTAAGCCACAATCCCAGCCCCTACTGAAGAAATTTTGAAACATTTTTCATGTCAGACATTCAAACCCACCTTATTCTTAAACACTTGCTTAGACTTCCCAGCTTATGGGTGTGTCTATATATGTGTGTGTGTCTGATACACAAATAAATAAATATGGTTATTTTCAACTTTTAACTTTCCCAAACAGTGCCGCATTGAAGATCCTTGTATATATATTCTCATGTACAATTCTAAATGTTTCTTTCTGTAGGATGGGATTCTTATCTAAGGAATATTTATTGCTGATCAAGTTTGTTAATGTTCTTTGTTAAGAAGTTCTTATTTCCAGTCTAAGCAGTATGGAGATTCCTTGGAAAACTGGGAATGGAAGAATCATTTGACCCACTATCCTCAGTCTATACCCAAAGGACTTAAAAACAGCATACTACAGGGACATAGCCACATGAATGTTTATAGTAGCACAATTCACAATAGCTAAACTGTGGAAACAAATGAGATGCCCTTCAGTAGATGAATGGATAAAGAAAATGCAGTATATATACATAATGGAATATTATTCAGCATTAAAAGAGAATAAAATCATGGCATTTGCAGGAAAATGGATGGAGTTAGAGAATATAATGCTAAGTGAAACTAGCCAATCCCAAAAAGCCAAATGCCAAATGTTTTCTCTGATATAAGGATGCTGATTCATAATGGGGTTAGGGGGGAAGCATGGGAGGATTAGATGAACTCTAGATAGAGCAAAGGGTGGGAGGGGAAGGAAGGGGTATGGGGGTAGAAAAGACAGTGGAATGAGATGGACATCATTACCTTAAGTACATGTATAAAGACACAAATGGTGTGACTATACTTTGTGCACAACCAGAGATATGAAAAATTGTATTCTATATGTGTAATATGAATTGAAATGCATTCTGCTGTCATATATAACAAATTAGAATAAAAAATAAATAAATAAATTAAAAAAACAACAAGAAGAAAACACACACACACACAAAGAAGTTCTTATTTCCAGTCTAGAACTCTTTTAATAACTTAAACACATTTTTTTTCCCCTGCAGGTTGGGTGGTTTTACCTCCCATCATAAGATTAAGTGATGGTATGTACAACTTCAATTATGTCCTAAGACTAGGAGAGTTTTCATAATTTAAGAAAGAAAGATTTTTTTTTGTTGTTGTATTCTTTTTTTTTTTTTTTTTGTACCAGGGAATGAACCCAGGTGCCCTTAACCACTGAGCCATACCCCAGGCCCTCTGCCATCGTTTTTATCTTTACTTTTTATTTTGAGACAGTGTCTTGCTATGTCACTGAGGCTGGCTTTGAACTCACAATCCTCTTACCTTAGCCTCCTGTGCCACTGGGATTACAGGTGTGTTCTATGGTGCCCAGCAAGAAAGAATATTTCTGGTTTTCCTATTTTATCCCTTTTGGCAGGTATTACTAAGAACCTCCTCCCTGGCAGCCTGGTATTACCCTTTTCCATATTTCTTAATAACAACCCAGAACTTGCCAGGACAAGTATAGAACAGGGTAAAACTGGATCTCCCAGTTTCCTATGTATAGCCAGTATGACTTAAGTCCAGGAAAGCTATTTCTTCCCTGACATAAGGGGCAGATTCAGTAGCACACATCTCTTTCTGCTAGCTTTTTGCCTTTCCTTCTTCTTGGTAGAAAGACTCAATGATTTCAGAATAAACAGCTGTCTTGTGACTGTGAGGACAAAAGCCACAAGTTAAGGATGGAGGAGCAGGAAGTTAGAGAGAGGAAGCCTGGATCCTTGGAGATTTCCTTGAAAAAGCTGCTTGGGCCACAGTCTTTCTGCTTCTGGATTTTTGGTTTTTGGTTCTTATGCAGCCAAATGGTCTTAACAGAGTCCTATCTTAGTTCCTGAATGGACATAACTCTGGGGATGTAACTAAGTGGTAGAGTGCATGCTTAGCACACATGAGACCTGGGTTCAATCACCAGCACCACAAACAAAACAACCCAACTCAAATTACTCTTACAACTTTTTTTTTTGTTTTAATTCTAATTTGTTATATATGACAGCAGAATGCATATCAATTCATAGTACACATATAGAAACATTTTTTTCATATCTCTGGTTGTATACAAAGTATAGTCACACCATTTGTGTCTTCATACATGTACTTAGGGTAATGATGTCCATCTCATTCCATTATCTTTCCTACCCCCATGTCCCCTACTTTCCTCTCCCTCCCCTTTTCCCAATCCAAATTTCCTTCATTCCTCCCATGCTCTCCTCCCATCCCCTTTATGGATCGGCATCCTCATATCAGAGAAAAAATTTGGTATTTGTTTTTTTTGGGATTGGCATAATATTCTCCAACTTCATCCATTTACCTGCAAATGCCATGATTTTATTCTCTTTTAATACTGAGTAATATTCCATTGTGTATACATACCACAGTTTCTTTATCCATTCATCTACTGGAGGGTTGATTTCACAATTTAGCTATTGTGACTTATGCTGCTATAAACACTGATATGGCTGTGTCGCTGTAGTATGATGTTTTTAAGTCCTTTGGGTATGAACCAAGGAGTGGGATAGCTGGGTCAAATGGTGGTTCCATTCCAAACTTTCCAGGGAATCTCCATACTGCTTTCCATATTGGCTGCACCAATTTGTAGTTCCACCAGCAATGTATGAATGTGCCTTTTTCCCCACGTCCTCATCGACACTTATTGTTGTTTGTATTCTTGATAATTGACATTCTAACTAGAGTGAGATGAAATCGTAGAGTAGTTTGATTTGCATTTCTTTAATTGCTAAAGATATTGAACATCTTTCATATATTTGTTGATTGATTGTATGTCCTCTTCTTCAAAGTGTCTGTTCAGTTCCTTGGCCCATTTATTGATTGTTTTTTTTTTGGGGGGGTTTTTTTGCTGTTAAGATTTTTGAGTTCTTTTTATATCCTGGAGATTAGTGCTTATCTGATGTGCGTGTGGTAAAAATTTGCTCCCATTCTGTAGGCTCTCTGTCCACCTCACTGATTGTTTCTTTTGCTGAGAAAAAGCTTTTTAGTTTGAATCCATACCATTTATTGATTATTGATTTTACTTCTTGTGCTATAGGAGTTTTATTAAGAAAGTTGGGGCCTAATCCAACATGATGGAGATTTGGGCCTACTTTTTCTTCTGTTAGGAGCAGGGTCTCTGGTTTAATTCCTAGGTCCTTGATCCACCTTGAGTTGAGTTTTGTGCATGGTGAGAGATAGGGGCTTAATTTCAATCTGTTGCACATCTGACAACTTCTTATTCCCAACTTTCAAAATAGTATGTCCTATGTCGAAGACTAACATTTTTTTCCTGATAAAGTACTCTTATTGCTCATTTTATTTGTCTTTTTTTAAATACCTTTATCTTATTGTTTATTTTTATGTGATGCCGGGGATTGAACCCAGTGTCTCACACATGCTAGGCAAGCACTCTACCACTGAGCCACAACCCTGGCCCCATATTTGTCATTTTTTTACTAGTGTTTTTTGAAACAATTTTTCAGTTGCCAATGGAACTTTATTTATTTATTTTTGTGTGGTGCTGAGAATTTGAACCCAGTGCCTCATAAGTGAGCTGAGTGCTCTACCACTGAGCTACAAACCCAGCCCTATTTATTAGTCTTTGATGTTATTAGTTTTTGAATCATTATACAAAAATAAAAATATCCCAAGGATTGAAACAAGAATTTGTGCTTGTTTAAATTTTTTTTTTGCCTTTCTTTGTCTTTCACATTGGTCTTCTGACTTATGAGAAGCTGCATATAAAACTTCTAACATGTGGGACATCTTTTTATGAGGAGCCCAGGAGGAAGACTGTGTCAAATCAAGATTTGTTGTCAGTTTATTGTCTTTAGAGAATATAGAGTTGATTCTTTCCTCTTGGTGCCAGGTTTGAAAGGGGGCTGTCAAACAGCAATAATGTAATTGTGTAAATATTTTGTCAAAGTAAAAGCTTATGGGAAAAACGTCTTTCATTTTGTTGATGAGTCAAGTTTACTTTTTTTTAAGTTTGAATTTTTTTTGTTTAAGTACTTATTTTTTAGTTGTAGTTGGACACAATATGTTTATTTTATTTATTTATATGTGGTTCTGAGGATCGAACCCAGGGTCTCACATGTGCTAGGTGAGTGCTCTATGGCTGAGCCACAACCCCAGCCCCAAGTTTGAAAGTTATTGATGCTATACTTCGAAAGAATGAATCCACAGGAGCCATTTCATTCCAAGTCATGGAGAGAGGGGCGAGAGTGTGTCTGGTGGGGTAGGCATTGCTGGACGATGCTGTGGGAGCTAAAATGAGTATGTCTGGAAAAGTCTGGCATTATCATACATTTGGAAAACAGGGTGATTGAGTTCCTAGGGCTGCTGTAACAACAGACAATTGTTGTCTTTTAGATTTGGAAGCAAGAAGTCCAAAATCAGGGTGTAAAGATGTCCCTGTTCCCACTGAAACCTGCAGGGGAGAATCTTCCGTTGCCTCTTTCTAGCTGGTGGTGGTTGACGGTTAATCTTGGGCATTCCTGGCTTACAGATGTATCACTGCAGTGCTCAGTCTTCACACAGCATTCTCCCTGTCTGCACGTCATCCTCTCTCTGTGTATATCTCTTTATGTTTTCAGATTTCTCCTTTTTTACTTCTACAAAGACCCTATTTCCAAAATGGGTCACAATGTACTGGACAATTAGGGTTGCCGTGTATCTTTTTTGGGGTGGAGGCACAATTAAACTCATAACACAAATGTGTTAGTTAATTTTATGGGTTAACTCGACTGTGTTATGGATGCCTCAATAGTTGGTAAAACAATATTTCTGGGTGTGTCTGTGAGGGTATTTCTGGAAGAGATAGCATTTGAATAGTCAGACTGGGTAAAGAAGACACCCTCACTGATGTGCATGGCATCACACAATTGATTGAGTGCCATACAGAAGAAGAAGGTGGAGAAAGGGTGAATTCATTCTCTTTGTGCAGGGACCTCTATCGGCTCCTGCCTTGGATGTTGATGCCCCAGGTTCTCAGGCCTTTGGGTTTAAACTGGAGCTACAACACCAGCTTTCCTGGGCCTGCTTGCAGACACTAGGTTGTAGGACTCCTCAGCTTCCACAATTGCATGAATCAGTACCTTATAATAAATCTGTTTCTACATGTCTATATTCTATTGGTTCTGTTTTTCTGGATAACTCTGATTAATACACAGATTTTCCAAATATAACATAAATAATCAGGAAAGAGTTCCTCTTACGTATATTCCCTTACTAGAATTTTGGAGTAGAGGGGCAAAATGGTGTGTAAGAGTTTGTTTTGAGAGTGGTTAAGACTCTTTGAGCGTCTTTTAGGATTCCTTTCCTTGCTGTCATGTTCCATTAGGACCATTGTCTGGTCCCAGTTAAGTTCCATTCAGGCTTCTGTGTCTATTGATGCCTCTGTGTTCTTAGCCTCTCTGACTCCCTCCTTCCCACCAAGAGTGCTAGATATAAAAAGGCTCCACCTCTCTCCCCTTGGGTTGGAGTTCCAAGGGACTAAAGACCCTTCCAGTCACCATCGTCCATTCTCATACGGGGTCTTGACATCAATGGAGAGTTACTTCAAACCGCCATCTGCAACTTCTGGTTTTTTCTCTTAAGGCAACAACTCTTTTTATTTGGGTCTTTTTTTACATACAGTTACTGTAATGAACTATTACAAACTTGGTGGCTTAAAACAATATCAGTTTATTCTCTTTCAGTTCCAGAGGTCAGAAGTCCAAAATTAGTGTCCAAAATTTGGGGGCCCAAGTCAAGGTGTTAGCAGGGCTGTATTCCCTTTGGAAGCTCTTTCTCCCAGCTTCTGGCATTCCCTGGCTTGTGGCCTTATTGCTTCAGCCTTTTTCTTTGGTTATATTACATTCTCCTCTAAGCATCAAACCTTCTATCTGCCTCTCCTTCTTTGTGGGTTGCTGGAAATCGAACCCAGGGCCTCATGCATGCTAGACAAGCAATTTATTGCTGAGCTATTCCCCAAATCTCCCTTTGCCTCTTTACAATGGTACTTATGATTGTATTTAAGTCCACCCATAATTGAGGATAATTTTCTCATCTCAGGATTCTTAATCACACCGGCCGAGTCTTTGTCATGTAAGATTATAGATTTCAGGGATTCTGGCCTTATATCTTTGAGCATCATCCTTCAGCCCATCATAGTAGTACATGTGACAGCTATGAAGCTCCTTCAGACATCAGGGATCCTCTCTACACTTGGCTGCAGGTCTTGGATAGGACTTTGTCCCAGTGGGTGAATCCTCTCCTTGTTACCAAGGACCCTAGCACTCTCCCTGGCCATGGGTGAGTCAGCAGACTATGGAGACTGAACTTCATGCTGCCAGAAGCCTCTGATCTTTAAGAGAACCACAGTTAACAATAAATGGAGGACCAGAAGATCTTAGTTAATTGTTTTGGCCACAGAGGTGCACAGAGGTGTGTGTGTGTGTGTGTGTGTGTGTGTGTGTGTGTGTGACATGGGTGTCACTGTGCCTCTGTTAAAGAGCAACATACTGTATTCTGCACTCTTGGCTGTTGCTCTGGACTCAGGAACAGTAGAGTACTGACTGTTTGCAGGGGTGCATATATAAACCTCATCCTGACTGTGAAGTCCTTCTTCTCAACAATGGAGGGAAGCATGCTTTTCTTAAGTTTCTGGTATCCTTGGGAACCCACTGCTTGGAAGCCACGAAAAGGAGACTGGAGCCATAGACAGGGCTCAAGGTTCTTGCTCTTCTCAGTGAGGGACCATTAGTTCAGTGCTATTCTGTGTAGGGCTTTGAGGGAGGTGTGGCTTGGCTCTGAAGTTTTCCTTCAGGCCTGTGATGTCTTGTAGAAAGCCCCAGTGAACATGTTTTCCCCCATCTTTATCCCTGGGATTTGGCAATGCTGTTTGCTATTGATAAGGTTTTGGGAGAATGGTATATTTTAATAAAGGTTATTGGTTTTACTCCCCTGGTGCTTCTTTAATTAGGCTGCTGACACCTAGCAAGGCAGAGTTTTGACATTGAGAACAAGGGTTAAAGCTGTAGTTAGATCCAAACTTTAAGTCGCTAAGGACCTAGGAGGTAACTTTGCTGTATCCAATTAGCATTTAAATTTGAATTAATCAATTTGGCTCTTGGTATGCAGAACTTTCCCTTCATTTTACTGTTTCCAATCAGTAACCACAGTGGCACTGAGAGTTATCTATATAGGAACAAACATAGGTAGTAAAATATATCCTCCTTCTTGTCTTGTGTTAGTTTTTTAAAAAAAATATTTATTTTTAGTTGTAGGTGGACACAATACCTTTATTTTATTTTTATGTGGTGCTGATGATGGAACCCAGTGCCTAATGCATGCTAGGTGAGCGCTCTACCCCAGCCTCTTGTGCTAGTTCTTAATCTCCACATATATTCTTCTGTCCCAACTGGTTTTTCTGTCTCTCCTCTATCCCAGGAGGCTATTCCTAGTCTATGCTTAGGGTGTAGCTAATACCCCTTGATTCACTATGGAGAGAACAGATGTAGCTAGCATCTTCATCTCCTTAGGTATATCCCATTTAGGTTAATTATGGTGGGTCATCATCTTACTGCATTCTGGACATGGTCCCTACATGGGAAATGTAACAAATGACACTGGGGATGGTATATAATATCAGCTACTCTCAGGCTGTGACCCTGTGAGACCCTGGCACTTTACCTCTGACAAAAGGCAATGAGCACAATAAATAACTGAATAGAGCTATCTGTGTTTTATCTCTGTTTAAAGTTCTCACCCAATAGCTTTTAAATCATTGGCACCTATTATTACAAGAAAACTCTAGTACACAGCAAATTACAGACCAAGGAGCAGGTGAATGTTGGTGGGAAACTCTGACCCTGCTGATCTGACTTGAGGTTGAGAGTTGATTTTCCTGTGGACCACGGTAACTCAACAGAAGTAATGTTGCTGGATCACAAACACCTGGTATTTCAGGTGATCTTTTTTTTCCCCCTGTTGATATGATGGAGTAAATACATCATGGTGTCAAAAGGATTTGAGTGACTGGAAGAGAGATAGTAATGAAAGACTTTACTCAGCTGATGTGCATCAGGGAGCACTTAAGGAACAGGTGACCACCCCACCCCACCTCCCAATCCGGCCCTAGTTGGAGCAGAGTCAGAATTCTGACTGGGTAGGGGAAAGTTTATCAGAAAAATAGAGTTGTTAAAACTTCAGGTTGTCTGGCAGTGGTTTTAACAGAAACTTACAGTTAGGGGCCATTCTTATTTTCATGTCCCTTGTTTCAGCACATAACTATTTCAATAGTATTTAAGTATTCTCTGAGGCCCCTTTTGGGTGAGCTTATAGTTTATTGGCTAGTTGAAGTTCATGGGGGGTGAAAGAGGTAGTTGGAAAGGAGAAAAGAGAGCCAAGGTGGAGGACCCCATACTGTATTTGGCATTGGTTTGCCTTGGTCCCTTCCCTTCGTGGTCTTTGAAGGGCATGGAAGCTTCCAGCACCCTGCCACTTTAGTGTTTTTGAGAATAAGGAGGATGCATGATTGGCTTCACGTGAATCCGTTTGTAGAAAGCTATAAAGAAACTTGTTAGATCCAACTGTTAGGATTTAATCACTGGTTTTTGTTTTGCAGAACTGAGAGCCTCACATATGCTATGCATAGAGCTCTATCATCGAACTTTATCCCTAGCCCAATAATTTCATAATTTTAGACATACCCAGTCTTCTTGTAGTACCGGGGATTGAACACAGGGATGCTCTATCACTAAGCTCTGCCCCAAACCATTTTGAGATGGAGATCTTGTCATGTTGTCTAGGCTGGCTGTGAACTTGTGATCCTTCTGCCTCAACCTCCTGAATTGCTGGAATTTCAAGTGTGCACCACCGTGCCAGGCCGACTACTCAGGCTTTCTTTTTTTTTTTTTTTAATTTTTTATTGTTGGCTGTTCAAAACATTACATAGTTCTTGATATATCATATTTCACAATTTGATTCAAGTGGGTTATGAGCTCCCATTTTTACCCCATATACAGATTGCAGAATCACGTCAGTTACACATCCATTGATTTACATATTGCCATACTAGTGTCTGTTGTATTCTGCTGTCTTTCCTATCCTCTACTATCCCCCCTCCCCTCCCCTCCCCTCCCCTCCCCTCTTCTCTCTCTGCCCCCTATACTGACATTCGTTTGTCCCCCTTGTATTATTTTTCCCCTTCCCCTCACTTCCTCTTGTATGTACTTTTGTATACCTCTGAGGGTCTCCTTCCATTTCCATGCATTTTCCCTTCTCTCTCCCTTTCCCTCCCACCTCTCATCCCTGTTTAATGTTAATCTTCTTCTCATGCTCTTCGACCCTACTCTGTTCTTAACTACTCTCCTTATATCAAAGAAGACATTAGACATTTGTTTTTTAGGGATTGGCTAGCTTCACTTAGCATAATCTGCTCTAATGCCATCCATTTCCCTGTAAATTCTATGATTTTGTCATTTTTTAATGCAGAGTAATACTCCATTGTGTATAAATGCCACATTTTTTTTATCCATTCATCCATTGAAGGGCATCTAGGTTGGTTCCACAGTCTAGCTATTGTGAATTGTGCTGCTATGAACATCGATGTAGCAGTGTCCCTGTAGCATGCTCTTTTTAGGTCTTTAGGGAATAGACCGAGAAGGGGAATAGCTGGGTCAAATGGTGGCTCCATTCCCAGCTTTCCAAGAAATCTCCATACTGCTTTCCAAATTGGCTGCACCAATTTGCAGTCCCACCAGCAATGTACAAGTGTACCCTTTTCCCCACATCCTCGCCAGCACTTGTTGTTGTTTGACTTCATAATGGCTGCCAATCTAACTGGAGTGAGATGGTATCTTAGGGTGGTTTTGATTTGCATTTCTCTGACTGCTAGAGATGGTGAGCATTTTTTCATGTACTTGTTGATTGACTGTATGTCCTCCTCTGAGAAGTGTCTGTTCAGGTCCTTGGCCCATTTGTTGATTGGGTTGTTTGTTCTCTTATTGTCTAATTTTTTGAGCTCTTTGTATACTCTGGATATTAGGGCTCTATCTGAGGTGTGAGGAGTAAAGATTTGTTCCCAGGATGTAGGCTCTCTATTTACCTCTCTTATTGTATCTTTTGCTGAGAAAAAACTTTTTAGTTTGAGTAAGTCCCATTTGTTGATTCTAGTTATTAACTTTTGTGCTATGGGTGTCCTATTGAGGAATTTGGAGCCCGACCCCACCGACTGTAGATCGTAGCCAACTTTCTCTTCTATCAGACGGCGCGTCTCTGATTTGATATCAAGCTCCTTGATCCATTTTGAATTAACTTTTGTGCATGGCGAGAGAAAGGGATTCAGTTTCATTTTGTTGCATATGGATTTCCAGTTTTCCCAGCACCATTTGTTGAAGATGCTATCCTTCCTCCATTGCATGCTTTTAGCCCCTTTATCAAATATAAGATAGTTGTAGTTTTGTGGATTGGTTTCTGTGTCCTCTATTCTGTACCATTGGTCCACCCGCCTGTTTTGGTACCAGTACCATGCTGTTTTTGTTACTATTGCTCTGTAATATAGTTTGAAGTCTGGTATCGCTATACCGCCTGATTCACACTTCCTGCTTAGCATTGTTTTTGCTATTCTGGGTCTTTTATTTTTCCATATGAATTTCATGATTGCTTTCTCTATTTCTACAAGAAATGCCGTTGGGATTTTGATTGGCATTGCATTAAACCTATAGAGAACTTTTGGTAATATCGCCATTTTGATGATGTTAGTTCTGCCTATCCATGAACAGGGTATATTTTTCCATCTTCTAAGATCTTCTTCTATTTCTCTCTTTAGGGTTCTGTAGTTTTCATTGTATAAGTCTTTCACCTCTTTTGTTAGGTTGATTCCCAAGTATTTTATTTTTTTGAAGATATTGTGAATGGAGTGGTTGTCCTCATTTCCATTTCAGAGGATTTGTCGCTGATATACAGGAATGCCTTTGATTTATGCGTGTTGATTTTATATCCTGCCACTTTGCTGAATTCATTTATTAGCTCTAATAGTTTCTTTGTAGACCCTTTTGGGTCTGCTAGGTATAGAATCATGTCATCTGCAAATAGTGATAATTTAAGTTCTTCTTTTCCTATTTTGATGCCTTTAATTTCTTTCGTCTGTCTAATTGCTCCGGCCAGTGTTTCGAGAACTATGTTGAACAGAAGTGGTGAGAGAGGGCATCCCTGTCTTGTTCCAGATTTTAGAGGGAATGCCTTCAATTTTTCTCCATTCAGAATGATGCTAGCCTGAGGCTTAGCATAGATTGCTTTTACAATATTGAGGTATGTTCCTGTTATCCCTAGTTTTTCTAGAGTTTTGAACATAAAGGGATGCTGTACTTTGTCGAATGCTTTTTCCGCATCTATCGAGATGATCATATGGTTCTTATTTTTAAGTCTATTGATGTGGTGAATAACATTTATTGATTTCCTTATATTGAACCAGCCTTGCATCCCAGGGATGAATCCTACTTGATCATGGTGCACAATTTTTTTGATGTGCCTTTGTATCCGAGTGGCCAGAATTTTATTGAGGATTTTTGCATCTAGGTTCATTAGAGATATTGGTCTGTAGTTTTCTTTCTTTGAAGTGTCTTTGTCTGGTTTAGGTATCAGGGTGATGTTGGCCTCGTAGAATGAATTTGGAAGTTCTCCCTCTTTTTCTATTTCCCGAAGTAGCTTGAAAAGTATTGGTATTAGTTCCTCTTTAAAGGTTTTGTAAAACTCTGCTGTATACCCATCCGGTCCTGGGCTTTTCTTAGTTGGTAGTCTTTTGATGGTTTCTTCTATTTCCTCAATTGATATTGGTCTGTTTAGGTTGTCTATATCCTCCTGACTCAATCTGGGCAGATCATATGACTTAAGAAATTTATCTATGCCTTCACTATCTTCTAATTTATTGGAGTATAAGGATTCAAAATAATTTTTGATTATCTTCTGTATTTCTGAAGTGTCTGTTGTGATATTGCCTCTTTCATCCCGTATGTTAGTGATTTGAGATCTCTCTCTTCTTCTCTTCGCTAGCATGGCTAAGGGTCTGTCGATTTTGTTTATTTTTTCAAAGAACCAACTTTTAGTTTTGTCAATTTTTTCAATTGTTTCTTTTGTTTCGATTTCATTGATTTCAGCTCTGATTTTAATTATTTCTTGCCTTCTACTTCTTTTGCTGTTGTTTTGCTCTTCTTTTTCTAGGATTTTGAGATGAAGTATGAGATCATTTATTTGTTGGTTTTTTCTTTTTTTAAGGAATGAACTCCAAGCAATGAATTTTCCTCTTAGAACTGCTTTCAATGAGTCCCATAGATTCCGATATGTTGTGTCTGTGTTTTCATTAATCTCTAAGAATTTTTTAATTTCCTCCTTGATGTCTTCTATAACCCATTGATCATTCAGTAACCTATTGTTCATTCTCCAAGTGATATATTCTTTTTCCTTCCTTCTTTTATCGTTGATTTTCAGTTCCATTCCATTATGATCAGATAGGATGCATGGTATTATCTCTACTCCTTTGTATTGTCTAAGAGTTTCCCTGTGACATAATATATGATCTATTTTTGAGAAGGATCCATGTGCTGCTGAGAAAAAAGTGTAACTGTTTGATGTTGGGTGGTATATTCTATATATGTCAATTAAATCTAGGTTATTAATTGTGTTATTGAGTTCTATAGTTTCCTTATTCAACTTTTGTTTGGAAGATCTGTCCAGTGGTGAGAGAGGTGTGTTGAAGTCTCCCATGATTATTGTATGGTGGTCTATTAGACTCTTGAACTTGAGAAGAGTTTGTTTGATGAACATAGCTGCACCATTGTTTGGGGCATATATATTTATGATTGTTATGTCTTGTTGGTGTATGGTTCCCTTGAGCAGTATGTAGTGTCCCTCTTTATCCCTTTTGATTAACTTTGGCTTAAAATCTATTTTATTTGATATGAGTATGGATACTCCTGCTTGTTTCCGAAGTCCATATGAGTGATATGATTTTTCCCAACCTTTCACCTTCAGCCTATGTATGTCTTTTCCTATCAAATGCGTCTCCTGTAGGCAGCATATTGTTGGGTCTTGTTTTGTGATCCATTCTACTAGCCTGTGTCTCTTAATTGGTGAGTTTAAGCCATTAACATTTAGGGTTATTATTGAGATATGGGTTGTTCTTCCAGCCATATTTGTTTATTTATGTTACTAAACATGGTTTGTTTTCCACTTTGATTATTTTCCCCCCTTTAGTGTCCTACCTCCCACTGTTGGTTTTCATTGTTATTTTCCATTTCCTCTTCCTGTAATGTTTTGCCAAGGATGTTTTGAAGAGATGGTTTTCTAGCTGCAAATTCTTTTAACTTTTGTTTATCGTGGAAGGTTTTAATTTCATCTTCCATCCTGAAGCTTAATTTCGCTGGAAACACAATTCTTGGTTGGAACCCATTTTCTTTCAGTGTTTGAAATATGTTATTCCAGGATCTTCTAGCTTTCAGAGTCTGTGTTGAAAGATCAGCTGTTATCCTGATTGGCTTACCCCTAAATGTGATCTGCTTCCTTTCTCTTGTAGCTTTTAAAATTCTCTCCTTGTTCTGTATGTTGGGCATCTTCATTATAATGTGTCTAGGTGTGGGTCTCTTATGATTTTGCACATTCGGCGTCCTGTAGGCTTCTAGGATTTGGGGTTCTGTCTCATTCTTCAAGTCTGGGAAGTTTTCTCGAATTATTTCATTGAATAGATTGCTCATTCCTTTGGTTTGAAACTCTGTTCCTTCCTGTATCCCAATGACTCTTAAATTTGGTCTCTTGATGTTATCCCATATTTCTTGGATGTTCTGCTCATGGTTTCTTAACAGTCTTGCTGAGCTGTCTATGTTCTTTTCAAGTTGATATACTTTATCTTCATTGTCTGATGTTCTGTCTTCTAAGTGTTCTACTCTGCTGGTAGTATTCTCAATTGAGTTTTTAAGTTGGCTTATTGCTTCCTGCATTTCTAGGATTTCTGTTTGTTTGTTTTTTATAATCTCTATTTCCCTGTATAGTTGATCTTTTGCTTCTTGGATTTGTTTATGTAATTCATTGTTGAAGTGATCTTTCATTGTCTGATTTTGTTGTCTGATGTCTTCCTTGAGACTCCAGATCATCTGAAGCATGTATATCCTGAATTCTTTATCTGACATTCCATCAGCTGCAGCTATTACCTCTTCTAAAGTTGAGTTGACCTGCAATGCTTGTGGTCCTTTCTTTCCTTGTCTCTTCATACTGTTCGCGTTCCTTTCTTCTTGGTGAAACTGTTGTGCTATTGAATTTTCCCCCTATATATTTATATTGGTCTTGTATAGTTGCAAAGTCTCCCTCGCAGGCACGGGCGGCGGCTCTGCCCCTCCGCCAATTGGGGCAATGTGCCTACCACGCCGGCAGGCCGCTGGGCCTGCTCTGCCAGTTGGTAGCAGGTCCGCCGTCCTTGCAGGCGCGGGCGGCGGCTCTGTCCCTCTGCGGGCCGCTAGGCTTGTTCTGTCGGTGGTCGCAGTTCTGCCTACTTTGCAGGCGCAGGCAGCGGCACTGCCCCTCTGCAGGCCTCTGGGGCTGTACTGCCAGTGGGTCGCAGGTCCGCCTACTTTGCAGGCGTGTGGGGGGGGGGCGGCTCTACCCTTCCTCAGGCCACTGGGCCTGTTCTGTCTCTCGGTTGCAGGTCTGACCTGTTCTGATGGTGGTCTCAGTTCCGACTACCTTGCAGGCGCGGGGGGGAGGGGGCGGCTCTGCCTCCCAGCAGGCCGCTGCTCCTCTTCTGCCGGTGGGTCGCAGGCCCGCCTACCTTGCAGGAGTGATCGGAAGCTCTGTCTCGCCGCGGGCCACTGGGCCTTTTCTGTCGGTGGTCACCCTTCCCCTACCTGGCAGGCGAGGGGGGTGGGGGGCGGCTCTGCCCCTCAGCAGGCCGCTGGGCCTGCTCTGTGTTTGGTCCCAGTTCCCTCTACTATGCCGGCGCAGGGGGAGGGGGCGGCTCAGCCTCTCAGCAGGCGGCTGCTCCTCTTCTGCCAGTGGGTCGCAGGCCCGCCTACCTTGCAGGAGTGATTGGAAGCTCTGTCCCGCCCTGGGCCACTGGGCCTTTTCTGTCGGTGGTCACCCTTCCCCTACCTGGCAGGCGAGGGGGGTGGGGGGCGGCTCTGCCCCTCAGCAGGCCGCTGGGCCTGCTCTGTCTTTGGTCCCAGTTCCCTCTACTATGCCGGCGCAGGGGGAGGGGGCGGCTCAACCTCTCAGCAGGCGACTGCTCCTCTTCTGCCGGTGGGTCGCAGGCCCGCCTACCTTGCAGGAGTGATTGGAAGCTCTGTCCCGCCCTGGGCCACTGGGCCTTTTCTGTCGGTGGTCACCCTTCCCCTACCTGGCAGGCGAGGGGGGTGGGGGGCGGCTCTGCCCCTCAGCAGGCCGCTGGGCCTGCTCTGTCTTTGGTCCCAGTTCCCTCTACTATGCCGGCGCAGGGGGAGGGGGCGGCTCAGCCTCTCAGCAGGCGACTGCTCCTCTTCTGCCGGTGGGTCGCAGGCCCGCCTACCTTGCAGGAGTGATCGGAAGCTCTGTCCCGCCCTGGGCCACTGGGCCTTTTCTGTCGGTGGTCACCCTTCCCCTACCTGGCAGGCGAGGGGGGTGGGGGGCGGCTCTGCCCCTCAGCAGGCCGCTGGGCCTGCTCTGTCTTTGGTCCCAGTTCCCTCTACTATGCTGGCGCAGGGGGAGGGGGCGGCTCAGCCTCTCAGCAGGTGGCTGCTCCTCTTCTGCCAGTGGGTCGCAGGCCCGCCTACCTTGCAGGAGTGATTGGAAGCTCTGTCCCGCCGCGGGCCACTGGGCCTTTTCTGTCGGTGGTCACCCTTCCCCTACCTGGCAGGCGAGGGGGGTGGGGGGCGGCTCTGCCCCTCAGCAGGCCGCTGGGCCTGCTCTGTGTTTGGTCCCAGTTCCCTCTACTATGCCGGCGCAGGGGGAGGGGGCGGCTCAACCTCTCAGCAGGCGACTGCTCCTCTTCTGCCGGTGGGTCGCAGGCCCGCCTACCTTGCAGGAGTGATTGGAAGCTCTGTCCCGCCCTGGGCCACTGGGCCTTTTCTGTCGGTGGTCACCCTTCCCCTACCTGGCAGGCGAGGGGGGTGGGGGGCGGCTCTGCCCCTCAGCAGGCCGCTGGGCCTGCTCTGTGTTTGGTCCCAGTTCCCTCTACTATGCCGGCGCAGGGGGAGGGGGCGGCTCAGCCTCTCAGCAGGCGACTGCTCCTCTTCTGCCGGTGGGTTGCAGGCCCGCCTACCTTGCAGGAGTGATTGGAAGCTCTGTCCCGCCCTGGGCCACTGGGCCTTTTCTGTCGGTGGTCACCCTTCCCCTACCTGGCAGGCGAGGGGGGTGGGGGGCGGCTCTGCCCCTCAGCAGGCCGCTGGGCCTGCTCTGTCTTTGGTCCCAGTTCCCTCTACTATGCCGGCGCAGGGGGAGGGGGCGGCTCAGCCTCTCAGCAGGCGACTGCTCCTCTTCTGCCGGTGGGTCGCAGGCCCGCCTACCTTGCAGGAGTGATTGGAAGCTCTGTCCCGCCCTGGGCCACTGGGCCTTTTCTGTCGGTGGTCACCCTTCCCCTACCTGGCAGGCGAGGGGGGTGGGGGGCGGCTCTGCCCCTCAGCAGGCTGCTGGGCCTGCTCTGTCTTTGGTCCCAGTTCCCTCTACTATGCCGGCGCAGGGGGAGGGGGCGGCTCAGCCTCTCAGCAGGCGACTGCTCCTCTTCTGCCGGTGGGTCGCAGGCCCGCCTACCTTGCAGGAGTGATTGGAAGCTCTGTCCCGCCCTGGGCCACTGGGCCTTTTCTGTCGGTGGTCACCCTTCCCCTACCTGGCAGGCGAGGGGGGCGGGGGGCGGCTCTGCCCCTCAGCAGGCCGCTGGGCCTGCTCTGTCTTTGGTCCCAGTTCCCTCTACCTACTCAGGCTTTCTTATAGAGAAAGACTAATCTTAAGAAGAGTCAAGTGTGAGTGATAAGAACTTTAACAATATTTATTGAACACCTTTTTATTCCTGGTACTTTACATATGTCTTAAAGATGACTTACATCTACAAAGTGAAAAGCCTGATTTAAAAAATTTTAGGCAAATAGTCTACTCAGGTGTAAATGGAACAGATTGTTTTGAGTGATTGTAAATGGTAGTTTTGCCTCAAGATGGCGCTCATGGTTCTCATGACCCTTGTTTAAATTTTCTGTATCGTACAATAATTTCTATTACTCTATAAATTATTTCACAATTTATAGACTTATTTAAATGTATTTTTGACAATTCTATTGTATGTCTTATGGTTTTAAAAGTTATATTTCTCCTGTGTTTGGCAGGACACTATTTGTTGGTGGTCTGGGGATATAAATTTGGGGCCCTGATTCCCTCTTTTTATAACCTATACTTCTGATGTTATGCATTTTCTGGAAATTATCTATCTATCAAAGTGATTGTTGTCTTCTAAAGAGAGCCCCATGGGAGAGATAGTGCACATTTATTCTACTGCTATTGTTGCCTAAGGCATAATGGGAATTCTTTTCAGAACTAGTATTATGGGCTACACATATTTAAAAATTCAGTCTCATTGCTTTATGGTCATTTTGTATGAAAAAGTGGTTTTAATAAGTGCTATTGTTCACATTATTTACCTACTTTAACTGTGAATCCTACTTAGCTGTTCTCAGTTATAGAATTCTTACTTGAAAGGAAAAAAAAAAAGATTCCACTACTTAGGATAGACAAAAGGACATGCTACAAACCTTGAAGGTAATTGTAAAAAAGAATTTCCCATACGTTTTGTGCATCAGCATGTACTATTGTTTCAATAAGCAGACGGGCACATAAGGAGGCTACTTGGAAGGTCATGTGTTTGTTAAAAATGCGTAACTGGGGCTGGGGATGTGGCTCAAGTGGTAGCGTGCTCGCCTAGCATGCGTGAGGCACTGGGTTCGAGTCTCAGCACCACATACAAATAAAATAAAGATATTGTGTCCACCTAAAACTAAAAAATAAATATTTAAAAAAAATGCATAACTCTGCTAATCAGAGCGGTTGGGTCATAGAACAGAATCTTAAGTCCAGGAAGAAAGTACAATGGGTGGAATTACTGTCTGGTTATAGTAAAACTCTTGCTTTAGGAGAGGAGACATAGTGGAGAGGGGTCATAGAGAAAATGGGACGAAGAAGCACAATCACCTCTTAGGATTAAGACCATCTGGGCCTAACTATCATGGTTCAACACTGTATCTGCAAATTTGTGCATATATGCAGTGCCTCTATTTGCAGTTAAGAATGAAAGGGGCTATTCTGCCTGTTACAGTTTAGATATTAGGTGTTTCCCAAAAGCTCACGTGTGAGACAATACAAGAAAATTGAGAGGTGAAATGATTAGGTTATGAAAGCTTTAACCTAATCAGTGCATTAACCCACTGATTGGGATTACCTGAGTGGTAACTGTAAGTAGATAGGGTGTGGCTGGAGGAGGTGGGTCCTTGGGGGGTGTGTGTCTTTGGGGTATATATTTTGTCTGTGGGGAAGAGGAAGTTCTCTTTCTGCTTCCTAGATGTCACGTTCTCAGCTGCTCTCCTCAGCCACACTCTTCTGCCATGACATTCTGCCTCACCATGGGCCCCAAAGAATGAAGTTGGCCATCTGTGGACTAAGACTTCTGAAACTGTGAGCCACCAAACTTTTCCTCCTGTAATTGTTCTTGTCAGGTCTATCGGGCACAGCAGTGAAAAAGCTGACTAAAACCCTGCTTCACAGCAAAATTGATAGAATTACTTTTATAAAGCCTTTGTTTTTATTTCTAGAGCTCCAAAAGAAGTGAATCTCAGGCATAAAATCTGAATTGAAAAAAGAAATGTAGTTCAACCTTCTCAGGATAGGTCGCTTCTCAGAAACTTCTAGTTACATAGATCATAAAGAATGCTGACCTCCTGGGATAACATGACGTATCTGAACCTGAGGAAAAACTTCACATTTAGGAACTATTTCTGACTAATTAAAAGCATTTCTTTTCCCCACTGTCTTCAGACACTATTAGAAAATTGTACAAAAACCCAGTCTTCTTGAAAATCTACAGCTGTTTAAAAAAAATTGAACTGTGCACTGAAATAATTGAATTCATTCGGGAAATAATAAAGAGAAAGAGCACACGCACACCTAGAGTGCAGTTTGTCTAGCTTCTATCAAAGGTAACATTTTGCAAAACAATGGCATGCTATCACAATCCAGTTATTGACACTGCTTCAATCTACCTGGTCTTATTCTGATTTCTCCAGCTCTGCTTTTGCTGTACTAATTTGTGTCTATGTGTATGTCTAGAACTAAGCATTTTTTTCCCCCCACAACTTTCACCATTTTAAAGCTTACAATTTAGTGATTTTCACATATTTACAATATTTTGCAACCATCCCACTCCAGTTCTATGAAATTTTAGCAAATATGTACATTAGTGTGTCAACTACTGTGGTCAAGATGCTGAACCTGTGCCCGTTAACCACGTGTATCTTCCTTTCCTTCCTAACTCCTGGCCCCACCAAGGATCATTAGAACATTTTCATTGTTAAGAAGTGAAATCTGAATGACTAATACTATTTAAGAAAAAAATTGTTTAAACACTGGCTTTGTGGTTCTTGGGCACACACCTATCTGGGAACTGAAAGCATTGGGTCTCAGGAAGGCAATTTTAATAGGAGCATTTGTTTTTCCTTGGGGTCTAATTATTCACACCTCTTGGCTTTCATTGTTTTCTAACCACCTGCTGAGTACCAGTGAAGCTGCAAACCACATCTCAAGTTTGTGCAGGCTGGAGGTTGGGGGAGTAAATTGCAAATCAACCTAAAGTCCGCTACATGGGAAAGTAGCTTGTTGGAGTCAGGTTTGGTATCCCTCCCAGGTAGTTGAGTAACACCATAAACAATTACTACAATGTGGTTGACCCCTTTAAAAAAAATAATATATATATTGCCTTGTAAACTATAAGTTTCAGGATGTTAGGCACTGTATCTTAACACTTAGAACATAAAGTTAATAATAATTAGATCAACACTATGCAACCTTTATTGAGTTCCTATCATATATCAGATAGTGGGCTACCTATCATTTACTCATTCCATCATTGAGACCTCCCCCATATTCTGTAAGCTCTGTTTCGCATTTGCTGATTTTATATATTAGTAAGAAAACTAGGGCTCGGAGACTGTCACTTGACCAAAGTTACTTGGCAAATCAGTAAACGAACTAGAGTTCTGATTTTATTATTATTCACATGAATTCTATATGAAATACTTTTCTTTGGGCGGGGAGAGGAATTCACAAATATTTCTCTGGGGAACTAAAATTGTTCTTTAGCAATTACTACTGTTTTGGACAGTTAAAGCATAGTGTGATTAAGTAACAGTTAAAAAATTCTGTCAGTATTTTGTTAGAAATCATTTTCCTATTTAATATGCAATTTGCTGATTTTTTTTTTTTGGTGGGGTGGGAACGGGGGGATTGAACCCCACGGCCTCACACAGGCAAGTGCCCTACCACTGCACTACCCTCTTTGGTAGTGATCCTCCTACTTAAGTGGCTGGGATCACAGGTGTGTGCCACTGTGCTGTGTAGGATTGCTGACTTTTAAAGTGAGAGTTTTATTTCTCAGAACATTTAAGTATAAAAATAAGTTTAAAATACTATTGTAAATCAATGGGAATATGATTTTACTTGAAAAAACATATCCACATACGTACAATAACCTTTCATAGAATAAGGCTCTTCTGTGCCTCAATGTGTCCTTATTTTCATGGAAGAAAAATTATATGCAGTTCCACAAATAGACACTAGGGGATGCTCTTGTAAGGCAAACTTGGGCTTTCCTACTAAAAATAAATTTTGGGTTTTGCTGGTAAAGTGTAGGCACTAAGTTGATTCTCTCTCTCATTTAGTAGTGAGATGTTCAACCTGCTAGGCTTGAGAAATAGAGAAGAAATGATTTATTCAGATACTCTAAAAGAGACATTACAAGGAGCAATCTTGAGACCCTTAGGAATGTAGGACTTAATGGGGCACCATATTATGTAGAGTGGGCCCAGAACACACGAAATCATCAAGTGCTTTGGAAGTGGATAGTATTCAATCCTATTTTGAACATTTTAAGCTCAATGCATATATCTATATCTTTAAAATAATATTTTCTTGTTTCCAGAATATTCTACTGATGCTATTTGGAGCAAATAAAGGGTGCAAGAAGCAGTGGGAGAGGGAACATTTAGCAGTACAGTCTGAGAAGCTTCATTTTCACCTACACACAATGCATGCCACAATCCCTGTTTTTTTTTTTTAATATTTATTTTTTGGTTAGACACAATACCTTTATTTTGTTTGTTTATTTTTATGTGGTATTGAGGATTGAACCCAGGGCCTCCCACATGCTAGGTGAATGCTCTACCGCTGAGCTACAACCCCAGCCCCCCACTTTTTTTTAAAGATTTATTTATTTTTTTAGTTGTAGGTGGACACAATACCTTTATTTTATGTGGTGCTGAAGATCGAACCCAGTGCCTCACTCATGCTAGGCTAGTGTTCTAGCTCTGAGACACTACCCCAGCCCCACAATCCCTGTTTTTGCAAAAGTTTAGTGCTGTATGTTGCAGAGTGCTGCATAGAGTCAGGGGATCTGGATCCTTGCCCAGGTGTCCTTTGAGTTGTGGGTTATCTCGGGGCAGATGAAGGAGGTATTCATTTCTCCTTCCCTTCTCCTTCCCACTGGTCATGGCTATTCGTCCCTCTCATTCTCTGCTACCTCTCACATGTGCCTTAGGAGCTGTCTTCTATAGTTAAAGGGATTTGACTTTGATTTTTGTTAATGGTCATGGAAAAATTGTCAAATATTCTAACGATGTGAAAAGAGAAGAGGGAACTCATCCTACAGTAATTAAACTAATTCTCAAGTTTCTTTAACAATGTTGTTCTTAGGATTTAATTTAGTATGAGAGAGACTTTGGGGAGTCATTTCTGATAGGTAAATTTGATATTCAAAAAGAATTTCTCTTGATGGTAGGGGGACATATTCTTTTTTCTCTCCTCACCCTTTCTTCACATCTTATGTAGTCTGCTGAGGATGCTAGATCTGTTTTTACTTTCATTGCTATTTATCATCTATCCATTCATCCAACCATCTCCCTCATTCTAGCTGCTTTATTTCAATGGATAGACATGCCTTAGCATACCTTATGCCCCACTGTTTCAGTGACAGTTTATTGAATCAATAAGCTGTCCTCTGATTCTTTTTAACTTTGTACTCTAGTTTCTGCCTGAGTACAAGAAGAATGTGTCCCTTCCTCACCAAGTTAGATACTAAGAGACAGGATACGCATCTTTCCAGAATCAAAAGGAAAAAAAAAATAAAAAATATAGATGTGTATGTTTTATAAAGAATAATTTCAGGGCTGGGGTTGTGGTGGTTCAGTGGTGCAGTGCTTCCCTAGCATGTGTGAGGCACTGGGTTTGATCCCTGGCACCACATAAAAAGAAAAACAAAATGTATTGTGTCCATCTACAACTAAAGAAATATAAAAAAAAAAAATAATTTCAGCCTGGGCATGGTGGTGTACCTGGTAATCTGGGTGACTTGGGAGGCTGAGGCAGGAGGATCACAATTGAGGCCAGCTGCAGCAATCGAGTTAGGCCCTAAGCAACTTAGTGAGACCCTGTCTCAAAAAATGAAAAGGGCTGGGGATAAAGGTCAGTGGTAAAGTGCCCCTGGGTTCAATCCCCATACAAAAATTAAAAGAAACAAAAAGAATAATTTTAGAATGTGGAATATTAGCTTTGAAACCCACTGGCCAAATTCCTGCTCTTTTTTAGCTTGGGACGATTGAAGTGGCCATGTGGACCTTGCTGTGTTTGCCTTCTCCCCACTTCTGAGCTAGATTTGAGTCTGTGGGGGAGTTCCCCTGCTTCCCAAATAGACACGCCACTTGGAAGACAGGACTTGGATTGGAGTGACCAGGTAGCTTTACCACTTTGCTGGTCATGGCTTCTGAACTGTTTCTACCTAGGTTGAACTCATGAATCTTTCATTTTTACATTCCACAAGGTTTTGATATTATTTAGCTGCCACAAGGAAATGGGACTCGGTGATGTTCAGGGGACAGAAAGAACTGTGATCCAGGTTTACATTGAATCTACGATTCTGGCGACTGAGGGCACTGGTGCCAGTTTTCTCACTGCTTAGTCCTAGTAGGTAATTGCAATGCCAAGCATTTGAGCCGCAGGTTTTGATTGAGGCATTGAATCTGGAAGACTCTGTTAATATACAAATCTCTGAATTGAGGAAGTTATCTTCAGTACCCTCAATATCACTGTTAATAGAGGTTAGTTGATCAGAAAAGTTCATTGTCTGCGAGAAATACTGTTCTAGGTGTAAATTTGAACAGAAAAGAGGAAAATCTTTGGACTTGGGGTCTTAGAAGAAGATGGGCTCAGAAGTGAACCTACATAAAGATACTGAGGGTCTGGGGTATGGAGAAGGCCAAGAGAATCTGACAGGGAGAATAGACTGGGATCAAAGGCAAATCATATCTCCCCCACAGGGTACTGTGGCTCAGTCCCAGGGATGCCTAAGTTCTGGGCCAGGGCTGGGCAAGTGCTTAGTCTGTCCACAACACAGGCTTCTGGATTCCTTTCCAGGTCCACATGCCCTGTAAAATTCATACTTATTTCTCTGGGTGTGGTGGTGTGCACTTGTAATCCAGGATACTTGGGAGGCTGAGGCAGGAGGATCACAAGTTTAAGGCCAGCCTCAGCAACTCGGTGAGACACTGTCACAAAATAAAAAGGGCTTGGAATATAGCTCTGTGGTAAGGCATCCTGGGTTCAATCCCCAGTTCTGAAAACAAAAATCAAACAAAACTCAGCACTTCCCAACACTTTTGTGTACATCATCTCATGACTGAGACACTGTGGCAAAACTGAGGCAGGGATGTCCTGGCTGAGCCTGGCCATCGTGGATCCTCCAGAAATGCCTTTGGGTGCACGTATCTGTCTCCATCTCGGACCTTCCAACTGAAGTCGTTTCACATGTGATCTTCCAAGGAGGAATAACCTCCCATTCTCGAGGTTATTTTTCTTTTGCAATTCTCTCTCAAAGCTCTGTGACTGATTTGGTCCTGGGGTTCTTGGCTGGGCGAGACTTCTCCTGGGAGGTAAGGGAGAGTTTGATTAGAAAAAGATCTCTTGCCTATGGTGGCGATTATCATGCTTTATCAAGGGACACAGTCTTCACCTTAGACTGCTCCCCAGTTTTAGTGCTTTGCCGGAGAAGCCAGTCATCAAATCCCCATTGCTGGCAAAGCTTCCTTACCGCTGCTCTGCGGTTTGAAATGGAAAATCACCTCTCTCTCCACCTCTAACCCTTCAGCTAAACTAAATGGTTCTGAGGGAGGCTTTGCACAGGGCTTTGAAACTACTCTAGAGTGCTTCAGGTCAGGTCAGGGAGAGAGTTTTTAGTGAGGATTTTATTAGCACAAATTTGGAGGCTTTGGTTGCATTTACTGGGAAATAGGGCCCTTAGGAGCACATCCTCTGTGGGTACCTCTTAAGATTGTGGATGCTGAAATGCATGGAGCCAGGGGCCCAGAATTCTTTCTTCTGATGAAATTGTTTAGCCCTCAGCTAACTCCATTTAAAGAGATGCAGCTTGCGTGCTTTAAGAGTGAGGTTGGGCTGAACAGGATAGAGGTAAGGTCTGGGGGCCTAGGGAACAGGAAGTTATAGGTTCCCACCTCAATATTACTTCAGTGACTTCGATGTCAAGCACTTTGGCTTTTTAAAACAAATCTGAGGCCATGTACAGGATTGTTGCCAAGGAAACTCCCTGGCTGCTCATTGGCTCAAGTGAACTCCTCAAAGGCGGCTTAACTTCTGCATATGCGTTCTCCCTGCTCCAGAGACTGGATTACTGGGCCAGGGCTCCCTGGGGAAGGCTACCCTGCTGGGCCAGAGGCTGCTGAGGAAAGATCTCTCACTGACCCTCTGTATCTCTCCCTAACCTGTATAACCCAGTTCTGTAGCAAATCTCTCCATAGCGTTGTCCTGTTTTGCCCACATAGTTCTCTTCCAAACGAGAGAAGTGAAGGTGGGATGTATGTGCAGGCTTCAGTTTGTTCAAAAGTTCCTGATGTTCTAGATATCAGGACCAGAACTTCAATTAAAGAAAAAAAATAAATCTCTGTCATCCCATGCTATAGCTAGGGTCTACCTTTTCAAGGAAAGCACTGGCAGCCATCATTATTTTTAGAAGGGAGCTCCTTGACTAAAAGCATCTGTTTATCCTCCTCCCCATATAGGATCTTTTATTTGGGCAAAGTGATGGTTCACCCCAGAGACCCTTTTTAAAAAATTCTTACACCTCTAAGAGGTAAAAGACATACAGCTATTGTATTCCTTAACACTTTAGTCTGAAATAGTTTGGCTAATAACTTCCTAATGTAGCTAGCTGAGGGATAACAGGGTGAGGGGGTTGTAGGTGTATGTGTGTGTTGGGGGCATGGCAGTAGATGAAGAGCATCCTGGCATCTGAGCTGGTGAATGGGATGCTCCAAAAATAATTTCTTCCTTTGCTGCAGTTTTCCTCAAAGCACTGTTTCAATGACCTCCTCCCTTCCCATCTTTTTCTCTCTGCTGGTAATGCCAATCCAATTATTGAGCAATGTAGGCAAGTGGGCAAGTAATTAGAGAGAGGTCCAATGGGAAGCATTTCACTGTGCCTACTGTTTGTACTTTAAAGTGACCTTTAACGTTACTAATTATATTGTCTTCTCATAGCTTTTAATCTTTTTTCCCCTTGCTTGTAAATGAATCGGCTATTTTTTTTTTGGAGTTTTTTTTTTTTTTGGGGGGGGGGAGAAGACAGAAAAAAAACCCTCATATCTAGGAAAGACTTGAATATTTCTCTTCCTTGGGATGGTGCCTTAATTCTGGAATTCAGGTTGTAGATAGGCTGCTAACTGGTAACCACCAGCCTGGCTTTCCAGTTGTTAAAATACTGATGAACTCTTCATCCTGGTTGGAGCTAGCTGCTGTCTTGGAGCTCCTGGATGACCACTAGTACCTTTTCTGAAGGCCCCACCTCTCCACAATATAATTTAGTACTCAAAAAGACAGTCATCACTGGAAGCCTCCCCACTTGCTTTAGTTCCTTGGTCAGTAGAAGGCTTCTAGGGGCAGTGTGTGTGACCCTACTTTTCTTTGCCAAGCTCTATTTAAAGCCACCCATATCATAACCCAGGGGACTGTGGGACTCATCTGACACCTTTCCCATTTTTATAAAAAAGTTTTATTTGAACTTAGCCTCACTCGCACGGTGTGACATGGTGTTATGGCTGTGTCCATATGAAGAAAGGTGGAGCTGAGTATTTGCAACAGGGACCTGGTTGCTCCAAAGGCTTGAAAGATGTATTATCTGGCCCTCTGCTGAAGAGTTGACTGACCTCTGTTAATCCACTGTCCACACTGACATTGAGGAGATGTCTTGCTGAATATTCTGTAAACATGGCAACTGTAACTTTGGCTTCTCCCTTGACCCTCCTAGCATCTTGCATCCTCCCTACTTCTGATAATAAATGAAAAAGGCAACAAAGAAAGGGGGCTAGTTTTTTTTTTTTTTTTTAAACAAATGCCAAAAAAAAACCCCTATGAGTATTTCTGACATTTCAAAAAAAAAAAAAAATGTTGTTCGTTCCTTATTTGCATGGAGCTTTATGTGGTTCAGAAAGCCCATCTGTAATCCATTTGAGTTAAAGTCCCATTTGTCACTGCTGTCATGATGGTAAAATATATTTGAAACCTTTTTGCTTCAAGGAAAATAGAAGGCTTCACTGCACTTGACATTGAGCTGAGACTTTGCCACTCTCAGAGAAATGTCAATTCTGAGAAAGACTTGTGCAAAATGAGAGTCGGACAAAATAATTATCCTTGAGAAAGGGTTTTGCTTTTTGCTTAAACAGGATTCATTTTCATGAAAGCCTATAGGTTCCTAAAACAACAAGAAGCTGTGAGAGGGTTAGTGTTGGGGTCACCTCTACAGGCGGCCTGGACTTCACTCACCCGCTTAATGGCAGGATCAGTAGCACGGACAATGAGAGATGGCAGAGAAGTTCAGCTGCAGGTCCATATTTGTAGTCACTTTTAGAATAAAGACTTTATTTAGGTAAAAGATGGTGAGTGTTTTCTGGGGGCAGGGGACATCAGTAAAGCAAAATACAATGAAGAAACTTTTTTTAAAAGAGCATTTAAAATCCCTGTTTCACTTTTGAGAAAGTGTTTGGTGTTTTTGTGTTCTCCTAAATTGAAGCCCTTTTGAAGGTCTATGTTAGGAGGGTCAGGAACCTGGCCACTTTACCCAAGATCTCCTTGGCCACCGTCTGTGACTGTCACAGAAGTGGATTGAGCAGAAAAGGTGTCTCTCTTTACACTCTGGCTTTCCCTGAATCAGAGGAATGGTGTTTTCAACCTTTCTGTTTTAACAATTAAGACAAGTTCCCATTTAGGTCTGTTCAGAGGTTTAGTTACCCCAATCAGAAGATAATTAAAAGTAACCAGGTGACTTAGCAGTCATTTCCCACAGGGTTTACACTAGTGGCCAGCTTAGGCTGTCCAGGTGAAAATGCAAAGTTGACAAGGCCTTATGTGAGCTTGCTTTCAATTTACAGATGATCTGCATGTGCCTAAAACCCCCAGAGACTCTTCTCGGGCAGTTATCACATTATCATGTTATTGCTTCTCTAATGTTCCATGTCAGTCTCTTTCCCTCTTGCTCCCATCCACCCGCTCTTCTCCACTCCCATTTTCTACTCATATGTTAGAAAGAGAAGAAAATCAAGAAAAGATGGGTAGGAAAAACTAGGACACAAAAGAGAAGAAAGGAACAGTGACCGTAGAAACCTGAGTAGAAAAAGAACAAAGACAACACAACCACTGTCATTTCAAGAGGCAAAGGGAACATTAGAAATGCGTGTAATAGGACGTAATAGGCTTATGTCCTATTCTGAGAGAGTTCCACAGGGGCTGTCTCAAAGGGGATTGTTGAAGGCCTAAAGAGTCTTCAGGGAAATGTCAGAAATAGGCAATTTTTACAGGTCATTTTGTTTTGAATGGGTTTTTACATAGAAAAGAGTTTGCTTTTTTTTTTTCTTTTTTAGGTTGAGAGTATAAAAAGAGAATAAGGACTAGGTGTGTATGTACATGGTGTGCATGTGGGCTGTGTGTGTGTGTTTGTGTGTGTGAGGTGTGTCGGGGAGCAGAGGGTGGAGGCAGAGGAAAGGAAATAGAAATCATACTTCTATATAAGAGCAAGGCCTCAGGAAGAACAGGTCTGGATTCACATCCTGGCTTTTTTTTTTTTTTTTTTTTAACTGTATCATCGTTGAGTCTTAATTCTTTCACCTATGATATGGGACTAATAATAAACATCCCCTTAGCACAGGACATTGTACAGCTGTAATGAAATAAAACACTTAAAGTGCTTTAAAGTATCAGATCTGACAAATAATGTGTGTTTCCTCCCTTTTCTGTTTCCACCTAGGAATTCTGCTTGTTTTCCTTTCTTGTTCTCTCTCTCAGCACAGAGCAGACTGGCTCAGACCTCATTCATATCGCAGATCAAGTAAAACTTTCTCCGACACAGACAGAGCATATATTCTGTCTTTAGAAGAGATACCCAAAAAAGGAACTGGTGCTCTCCTTTTGATGAGAAGCCAGGAATACGCCTGGGGCACACAACCAGAACTGTGGAAAAGATGATTAGTTATCTGAGTGTGGGAAGAAAGCAGAAGCCGGGCTATCAGCTTTGAGCTGAGTTTAGTTGTGTGTTTAGTACTCCTGTGAGCTGGTTAGTTTTGCTTATAAACTCCCCTGAGGCTCTACTCTCTGGAAGTACAAACTAGTGAATAGGCCAGGCCAGTCTCTGCCCAGATAGGCCCTGGAGAGTGGGAGGCAATGGGGGGTGAGCCCACTAGGACCACTCCCATTTGCTGTCCTTGTCCCAGGGACCTCCTCTGGGCTTTGAAATCTACGGGAAAGAGCACACTTGGAAAAGGCAGTCTCCTTAGCTGATAATTCACCAGCTCTGGTGTTTGGAGGGGAAGGTGAATGCTTGTGGCAGCATAGTACTTGTTCTCTCCCTCCCAACCCCCCAATGGAGGCAACACCAATTTGTTAGAGGCCGTTAAAAAGCATCGTTGAGCCTGCACCATCATCTTTTGAAAAATGTGCTCTTTGCAGTGTTGATTTTAGGCTGAGTGGAAACAACTTGCCTTTTTGACTGAAGATTTGGAAGTTTATGAAATTGGGAGCGTAGAGGAGGCTGAAGAAATTATATCAGTTGAAAATGTGTTTGGTTGAAGGCAAGAAAACCCCAGCTCATAAGTGGCTTGAACAAATGGATGTTTGTTTATTTACCAGGGATTGAATTTAGAGTCACTCAACCACTGAACCACATCCCCAGACCTATTTTGTATTTTATTTAGTGACAGGGTCTCACTGAGTTGCTTAGCATCTCACCCTTGCTGGGTTGGCTTTGAACTCACGATCCTCCTGCCTCAGCCTCTCAAACTATTGGGATTAGAGGCGTGCACCACTGAGCCCAGCTGGGTGTTTATTTTTTTCACATAGGAGGTTTAAAAGTTGATGACTGCCATTTTTTTTTTTTCAAACATTTTTTAAACTTTATTTAATTTAATGTGGTGCTGAGGATCGAACCCAGGCCCTTGCACATGTGAGGTGAGTGCTCTACCACTGAGCCATAACCCCAGCCCCATGACTGCCACTCTTATTTCATGGACTCAGCAATGTCAGGCATCTCTGAGGGTCTCATAGCCCCCTTTTTTTTTAATTGTTTTTTGGGAGCAAGATTGGCCACCCCAACTCCAGAAACAATCAAGCAGAAAATAGAGTAAAGGGATAACGCCAGCTAGGCCTGTTGTATTTACCAGGGGAGCAGAACCCTTCCCTGCAGATGTCTTCTTGTATTTGATTGACTGGGCTGTGTTACACGGTTATCTCTAACACCCTAAGAGGCTAGGAAGGAAAGTAGAGGCAGGTGTCAAAACATAATTTTTGAAGAAATTAAAACATGACTTTCATACTGATAAAGAGTGAATATGTGCCAACATTTATATTAATCTATTAATGGGGCACTAGCAGGCTAGGTTGAGGTAGTTCAAAGGAGAGTTTGAGGAATAATTTGATGAAATAACTTTGCTAGATGGAGACAAAGTGTTTGCGTCCAAGAGGAGAGTAAAATATAACCGTTGGGGTCAACTTTTCAAATAGAAAAAAATCATTGGCTTCTGGACTGGACGCAAATACCTAAGTTAATGTGTAACATCACAGAACAGGGTCCTAATCAGCAATATAGCAAATCAAACAAAGATGTATTCTCCTAGAGAATTAAATAATCTAAGTGGTGCCCATTAGGCAATGCTCCACGGTGATATTACAAGAACAGGCAACCATCTTCCTATTTCAAGTTTTGGAAAAGTTTTCTCGAGACTAGTAAGGGTGTTGGTAATGGGTTTGTTGACTCACTGTAGGAGTAGCTATGCAGGGGGCATGGCAAAGACTCAAATTTGCCATTTGGATTTTTATGGTTAATTTTGGGTCATGAAACACTTTTGATAAGGTAGGACAGATACTTTAAATTCTATATATCCTTAAATTCCACAGATACTTTAAATTCCTCAGTACTTTAGATTCCACATATGCATGTTGCGCTTTTGGAAAACTGAGCATCCAAATCCAAACTTAAAACCATTAAATTGAAAGGTATATATTTTCATTAGAAATGGATCCTGTGCTTCACAGGAGGATTTGCCACCAGTATTACATCTATTAGTAACCACTTCTCTGAATTTATTTAACATGTTTGATTTAAAAAATTTTTGATTTACAGCAGCTTTGCAGAAATACATTGCTTGCATGGAGTATGCTTGAGATCCGAATTTTATTGTTGTCCAAAGATGCTTTTCTTTCTGTTGTAATTATGAAATTCTTTAAATTGCATTTGGAAAGCTTGTTTTGAAACCTCTGCAAATCTCTCAACCACAAAGGTCTTATGGAAAGAATTTCCCAGTGAAAGAAAGTGTCTTCATCTGATGTCTGCTGGTCTTTTTACATTGTTAAAATTTCAGTGAGAAATGGAAAGGCCTCCTCCCATCTAGGGGGAATAAAATAAATTGATTTATGATTTTTAACAAGCATGACTGAGTAAGGAATCATGCCTATATAATTTCAAAGTCATGAAAAGATATTAATCATAATTAAATTTCCTCTAAGCAGACATTTGAAACAGAGATCAGATGCCCAGCTAATTGATTACACAACTATAGGATAGTCAGCCAACAGAGGCAGGGTGGGACAGTTTAGACTCAGTGTCTAAAGATTTAATACCTGGTGGGAAGCAGGGAATTGGAACAAAGGTGGTAATGAGGGATAATAGAAATCAGCTAGAAAGGGCAATGGACATGTCCCTATTGATTATGTAGTATGTAAAGAGAAAAAGTGATTAATAGAAATGAGAAAAAGGAATGGCATCTTTTCCCCCCCCTTTTAGCTGTAGGTAGAAGCCACTCTCTTTTTTTTTTAATTTTTAAATATTTACTTATTTTTTAGTTTTTGGCGGACACAACGTTTTTGTTTGTATGTGGTAATGAGGATCGAACCCGGGCCGCGCACAAGCCAGGCAAGCGCGCTACCACTTGAGCCACATCCCCAGCCAGAAGCCACACTCTGGTAAAGGAAAGTCCATCCAGTTAGAAATAATACATAAAAAATAATAATACATAAAAAAGGCACAGTTGCTTTACAATGGAAATGCAAAAGTCTTAACGTTTGTTCTGCCAGATTTCTAAATTCATGTGTTCCTTTTAGTTATAAGTAAAATAACTTAAAATTCAGGCAGCTAAACTTTTCAGGATTAATACCAGGCTAGTTTTTTAGTATATCTAGCTTGGAATTGCTTAAAGGGAATAGTGGTTTTGATTTTTCTAGGTTATGTTTTAAGGCTCTTATGTGGAAATTCAGTGCCCACAGACTGGAGAGGAAATAGACAAAAGAAAGTGTTTTTTTTTTTTTTTCAGTTGGTGAGATGTCTGGATGGTCTGTAATGGGTGTCGAGGCAACTGAGAATTAACTCTAATTTACTTGAAGCTGGCTGAAGGACTTTTTTTTTTTTTTTTTGAGTGGTCTTCGTGTGCTGCCCACGTGGTTGGCATTTCCTTCTTTGATCTTTGTCCCACCATATTACACGCAGCATTATAAACGTGGGCGGGAAGGACAGGGGAGAGACTGCCCCGGCAGAGCCATCTGTTCCTGTTACACAGACCATCCATTTCTGCTGGTCGATGAATACTGCATTCATCTTTGGCAGTGACCTCTCTTGCACTCCATTACTGGATGGTGTGTTTAAAAGCTCTGGTACCTCGAACGGATGTTTCTGGAGAGATACACTTCTTAAACTAGCTCTCAGGGAGAGACTTTTGTTCCTGCCCAGTGTCCTTTTTTTTTTTTTTAACTTTCTCATTTCCTTTTTCTCTTTCCCATTCCTCTCTGGAGAGCTCGGAGCACATTTTTTTTTTTTCTCCTAAGGGCTTAATTATTCTGTCTTGTACTCCATGGCTGCTCTGTAGGTGGCTGTTGATTGTAGGATACCCCATTTGTCTTTTGTAGGCACTAGGCTGCCATTATTTCTTTATTACAGCTTAGGACTCTGAAATGCCCAAAGTCATGAGGCCAGACCAGAGCCTGAGGCCCCACAGAACTCATGTCTTTAGACTTAATTGACTGCATTTATGTTTCTATTGCTTCTGCAGAGAACACATACACATGTTGGATAATAGCACTTTGCTACCAACTCCCATGCCTGTCCAAAAAGAGAAGTTCTGAAAATAAATGAGGTGCTTACTGTGGATGCACGAAGGGCTCACTGTTTTGGTGGGAAGACATCACAGAGAAAGCCAAGTATGTAGAGGCTGCTAGTCAGTTCCTTAACATACAGTAGACAAAACTGGGGTTTATAATCTGTTTTAAAATGTGGACTTTTTCTGCGTTCTCTTCCAAACAAAAGGGTGGACTACACACACATCACACATTAAAACCACTTAAACACATATTGCTCCTTCAGGTGATGGCTTTAAATACTTAGGAACCTTAGCAGAGCAAGGGATCTGACCAAACTATGTGAACTGAGGAGTGTGAAAAGTAGTGAAAATATCTCTCAATTCAGGTATTCTACTTCAGTTACTATATTTTAAATTGTGGCTCCTTTGATTATCATGAGAATCACCATGAATGTAACGTCCATCAAGACCCATAGCTTATTTTCTCATAGATGAATACAAGTCCAGTTTCCCCTTGTCTTACTTTTTAAATTTATTTTTTATTTTTTAAATTTACAGTTGAAATGTTAAGCCCAAGGGCTGTATTTGCATATCCTTATTGCCTTTCATTTTTCTGAATATTACAGGTAATTTTGAATTCCTATTCTGTCATCCACGAAAATCTTGGGGTCATTCTTACAGATGGCTAACTTCTCACATTTATACCCATTCTTGGTTACCTCAGCCTTAAAAATATATTGAATGTGGAAATTGCTTCTCATGTGTTTGCTACTATCACTCTAGTGTAAGCCACTGTCATCTCTTGCTAGTGCTAATGTATAAACTGTACCTGGCCTTTTGGCTTCTACTCTTATTCCCTTCCTCTCCTGTTCTAGGTTAAGTACTTTCCTTCTGCGAGGAAGAGAAAGGACATAGACAGACAAAGAACTAGCAATTTCAGTCGTAGGTCAAAAATAAATACAAAGTCCAATTTGCCAGGTCTCAGCAACAACTCCCCAGTCAGCTGCACATGCCACTGGTGGAAGGAAGGGGCTCAGTGCATGTCAAGGTGTCCTCCTGGGGCTACTCCTTGCTCCAGACCTGGCTCTCTGTTTAGGAGGCACAGGAGTTCTTTTTTTTTCTTTTTTAATATTTTGAGTGATTTGAGCTCAAATAGCATGGGGATTTTACTGATAGAAATAATAATGGGTAAGCAGTGGTCAAGCTTGTGACTTGGGTGAGTTTTCAACACTGCCATTGAGACTGGACTATTATCTTACCAAATGATAGTTTGGTGACTTGGAGGTAAAGAGACCTTATTCAAATGCCAGGATGTGTCAGAAGGAGAAATGATCAATAACAAGGAGAAATATAAGGAAGCAGTCGGATTTCCTGGTGTCTAATGCCCAATGAAAATCCAGAGTTCAGAGCATATAACTGAGGGGATATAGCTCAGTTGGTAGAGTGAAACCTGTCTAGACTGAAACCTGTCTCCTGATTGTCACTGCTACCTACAGAGGGGGTAAAATAGCAGTTATGTGTAAAACAGAATCAGACCTGGCCAAGAACCAGGCTTAATCTGGAAACCCAAAGACAAACAGAAATCCAAATTGAGTTACCCATGGTAAAAGCTATAGATTTTATTCCAGGAGCTGAGAAAGGCAAATGAGGGTGGAAGAGATCTGAGTGGGTATTTCTCAGATAACATAACTTATTTAGCTCCAGTGGGTGAAAGAAAAACAGATAAAAGTAGTAAGAAACAAAAGAATTTTATTTTGCAAGGGAAGAACAGTGTGCAGAATTGGCTCTCCCAGTTAAAAAGCATGTGTTTAAGAAAAAACAAAATCCCAATTCCTCCAGGGTTACCACTAATTAGCTCTTCGTGATGGAGAACAACAGCAGTTTTCTGTGTAATTATTCCATTTGTAGGGTCATCACATATCTGTAGATGTTGGTGTTATAAAAGTCAAGGGTAAACACATCCTCGAGTTAGCCCTTTCTGGCAAAGGGCTGGAGGTCTTGTTTATTTTTGAGGATTAATGCTGAATAGGACATTCCTGTTTTTAAAGTTTATCTCAAGTTATAAAGTGTTTTCTTTTTTCTCCCGACTGTGTTATGTGGTGTATTGATAACAATGGTGGCAAGGCAAAGTTTTGGTTTTGCTTATTTATTATATTTATTAGTTTTTTGTTTAATGTTTATCTTCTGCCTTTAGAATGAAAACTCTATGACATAAAAACATTTTCTTTGGTATGTTTTTGTTCTCTGTTGTGTCTTAGTATTTAGAACAATGTCCTGGCACATAGTAGGTAATTATGTAATAAATATTGTTTGCGGTAGATGATCTTCATTTCACCTTTGGGTCATCCATAAATTTGAGAAACCTACTTTCTGAGTCTTTATTCCAGTTGTCGATAATGCCATTGAACCTCAAGGGCAAAGTCTTTGAATAGATCATCATTAATCCAATAATTGACAGCTCTTGGGGACAGTTAATGGAGCGATTTCTTTTACACCAATGTCCCCACATTCTTTGAATATTGAAAGCTTCACGGTAGATGAATTGGTCGAAGAGACATCACTTAGGGCTGTGAGACAATACGGAATGGTAATATCTGTTCAAGAAAAATCCCTACAAGGCAAGAGTTGATTCCCTCTCCTCCCACACATGGCAGTCTAGACAGCACTGTTCATTGTAGTGACAGTTACCAATATCTTATTAGAAAGTCAGATTAATGGAATTAATTTTTTTTAGAAAAACTTTCTAGAACATTTCTTTAACCACTGAAATTGGTGTATTCAATAATGAATCACCTATTATTCATAAACTATTAGGCTGGACATTAGGGATTATGGTTCTTGCCATGAAAGAACTACAGAGCACTATGGAAATAATCATGATATGTTGAAGGTGTCTACCATGTGCTATGAGAGTACGTGACAAGACTGGTTGAGAAACAAGGAAGGCCTCTGCTTAAATTACCCACATCCCTTGCAATAGGGGCTCTTATGAAGTCAGAGGTGGTAGGTAATGGAAGAGACAGAGATGCCAAATATTCAATATTTCCTGTCATTATTGAGCAGGTAAATAATCTTCTATATACTGGATTATAGAGATGAATGAAGTATAATCTTAAACTTTGAGGGACTTCAGTCTTTGTGGTAGATGGACATAAAAATAAGTGCTAAAATGGAGGTATATATACACATATAAATGCTATGAGATCAAAGGGGAGAGTGAGGCAGAAGGTGGTTAAATCTTGAGTTAAAGCTTTTTTTTTTTTTTTGTACTAGGGATCAAACCCAAGCACACTTAACCACTGATCCACATCCCCAGCACTTTTTTTTTTTGTATTTTATTTAGAGACAGGGTTGCTTAGGGTCTCCCTAAATTGCTGATGATGGCTTTGAACTCTCCATCCTCCTGTCTCAGCGTCCTCGAGTCTCTGGGATTACAGGCATGGGCCATCACACCCAGCCTGAGCTAAATCTTATTGTGTTTCCTAGGTAGACCAGGTGGGGAAGGCATCTCAGGAAGAGAATGTGCTTAGAGAAGGGTGTCTTTGTAAAAGCTAAAACGTGACTATGTGAGATGAGAATGAAGGCAATAAGCACAGGGAAAGATTTAGATGGGTCGATCATTTACTATTTCCTCTGTAACATCCCAACACAGAACTTAGTGACTTTAAAACAACTATTTCTCTCATGATTCTGTAGACCAGCATTTTAGGTTGGGCTCAGATGGATGGTTCTTTGGGTCTTAGCTGGGCTCCTTTATGTATATGCCATTGCTCATGGAGGGATGGGGTGCTGGCTAAGGGCTGAGCTAAGGTAGTCTTAGCTGGGATGACTTCTGCTCTATGTGGTATCCCATCATCCAGGGGGCTAGAGCTGGCTTGTTCATGTAGCAACCAAGCAGGATGCTGGGAAAGTGGACAGTATGTGCTTAATTAACCTTCTGAGCTTAGGATCTGAACTGGGATAGTATCATTTCTGCTGTATTTTGATAGATAAAGCAAGTCACAAGATTAGCCCAGGTTTATGGAGTGGGGAAATAGACTTCTTAATGGGAGAACCTCAAAAATTCACATTGCAAAGAATGTGGATTCAGGGAGCTTTGAACTGCTGTGAATTTTTTTTTCCTATTAACTACATTTGAAAATGGAGGAAAATCTGACAATTTCACTTCTTTGCAAATGAGGAATGGGGTAGAAAACTTAAGGAAAGCAATATGTTTGAAATATCAAGTATTAAATATTAGAATAGGGGCATGATCAGGCAAAAATGAATGAGGGTCCAGGTGAGAATAAAAAACATTGAGTTATAACCACACATTCTAAACCAATCCTGTTTAGGCTGATTTCCGCCCCCCCCCCATCAGTCTGTTGACTGTGAATAATAGAAAAGATTTGCCTACAATGCCATGACTAATAGTTTTTCTCATGACACACACAATACTGGCAAAGACTAGAGTTGTCTCTCGTAGCATTATTTATTGATTCATAAAAGACTTGACAGGAGATTTTGAATTTAAGTAATTTTATATCCAAGTATTATAGGAATGATTTTCACTTTTATTCATTCATTCACTCATTCAATAAATATTTATAGCATACCTACTCTATACCAGGTACTATTTAAATTATAGGAAACACTAGTAATCTGTTATGTGGATGTGAGGTGTTCCCCAAAACTCACGTGTGAGACAATGCAAAAAAGTTCAGAGAAGAAATGATTGGGTTGCGAGAGCCTTAACCCACTCAGTGATTTAATGTTTTGATGGAATTAACTGAGTGGTGATTGGAGGAGGTGGGGCATAGGGGGCGTGGCTTTGGGGTATATATTTGTATCTGGTGAGTGGAGTCTCTCTCTCTCTGCTTCCTGATCACCATGTGAGCTGCTTCCATCTGCCACACTTTTCTGCCATGTTGTTTAGCCTCACCTCAGCCCCAGGAATGGAGCCTGCTGTCCATGGGCTGAGACCTCTGAAACCGTAAGCCCCTCAAATTTTCCTCCTTTACAATTGTTCTGGTTGGGTCCTTTAGTCACAGCAGTGAAAAAAGCTGCCTAAAACATGATCCAAATGGAAGATGGCTTTTGTGGAGATTACATTTTAGTGAGAGGGGACATAGACTAATCAAGATAAATGAGAAAAACATGGTATGCTCATGAGAAGCATGAAAGAGACAAAGCAAGAAGTGGGAATATAAAAAAAAATTCAAATTGTTACTGTTTTAGAGGGAATGTCAAGGATGCCTTATTGTGAATATGCCATTTGAGTGAAAATCAGAAGGGAGTTGTGGAGTGGTGGGGACAGATCATAGGCGCCAGTGGTCGAGTAAGGGCTTGGTCTTTTCTCAGAGTTGAAGTAAAAGAGTGAAGTGAGCTGACAGAATATTTGAAGTCTTATGTGGCCGCTGTCTTGAGAATAACTTCACCCTTGAGATGTGGGTTAAGGGTTAAGAACATGGAGGACTGTTAGGAGCTGTGTCAGTAGTGCAGGAGAGAGATGTTGGAGGTGGCAATTGAATGGTGAGAAATGGTCAGATTCTGGACACACATTGATCACAAAGTCTGCGGTTTCTTTTTTCTCCAAGGGCTTTTTTTAAATTTTTGGTGGTGATGGGGATCAAACCCTGGGCCTCAAGCACAATAGGCATGTGTGCTACATCCTTACCTTCCTGTCTCTGTGACAAAATACCTCAGATAAACAAAAAGGAGGAAACATTTATTTTGGCTCATAGTTTCAGAGGTTTCAGTTCATGGTCACTTGGCTCCATGGCTTTGGCCTGTGGTGAGGCAGAACTTCATGTAAGAAAGCATGTGGTGGAGCAAAGCTGTTGACCTCAGGGCAGCCAGGAGGCAGAGGGAGAAGGAGAGGAAGAGGAGCCTAACTTCCTTCTGCAAGACTCTACCTCCTAAAGGCTGCTCCACTTTCACTAGGGCTACAAGCTGGCCGGTGATGCCTTTGGCATGGGGCCTTTGGAGGGACACTTTAGATCCAAACCATAGCACCAGCCCTTCCCATGAGCTATAAATACTTTGACCAAATTATTTTCAGGGCTCATCCACAAATGGTACCACCTTTTCCTTGATTTTTCTCAACAAACTTTTTTTTTTGGCAAGTATTTTAGGAGAGTATATTGAACAGGGTAAACGAATGATCCCTGAAGTTTTCATGGGATAAACAAGTCTATGAGGAAAGGAGTGAGGTGAGGATGAAGTGAAAAGGCAAGAGGGACATTCTTGAGCTGCTGACTTTGGGCCAGACCTTTGCCATTAGTTAAGGAAAATGGAACCTCTTGCCAAAAATATTGTTTTAGCAGTATGGAGATTCCTTAGATAAACTTGGAATGGAACCACCTTTTGACCCAGCTATCCCACTCCTCAGTCTATACCCAAAGGTCAGCATGGTATACTAACGCAGCCACATCAATGTTTACAGCAGCTCAATTCACAAAAGCTAAACTGTGGAAGCAACCTAGATGCCCTTCAACAGATGAACAGATAAAGAAACTGTGGTATATATACACAATGGAATATTACTCAGCATTAAATGAGAATAAAATTATGGCATTTGCAGGTAAATAAATGGATGGATTTGGAGAATATTATGCTAAGTGAAGTAAGCAATCCCATAAAACCAAAGGCCAAATGTTCTCTCTGATAAGTGAATGCTGATCCATAATGGGGGGGGCATGGGAAAAATGGGGGAATTTTGATTGGGTAAAGGGGAGGGGCTTGGGGAGGAGAGGGGAGATGGGGGCAGGAAAGATGGTGGAATGAGATGGACATCATTACCCTAGGTACATGTATGACTGCACATATGGTGCGATGCTTCATTGTGTACAAGCAGAGAAATGAAATTTTTGTGCAGCAATTGTGTACAATGAATCAAAACGCATTCTGCTGTCATATATACCCAATTAAAATAAATAAATTAGCCTAAAAAGCAAAGCAATATATTTTTTTATTATTTGGTTTTATCTTAGAGAAAGAAATAGGCAGTTTGGGAGACCACATCCTAAGATTTTCATGATTAGATTTTCATGAGAGTGGGCTGGTACTATTCATTGGCTAAGAGTAACTGAGTGTCATGTGCCTGGTACATTGTAGGTGCTGGGAATATAAGACACAGTAACAACCCTCGATGCCTTCATGCAGGTCATGCAGATGAGCATAGAGACGATTTTAATTACAGGGTTATGGGTGCATGTGGAATGAGCATTTAACTTGGCACCGAAATGCCAGAGAGGGCTCCCTGGAGAAAGAAAGTCAGAAAGATGAGTAGGAATTAAATATACATCTCAGAAAATAGTATTTTAGGCTGAGAACAGAACATGCAAAGGTTGGGAGAGGAGAAGGAAATGAATTCAGAGTGCCTCAGTGAAGGATGCTGGGAAGTGGTGCAAAATGAGGCCAGATTAGATAAATAGATCTTCATCAGGCACAGGATACACAATATAGCACTTCCATCGAGTTCCTATCCATTGGCCTGTTTTATTTAGTTTGAGCTGCTTGGTTTTTCCTGTTTTCTATTAATAAGGGTTTTAGAGATGAATTGAGAGTGAACCCGAGTGAATCCAGGTTTGCTAACAGTCACTGCAGATTTATTATTGATCTTAACAACCTCTCCTCTTTTTTTATTTATTAATTTTTAATTTATATATAACAATGGAATGCATTACAATTCATATTACACATATAGAGCACAATTTTTCATATCTCTGATTGTAAACAAAGTATATTCACACCAATTCCTGTCTTTGTACTTGGATAATAAGGTCCATCACATTCCACCATCATTTCTAACCCCATGCCCCCTCCCTTCCCCTCCCACCCCTCTGTCATATGTAGAGTTCATCTATTCCTCCCATGTTCCCTCTCTGTACCCCACTATGAATCAGCCTCCTTATATCAGAGAAAACATTCGGCATTTGTTTTTTTTGGGATTGGCTAACTTCACTTAGCATTATTTTCTCTAATTCCATCCATTTACCTGCAAATTCCATGATTTTATTCTCTTTTATTGCTGAGTAGTATTCCATTGTGTATATATGCCAATTTTTTTTTTCATCCATCTATTGAAGGGCATCTAGTTTGGTTGGTTTCACAGTTTAGCTCTTGTGAATTGTGCTGCTATAAACATTGACAATCTCCCCTCTTGCCTACTTTCGTGTTTGCTTCTGTTGTCTATTCTCTGAGCATGTAAAAATCTCCCAGAAACAAGGTCCTGCCACGGAGCTTCCACCTCGTAGTAGATAACAGGAAAACAAGACACATTTACACATTATTGGGGAGTATATTTTCTTGCCTTTTTTCTCTATTGTCTTATTCTTATTTTATCGGACTCCCTCTCTGGTGATCCGGGAAGAAATTATGCCTCCTGTCAGCCCCAGAAGCAAGAAAAGCCTGCTTCTAAAGACTCGTTCGGACTTGGAGAAGGAGGAAATGCAAGTATCAGTCAGGGAAACTTCTGCTGGAAGAAGTTTACTTTAATAACAGCACACTGTCTCCTCTCTGCAGAAAGCCTGTCCATCCTCTTGCTACCCTGTAGTGAGAATAGAGGTTTTAAATTACTTGTTTATTCCTAGAATTTTTGCATCTGAAAGCCATTTTAAAGATCATCTAAATCATTATTCCTCATCTCCAATTGTTCCTCATTCCCCAACTTCTATAAGGTAACAGCCCCAGGGAGGTTAAAGAACTTGCCTGAGAACAGAAGCCCCGTCCAGCATGGAGTCCAGGTGAACCCCAGGCTGACTTGGAGTTGAGGGTCCTTTCCTTTCATGTGTTGACACTCACCAGAGGCAGAAATCAAATGATAAAAAACAGCAGCCTCAAGATCCTGTGGGTTCTCACTTGACACAACTACTGGATTACTTGTTCATAGCACTTAGGCAGTTATGTGCCTTTGTTAAGGCAATTGTCTCTAGACACTTATGCAAGTTTACCAAATGGGGCAGTGGTATAAATCCTGACATTTACACAGGGATATTGGAAAATGATTAGTTACTGGGTGAAGTATTTTGCTATAAAAACTTGCTATTAAAAACAACAACAACAAATTATATAAGAAATATATTAGAAAACATGATATATATTATTTAAAATATCATTACATTATGAGTATAAATATTAGAAAGTATATAAATAAATCTATCTATGGATATCTATCATCTAACCATCCATCAATCATCTGTCTAGATTTACCTGCAATTTTTCTAGGAGCCTATTTCATCAAGCGAAGCCTGTTCATAGACTGGGATTTTATAACTCACTCTAGCTGTGTTAAAAGGCTCAATGAAAGTTTTTGATTTTCATGCTGAACTCCACAGCAATTTATGGCAGGTCAATTATGGCTTATCCCATAGAGTTCCAGCTGAGCGTTATGACTGAGCCAGCAAACATGGGACTTAGGTAGGAAATAGGAGATGCTCTGTTTTGTGGGGGTGAGAGTAGATATGACTTATTCCGTCATTATTGCACTCTGGCGAGCCTTTCTTATGAAAGGTTGCTTTGAATCTTTAGGCCAGGACCTATTCTGTGATCATTATAGCGTTTCAAGTCCTGATATCTACTTATCTCTTCAGTAGGCTCCTATGTGTTTTAGAATTTTTAACTCTTTATGATGCTGTGATAAGTAGATGAGCAGAGGGAGCTGCCATACTTTTTTTTTTTTTTTTTCTTGGAGAGTCAAAAAGATAAAGGCTTTTAGGTTATCCAGATAACCTAGACCCATTGCTAACAGGTAGAGATGATCTTAATGGTCAGATAACATCAAGTGTTCATACTGAAAGGTTATTAAACATGTCCAGCAGATTTTCAAGCCTGTAAAAATAAAGCGATGTTTCCAAAATAGGTTTTGATATTATTTACTATCAAAGAAATAGGAAGCCCCTAAAATTTGAATAAATAGATTCAGAGGCAGCTACTTACTGAAGAGTAGACTAGTGATATAAGCCAATCATATTTGTTATTTCTGACACTTAGCAGTTAAGTTGTTGAATTTCCATTCTGTGGGATTGGTGAGTTGAGTCAGTCTATAGCATAAACTCATTTTCTCTAAAACTTATCCTATTATTCTGTTAGGATAGGCCAAGTGAAGCAATAGTAACAAATAACCCTTACATTTCAGTAGCTAGAATAACTATTTTTTGCTCATGCTACAAGACCAGTGAGAATCGGCAGGAAGGCTCTGCTTTTTGTCCCTCAGAAATTTGGACTCATGGGGATTCCAACTCAATGTGAGCTTCTATGATCCCCAGGAAGGGGGACTGGAGTTGGGCAAGAGTCTCCCACTGGAAACTAAATGCTTCTGCGTGGAAGAGACACATAACACTTCTGCTTGTTCTTTTGGCCAAAGCAAGCCGCAGGTCCATACCAGCCAAGGGATCAGAGAAACACAATCTGTCAGGGCCTGAAAGAAGAAAACTACCAATGATACAAGTACACTACAGAACATATCAAGTTGGTAGGATGTAGTCTGTAACACTTTGTGTACTCTTCTGCATTTTCAATAAATAAGAGAATAATGTTTTTCTAGTGATGAGATTTTTATATAAAAGGCCAAGTAGTTATTTAAAAGAATGCTCAGTTATTGCTTCTATTAAGTTAAAATGCATGCTCTTTGGAACCCATGACCATTTAATTTATGTCATGCTCAGAAAACTGACTTACATATTGAATTGTTTTATAATTTCTGCAGTTTGAATTACTCTTTGTGCATTAGGTTTCTCTAGAATTTTTGTAGATTTAATACTTGAGTCTCTCACAGAAAAAAAAATATCCCCCCCCCACTTTTTAATGGGGATTGAACAAAGGGACTCTTTACTATTGAGGTGTATTCCAGTGTTTATTTTTTTGAGACAGGGTCTTGCTAAATGGCTGAGGGTCTCACTATCTTGCTGAGACTGGACTGGAACTTGGAAATCTCTTGCCTCAATTTCCCAAGTTACTGGGATTATAGGTGTGCGCCACCAACCAGCCAAGAAAAATACCTGTGTACAAAAAAAAAAAGTTACAGCCTTAAATCATGAAGGCTATGTTTGAATACTTACTATGTGAGAGACACATTACTAGGTACTTTACCTAAATTATCTCATTTAATCTCACCAGTAATTCTATGAAATAGGTCTCATGATTCCTGTTTTACAGATGTGGAAACAGAGACTCGTATTTAATCAACTAACCGAGGGACATAAAATTTATGGAGCTGAGATTTGATACAAGTCAGTTTTATTCTACATCCCAGCATCTATCTACTCAGTGTACTTTGCAGCTTCTATGTTCCCGTATCAATTCTATAGCAGAGCAACTTTTTTTCATCTATATGGGTCTATAAATTTGCTGATATGATTGTTCTTAATAACATACACAGAAACACCTTCTAGAACATCATAACTCTAATTAGGGCTCTTGAGTGATAAGGGAAGGCAGCATGACTTGACAGTTAAGAAAACAGACTAGGGAACTAGCCGGCTTGACAATTAACCTCTCCCAGCCTCAGTTTCCTTTTCTGTTAGATGGGGATCATAAAAGTGCCTTACTTATCTAATCACTTATGAGGATCATAAATTAACTGCTTAGAACAGTGCCTAGAACAGAGTAGATGAACTATTGTTTTACGTAAGTAAAATCGGTGGCTGTTGTCAAGGGGCACAAAGATGTAAAATGCTTAGTTTCTTCCTCTGTAAAATAGATATTACAACGGTACCTTATCAATCACTTATGAGGGTTAAATGAACTGTTATTTGTAAGTATGCTTAGAATGGTGCTTGGAACAGAGCAGGTGCTGTACAGTTTTATGTAAGTGAAATCTGATGCTCTTTGTCTTGGGGCACACAGAGATGCTGAGGTTCTTCTGGTTAAGGGTGCAGCCACAGAGGTTTGTGAATATGCTTTTCCTAGACTGGAGAAATGTTTTTTTTTTTTTTTTTCTGAGGAATCATATGGGTTCTTTGGGAGCATGGAAAGGGGCAGTGGCATGTGGTGGAGGCCATCTCTTTTGAAGAGGTTGAGTTTTGATTTGGGAGCTTCATTATTTCTTTTTGCTGAGGGAAAATTAAACAGCATTTCAGGGAGTGGGCAGGTGGCTCTCTGTTGCTGGGTGTCCTATGGTACAGGTGCTCCTTGGGCAGCAGGCCCCGCCAAGGTAGCATCTTCTCCAGTAAGCTCCTGGCCTCTGTTCTTTGTGTCTTTTCCCTTAAGGGCCACTACATGGATAAGTAATAAAAATGTGAACTTCTATACAAGGGAGGGTATGAACTTTTCTTATGCCAACTGGTAATTTTTTTTATAATTTATTTTACAGTAGAGTGCATTTTGACACATTGTACACAAATGGAGCACAGCTTCTCATTCCTCTGGCTGTACATGGTGCAGTCACTCCAGTAGTGTCCTCATATTTGTCTCTTTCTACCGTCCTCCACATCCCACAGCTTCACCCCTCGCTCCCCTCTATACAAACCAAAGTTCCTTTATTCTCAACTGGTAATTTTGAAAACAGTGAATGCTGGGCTGGTTTTGAGTACATGAGGATGATGGACATTTTGGAAATTGGGTTATGGTTTAGGCCAAGCTGCTGACAGCTTGGTATCCTCAGGGAAGGGAACTGGCGTTAAGTGATGACTTTGAGCAGACATGGTGCCGTTTACATACATTAGCTCTTCTATGAATCATCCTGTGGAATGTATCGATTTCCTCCATTTTTAGTGTGAAGAGTCTGAGATTGGGTGGTCAATGACTTGCTCTGGGTCACCTAGCTAGCAAGGAGAGCACAGGAGATAGTTTGAGCTCCTGTTCACCTTCCCACAGGAGAATGTGCGATTAAGCCTGGTTCATTTTTTTTGTATGTTTTTAAATCAGGTGTTGGAAAGTCAAAAACTTCCCTGAATTTAGAGTATGAGTCTCAGTAATGTGGAGGTGGTGAGATAGTTGCTACTTATTATTTTTTAAGCCAAAGAGTTAGAATCAATGAATAGGTTCTGTGATTATAAAACATTAAGATCCCGAATGAAGATTCACAAGAGAATATGGGCAGAAAATCAGGAGTATATCTTTTAGGTAGATGAAAGTGATGCAGGTTTTGACAAGATGAGGGCAAAATCTCCAACCTCCAGTTATACTTTGTAGAAGAGGTGATCTGTGGAAGGCCCCATGTATTTTTAGGTGGTTGGTTGGCCTTTCTCTTACTCATTTTCTTAAACTATTCTTTGGAAAAGGTGCTATCGAGTTCAAGATTAGTACCTAATCTAGACACTCATAGCTTGGAAGAAGGCTGGGCATGAACTCCTTGATAGCAGAACTCCTCGGGTCTCGTCCATCTAGTATAGACCTCATATGTAGCTGGGTCTTTTGAACAGATGGAACTGAAGGGGTGTCAAGCAATTCTTGATGGTCTGTGTTGAGTATTTCTCTAGATAAAACAGGATGTACCCTCATGTTTAAACTTATAACTTTTCTGTCTTTTTTTTTAAAAAATCATGGACAGGACAGATGTTAGGTAAAACTCATAGCTAAGCATATTCAGCAATGCAGTTTGAAAAATTTTTATTTAGTAGGGATGTTCTGATTTATGTTTTCATCTTTATATAGTGAAACTGAAGTCAATCTCTATATATGTACAAAAATAAATATAAATAAATATACATACATACAAAATTAGCATATGTATACACACATGTATATATACTTTTTATATATACTATTTTATTTATTTATTTTGGTGCTGGGGATCAGACCAAGGACATGGAGCATGAGTGTGTAAATACCTTACCACTGAACCACACCCCCAGCCCCTAAGTTTCTATATTTGATCTGTATTTGAACCTTTTCTTGCACTTTGTTTATATGATGATCACCCAGATTTTTGCTATTTTATTACAGTGGCTTAAACTGAAACATAACAGCCATTGTGAAGCTAAGTCACTAAGTAACAATGAAGACAGTGATAACACATAAGCTTTTCATTCTTCATTGTTTTATTTTTGTGCTAATGGAAACAATATCTGTTTTTTTTTTTTTTTTCAAAAAAAAATTTTTTTTTTCAAGTTGGGAATGACATTTCAGTATAATTGGTGAAATTTAATGTCCATTGCTAAATAATTGCCATTTTGTCCATTAAATTTTTATTTTTTATTTCTGAATTTAAATTTTATACCTGTTAAAGCATTATACAAACCCTTTCATTTTTTTAAAGTGTTAAATTTTTTTTTTAAATTTTAAAAAGTTGTGGCAAAATACACACAACTAAAATTTTGCCATCTTTTTTTTTAACTACACACTATTCCTGCTAAGTACATTCACATTGTTGTGCAGTTAATCTGCAAACCTCTTTTCAGCTGGCAAATAGTAACTCTGTACCCATTAAACAACTCCCAACTACTCCCCACTGCTCTGACCCAAGCACCATTCTACTTTGTTTCCATTAATTTGATTACTCCAAGTCCCTTGTATAGGTGGAATAATACAATATTTTTCCCTTTGTGACTGGCTTATTTCCTTTAAGCATAATGTCCTCAGGTTGGTCCATATTTTGGCCCATGTCAGAATTTCCTTCCTTTTTAAGACTGAGTAATATTCAATTATATGATATACCACATTTTATTTATCCATTCATGAGTGGACAGGTGAGTTGTTTCTACCTTTTGGCTGTTGCAAATAAAGCTGTTATAAACATGGGGATACACATCTTTCTAAAGCTCTCCTTTCATTTATTTTTGGTAGTGTTGGGAATTGAACCCAGGGCCTTGTGCATGCTATGCAAATACTTTACCATTGAGCTTCAGCCCCAGCACCTGCTCTCAGTTCTGTTGGATATATACCCAGAAGTATGATTGTTGGATTATATAATGATTCCATTTTTAATTGTTTTTAGGAAGCACCATTCTGTTTTCTATACCTTGCATTCACTTTTAAACTTTTACTTTTATCAAAATAGCTTGCACACATAAATAAACAGATAATACCGAAAGGATTTAGTTACCCTGCCCATTTGCCTAAAATAGTTATATCACAATTTTGAGTTAAATGATTAGCATTTACATTATTATGACTATTGTAAAATGTTTTACGTTGCTGAGCCAATATGAACCAAACCTAGTATGATAAGTTTCCTTTCTTCCACTAATTTTTCTTTTCAAGCTGACTATATCATTTCAGGATAATCAGTGAAATTTAAAGTCAATCATTAAATGTTGGAGATTTTTGAATGGTTCTTTTAATTATTCCTAGAATTATTCATATCTCACTTTTTATTTGTCTAAAGTCCCTAGAGCCATATTTCCCAAATGCTTCAATAGAGCTGTTCAATGCCCATTACTAATTTTTCTCCCTATGCTGAAACACTTCATCATTCTTAGTTCTCTTTCCCTCACTAGATCTCCTTTTTCAACTCCGTCGTCTTATTTCTTTCTGGCCTGGTTGGGTTCTAGGTTATAAGTACAGCTGATATCCTGGGCTTGCTCCTACCTGTCTTGTGTAGTAGATTCTGTGTGTCTGAGGTTTCCTGTCCTATGTAGACTTCTCCTGCCCTGCTTTTTCTTCCTGTAAACTTCCATAATTTTTATTCTAGGAGTGAGTCTTTCTTCATTATGCTTTAGACTCAGTGGGTTTTTAAAAATTTTTCATTGATAGTTCCCTCCGTGTTTATCTTTGTTCTCTCTTTTGGTGAAAGAGAGAAACTTATTAAATTTAATATTATTTAAAAAATTTTTAATTGACACATTTGCATACGTGAGTATGATACATGTGTGCAAGGTATGAGATCTCTGTTCTGTCATCTCTATTCTGTTGTAATGGAACTTAAATCATTTTTTTAAAAATTTTTGTTTTAGTTGTTGATGAACCTTTATTTTATTCATTTATTTATGTGGTGCTTAGAATCAAACCCAGTACCTCACACATGTGAGGCAAGCGCTTAACCACTAAGCCACAACCCCAGCCCCTTAAATCATTTTAATGTTATAACTCTAGAATGAATTCTATTTTCTTATTTGCCTCCTATTTTCCATTTTTTTTTGTCTTTTTGTTTTACTTGGAGAGATTCCTTGGCTGAGATCATATTCCAAACCTCACTGTTTTTCTTTTTGCTTTCATGTATATTTAAAAAATCCCAATAATGCCTCTTAACTCTAATTGCTATATAAAAAAAAGAGCCCTCATTTCTGTTTCATGGATGTACTATTTTCTTTTTACTCTCTGAGGACTTTAATGTGGATTTAAAAAGTTTCTTTTTTCCTTTCCTTGCAGTTTATTTCCTCCAAGTTCTTTATTTGCTTTTATAATCTCACTCTTTGGGGCTGAAATTTCCCCTAGATTTCTAGTGATCTGTAGTGGTCAATTCACACTTAAATATGAGGCACAAAAATGATGATAAAAAGCTCTCTGTAAACACAAGGTGGGCTTCTGGCAGGTGGTCAGATTGTTAGCAGACCTTCTTATCAGGGAGATCTTAAAGATTAGAGTCTGTTTTAGTCAGCTTTTTCATTAACTAAAGAGTAATTTTAGAGGAGGAAAAGTTTATTTGGCACCAATAGTTTCAGAGGTCCTGGTCCTTAGACAGCCCATGACATTTGCCCAAGATGAGGCGGAACATCATGGCAGAAGAAGGCTCAGGACATGGTAATCAGGAAGCAGAGAGGGAGCTCCAGTCATCAAGGACAAAATACAAACCCCAAAGTCACACTCCCAGTGACCCACCTCCTCTAGCTACACCCCTCCTGCCTACAGTTACCACTGAGTTAATCCATATCGGGGGTTAATGTACTGATTAGGTTAAAAAGCCTCATAACACAATCATTTCGTCTCTAAACTTTCTTGAATTGCCTTACACAATTTTTTGGGGATACCTCATATCTAAACCAAAAGAGCATCTCCAGGGCTTTTCTTTGGGTCACTGTCTTCTTCCCATAGAATCCCCCAGCCTCTTGCTTGAGAGGTATGTGGTGGACTATCAGCATCCTGGATGCGGGGTGGGGTATCTCTGTGGAAGCAGATTTGCACTTAATGCCTGGTTTTAGTTTGGCATCTCACCCCTGCCCACTATTTTCAATGACTGAGTCTTATGATTGTAATGCTGAATAAAATGTCTTTCTAGATAAATCCCACTTTTTCTTTATTTGGTGCATTATAATTATAAGTAATAGAAGGGAGACCAATAGAATAGAGGAAGGGGATTGGGGGAGGGAAGTAGGGAAAAGGGGGGGTACTGAGGAATGGAACAAATTGTATCTCATGTATATATTATATTCATATAATATGTTAAAAAATAAAACCTTTCTAAATCTTATATATTTTTTTTACAGGTGATATTTGAGGTCCTATAACTGATAAAGTTAAAGAATTAGAACAAATAAACACTTTTAACATTTTGGGAAGGCAAAAAATTATTTTACAAAGTTAGATGCAAGGAGAAAAACTAATTATAGAGAGAGGAAGGAGCCTTTTCTCAAGACAATGATGCTTCTGAGAGATGTATTTTTGGATCTGATAAATACAGCTGATGAAATAAGGAAAGGTAAGTTGCTAAGCTGCTGTTACCTGTACTCTATCGGTGAGTACATGGCTGCCTATATCTGGGCATAGGACAGCCCACGTATGGGCAGCCATGGTGAAGGCAGAGTTTGTAGTTTGAAATCAGAGCAGAGATGTGTTACAGGGCAAAGGACTGCTGCAAAACTGAGGCAGCATGGAGACTCCCTCTCCAGGCCCTGATTCTTGCAAGCATGCCTGAAACATTTCAGACATGTTGCTAAGAGTAATAAGCATAAGTTTATTAGAAGGGTGGGAAACGGGTAAAGGGGACATTTTCAAGGGAAAAAGTGGGTCCTCTCAGAAGAGAAGGACAGTGTGCCTTTCCTGTCCTCCAATTTTACTGGGGTTCCCAGGGAAATTTCCAGAGAGTCCTGCCCAGGTTCAGATCTTGGTTTTTGACTGACAGCAGAATGACATCAAACTTCCAAGTTCCTATTGCATGTGATATCTTTAGAACACTTTGATCGACGTTGACCAGTTCTAATTGGAACCTGTTCTTACAGATTTTATGGTTAGGGAGAAGTATCCTTACCTCTCTGAGACCTGGTCTGTAAAAGGGTCACAAAAGTCTACTCCCACTATCCTTGGCATGGTAACCTATGTTGTTCTTATTGGAGTTTTGGACCTGCATTTCTCCTGTAGATAGCAGGTTGTTTGCTGAGGAATGTAGCATATCCTGTGGACTTTAATCATTCAGTGCTGCAGGCAAATTGCTTTTTTTTCCCCCCACATTTTTTAATTGGTGCATTATCGTTGTATATAATGATGGGATTTACTGTCACATTCATACATGTGCACATTATGACAATATAATTTGGCCAATATCACTCCACAGTATCTTTCTTCCCCACGTCCCATCCCTAGTTCCCTTTTCTCAACTGATCTCCTTTTGCCTTTGGTTTTTCATGAGATCCTCACATACCTTTCTTCTACATATGGGAGAAAACATGACCTTTTACCTCATGAATTTGACTTGTTTTGCTTAACCTAATGGTCTCTAGTTCCATTCATTTTCCTGTAAATAACATAATTTCATTTTTCTTTATGTCTGAATAAAACTCCATTTTGTGTATACTTCCATATTTTATTTATCCATTCATCTGCTGATGGACACCTAGGCTGGTTCCACAGTTTGCCTATTGTGAATTGTGCTGCTATAAACATGGGTATGCATGTATCACTATAGTATGCTGACTTTAATTCTTTAGGATAAATACTGTGGAGTGGTATAGATGAGTCATATGGTGTTCCATGCCTAGTCTTTTGAGGAACCTCCACACTGATTTCCATAGTAGTTGTACTAATTTACCATCCCACCAACAGTGTAAAATGTTCCTTTTTTCTCCACATCCTCTCCAGTAGGTAAATTGCTTTTTAAAAGACAAAATATGTAGGGGTTAGCCCCCAGTGGGCTCCATTTATAGAATTATCCCCTAGCCTTGTGTGCCCACCATTCACTACTATCTGTTCCCTATCAGATGAAACTTAGAACTCATGATGCAGACCCTGAAACCTAGAGGTCAGAAAGGGCCCACAAGAAAAAAGCAGAAGTCCTTCCTAAGAGCAGGAAGAAATTATGAGGAAGAGGGAGGTTAGAGCATGTAGCATGGTCAGGAACACCACCAAGGGAAGCGGCTAGGCTCTTTTGCTTGCTGCTCCACAAATATTTGGAGTCAAATTGGTAGTGTTATTGTTGGGGTGTTTAGTTGGGGTTCAGGTCCTTGGTGTCCTGCACAAAGAATTGAGCACAACACCGAAGTAACAGGCAAAGTACAGATTTATTTACACTCTGTAAGGTAGAGAGTAGTGGGCTGAGCAAGAGAGAGCAGCTCAAGGCCCCAATGTCTGGGAATTAGTATCTAAATGCTGAGCCATGAGGTATTCTTTTCCTTATAGGGACCACATTTGTTCCCATTGGTTACTTAGAAAACCTAATTAGAATACTGTCCAATTTGCCCCCATTGGTCATTTAAAAATACTGAAGCTGTGGCAGGAGTTGTCATGGTGATGGGGCTCATCTCTGTGACATGACTCATTCCCTATCTTGTCTTCCAGCAGCATCGGTCTTATACCCTGTTTCCACCATCTCTGAGTCCCCAAACCTCTACTGAACCTTTCCTACTGTTAAGGAAAATAGGTTATACCTAAAGCCAGCTTTAAAGAAGATAGGATTTTTGAAACAAAAAGTTTCTTCTATCTTTGGAGCCACTGAGGGTGAGGAAAGCTTTTAAAAGAGAAGAGGGGACAAAATGGGACAAAAGGCAGGAAATACACATATGTGGACTTAGTTAGCCTGTGATAGACAGTTCTGGGTAGGGGGCCATCTCCACTCCCAGCTTTCTAGGCATCTGTCAGGTTAGGAGCAGCCTTTTTTCTCAGCATGAGGAGGTTGCTCTCAATTGTAGAGGGGCAAACTTCAGTCTGTTTCAATATTTTTAATGTAGAAGTGGGTCTTAGAAGCTGAGAACAAGAGATGCTAAGTGATTATGATAGCATTGACCCATAACCATGAACCATCTCCTTCTTGCTAAGAGATCAGTGAAACAAACCAGTGTCAGTGATACTGGTCTTAAAGATCAGGAACGGGTCCTTGTTCCCTGGTATTGAAGATTAAATACCTGAGAAACACCAAAGCAAGGGTAGAAAGCAAGTTTTATTTAATAAAGTGATAGCAACAGATTTCTCCAAAGAGAAGGGGTCTTAGAGCAGGGTCTCCAATGGAGGGGCTGTGTCTTGCTCCTTTATAGACCCCCAAACCCCTCTTTTAATCATTGCCTTCTCTTTCTTCTCTGTGTACATGCCTGGGAACAGGGATGTAGGGGTTAATTGTTAGCAACTCATAGTGCCCAGGAGTATGATCACAGAGGTTAACAACCCATTGTCCTCTGTTTGATAACTGGTGATAAGCAGTCAACATCCTCTCTTGAGGATCATCCATTACCTACAGGACTGCCTGACCTTTGTCCCTGCCTCAGTTTGCTGAGGAATGTGACATATCCTGTCCACTCAGGCCAGGCAGGGCTCAGGCAGATTGCTTTTTGGCAAAGAAGGCTTGGTGGTGGTGGTGGCGGGGTGTTAGGCACAGTGGGCTCGTTTAATAGAATTGTTTTCTAAACCTCATGTTCCCACCACTCTCATCTGTCCCCTTACATTGGTCTCCGTGTTCTGGGACATTGTCTCTTATACTAAATTGCTAAATCACAATTCTGTGAGGCCTTTGGAGGAGGGCTCTTCTGTTCCTTGGTATTGGCCACATGGCTGAGACTTGGGACTTCTGCAAGCCCAGTGGTGGTGTGAGTCTTTCTTTGCCATTAAGAGCAAGCACAAAGGGGGCTGGGGTTGTGGCTCAGTGGTGTTGCACTTGCCTAGCATGCATGAGGCACTGGGTTCAATTCTCAGCACCACATACAAATGAATAAAATAAAGGTCCATCAACAACTAAAAAAATATTAAAAAAAAAAAAAAAGCAAGCCTAAGGCCTTTAGAACTAGAATGCTGGACAATATTCCTCTTCTCAATATTAACACCTCTGACAGGCTGGCTCTTCTTTCTGAAGAATGAGTAGTTGTTTTGTAGTTCTCCCAAAGGGTTCCTCTCCTACTTCCTCTGCTTCTCCCACAAGTTAGCCTTGTTTCTTTTCATTCCTCTGGAGAAGGATGAGCCAGTCCCTGGGACTAGACCCATCTAAAAGTTAACCTTTCCCAGCCCACACCTTAGGCTCTGCAGGGTCAGACCCAGTCTGCAGGAGGCTGGGTAAGAAGAGCTTGCTCCAACCTGATAGATACATGTATGGTATGTCACAGTGAAACCTACCAATTTTACCATTAATGTGTTTAAAAGTATGATAAAGAAAAGCTGGCTTCACTTTCATGGAGGTGCCGTTGGTAGGGGCAGGCAGACATGAGCAGTGAGAATATGAGGTTAAGTGGAATAATTCTACAAAGTGGGCCCACTGTGCTGATTCCCACATTCTTTCTTTTCTACAAGGCAATTTACCTGAAGCCTGGCCTGGCTTAAGTGGGCAGGATATGCTACATTCCTCAGAAAACAATCTGTTATCTGCAGGGGAAATGCAGGTCCAAAATGCCAATAAGAAGAACACAGTTACCCTGAAGGGAGGCACTTTTGTGACCCTTAGACAGACCAGATCCCAGAACTTGGGGAAATAAGTATAATTCCTCATAACCACAAAAGCTGTAAGAACAAGTCACAAATAGAATTGGTCAGCATGGGTCAAAGTGACTTAGTCTGATGTCACCTGCTGTCAAAAGTCAAGAGGTAGTCCTGGATGAGACCCTCTGGAAATTTCCCTGAGACCCCAGTAAAACTAGAGGACAGAGAAACACTGTACCTCTCCACTGTAAGAGACCCCATTCTCTCCCTTTCCTCTTTCCTTTGAATAGACTCACACCTGTTATTCTCAGTGACGTGTCTGAAATCTTTTAGCTTATTCACAAGAATACAGGTTTGAAAGGGGGGGAGATCTCTGAGCTGCCTCAGTTTGAATGGGAGACGCAGCCCTGTAACACTGATTTCCTGTAGCAGGTTCTGGTGTCTCCTAGCGGCAAGAGTAGTACTTCTCTGGTCCCCTGGGCAATCTGAGCGCAGACCAAGGGGCTTCTCCAAGCCCAGCTTTACTTTGGTTTCCTGGAAATTTTTTGAGTAAATTAATACAATTAAAAAATTCAAAATTTCTACTATTTTCTAATTGGTCTTATACTTAAATAGTAGAATGATATAATGATAACATAAATAATATTATTTCCCCTCTAATCTTCATGTATATGATACTCAAGTTTTATCCTATGAATATGAACCCTTCATGGCTCTTTTCCATGAACTTTTTGGGGTTATATATAAACTAGTTTGAGAAATGAAGAATTTGAAAAAAGGATGTCAAACTGTGGCTAAGTTCTTTGGTCTCCACTCATGGGCAATGAAATTTAAGGTCACCAGCCTATTGTCTGAATTTCTGCTAATTTATAAAATAGGGAAGTTGGAATAAATCTTTTTTTTTCTCTCATTAGCACTTTTCTCTCCTGAATTACTCAGAATTTGTCTCAACATTCTGCTTCATTTATGCAAAATCATAGCCTCCCCCCTGCAATCTCCATTGATCTTCTTTTATTTGCAATAACTATGACCAAATGATACTAGGCCTTCCTGTGGGGTTGTTCGGAGCCATCAAAAATAAAAGTTACTGCAAAGCTCTCTGCATTAAAGAGAGAATGACACAAAGTCATATTAATTAATTTTATGCCCATTTGGTTCTGGTTCCAACCTAGCCTTTTCATTTTAACATATAAATGTATTTATGTATGAATGTGAGTGTAATTAGGTTTGTCAAATTATTTCCTTGACTTAAAGTTTCTTCCAGGCATAATGCTTAAGAAAAATCAAAACAATTAATTAAAAAAGCAGCATTATTTTGACTAGTGGGTACCATCAGAAGAGAAATGTGAAGACCCACAGTGGCTGCAGGTATTTTGAAGACATGTATATGTGGGTCTGAAACACTGCCCTGGGTTTTCTATGTGCTAGGAGTTGATTCGATGTCTCAATGATTGTGCTGGGATTTAGGAGTTTATTTTTCTCCTTCCTAGAGACTTATTTTTCAGAGAGGCAGAAGTCCTGAGGTAGAGTAGTTAGTCTTCCTACAAGACATTACTCCATGCTACATGGGATAATCTATAATGTACTCACAAGATCTGGATGCCAGCTCCATGGGAAAGGAACTTGGAGGACATTGTGGTTTCAAAACTGGACTCTCAGGCAAAGGCCCAGGCCCTGGAGAGAAAGATTTTAGCAAAGATCTCTGTCCAAGGAAACTCGTTCATCCACAGAGACATTTGCACCCTTGTTTTATGAGTGTCCTTATTATCCAATCAGTAGTATGAACAGAAAATGCGCTTTTCAAAAATTTGATTGTTTTCTGAGGGTTTGTTAGGGAAGAGTCCTACTCTGCTGAGCCTCCTACAGCCTACTTCTCCAGTCCCAGCCCCTCCAGTCCCAAGGACTCCCCAGTCTCCTGTCAAGTTGAATGAATTGCTGTTTCCTAACCAAAGCCATTAAACACTTTAGCATTCCTTCTTTCTTTCCCCAGCTGTTCAAATTCTATTTATTCACTGTAACTCTATCATCATCCTCTGCAGGAATCCTCCTCTGGTGGCTTTGGGCGCCACAGGGCATGAGATGTTCACCATGTGCTAATACCCTCGCTCATCACTCCTCTCACATGGATTGTGATCTGGGGTTATAGTCTACTTTGTTGATAGGCTGGCATTCCAGGGAGGGAGTGGTTGGACCATATTCATTGCTGTATCCGCAACTTGATCCAGGCTCCATTAAGTGTTTGCTGAAATGACTATTGTATGTTGTGCTCAGTTAAACCTCTGCTTTTTCTGGACCATTTTGTCTTTAGTCTCTCAAAAATTTGTTGGGCTATATCTGATATTGGTTTGAGTGCATGTGGTATGAAGCCAGTATGCTTAGAGTAGTCATGTGTCTGCTGCTAACTAGCTGAGTGAGTGCTCAGTCTGTTTCCCCATCAGTAAAATGGGGATGATAATAGAATTTAGCTCAAAGTTGAGAATTAAATGAGTTAATAATTGTGATACTAAAGGTAGATTTAATTTTATTTCATGCTGGGATTGAACCCAGAGCTTTGCTCCACGGTAAACATGTGCTCTTAGGCTATACCAATGTTCCCTAAAGATTTTTTTTTTAATAAATAAAATGATTTTGGGGAATCTGAATGAACACAATGAAGGGTTCTGTACTCATATTGTACACAATGATTATATAGGATGCAAATTTACGTCCTATATAATGATTATTAAAGATGATTTTAGAATAGCTCTTAGAAGGAGTGAAAACTTTTTTATTATCAGTTGAAAGACACCACAGGCCTTCAACTTCAGGAAAATAAAGCATAATTTTAATGAACTCTTTACCTATTTTTTTTTTAAAAATTTGCAGTTCTCATTTGATTATATCATAATCCAGTTAAAACTTGAATTATTTTCCTAAACCCCCTCCTATGCTTTACAAGGCCCTATGATCTGACCCTGCTCAACCCTGACAGCCTCAGTTCTTGCTCCCACTCCTGCTATCTTGCCTGTGCCAGCATGCAGTTTCAGATATGAACTCTTCTCAGTTGCTAAACCCTCCCCTGTGTTTCCTTAGTGCATCCTTCTCATCTGTATAAACCCACCTCCTCACAGTGCTCTGGTTTTCAATTCAGTTTAAGTATCACCTCTGGATTACTGTGGGGTTCCTTTGCTGCCCTAGCATGCTGCTCTCCCTCTATCAAACCATTGATCACACTTAGTGCCTTTTATTGCTTATCAGCCTTCCCCATCGAATTATAAACTCCAGCCAGGCAGAGACCAAGTCACTCTTGCTTACTGTTGTATCTGGAATATCTTGAACTAGGCTTGGCATGAAGTAGGTACTCAATACATACTTATTGAATGAATGTGTACTTTTAGAAATCAAAGACTTTTAACTCTAACCTAACACAGATTTCAACTATATGGGTGTCCCTGAGTCCTACCTTGTTGCATTGCAATAGTCTCTTAAGGCAGTGAGAAATTGACTTGATCTCCCATCCTGTTTATGGTGGGCAATCTAATCTCTAGCTCATTGGAGGGTGGTTTCATTTGGGCATCTCTGCGGACTTCTTTTTGCAATTCACTTCCTCTGCCTGCTGGCCCTTTTCTTTACTGCAACCTTCTTGGATGCCATCCCAATTCCATTGTTACTCAGGGTATTCCAACTCAGGACAGCACAGTGACCAGTTTGAAATAAAATGACACATCCTAGTGTTCTTATTTTTGGGATTTTTCTTGTTCAGCTTTGGACTTAGACAGCAGGTTCCTATCATGATTCTGGGCCCTTCTTTGTCTTCTAAATCCTCAAATTCCTGTTAATTTCTTTTTTTTTTTAAATTTTTTATTGTTGGTTGTTCAAAACATTACATAGTTCCTGTTAATTTCTTATGCAGATCCAGCCCAGCAGTTTCATTGTGTAGCTTTTACTCATCCAGGCTCTGTTCCTAGAATCTTTTTTTTTTTTTTAATGACCAAACATGTCCATAATCGCAAAGAGAAGGCGGGAGGGTCATGTTGACAGGATGGGCCTTACCATTCATTCTCAACTGTCTTCATCCTTAAGGCTGTGTGGCCTTTCCCATGTTGCTTCACTACCACCTGCTTCAAACTCATTTGTAATATGGTCATTGTAATGAGGGTCAAATGAGTTAATGCAAACAAACACCTAGAAAATTCCATTGCATATAGTGAGTACCTATTAAATCTGAAATTTTTTTCTCATTAAGATATTTTCACAGTAGAGAATTCTCTTCCTGAGAGGAATTCTTCAGAAGGCTCTTTAAGGAACAGTTCTTTTTTTCACTGTAGTACCAGTTCTGGGTCGCCTATTCTAGGACACCTTCTGATGATTGTCCCCACGTGGGGCCTAGCTAAAAGGGCCAGGACAGGAGTAGACTGGGCTTAGTGCTTGATTCTACTTGCTTTCCCTGTGTGATCTTTTGAAATTAGTTAACTTTAAAAAAAATTTTTGTTTGTATGTAAGGAACATAATATTATGAACACATATAGATACTAAGAAGGTTGCCATTGTGAAGCAAATTAACATATTCATCATCTCACATAGTTACCCATTTTAAAAAATTTTTTAAAAAAGTATTTAAGGGCTGGAGTTGTGGCTCAGTGGTAGAGTGCTCGCCTAGCATGTTCAAGACCCTGGGTTTGATCCTCAGCACCACATAAAAATAAATAAAATAAAGATATTGTTTTCAACTAAAAGATTTTTTAAATACTTATTTTTATTTAAAAAATGTGCATTATGGAAACAGAAAATCACAAGAAGCAAAGAAGTCAACCAATCACAAGCAGCTTGGTTGGGTGTGTCCACCTAAGTCCTGTATGTTCATACACAATATCCCATTTCCTGTGAGTGAAATCTGGTATGCATCATGCTTTCCTATACATCATGAATATTCACTAATATTCATCATGAATATTTACCACCCCCAAAACTACATGAATATTGTTGATAACCAAGAATATACTACACCAACCCAATCTGTTAGCAAAAATTGTAATCCTGCCTTTATTGGGCACAGAAATTTTACTGATGGCAGAAATGGCAACAGGCCTCTAGACAGATGTATTGGCAGAGTTACAATGAAATACTGCATTCCCTTAATGCTCAATTGAAACCAAGACACAAAGCAACAGAGTACACCAAGAATAATGTTTCTAAGAGTTCATCATCAGATTTTTACTATTAAAATATTAGAAAGAAAGCATGTTGCCAGTGGAATAAAATATTTCAGAAAGTACAGCCAGAAGATGCACACCCGTCAGTGACTCTCAACAAGATGTAAATCTGAATGTTCCTGCTCCCATCCCTCCCTGTGAGCCTCCTCCCGCCCCTCTGCTGCCAGCCTAAAGAACAAGTCCTGATACACACTGCCCAAGGGCATCAAAACTCCATGTCTAAGATGCATCTTTTCTATCAGTTATAGTCAAAAATATATTTTCAAGTTGGCTAATTCAGTAGCTCTATTTTTTTACCATATACTGTCACCTCAGAACTTCTATGGGACTTAGATGTTGTGAAATAAACTATGAACTTTGTACACAATAAACACAAGTATTTTAACAAAAATGCACATATAGAGTGATTATAATATAAAATTGTATACCAGAAATGGAGATACTAGCAAAGAGCACTTCCTCTTGTCCCCTTTTATCATTAATTATTCAAATGACTAAGTTCAGGACTGCCCCTTGACTAACACAGGTTACTCCCAGAATACAGTTCTTCCCCCCAAAAAAGGACATTTACAAAGATTATTTTGCTACTTCTAACATACTTTGGACATGAGAACTCATCCTTTAATATCGAGCAACATTAATTAAAATGCACATCTAGAACAATGTCTGGACAATCTGAACTAATCTAGGGGGCACAGGATGCTTTTCTCTGCATGCTTTCTCCTTCCCCTCCCCCCACCACACACAGAACTGACAACATGCTCTTAAAGACATTGAGTTCAACAATTCCATTCCCCAAAAGCAACCTTTCCTATGTGGTAACAAAAGACCCTTATTACTTTAGTCCTCTACTTTTACCATGTGCAGTGCAATTTTAGAATGCATTTTGACACATTATACACAAATGGAGCACAACTTCTTCCTCTGGATGAACATGGGGCATAGTCACTCCCATGATGTAATCATACATGTATATAGGGTAAGAGTGTTCATCTTATTCCACCTTCTTCCCATCCCCATGGTCCCTCCCCTCCCCCACTTCCCTCTAAAGAATCCAAAGTTCCTTCAGTCTCCACTTCCCCATTATGGATTAGTAGTGAACTTATCAGAGAAAACATTTGGCCTTTGTTTTTTTGGGATTGGCTTATTTTGTAGCATGATATTCTCTAGCTCCATACATTTACCTGAAAATGCCATAATTCCATTCTTCTTAAAGACTGAGTAATATTCCATTGTGTATATATACCACAGTTTCTTTATCCATTCATCTGTTGAAGGGTATCTAGGTTGGTTCCAAAGTTTAGCTATTGTGAATTGAGCTGCTATAGACACTTGATGTGGCTGTGTCACCGTAGTATGCTGTTTTTTAAGTCCTTTGGGTATAAACCGAGGAGTGGGATAGCTGGGTCAAATAGTGGTTCCATTCCCAGTTTTCTGAGGAATCTCCATACTGCTTTCCATATTGGCTGAACCAATTTGCAGTCCCACCAACAAGGTATGAATGTGCTTTTCTCTCCACATCCTTGCCAACACTTACTGTTTGTATTCTTGATAATTGGCATTCTGACTGGAGTGAGATGAAATCTTAAGTAGTTTTGATTTGCATTTATTTCTCTAATTGCTAGAGATGAACATTTTTTTCATGGTTGTTGGTTGATTGTATTTCTTCTTCTGTGAAGTGTCTGTTTGGTTCCTTAGCTCATTTATTGACTGGGTAAATTTTCTTTTGGTGTTAAGTTTTTTGAGTTCTTAATATATCCTGGAAATTAGTGCTCTATCTGAGGTGCATGTGGTAAAGAATTTCTCCCATTCTGTTGGCTTTCTCTTCATGCTATTGTTTCCTTTGCTGAGAAGCTTTTTAGTTTGAGTCCATCCCATTTATGAATTCTTGATTTTACCTCTTGTGCTTTAAAAGTCTTGTTAAGGAAGTTGGTTCCTAAGCCAGCATGGTGGAAATTTGGTCCTACTTTTCCTTCCATTAGGCACAGCCTCTCTGTTCTAGTGCCTAAGTCTTTGATCTACTTTGAGTTGATTTTTGTGCAGGATGATAGAAATTTAATTTCATTTTGCTACATATGGATTTCCAGTTTTCTCAGCACCATTTGTTGAAGTGGCAAGACAAAGTTTTCTTGCTATATACATAATAGTGTTGAGGAAACTGCATATATGTAGCAATGGTTATGTCTGAAAGCATCACTCTGGCCTAGAATCTTCTATTTCTTCCACTTCCTTCGCTTCTACATCACAAATGATATAGGTACATGTGGCACTTAGGTTATGTTACAGTTTCACATCCAAAAGTCCTTTTCAGAAAACTGCCTTTCTCCAAATTTTAACGTAAAGTGTACAAAATATGTTAGCTTACTAACTTTTGACATCTTTTGGCAACCTCTTTAATACCTAGAGACTAGGTATTATAAAACTAGGACTTCTTTGTCCAGCATGTACACATATATACAGTGCAACAAAGATAGATAAAATGCACATAACATAGAGGGCAGTGGATAAGCTGAAAATTCTATTACAACAAAGCACCTTTTGCTGTTTCTTCCCTTCTACCTCCCTTAACCCATGGAACAAGTACAGACAGTATACTGTCAGAGATATTTAAATGATTTCATTTCCAAATGCAGTACTTCCTGTCAGCTTAAATCTATTTAGCATGAATCCCACATATAGTAAAATTCTTTAAGACTCAATTTCTTCATCAGTAAAATGAGCACCATGCTGCCCTCTGGGGTGTGTGTGTGTGTGTGTGTGTGTGTATGTATGTAGGCATTAAATGAGCAAATGTTTGTAAAGCACTTAGGACAGTATCTGGCATGTAATAAGTACTTCATAGCTGTGATTAATACATTAATTTATGTTTTTAAAATAAATGGCTATGGCAGATCAAACAGCTTCTAGAAGAATTAACTAGCTCACAGCACATGACGAAGTGAGGTGCTATCTTTTGTTTATTTGAGGAGGCTGTTAATCTTGAAGTTCAATGAAGCCCTTACAAAGGAGGTATGGGAAGAGGCATGAGGTCCTTTATGTGAAAGGAATGGCAAAACTGTTCCATACAGTATTTCCACAGAAAGCTGCCCTTTTCTCAAGGGGCCACGGCTCCTGACTAGAGCTTTCCCATCTTCTTTGGTTAGTGCATGGATGAATGTCTCTTGCTATCCAGCAGGGAGGCTGAGTGAGACCCTAATGGAGCCATTGGCAGAGGATAAACCAAGACAGAAACAAAGCTGCATTCCAAATAATGCTCAGTGCCTTTTTTTTTTTTTGATAGTTTCCATTATAATTCATTCCCATTAGAGGTACTTTGGACCATTTTAAAGCTATCACATTGTAATTTCAGAGCTGACTATAATCTTAAAAGAACACACACAGTTTCTTAACAATTCAAAGAAAATCGGGAAAAAAAAAAGGTAAGATTTTTCCATCCAGAATCCAAATTCCAAAACCAGTGAGGTGTTGAAATACTGCTCTGCATTTCATTTGAACACCAGAGACAACACAGCTCATAAAAACCACATGCTGATTGTATAAACATGTATATCAAAGAGGGTAGAGAATCAAAAATCGAAAGGAGGAAAAGACCTTTTGAGAAACAAATGGTCCTGAATTTAGTTTGACTCTTCAGTTAAGTTGTGTAAAATTTGAACAGTTGCCTCCTTGTCCAGGTGGCAGTTAGGTTGTACGACAAAGCATTAGAAGAAGAGCAGCGTGCAGACTACTAAAGGCAAGTGCCTCACATGCTTTTCACTTCACTGATTATTCCATGTCTGGGCCAAGATAAAAACAATTCCAAGTTTGTCAAATAAAGTCTCTTGCCAAGAGTCTTTGGACACAATTTTTACTATGTAGTAAAGCCTATGTGGCTACACCACATGGGCCACTTTGCAGATGATCTTGTAGTTCAGGCACACTGCAGAATTTATTCTTTTGAATCAGGCTTGTTGATAGTTTTAACTGAAATAGCTTTGGCTTCTAGAGTTTCTTTGTCATAACTACCTTAGGCAGCTCTGGACTAGAGAGGCAACAAGGACAAGGAATTTGATAGAATGACATTTTTTTTTTCTTCTGCCTGCCACATGGTCTTTCTGCACTTCCCTAAGCTAGAGAAAAGGACTGGGTATAGACTGGAGCCTGTTTCCCCAGATGTACGTAGTAGGCTTCATGGTAGGTGTGGCTTGAATTTTTTCATTTATATGCTTCTACAAATGACCCAGTTACATCTACCCAATGAGAGCCCAAAGGTCCTGGTAATCATCTCACATGGACTGACCCTGAAATTCTGCCTCAGACCTCAATACCTCCTCATGTCAATCATAGTTCAAGGATTCCTGGGACATGTAGGGTTAGACAGTGAAGCTTTATTACTTTAGTCTATCTTCTTTTAACCTCTCTTGCTTATCTTTCAAACATGGAGATTTAGTGGACCATATGTTTATAAAATCCTTTTTTTTTTAAGAGAGAGAGAGAATTTTTTAATATTTATTTTTTAGTTCTTGGCGGACACAACATCTTTGTATGTGGTGCTGAGGATCGAACCCGGGCCGCACGCATGCCAGGCGAGCGCGCTACCGCTTGAGCCACACCCCCAGCCCTAAAATGCTTTTTAATTTACTGTTTCTATATTCAACCTAATCAACTCTTGGATTGGGTTCAAATAGTGGAGATGACTCTAGATCTTCTAACAACTACATGTTACTATTCTCCTTATATTCAGCTTGCTATGGTCATACCTTAGACTTCCACTAAAACACTGATTTTGTCTTCTCCTCATTCTGGGGGGATCCTTTATCATGTTTGGTGAAGATACTGGAGTTCTTCTCCCAATTCTGTTACCCTGCCTCCCTCATGTTTCACATGAACTCTACTTTAACTTCCAATATAAACCTGAGGACTTGTATAATGTGTTTATCCTCAACTGTACCATGAGATAGATTCTATTATCTCCATTTAATTGATGAGGAAACACATTTAAGAGATTAAAATAATGGCTAGGAAGTGGAAGATGTGGGGTGTAGAACCTAGGCTCTCAACTTGTATATTATACTAGTCCCACTCTGCTGGGAGCCATTAGCCAAGTAGGTATGACAATTTCCTTGCCAGCGTACCCCATGTTGCTTAGTGGAAGGACTCGTGGAAATAGGACATTTTGCAGTGACATTGCATCTAAGGTGACCTTGCTCAAGGACCAGGGCGGATCCGGGTTTAGGGTGTTCCCGGTTTAGGTTTAGGATGATCCGGGTTTAGGGCGTTCCCGGTTTAGGACTATCTGGGTTTAGGGTGGTTCCAGGTTTAAGGTTATTCCTGCTGGGAATAGGGCGTATCCTGCTGCCTGAGTTCCCCTTGAGTTCTCACGGGATTCAGACAGTATATTTTGGAGATAGAAGCCCAGTGGAGGTGGATTTGGGCAGAGAACGTGGATTTCCCTAGAACGTGATTGTAGACGGCTGGTGTGAGTTCGGGAATAAAGAGTTGCTGTTTGAATCTACAAGCTGTGTGGTGGCTCGTGATTGTGTGCCCAGCCAGACTGCGGCATTTGTGCCCAGCCAGACTGTGGCAGTGGATGAAGACACCAGGTAATTTATAAAGAACAGAAATTTATTCTCTCACATTTCTGGAGGTTGGGAATCCAAGATCAAGGCACTGGTTATCAGGTCTGGGTTCTCTTACTGTGTCTATACATGGTAGAAGGTGGAAAAGAAAAAGAGGGGTAAACTCTGTTCTCATGTCACAGAAAAGTGAAGACCAACTCTCACAATCCTTTTTTTATAATAGCATTTAATCCATTAGGGTCTCCCCAAAGGCCTCACCTCCCAACACTCTTGTTTTAGAGATTAACTTACCAACACATGAATTTTGGGGGGGGACACATTCAAACCACAGCAAGGGGTTTCTTTAATATTCTTTTAAAAGTCTTCAAGAATAGATTTTCTGTAATTTGAGAGTAATATTTTCTAGAACAGAAGTAGAAAATTTTTTCCATTGACATTTTTAAATCTTAATTTATAGCTAATATCGCGTATGGCTCGTCTTTGATTTGAAAATCTGTTTTGAAGGGGCTTCAAAGACTGAAGGAGTCAAGTTGATGTGAAATATGATGATACTATTTTATTCATTAGAAAAGATCAGCATCTGCAAATGCCATAATTTTATTCTCTTTTAATGCTGAGTAATATTCCATTGTGTATATATGCCACAGTTTCTTCCTCCATTCATCTATTGGAGGCCATTTAGGTTGCTTCCACAGTTTAGCTATTGTGAATTGAGCTGCTATAAATATTGATGTGGCCATGTCACTATAGAATGCTGATTTTAAGTCCTTTGTGAATAGACTGAGAAGTGGGATAGCTGGTTTGCAGGTAAATGGATGAAGTTGGAGAATATCATGCTAAGCGAAGTAAGCCAATCTCAAAAAACCAAGGGCTGAATGTTCTCTCTGATAAGTGGATGCTGATCCATAACCAGGAGTGGGGTGGGGGGTGGGGTGGGAAGAATGGAGGAACTTTGATTGGGCAAAGGAGAGAGAGGAAAGGGGGCATGGGGGCAGGAAAGATGGTGGAATGAGATAGACATCATTACCCTAGGTACATGTATGACTGAAAATATGGTGTGACTCTACATTGTGTGCAGCCAGCGAAATGAAAAGTTGTGCTTCATTTGTGTAAAATGATTCAAGCTGCATTCTGCTTTCTATAACTAGTTAGAATAAATAAATAATAATAAAAAAATCACCTGTAGCAAGATTTTTGTGTTGCTTTGGGTGTGTGAAATTGTGTAGTAGGTATTTTTAGATACAAAAATACTAGAGTTTTATTGGCTTTGGGAATAGTAAAACAAAGTTTGGCACTCGGAATAGTTCCTGGGTGTCTGAGCCCTATAGTAGCAATATTCAAACAACTCTCTAATTTTATTTGAGACAAATCAGATGAACTGAGTACAAGTTTTCCCTGACATTTGTGTCTTAATAAAAATTATGGTTACTGAGATAATACATGCACCACCAAACTACTATTTTATCCTAAATAAACAGAGCAAGTGTGCAATCACACAGTACTGACTCTGAAATCTCCAGATGTGCGTGTGGTCTGATTTCTCTGGTGCATGTTCTGATTATATTTAGTCAAAATCCCCCAAAATTAGCCTTTCTGTTTTGCCTCTATTTAATGAGAATGCTTGGCTGTACTTGTTGAAGGAAGGCTAAGATTAGATGCACATTAATTTACTTCGAATGGCAATTGGAAGATCTATCACTATTATGATCCTAGGCTCTGTCATCTGTCAATTTGCCAAATTTGAAAAAATAAAGTGTGACTACTGCATAGTCTCCCATGAAAAAAATTAAATTTGCCTCAAATTTGTAGCATTTAAAAATATGTATCATGAATACTGAAGGGGGGTTGCTACATGTAATCCTCTTAGTTCAGATGGTTTTTGAGGAAAACAAATCCAACCAGGAATTTTCACATTACGCAGTCAATTATGCAGAAACTTCACTACATCTAAAATCCAACTGTGACTGCTTCTGTTTATCCCTCTACCACGCAAGTCCACAATTTTGGAAGTGCACAACATATACTAATAGTTTGAGGGATTTTCTGGAAAGAAGATCTATCACACAGCAATGTTAAAAAGACTAAACCTCAAACTTCTATAAATTATGCAACCCTGAGCTTGAGTTTATACCATTTCAAGAAATAAATAAACCCAGTGTCTAGGTGCTTTTGTCTAATCAATGGTGACTGTCTTTGTGAGGCTGGACTTCAGCATCCCATCTTTCCATCCCACTTCAACCATTCCTCCTTCCATTGGAAGCTGGAGAAGATCTGAGATCAACCACTTAGGTTTGGTCAGTGTATTTTCACTGTAAGCCTATCTCAACCAGACATATGCACATTAATCCTTTAATCGGGGAATACTTTACATCCTATTCCAAACAAGTTTCTGACAAAGAATTATGCTTGGGAATTCATGCTCTTTAGTAATGGAAGCAAGGTTATTCTACCACAGTAAACCATGACATGATAACTATCTGGCATCCTTAGCAAAATAAAATCAGTCCCTCTATTGCCTTCATAGTTATTGTTACAATCTCTCCAGATGAAGAAATAGTGATTCTCATTTTTGAGGAGATTGGTTTGATAGTGGCTTGATATTTCTTAAGGATCATACAATTCATAACCTGTATAGTCCAAAACACTGGAAACCTTTTTTAACCTCCAACCATTTTTGAGCATCTGTTTGGAATTTCTAGCCACTAGACATTCATTTGTTCATGCTGCTCTGTATCAGCAACTAAGCACTATGTGCATGAACAGCTGCTATTGCAACACAGTAGGTAGCTATTGGCTACCCTCTAACTTGCCCCAGAACTCACATTCTGATTGACTTTGAAGTCAAAGTGGTAGTTCTGAGTTTGCGTATTTATTTTCTATTACTGATATAACAAATTATCACAAAACTAATGGGCTGAATAATGGACATTTATGACTTTACAGTACTTCAGGAGTCCAACCTGAGTTTCACTGGAGTAAGATCAAGAAATCTTCAGGGCTGCCTTCCTTTCTGGGGATTTGAGAGGAGAATCCATTTCTCTGCCTTTTCCAGATTCTAGAGGCTGCCTGCACTACCTAGCCCTACTCCCTTCCTCCAAGGTCAGAGCCAGTAATTGCAGGTGTCTGCACATTGTCTCTCTGTGTCTGTCATCTGTCTCTCCCTCTTTCTCTAACCACTGTTGGAAAAGATTCTCCCCCTTTAAGGACTCAGATGATTAGACTGAGACCACACTAATAATTCAGCATAATCTCTTTATGGTCCATAATCAGTGTTTTTTTTTTTTTTTTTTGCCATGTGAGGTAGCATCTGTACATGTTCTGGGGTGTAGGATAAAGAGATCTGTGGGGTAATTATTTCATCTACCACAGCAGGGTAGAAAGCGGTTATTCAATCCTTGTACAGTCTTTTCAAGTACATTTTAAATGAAAAACACTATGTATGAAAGTAGTCTCATTATTTAATAAATAAAAGATAAAGCCACATTCTTTGCTAATTTACTGATAGGCATATTAATAGATCTATTTGATATAGCATTTGGCTCCTAGAGGGCAAAATACTTTTCAATCATCACAAAAGAAACAAACTGAGAGACTAAAATATTAATAACAATAGATTCAATAAATGGGAACTAAAGCCAGATCTATAGGCATGCCAAATTCTAGGAAAATGTAGACAATAATAATGTTCTGTATTGTATTTTGCTTCTTAGAAGGCAAACCCAAAAGGTCTTAACACAAAGAATTTACATGAATAAAATATAAGTGTATGTTTTTTGAGTACACATACACATACACATACTCTTTTTCTAAATAGTTTACTTTTTGACTGAATCTTGATCAAAATGGAAGATACTGGAATGCTTCAATATCCTAAAACAAACTAGATGAGAACATTTCTTATAGTTTGCTAGTTGGCACATAAGGAAAATGTCTAAAACAACACCCTGTTTTCCGAGCAGTTAAAGTGTTTCTGGTACAGAGATAACAATGATGGAATGTGGGTAAGTAATATTTTGACTATTACTTAGGGGATGAGGCTGCAGTGGGTGTATGTGTTGGGGTGCCAGACTTAACATGGGACATTACTTCCTTTTGTTTTAAATGTAATCACAGGCAAGCCCAGTACTTTCCTGGTTGTAAGAAAGGATAAGAGTGGAGGGAAAGGGGGAAAAAGGGAAAAAAATACCCAAGTTGGGTGAGTAGGAAGGGAAGAGAATAAATTCTTGTAAACACTTGCAATTTCCATTTAGGAAAAGAGAAAAAGTGCAATCTTGGATTTCAGCAATAATAGCTAATGACAAGAATCAGAAAGCATTATGGAGTGACAAGCACCATGTTTTAAGTATGTTGTTTTGCTCACTGGATTCTCCATTTTCAGTGAGATAGGTATTATTGTGATTACCATTTTACAGATGAGGAAATTGAGAGGAAAATTTAAAAACTTGCCTAAGGCCACACAGCTATTGGAGCCAGGATTTTAAATTCCATTTGTTTTATTTATTGTCTCCTGTCACCCCCAAGCTGGCTTGGATGGGAGGTGGGGGCATCTCGGTGGTAAAGATCTGCTGCCCACTTGGCCTCTCAAGGTTGTCCTGTGGGATAATGCTGTCATGAAGTTGCTCCATGTGACCACTTTTGGGAATTCCTGTCCTCAGGGTGGAATGCTGCTGTGTGTGTGTTTGGATGGGAGTACTTGGGGCTACGGAGCAGAAGCTTGGGGTGAGGAACTGGAGGAGAGCCTTCCCTATGTGGCTTACATGGGAGGCTGGGCTGTCACTGCAGTTTCTGGGGGCACCACAAAAGGAAACGGGAACTGTAGAAGCTCTATGGGTGTGACAATGCTTCTTTCATGCAATGTCCCCAACCTGGCTCTGCATTTCAGCAAATGCAATGGGCATGTCCTGAGAGAGAGGCTGAAGTTTAAACTCTCCCTGGAGGGGGATGATGGTGTTGGACTGTTCTCTCCATCATGGCTGGGTGCACCAAGTTCAGGGCTTAAAATGATGCCATCCCTGATCATGTAGAGGTAGCATTCAGTGTGTTAAAAATACACATAGTAGATGTATATGTATTTATTAGGCTTTTCCTTCACACATACACACACACAAAACCCCACAACTATGGAACCCAAATGAGCCCATTGGGTTCTGAGTTTATTTATTAAGCTAACAATTGTTTATTCATTTATTCAGTACATGGTCTATGGTAAGCACATTTTTTTCCATCCTTTGAGAGACAGCATGAGTGGCACATGGTTGGCATGAGATGAAATGTGAAACACATCCACCTAAGAGAAGTGAAAGACATGGTTTCCATAGATTTTAAATCCCTGTGGGAACTATATACATTCGAAGCCAAAGAAGTAAATTGTATTTTCAAATGGGGCAAATCCCGGAAAGGACAGAGTATTGAGAGTAGCAGTTCTTGGCAAAGATTTGGTTTAAATCCTGAGGTGCACTTGGAAGGAAATGTGGAAATAATTTGGAAGTGAGATTATTCCAGGCAGAGATTTCTGGGAAGGTGTGGGGTTGGGAATGAATGTCACTTGGCATGAACATGTCACTCGGGACAGCCAGAGGAACTGCAGAGCAGTTAGGAAGTTGGTGGCTGCCTGATGTGATGAAGCTGGTGAGGGACAACCTTCCCACAGGGTGTCTCATACAGAGTGGGAAAGGGTGTGGGTGGGCACAGTCAGAGTGGGGCTGGCTCACAGATAGCCTTGACCCCCTGAGGAAGGGGCTTGTGTTCAATTTAGGGAGAATGAGAAGCTGTAGATTTAGGAAGACACCCAGTACCTACTTGTTGAACTAAGACAAATCTGGAAACAGTTTAAGAAAGGAATCAAAAGGGTGTTTAATCTGTAGTTCTTATTTGAGAATATTAACTCAGATACTACTGAAAACCAGAGAAGATTTTTTTCTGGGGCCTTGGGTTGTGGGGCGAGATACAGCATGAAAACTGACTGACTCTGTTCTTCCTCTTGTTTTGGTGGGAGCAATGTGGCAATGGGGGCACAATTTGCTGTGGGATTCTGGAATTCCCTGGGCCCCTGCTTGGGCTGATGTGGCTGCCTCATGTGTGGCTTTCATGAGAAGCATTTTGCTGACTTCCTGGAGTAAGAGGGTAAGCAGACAGGCTGTGGGAACCAACCCAGGACCTGGCAGAAGCCTGCACATCTCCTCTGGTGCAGAGAAGCTTTTGTTCTCCCAAGAGCACTGGGCCGTGTGTTTACTTCCTCTGGTACCCCCTCAGCCCAGATATTACAGACACCCTGCAAGGAAGCCACTCTAAAGACCCGTGTGGGGCCCATTAGAGCCTCAGCAGCAGTTCCTGGCGACTGCTGGAACAGCAAGACATCATTTCAGAGGCTCCAGTCTGTATCCGCAGTGTGAGAGCCGTTTTAATCTTGACTTTGCCTCCCTCATGCTTCATTGTATTTAGAACCGGGGTGTTTTTCTGCCATTATTGGGCGATTTTCTTGCAAGGAAGCCATTTTATGAAAAATGCCTGATTATTGCTGCCAGAAAAATAATATCCAACAATTTGCTTTAAATGACATAGTCTTAAAAGTTAGTGTTATTCAGATAAATGCAAATAATTTCAACAATTACTCTGCATTTAATCACCATAAAATTAGGTCCTCCCCATGTCCCTTCTTTCACTCGGTGTGCGATAATGGAGTGTTTTAACGAAGTAAACACTGAATGGAGTCTTGGAGGTATTTACCCCTTTTCTATCACGTCTTTTTGGAAACCCGATCCATTTCAGCAGAAACCAGTTGACTATTAAAGTGGCCCTGAGCAAATATTTATGCTGTTATATCCCAAGAGCCAATGGAGGGACATCACACATTCCTTCCAAGGGGTGAAGCTGTGACAGTCAAAACACTGTGACCAAAATACTTGACAAGAACAATGTTGAAGAAGAAAAGTTTCATTTTGGGCACACAGTCTCAGAGGTTTGGTCCATGGTCCACTGGCTCCATCGCTGTGGGCTGAGATGAAGCAGAACATCATGGAGGAAGGGCATGGTGGAGAAAAGCTACTCATCTCATGGCAGTCAGGACACAGAGATGAGAGCTAGGGGCAAAAGTAATTCCCAAGGACATGTCCCCAGTGATCTACCTCTTTCAGCCATGTGCCACCTGCCTACAGTTACCATCTAGTAATCCATTCAAATTTTTTGTCCATGAAATGGATTAATCCACTGATGAGGTGACAGCTATCACAATCTAATCATTTCACCTCTGAACATTGCTTCATTAGCACATGAGCTTTTCAGGGGACACCTTATATCTAAACCATAACACCAGGGATCCCAAACCAAGAGAACTGAGCACAGAGGTGGGCTGTAGTAGGGGTCTTTGAGAGCTGAATTTTTCCTTTGCAAAGATGAAAGGTTCAATTAATGAAACCTTTTTAATTTTAAAAACTGGGTCTCGCTTTGTTGCCTAGGCTGCCCCTGAACTCTTGGACTAAAGTGATCCTCCTGCCTCAGCCTTCTGAGTAGTTGGGACCTCAGGTGTGTGCCATCATGCCTGGCTATGAAACCTTTCCAATGGGAGCAGGTCTCCGAGAACACAAAAGTGGGTTATACTTTGCTCACTTAAAGACTTCTGGGTGCCTCTGAAGGTTTAAATGGATCCTGTGCTCATAGGAAATGTGTGACACAAAGGTTTTCAACAGCTCACTGAAAGGGCTCAGTGAATGTTTCTGATCTGCTGGTATCCCAAAGGGTAAATCCAAGCCTTTCAGGTACTCAGCTCAGACTCTCACTAAAGTTTGTGGGTCATGGAATCACAGCTAAGTATAAAGATCCAGGCAATGTTTTCCCATATTAGCCAGAAGCAGCTAGGAGCTCTGTTATAAGCTTACGAAGATTTTGCCATTGTACACAACTTCTTTCCCAAGAACTTCCCAAACCCTCTTTATACAGCAAGGGTTAATATACCTATAGATACCTAGGACTGTTCTTTGATCTTCATTGTCTCTGGGAGAAATGATAATCTTTGATAACAAAAATACCAGTTGCATGTTATATCCATGAGCTTTCTGAATTGCTTTTCAGAAAAGAAATCCCATTCACAATATTTATTGAGCACCTTCTAAAGTTAGGCATCATGCCTGGCACTTTTCATGGGTGAGTCCTCCCAGGTGTGGGCCCTGTGTGTGTTGTCTTGGCTGTTTCTGACCCCTATCTCTGGTGTGAGGGCAAGGTTATCTTTGGATGAAACTGTAGCATGCAAGGAATCACTGGGTGTGGCCACACTGTCCTCCTTGCAGTGGGTATAAAGTTTCCCTGTTAGCAAACCATTTAATTTGCTAGCATTCCTCCCATTACCTTCAGTACCCCCACCCTCACCCCAATATAATCTACACACCACTTGCATTAGACTAACCTGCTTGTCAAATATGCATCTATTAATTCAGAAGCTCTGGGAGCAGGGCCTGGGGATTTGCACTTTCGACAAACACTGAGGTCACTTGTTGGTATGTATTCTAAAGTTTGAGAACCAATAGCTTAAAGTGTAAGATTTAAATTGCTTGGCCCACTGTAGGTGCCCTTTCACAGTATGGTCCTAGTTGATCTTTCTGGCTTCCTCTCCAGAATTTCTCACATCTTCTCCCTCCACAATGTGCTATTGTTCCTGCTATTCATTCCACCTCTCATGCCTTTTTTCCTTTCTCTATTGACCAATTCCTATTTATCCATCAAGACCCTGATCAAATACCAGTGTCCTTGTGAAGCCTTCCCCAGGCCTGGTGGGATGAGTTTGTTCCTCTATCTGGTCTTCTTCCTTCATGGCTCTTCCAGGCTGTGAGCCCTTCTAGGTAGGGAATGGATTTTTGGCACACTGCATGTAAAATCTACTGACTAGCATGAGTGTTCTATAAATACTGACAGATAGGATAACTCTAGTCTCTTGCATTGAAATACCTGTGTTGTCCTTATATGAAGAAGAGTCTTTGGCAGACAGTAATCAGTTCTATTTCCACTTTTCTTTCTTACTCCTAATCAATGACGCCTTGTGTTCTTTGGGGATGTGCTCTGCATCAATAATAGTTTGCATAATTTTGCATTTTCTGCATAATTCTATTTTGCTGCATAACAATGTGTCAGTTCATTTCCCCCTCTCTGTACCCTGGAAAGAAAGTCATCTGAAATGGCTGGCAATCTCACAAGTGTTTGCTCGTTAACATTACATCTTGGAAAGATTCCCCAGAGGTATGCTAATAGGTGACAAGCAAAACAACAATAAAGAAAATCAAGGGAGGAAAAAAATATACACGCCTGCAAAACAGATTTGTAGCTTTCGGTGCTTACCAGTCACTCTGCTGCTCTGCCTCTGAGCTGTTAATTGTATGTAATTATGAAGTGCTGAACTATGAATGGTCCCGACTTAAAGCTGGGAACACTGAACCGAGGCTGTATTCAAATGATGCATTGATCTGTGAGGAGTGATATGCTGTTTACCATCTCAATGAGTTATTTACACCATAGTTTTATGATTCTTCAGATATTATTTTTAGTGGTGGAGAAACTTCAAGAAAAATGGTGCAGACTAGAGCATGTTCCACACCAGGAGTTTAGGGAATTGAATAAAAATAATATCTGTTTTCATTAGTGTATGCCTCAAGACAGAGGATTTTCATTGTGATAATTTGGGCCTAAATCTTACCACAAATATTATGCAAATACTCTTAAAGCAAATGAAGAGAGTGTCTGGGAGCTGTAAGAAGAACCAACATCTCTAAGAGTGAGAGGCTGCGAGGTCCTAGAGGGCAGAGGAGGTTTTGAGTTGCCCTTTAAACCTGTCTTGAGTAGTTTGTGTAGCATGGGAGGTTTTGAAAAATGCCTTGATGGTTTCTTTTGAAAGTAATTTAGGGAAAGCCAAATTCTAGAAAAATGATAATTATTATCAGTTTCATTTTGCTATATTTTTATTATCTAACCCTCGGAGAAAAGAAATTATTTTTTAAAATTTTATTTTAGTTGTTGATGAACACAATATCTTTACTCACTTATTTTTATGTGGTGCTGAGGATTGAACCCAGTGCCTCACACGTGTGTGGGCAGGTGCTCTATCACTGAGCTACAGCCCTAGTGCAAGGAATTCTTGTTAGAGAACATTGCCCATCATAAGATGACTATAGGAGGTCTCTGGGAGACTGAGTCTTTGTTTACTGGGTTCAAAGACACAAGTTCAAGGTCTACCACCTACTAGCTATGTAACTTTATAGTCTTGGTGAAGCTTCAGTTTTTGTAAATTTGTAAAAGGAGCATGATACCAATACGTTTTCTATCTCAGAGTAATGTTCAGAGGATGAAATAAGATATTGCCTGAGAAAACGGTTTGTAAACTGGGATGTTTTATAATTGTAAGCTGTTACTATGGATCTATTTCTCCTCTTCCTCATACGTTTTCAGCTTACTGATCTAACAATTGCCATTTTTGTTGTTGTTGTTACCCAAAATTGTGTTAGACACTTAAAATATACAGTTGATCCTTTGAATGATTCTTTGAGACAGATACCATGACTTCCCCCCTTTATAAACAGAAAATGGAGGTGGCAAGTCCCTTGTCAAAGTCACATGACTAGAGAAGGGGATGGTGTGGGAGGAGAGGTGGCATGTCTATCTGACTCTGTGTGGATGAAATCCATGCTCAATAGGAATGATAACACTTCATGTTCAGTAGACACTGGTCATACTTCTCACGAAGGATTTCTACTTTTTGTTTAACCATTCTTTGTAAAACAGATTGCAAACCACATGCTTTGGTAAAGAAGATATACCTTAGCATTGTGATTCTCAGATAATCACTTCAGAAATTTGTGAAATGGGTAGATTCTAGGACCAGCCATTTGAAATTCAAAGGCAGTGTGAGGAGGGCCTCAGAAGCTGCCTTTTGAAGAAGTTCTCCCAGGGAATCAGGAGGTTGGGGAACTGTGGTAAGGACATTGAGAGTCTGCTTTTCGGAAGCGGAAATTTTTCCTTTGCACAGAGTTCTTCACTATTACTTTCTGTTTATTCAGATAAATAACAGATGATGAGCCTTTCTAGAATAGTGTAGGCTGATTCAGGTGTGGTTACTGCTGGAAGTCATTAAAAAATCAAACCTATGCTAGTTTTTTTTTTCTTTCTGCTGGTCTTGCACAAAAGCAAGTAATAATTGCCTTAAATCAAAAGTAATGAAAAATTAGGACATGTTCAAATTTTTGAGACTCAAAGATGTGTTAAAGAAGTTTCTAGCTGCTCTAAGAATCATTAACTAGCATAAATCATAAAGAGCATTATTAGGGAGATTTTAAAAAGTTCTCCTTTTTCTGAGCAAGTAAATCAATAGAGACTTCAAAAAAGAAGAAATATTTATGGAAGTGTCTTCAATCCCAATAATAAATAAATATAAATTAAAGCAATAATTAACAAAAATTAAAGCAATAATATATTATTTTTTAGTTAAAAATTGGTATATATATATATATATATATATATATATATATATATATATAAAATAAAGATTATAGGTGCTAAGAGTATAGGCACATTTTAAACATTTTATATTGACTAGTTTAATCTCAACAATGACCTTATTAGAAACATACTATTATTCCAATTTTTCAGATAAGGAAATTAAAGTACATAGGTGACGGTCTTTTATGTACTGCAGATGGGAGTAAAAATTGATAGTATTTTTTCATTGGAAGTTGGCAATATGTTCAAGAGTTTTGAAAACATTAACCTGATTTGAGTTTGTAATTCTATTTCTAGAAATTTACTCTACGAAAGTGATTTATCATTTTACAAGGATGTTCTGATAGCTTTATATGTAGAACAAAAAATGGAAACATTCTCATTGTTCAACAAGAGACAAATTGCCAAATAATGGCTTATCTTTGGGGTGTAATATAAGCAACCATTAAAAATCTTGTTTTTGCTGGATGTGGTAATGAACATCTGTAACCCCAGTGACTCAGGATGCTGAGGCAGGAGGATCACAAGCCTTGGCAACTTAGGGTTCAGTGACAGAACACTTGTGCTTCAGTGATAGAACACTTGTCTAGCATTATGAGCTGTTGGGTTCAATCCCCAGAAAGCAGGGGAAGAAAAACAATGGTTTTAAAAATCATCTAAAGCCATGGGAGTATGTTTACAGTAGAATAAGTTATAAAAAAGAAGACTCAAAATTCCATGCACAGAATTCTTCCACTATTATAAAATGCTAATATAAAACATGCATGGCTGTCATTCTAAGACCTTGGTAGGAATCACATAAAATATACATAAAGCTTTCACCTTTGTCATTTTTTAAAGCCATTAATCACTACTTAATCTTTTAAATTAAAGAGACATGGCATCAAGTTAAGGCACTGGGCCAGATCAGTTATTTTAAGCATCTCTCGACTACCCTATAACTCTGCTGGTGGGCTGGCCTGGCATGGGGATGTATGTCTCTCTTGTTTAGATGACTTGGCTGGGAGGGGCCCGAGGCTCAGGGACAGGAGCTGCCTTTCTGTAGATGTGGCAAAAGGCTTCTGTGGCTTTGGGTTGGCTTTCAAGGAGGGCTGGGTGAGATGCACCTTCAAGTAAAGATGGGCTCATGCCTGTCATTACTGTCAGGTTTTGCTGTAACTTTATGGATCCAGAATTGTGGAGTGTGTAGAGCTGGCTTGGTGCAAAGAACAAATGAAAAAACCCAGAACAAAAGCTGTGGCCCAAGACCACAGCTCGGCACACCTGGGGCTGGGATCAGTTTTTTGATTCTCAGAGTAGGATACTTTGAATGACATTAAATGGCCTTCCTTGCCCTAAGATAAGAGGAAGCAGTCCAGTGCTTTTTCGTGGGAAAAGCACTGCTGTCTGTCTAGGAAAACTGTCTAAAGCACAATCTCCTGGTGTTTGAAGGAGTGATATATATGGTTTTGGAAATGGAAGTCAGGAGAATATTGTATCCCTGATGGGCATTTAATTGGGTAGTATTGGTTGGAGTTATTCAGAGGTATCTTGTGAGCTTCATGGTATGATGGAGGACACACAGACAGAAAATGACATATTTTGGTGTCTTGAAGACCTGGTCTTCAATCCCAGTTCTGCCTTTACCAATGCTATGCACTTGGGCCACTTATTTTTATGTCAGTCTGAAGACATGTGTCTTCTTTGTTAAAATATACATTATAATACTTATAAAACCATATAATAGTTATTTATAGGGTTTGTATTTGCTAATAAAACAGCAACCACTTTCATAGTGCTAGGCACTATTTTAAACACTTATGTTAACTAATTTAATTGTCATAAAACCTTATTAAGTAGATACTATAATTGTCCCCATTTTACTGATTGAATTTAATTATCCCAAAATCAATCCTCTAGGAAATGCTATGTTTGGATTTCTTTCTTTTTTATTTTGGTACTTTATGTGTTACCATTTAATTACATCCAAGTCCTTTTTATTTATTTTTGAGACAGTGTCTTGCTAAGTTGCTGAGGTTGGCTTTGAACTTGCAATCCTCTTGCTTCAGTCTCTGCAGTCACTGGGATTATAGGCATGTGCTACGACACCCAGCTTGTGCTTGGATTTCAGTCCAGGAGGTTTGGCTCAGATTTATACTTAAATCATGACAGTGCTGCCTCACGTCAAATTAAATGGATAATACAGAGCATTTAGTATATGCATTTTCAATAAGTGTGGGGAAAACTAGTTATTGACAGGTAAAAAATATTTTTTTCATGTATAAAGCACAGATATTCATATAGTACAAACTCAAATGTTCAGTATATCGGTGACACTAAAAATTAATGGGGGATGAGAGTAATCAGGAAAAAATGCGTAGAAAGGCTCCTTGGGAGGGTAATAATGAATAACACAGAAATACTGGTGTAGGGCAAGGCTAGGTACACAGCAGGTATTTTATGAACCTTCTTTCCTCTTGTCATGCCATTTGGTTTGAGAAGTGGAAGGTGGCTGCATCCATGCAGTCCAAGTACTCCTAGGCCTAAGGAAGAAATTTTTGTTTTAAATTTAACACAATGGGCTGAGAGGCAGAGCTGATCCAGCCACAGGATCTACACTGGAGCAGGAAACAAGGCAGAGAGGAATGAACTAGTGCTCTGAGATGCTGTTCCAAGTGCACGTTCAGCTTAGTTATTAAGCAGAATCATTGAAAAAATTATGCAAGATCTCAATGTCACAATCAGTCTGCTATTCAAGAACAGATGAATATTCAAACCTAACAAATACATGGGATAAATAATTTCTGCAGTAAGCATTACATATATCTTAGGCCCCAGGATAAATGCAAAACAAGTATAGATCTAAAGGGTATGGGGAAAATATCCCAGACAATTTATTTACATATAACATGTATCTGTGTACATATAAAATCTTATCTTTAAAAGAAAAAATTGTTACTGAAGTAGCACAATTAAGTACCTCCCACTTTTCTCCTCTGTTTGGAGTGGATTTTTTAATTCTTTTATTCTGGAGGTAGAATTAGTTATTCTATATTTTGCCTATCTGAACATTTTCATCCTGTGAATGTTCTATATGATGAGGATAAAATATCTTCTGTTATATTTGAGAAACTTTATAGAGCATACAGCAAACCTCTTCATGGATGTTTTAAATGAAATAAGACCTGCAGAGATCTCTTGGTAGATGGCAGATCTACCTACTTTACCTTTCTTTCTATTCTGCTAATGCACCTCTTGAGCCAAGCACATCTCTTACCAGGTATCTGTAGAGTCTCAAGATGGCTATTAGGGAGCTGAAAATAGTTATTTGTCAATAGATAGCTTTCTTAGCTAACTTTGCCAGAGGGAGCTTGAACCCCCCCCCCCCTCCCTTTTTTATAGAAAATGAGCCTTGATTCAGGGTCAAGAGGACACAAACCCTCTTTAACCACTTGTTTCCTTATGAGCTGAGGACCAGGAGAAACTCAAGAGAGTTCTCTTTGGAAAGTGCAGTCGTGATGAGTGCTATCATGAAGGATGCAATCCTCTTCTGCCCCATGTCTAGGTAGATACTTGGAAATGTTGTAAAATAGGAAAGAAAGAATACTTCCAACTTCCCAGCTTATCTCCCGCATCCCAGGCAGCCCACCCTAATCTTGATCTCTCTATAACAGCCTCAGGCACCATGCCTTTTTCCTATCCTGGGCTTAAAGCTGCTCTTGAAGGAGAAGGGAGAGTGCTACAGTTTGGATCTGTAATGTCTCCCCAATGCTCTTATGTTGAAACCCTGGTCTTCAGTGCAGCAATGTTCAGAAGTAGGGCTTTTGGGAATTGCTTGGATCATGAGGGCTTTAACCTCATTAGTGGATTAATACATTGATACATTCATAGCTGATGGCATTATTGGGAGGTGGGAGAAACTGGAGGAGGTGGGATCTAGTTGAAGGGAGTGGGTCCTTGGGGGCATGCTCTTGGGGGACTATATCTCATTCCCTGGACCCTGCCATGTGTGCACACACATTCTTTCTGCCACACCCACCCCTCCCCCCCTTTGGTTCTTGGCTACCATGAAGTGAGCAGCTTTCTCCCACCATGCCATGCTCTTCCGTCACTGTGTTTCTGCCTTGCTGCAGGTCTAAAAGCAATGGAGCCAGCTGACGGAAACCTCTGAAACTGTGAGCCAAAAATAATTATTTTCTCTTTTTAAGTTGTTTTTCTCAGGCATTTTGTCAGTGAGGAAAAGTAGACTAAAAGACTAGGGACTGCTGTCATGAAATTTTCCTGCTATAAAATCACTTGATTTGGAGTAGATTTCTGAGTCATCAGCCAAACAAAAAATGACTAAGGATTGAGGAAGGTGGTTTGGCCCAGCGTGTCTTCATGGATTTTTATGGAATTATAGCAAGTTCTGATGGCTCTCTGTGAACTGCTGAGGGATGCTACAAACAGCTGCCTCATGTTGATGCTGGCAGGGCTGGTTCTGGTTCAACAGGAGACCATGCTTTTTTTTTTTTTTTTTAAACCAACTCTCAGCTTCCATTTATATGGTAGCTGGGGGATTTGCCTTTTAGATCTGACTGTAGGTAATGTGTTGGCAGAAGACCCTAGTCCTGTACTCTGAAAAACCAGGAACACATTTCTGCCAAGGCTGTGCTTCTCATAGGTGGCTTCCAGCCAATGGCTGAATGAGGCAGCAACAGGAAGGCAGGCCTATCTGGGAGATGTGGGACTCTCTGACAGGTGACTTTGCCTAAGGGACTTCCTGAAGGCCTTGTTGGTACACAGGTGCACTGCAGTGTAAGGTCCTTCTATCCAGTCTTTCCTTCCTTCATTCTCTTTCACATGGGGTCAGAACTTCATTGCACTCTGGCAGCTTCTTAGGTCTGTTGTGTCTCCCTCCTCATTTCTGTTCTGGGGAATTTCCCCTGATCAATTTCTAGAACACTCATTCTGTTTGGCTCTCCTTCTTAGAGAACATACCCTCATGGTGCTCCAATTCCCAGTTGGTCATTTCCCACCTTCTTTCTTCTGTCAACTCACTTTACATCCACTCCTTAAAAACTTTTAGGAAAGATGATGGGAGATCAGCTATTTGGGGGTTACTTCCTCCAGTCATATTTGCATAATGAAATTTCCATATTTGTGGATTAAAAGTCTTTTCAGACTCTCAAAAGCCTTTTGGGTTCTCCAGAAACTGGGTCCTGTGAGTGACTGCTTAATCTGCATATATGGAAGGCTGGCCCTGGAGGAGGTGCTCTCATGGAAATGTCAGTGGTTTTGCAATTTGCTCCTTGAAAAATATTATGGGAACGTGAGATAGTTACTGTTCTGTGTAGCTGAGCCCTGGCCTTCTTTGGTCCAGAGTTTGGGGAGTTCTTTCATTTCCATTCAGGAATCTGGACTTACCGGGAATGGTTTTGGTTTGGGATTTGATACCCAGAGCTCTTCTCTAATTGTGGTCTGCCTTTCTCAGACCCCATTGGACTTCTGGGTGTTGTTCAGTAAAGTGTGATTGCTCTGAGGGACAGTAAGTGGATGACTACAGGGTGCTGAAAAGCAGGGAAGTGTGAAGAATAGGGAAATGTATCCCTCGTTCACAGGTAGGTGGCTGTTCTAAAAATGGTAATGCCTAACATCAAATACAGGCTGTAGTCCAGGCACTACTTAGTGCTTTACCCATAATGCTTCATTTAAATCTCCTTGTAACCTTGGGGGGTGGGGGTGGGGTGGGGATTAGCCTATCATCCCATTTTATAGCCAGAAACCTGAAGCTTGAAGAGATTAAGTGACTTGCTGAGGGTCACAAACCCAAGAAATGGCTAAGCCATGATTCAAAGCCAGGCTGTCTAATGACTCAACTATACTGCTTCTACTTCTTGCCAAATGTTTGAGCGCTGATGTGTGTCACTCCCTTAATGCAATGGCTTGGAACTAAACATCAGCACACAAAGCTGAGTGTTCTTTTGATGCATTTGTTGTCTATTTCCCTTCCCTATCCCTTCTTCCCCTTGCCCCCTTATTTCCTCCTTTTTTTTTTTTTTAAATTTTTAGTTGTAGACAAACACAATGCCTTTGTTTTTTTGTGGTGCTGAGGATCAAACCAGTGCCCTTCATATGTGAGGTAAGTGCTCTACCACTGAGCTACACCCCCAGCCCTTATTTCCTCCTTTTTATCTTTAAAGTCTGCATTGTGAATGTCCAGGCAACCCCTCAGGGATTGGTATCTAGGTTGGAGCTTAGCCACCAGGTCCTTGACAGTTGGCCCACACTTACTGGTGACCTGGAAAGAGGTACTGGTTGCCTACTAAATGTCAGTCTCCTGGGGAGGGAGGAAGGAGTCTTTTATACAACAAGTGCAAAAGGAGAAGACGCAGGAGGCCAGGAGGTAGGCAGACATTTCTCAGGCCTCCTTCAGAGGGAAGCAGCCTTAAAGGGTAAATCAGAGGAGAGAACCTGTTCCGTCCACGGCCTGAGAGTCAGTACCCAAGATGAGATTCTCTAACCAGCTGCCAGGTCATCTGTGCCATCTGCAGACACCGGTGTTTGTTCCCTCCCTCTTTGTGAGTCTTGGATCTTGATCTCAATTGTTAATAAGGAGCCAGGGAGACAAAACACTGGGTATAAGCAGACACCAGGAATATTTTTATGTGCCCTCTTAGCTAAAAACTGTGTTGTGCTGCCAATAAAATCGGGTGACAGCTTTCTTCCGAGAATTTGTTTTCCTTGTCTGTTGTTTGAAAACGTTGCCATGTTTCAGTTGTACTTGAAAGGCAACAAATATGGCATAGTGTCAGACTCGGAAGACACCCATGATAATGGCATGACTTGTTTTTAAGTGACAAACAAAAGTCTTCCCAGAATGAAGAAATGAGTGGGTGGGAAAAACCTGTTTCTCAAAATGTGCTTGGTTGATAGTCCGAATGAAAGCTCCTGTTTCAAAACTTTCCTTCAATATCCATGAATGTCATGTGAAGAAAAAGGATGACATATTCAGAAAGGATGCTGTACACATCTTCATGGGCCAAATGCACGTATCTTGCACAGGGTAGTTGCCCAATAAGTTTTTCTTCATAATGATAACTGTATTAGTTTTCTATTGCTGTGTAACAAATTACTCCCAAACTCTGTGACTTACAACTATAACATTTATTATCTCACACAGTTTCAGTGGGCCAGAAGTTGAAGAGAGGTTTTGCTGGGTGATTTTGGCTTAGGAGCTCTCCTGAAGTTACTGTTGGCCAGGTCTGCTGTCCTCTGATAGCTTGAATAAAACTAGAGGATCTACTTATATGGTGTCTCACCCACATACCTGGCCAATTTGCACAGTTGTAAGAGGTCTTTGTTTCCTTGCCATGTAGACCCCATCCTCGAGGCTGGTTGAATGTTTTTACAACATAGCAGCTGGTTTCCCCACAGACCGATGGGAGAGGGTGGAAGATGGAAGCCTCACTGTTTCATGACTGACCTTTGGAGGTCATTCTTCATTTCTGCCATGGTTTGTATATTTAGAAGAGAGTCACCAAGTACAGTCCACACTCAAGGGAAAGGGAATTGAGTTCCACCAAAGGGAGGCATATCAAATAATTTGTGAACATATTTGAAAACAACGATAATGAACTTTAATTGCACAAAAGGGATGGATTTAGAATAAATTCCTCACAAGAGTAGTTGCTTTCATTTGAGGATAAAAATGTTAGCCCGGTGTGGTGGCACACGCCTGTAATCCCAGAGGCTCAGGATGCTGAGGCAGGAGGATTGAGAGTTCAAAGCCAGCCTCAGCAACTTGGGTCTTATCTCAAAATATAAAAAGGGCTGGGGAAGGGCTTCAGTTGGTAAGCACCTCTGGGTTTAATACCTAGCACTGAAAAAGAAAAAAAAAACATTTCTGCCATCAACCCAAATAACATAACTCTGTGTTATTATCACAGAACAAGTGAACATGAAGAGTGATGTATAATTATATTTTCATGGAAATGGATGAGAAGAGAATTTTTAAAAAAATCATGTATTAAAAAAATCGATGCATATTAATTGTGTTCATGAGGTACAATGTGGCATTTCAATACATGTCTACAATAGGTAACAATCAGATCTGAGTGATTTTGGCATATTTATCACTTTAGACATCATTTGTATTAACTATTTTGAAATATTCAGTAAGTTGTTCTCAACCATATTATTCGATTGTACTGTAGAACCTTTGGAGTTATTCCTCCTGTCCAACTGTACTCATTAACCTTTCTCTCTCTCTCCTTTCCCTCACCCCCTTTCCAGGTTCTGATAACCACTCTTCTATAGAGAAACTTTCTAATGTTAAAGGTGAGACGGATTTGCTCTTTAAGTTTTGGATGATGGTAGTCTTAGTTCGTTCAGGCTGCTATAACAAAATACCATATACTGGGTGTCTTATAAACAATACAAATTTGTTACTCACAGTTCTGGAATGTGGCAGGTCCAAGATCAGAGCACTAGCAGATGCAGTGTGGGGTGAGGGTTTGCTTGCTGATTCACACATGGTACCTTCTAGCTGAGTCTTCACCTGGTGGCGGTGTGGTAAGCTAGTTCTCTGGGATCTCTTTTGTAAAGGCTCTCCCTCATGATCTGATCATCTCCACAGATCCCACCTCCTAATACCAACACATTGAGGGTTAGGATTTTAACATGAATTTTGAGGAGACGGAAACATTTGGACTGTAGCATTTCACTATTGGACTTCCCAAATTCATGTGTTTCTCACAGGCAGAAAGACAATTTTCCCTCTGTATCCATGGTTTCTGTATCCATGGATTCTACTAACTGCAGATGGAAAATGTTCTTAGGCCTACAAATGTTGTGTCTGCACCGAATATGTATAGACCTTCCCCCTGTCATTATTCCCGAAACAATACAGTATAACAGCTATTTACATAGTATTTGCATCATATTAGGTAGATATGATTTAAAATATGTGGAGACTGTGTGTAGGTTACATGTGGACATTATGCCATTTTATATAAGGGACTTGAGCACCTGCAGATTTTGTTACCTGTATGAGTACTGGAACCAATCCCCCATGTATACTGGAGATGACTCTACATTCATTCCATCCTTATGGCTCTCAAATTCTTAAAGCATTCCAGCATCATGTCTAAAGTTCCATAAAAACATTGTTTAAATCAGATATGGATGAGACTCAAGATATGATTCAATGGTGAGTTTTATTTTGAATTGAGTAGTAGAGACAAATTTGAGGCACTTCATTCATATAGATGTTTGGGTATGGGCTTTGGCCTCTTTATTTGCTCCCTGCCTTAGTATCAGAGTCCTAATTTGAATTTATTCCTCTTATTTCAAACTTTCTTTTAAAACAATCTTTGCTTTTGCTACAGCATGACGCTTAGCCTTCTCTAGAATTGATATTGGATACAAATGTGATTGGAAATATGAGATGCTGGCACATTGTCAGAGGTTGGCAGAGAGAGCCTATTTCTTTGTGATGTGGGTCCTTTTTCAATTTGAATTTTTTTTTAAATCCCAAAATGCTATATCTGATTTTGATCAAAGGCTAATTCTGACCTTGGGAGCATGAGAGCTTTACTTTATCTATTTAGGACTCTTTTTTTCAGCCCTAAAGATAGATCCGATAGTTCTTAGGATACTTTAACATCCTTGGCAAAAATAATTAGCACATTTCAAAGTCAAGCAGAAGATAGTAATTATTAGAGTTTTTTTTTTAATGAGTGGTAAATTAGTCATGGCAATGGATTTCTGGATGAGAGACTATCTTGATGGTCAGATGAAATGAATCAATGTGTGTGAAAGCATCATGGAAATATAAAGGGATATTAATTGCCACTCCCAAATTCCTCACGGCTGGCAAAGATTTTTCAATAAAATGGCTTTCTTTTTTAAAAAAAACATTTATTTTTTAGTTTTAGGTGGACACAATATCTTTATTTTATTTTTTATGTGGTGTTGAGGATTGAACCCAATGCCTCATGCATGCTAGGCAACTGCTCTATCTTTGAGCCGCAACCCCAGTCCCTAAAACAGCTTTCCTTGATAGAATTTGAAAGAAAAGGCATTTTTCTCCAAATGAAGAAGGAGGTGGTGATCCTGTATCCAACCTGGGTCTCATTTTGGGTCTATTTTAATTTCAGTGGAAACCAGGTGTGGCTATATCAGGGTAGCACAAATCCTCTGGTTGGCTGTTTCTCACATCTTTATTTGAGCTTTTGGGCTGAGCATTGGTAATGGCCCTTTAGTTATACCAGGCTGGTAATAACATGTTTACATGTGAGTGTTTCTAGTGATTCCTGGTGTGTTCAGGTCCTGGCCTATTGCTGACTTTCCCATGGTAGAGAATTTCCTTTTTGATATTGATTGTGGAACATCCCCCTTAGCTAATAAATCATGTACATATGCTGTATATATATAAACCTAATGAAAAGTCAATTTTAGCATCTCAGGGAAAGCATCCAGTACGAGCAAGCATGCGCTTCATCATGGAGAATCTAATGCCAATAGAAATTGACTCATAGGGTTTCCTTTACTGCATGTCACCAGGGCATCTGAGTAATTATTCCACACATCACATATGCCCTTAGATTTATTTGCCCTCAGACATGTTCCCTGGGCACTTCTGGGACAAGATCCATGAAGAAGAATGAATAATGTCTTGTGTGGGTACTGCTGAGCTAAATCCAAGGTTGGCATTAGATTTAAAGTAGATGCCCCCATTGCATAATTAGACTAATCAAGATGGAGATTTAGGGGGCTTAACCAGAATTTGAAAGAACAGCTGTTCCATGATAAACTAAAATTTAGGTTTTTTTTTTTTTTAATGTAAAGGAATCTGTAGTTTACTTTTTTTTTTTTTTTTTAAAGCAAAGCACCTGTGAACTGAAATGGAGGGAGGATTTCTGAGGGTTTTTTTTTTTTTTTTAATGATAATGCTTACCACTCTGATCCACAGCCTGAGCTGAAGTCTTTCTCTTCCTGCCATCCTTTCTGCCTCCCTCTTGCTTTTAATCTGTGCTCAGTGCTCAGTGCATGTTGATTTGCATGTTTGAATAGTAACACCTACTGACGGGCTGGGCTCAGGAGACGCAATTTGGTTGCCGGTTTTTCCTACTGCGGAGCCCTGTCAGCATCTCGCATTGATTTGGAGTGTAATCAATGTTTCTCGTTACTGCTGTGCCTGCTCCTCCTGGGCGCTGATTTTCCTCCTCCAGCTCCGTTCTCTGGCATTGGTGTTGCAGCAGATTGCTGGGAAAAGCTCGATTTCACCCTGTGTAGATACCAGAGGGATCAGCTGGGGGGCTATTAATATGTTCTAGAGGGAAATAGCTCACACTGTCTTTTTAAATCGAATAATTTCTTGCCTGTTTTGTAATTTATCATATCTTTTGTTTGAAATATTACAGTTCTCCAGCTAGGAATGACATATCTCTGTAACGGTACCCTTTGAACACTGGCTTGGTATTAGGAAAGCGATGATATGAACTTCTAATCAAAATTCACTGCGTGAGGTTCTGTCTTTTCAATAAGGACATTTCAAAACCTTGGTGAGGGGAAAAGCAATACACATCACCATAACAGGCAAGTCCCTGATAATAGTGCTGAAGTCTACTGGAGGAATATTTTATTTTCATTGAGAAAGCAGCCCATTTTTTCAGTGCAAGGCCCCCTATAGTCTTTAATGACTGAAGCTAAGTTCTGTATTAGCTTTCTATGGAGGAATGCATTTGAGCAGTTCCCAGTGACTGATTGTGAGGCTAATGGCCTCATCTCTTTGAGAGGGCTGAAGCCCTTGGAAATCTGCATCCCAGATGCTTCTTCCTTGGACACTTCTCTTCCAATCCATCTGCTGCCAGCCATAGTAGCATAATGGATGATTCTTTGGGAGGTTCTCTGTAGTCTCAGGGCAAACTTCCTATGAACTTTAAATACTTGTCTACCTTTGGACACAGGGGAATATGATTGGGTCATGAAAGCTCCTAGTGAGACTGGAAAAGTGGCATGAATAACACTTTTCCCCATTATCACATCTTTTCATCTTTTTACTCCTTATTTTGTTTCCCACATAATGTTTTCAAAATAGCTATAGGAGCATTGTTTGAGGTTTCAACAGCTATAGGGTAATTCATACAAAGTAACTTTCTTTCCCCCTCAGATATTCTAGGTTGTGTATTTTTAAACCTGTCCATAGTTATTTCACATGAGTGGCTGTGTCTATTAGCTCCCCACTCCTACACTTTGGTTGGTTCTGTGTGTATAAGAACCTCTTTAAAGATATAAAAGTGCCCCGTGAGTGCTTTTGCCTGTGAAACCTTTTGTACAGGCTTTGGGTCCCTTTGTTGTGTGAACACTACAAGCTGAATATTCCCTATAAAATAGGCCTTGGACTTAAAAAAAAAAAAAAAAAAAAAAAGGCTAGTTTGTCAATCTATTGATTGCCCCAGGCTAAGAAAGCTAATTCCTCAGCACTACCACTGCATGTATTGAGCAGGTTGATCCTTCTAGGTCAAATAACTCACATTGCTAAAATAATATTAAGGTTTGTTGTGGCATGAGCCAAATAGCTGAGAAAATCCATCATTATCACCTGATGCCTCTGCCTTTTAATTTATATCATAATAGAAAGACAGAGGAAGGAGCGAAGAAAAGTACAGGGAAATGTATTCAAAGTGATCTACAATGTTCTTAATAAAAATGCCCTTCCTTTATGAGCACCTGAATGGGCATATAAATATAACCAGCAATGGGAATTTTAATCAAAGCTTTACAGCCTTTTCTTTTTCGAGACTTTGACTTTCTAACCAAGTGAACTTCCTGAGAGAGTGTCTGGCTTCCCAACTCATCTTGAGAAGACAACTCATACTCTATTTTCATGTTGGCCCTGTACCAGTTTAGTTGGTCTTCTTTTGTATACCTCCCCAAGTGTTTTTTCTCATGACTATGATGAACGTTTCTTGAAACTTTTGAAAATTACTCAGAAAATGAAAGCAAGAGATTGGAAATGATCTTGCTTATGAATAGACGTACAGGGAATAGTACTCTTCATGTGATGCTCCTGGGCGCCTGTGGACTATGACCTACAGGCAGATTGTGTTCTTCTCAGCCTTCCTGGCTGTGCTGGATCATCTTTAGACTTGCTCCTTTTCTATTTAGAATGCACAGTTCAGGATTCGACCAGATAGCATCTGTGCAACATTCACAAGTTTGGTGCTGGGAGGTATGTATCTGAAAATGGGGCAAAGTGTTCAAGGATCACAGTGGTGTTTCTCCTTTGAAGTAAAAACAGGCTGTGAATAAATGGAGAAAGAAACAGGGACCTCCAAGGGAGAAAAAAATGTCGAGAGAGATTTGGAGGTGTCATTAATAACTAAGTCCAGCACAAGCACTTTGTAAAGATGTCCCCCCCCAAAAAAAGGTGGGGGCGGTTATGAAAAGAACAAAAGATATAGGTAGGAAGATAAGATGAATGAAAATAATAAGAAACAGACATGGCCATAAGCTATAGAGGCAAGTAGTTGCAGGTTAATTTTCTGATGAGTTGCTTTCTCATCTTTACTTCCTACAATAGCAGAGACCTCAGTTTGAGAAATTGAGCTGTGTTTATCCCTAGATTTATTTGTTCTATCTGGGCAGGTAATTGGGTGATACTGTCACCATTTCAGAACTGAACCTACTCTCTGACTTCAGAAGCTACCCTGCAGTAAGATGTCACAATGGCAAACACATTTTAAAACATGTTTTAAAGGTATCATGCATTAAAATAGAACAGTGTAAATCCTGTCAGCTACCAAGAACATTCTGATAGGCAAAATGATTGGAATGTGTAGGCACTGGCACCTAGAGTTTTCTTCTGGCCTAATGGTTCTCAAAATTATATCTGGGTAAGAATTCTGACTGCACAACTGAACACAAAATCATCATCACTGTACTTTGCAAGTACTTCTGTATTTGTTTTGTTTATATATGAATGATTTATTAATAACATTTATATATGTATATATGTAAATATAACATTTTTTTGTATATATGTATACAATTTTAAGGGTAATGTTTATATTATTTAACTTGCTGATTTTAGAACCCAAGTGCCTGTAAACTGTGACTCCACTGCCGACCCTCACGTTATCCAGGAGACATTTTGCAAGAGGATTGAAAAGTGTCCTCAGAGAATGAGTGTGGAGAAAGGAGCAATTTGGGACAGCAAAGTGTCCTTGACACAGTTTACTTGTTGTTGTGCCTGCCTTACAGCAGTTAAGGGAACAGAATGAGAGGAAATGAGGACTCTTTTTGCTTGCTTTTTTGAGTGTATGGGAACTGAGAATTGGGTATGAAGGCCAAGCATTGGGATGCACCCACTAATCTCTGTAAATGAAAGGAAGAAGATGAGCATGTTACGATTGGGTAGAACTGGAAGCTTTGGCAGTATTCTTGGCAACAAGTAGATATGGCATTATAGCAATCCATGATAAGAGATTTAAAAAATGTGGTGGTTATATGGTAGGTGAGAGATCTCTTTGAGCAAACTTCCCAAGCTGTGATAGTAATAGCTACCATATGGCAGGTGCTTCAGAGATAATTTACCAAAGTGGTTAAGAGTTCTGAGTCTGGAGACCAACAGACTGGGTTTATATCCCAGTTCTGGCATTTCATAATTTTGAATTCTTGGACAAGGTAGTTACCTATTGGCTTTAAGTCTCAATTCCCCATGAGTAAAATAAGTAATAATTTTACTTACCTTGTGAGGTGGTGGTTAGGATTGGATATAATAAAAGCACCTGCCACATATGAAAATTGTCAGTATTATTTCTCATATTTAGGGCAGTTCTCAGAAGGTGGCACAAATGATAATTTTGAGGTGTTCATTCATCCACTCATAATTTATTGAGTGAGTTCTTTGAGTTGAGCACCAGGCCAGGTTCTCTGGGGATTTAGGAAGACAGTGAGCTGGAAAGTAGGTATGGCTGAAGAAAAGCTATTTCATGGAAGATGTGGCATCAGAATACTTGAATTGGATTGGGTTGTGACTGTGATTTGGGATAAAAAATTGCCACTATAAAATTGGACCTCAGTGTTCAAGTGGATATTACACTTGAGCAGGATTCAGCAACATTAAACCTTCTGTCATAAAGACAGAGGTAATGGCTTTTTGCAGGCAGAGTGGTAGAAATGCTTCAATTGTTAAGTATTTATATAACCCTTTATATTTGCAATGTATGCACTTTATCATTTTCCAGAAATTAATGTCTAGAAATATTTCCTTGTGGGAAGAGAATGTTTCTTGTAGGTTCTGTGCTGTACCTAACATACTTGGCAAATATTAAAGGGCCCTCGAGAAGGCTATCTGACAGAAAGGGAGCAAATTAGCTTTAAAGTAGAAGGAGAAGAGCTGCAGTGTCTCCCTTATTCTTTGAGTTGTCTTCCTCCAGTCCCCTCTCTGGGTGCCTTGGAGAGTAACAGTCTCTTGCCAAGGCAGTGCCTTTCTCTTTGTGTGTTGCCCCAAGAGCTTGTTCCTGGGGTATGCGTGTCTAGGTTCCACTCCATTTCTTTCCCAATGTGATGACTCTTCCAGGGCTTTCTTCTTTGTTGGGCAAAGGTGTGGAGACATGGAGTGGCTAACAGGGCTCATAATGTGATGTGAGCAAGGTCAAGAGCTTGGTGCTCATGAGACTATGCAAGGATGAAGAGATTAAGAATATTGAGACTGCTTATATTTTCCCATGTGAAACTTGTATTTAATGAATACCATTACTCTATTTTTAACTAAAAGCCGGTTATATTTCCTTAGTCCTCCATTCGAATCATGATTTCTTTTCTGGGAGGTTATTTTGTTGTCTAGGTGTTATTTTTCTCCCTTCCTTCATTATATGTGCATAGTATTATTACTGTGGTATCTCTGTTTTTTCAGCTTGTGGACACTCCAATGTGACAAGTTTAACCCTCTCAACCAAGTAAAAGTGTAGGACTACTACTAGGTTTCTAGTTGGTGAGATAAAAGAATTAAGAGTTTTACCTGCAGGGGCTGGGGTTGTGGCTCACTGGTGAAGTGCTTGCCTTGTATGGGTCAGGCACTGCATTCTATCCTTAGCATCACATAAAAATAAGGTATAGCTAGGCATAGTGGCGTATGCTTCTGATCCCAGCAGCTCAGGAGGCAGAGGCAGGAGGATGGTGAGTTCAAAGCCAGCCTCAGCAGCAGCAAGTGCTAAGCAACTTGGTGAGACCCTATCTCTAAATAAAATACAAAATAGGGCTGGGGATGTGGCTTAGTGGTTGAGTGCCCCCGAGTTTAATCCCTGGTAATGAAAAAAAAAAAAGTCTGTTTTTTTTTTAATCTGCAGAAAAGGACATGCAGGATTGTGAGATGTGGTTGATAATGAAAAGAAAAAATACAATTTTATTTACTGTTTGAATAATTATCGTAGACATGGAGTTATGCATTTTACATATTTTCCCACATTTCAACCTCAAAACAACATTATGGGGAGAGTGTTTGTTATTTTTTAATTTGCAGGAAACTGAGGTGTGGATAGAATAACTAACTTGCTCAAGATCACATGACTAGAAAAGATTGGAGATAGAATTTGAACTCACAACTGACTCCCAGGTATGCATTTTGGACCACTATGTAATGGGACCTCCTATAATGTGATGAGATCTCAAAACAAATCCACCAGGGTATGTTCATCCAAGTGGGGGCTGTTTCCTTCCAGAAGGCCACACACTTGCAACAGTGAAGCAGCTACTGCTGTTCTAAATAGTTTTGAAACTTTTTTGGGAGAAATTCTTTGGAATGTTGACAAATCTTTATCCTTTGAGGGGAGATTTGGCTTTTGTAAATGTCTAAAAGTCACTTGGAGTTTAGTCTGAAAAAGGTAGGTCATTAAGTTGGAGATTCCTAATTTTCCATTTAAATAAGATGTGATTACAAAGAATGTGAACTTCCTGTGTGATTTACACGCTGCTCTGATGGCAGCTCCAGAAACATTTTGGGCAATGGAAGCACAGCCGATGGAACATGCACATCATTCTGAGGTGGTTATGCTGAGGGACATTATTGGGAAGTCCACATAGAGTCTAATCTCTTGGTTCTCACACAGTGCATATACACAGTTACACGCATGCAGATTGAGTTGACGAGCCTGTGAAACTATCTTGAAACATACTTTCTGGTTTTTTAAAAAAATGTCTATTTGATAGTGATGTGTTGTTTCAACAGCTATTTAGGCAGATTCCTTGCAAAATGTCCTATCAAGATGTCCCAAATTGCCATGTATTGAATTCCCTTTTGACTCCTCCATTCACATTACTTACAGTTTATTCATTATGTAAATAAAGAAAAATGATCTTGTACATGCTTCCCGCTCTTTCCATTTCATAGTTATGAGATAGAGAAAAGGTTCGAAAGGAAGTGCTGAATGAGTGAACATTAATAGACTCACATATCAACCTATATAAAAAATGTATTTTTATGAAAATTGAAGCTACATGCTTTGAAGCACAGTACATTGAGGATAATGAAGCTTAAAGTAAAGTTTGAGTTCTGAAATATATGAAATAAGAACACAATAATACACAGTAGTACAAAAGTGAGAGGTACAATATATTGAAGCCCAGAAGAGTTTGAGTTTTTCCTTTTGGCAAAAACTTAATGTTTTTATGCTTTCAGAAAGTACTACAGTTGCCATGTAAGGGTGGTTTGGAGCCTGCTCATACAGGTGCACAAGAGCCTATTAAATTTGCAGGAATTTTGTGAGCCAGTTGAGGTAGTTTGAGAATTTTGAAATGGTATGAGTATTAACACCACAGAAACTGGCAAATGCTATAGTAATTTTTTCCCCTCCCTGAGAGTTGGTTGTTACCCATTCCTAGAGCACTAGAAGTATTAAGTATGTCTGCTTATATTTTATTTACCTTCACCTTCTGTTTGGAGAAATTTAAGTTTAATGCCATTAGAACATGCTAATTTGCTGGGCATGATGGTGTACACCAATAATCTCGGCAGTTTGGGAGGCTGAAGCAAGAGGATTCCAAGTTTGAGGCCAGCCTCAGCAACTTAGCAAGACCCTGTCTCAAAATGTAGCTCAGTGGTAAAGTTCTCCTAGGTTCAATCCCCAGGTTTTTTTTTTTTTTTTTTAAAGAACATGCATAATTTCCAGAACTATGCTTTATCTTTTCTACCAATAATCATTGGAAACACATATTGGAAACTATGAGGTTTTTTTTTTGTTAATAAAGAAGCAATATGATTACTTCCCTGAACAACATGCCAGGTGACACATTGTGTTCTGTGACATTGTGAGTGTGATTGTGTGCAAGGCCTGAGAATCTCTGGAATTCTTGTACTTGGGAGGGAAGAAATATACTTGCTATCTTCCACTCTAGGAAGTTATGAGGATTCATAAGGATAAAAGAAAAGATGGGCTAAAAAGTAATGATGTTAATTTGCATAAACTGAACAATACCAAGAAACCTCATAATCTGATCTTTGTATCTCACATGTAGTGTCACTATGTTGCCATAAGAATTATTTAATATACAGAGCAGATCTTCTACCTTTGACTGAATGTCATCTCCTTCAACAGCGTTCATTCCTTTGGGAGACAGGGCATTTATTTGAATAATGCTACTGTTGCTGAAAATAGGTTTGGACCTCCTTTTGAAGCTAAGTTCAGAATCACTTTGCAAACCAAACAAGGAGCCTCATCTAATTACTTTTGAGTCACAATTTATCTTGAACTCAGTATGATGTTACCTAACAAGGCCAAGCTTTTATTCATCAGACTTGACTTTAAATGACTTGGGGCGATTTTCAGAAATTAAACCTATTCTCAAAAGACAACTGCTATCACCAATGATCATTTAAACAAGAGGATGGGGAGGAAGAGAGAGTCTAGACTCTCTCATGCATTGTTTAAGAGTGTCATTTATACAATCTCTTTGGAGATAATTTAGATGTATTTATCAATTATAAATGAGTTTACCCTTTGACCCAGAAATAACACTTTTTGCAATTTATCTCACAGACACATTCATAAAAATGCAGAGAGAATCTTGCACAGAATATTTATTGCAAGAGGAAAAGATTAGAGAAAACAAATATCCAATGATAGAAGATAATTAAAGAGCATCCACAAATTAGAACACTATTCCATCATTAGTAAGAGTGAGGCAGAGCTATGCATTAAGTAAACTAGGTACAGAACAGTGTACTACTGCTTTAAGAGTATAGGTACATATTCATTTACACATACATGTGGGTATACTTGTATTCTCTGGAAGGGCTTGAAGGAATGAATAGCACCTTACGTCTAGGAAAGAAAACTAGGAAACACAGGCAAAAGCTTGAGAAGATAAATTTTCATCTTATAATATTTGAATATATAAATACACATTTTTCAAAAGACACATATGTGCCAGATGCAAGGCGATCCTCAGTTTCTAAAAGTTTTAAATAGTAGTAGTACCAGTATAGTAAATGTGTGTGACCTGTGATTGCTCCCTGAAGAGGTCCTAAGATGTTGTGTTAGTCCGCTTTTTGTCACTATGACAAAATACCTGAGAAAATCAACTCGGAGGAGGAAAGATTTATTTTGGTTCATGGTTTCAGAAATCTCAATCCATGGTTGGCTGGCTCCCTTGTTTCTGGGCTGGTGGCTAGGTGAACATGAGGCAAAAGGGTATGGAGAAAAGTTGCTCAACTTGTGGTAGCCAGGCAGTAGAGTGAAAGGGCAGGAGGACAGACAGACAGACAGACATAGGAACATAGGAAAGATCTGGGAATAAGATATAGTCCCCAAGACTATACCCCTAAGGACCTACTTCTGTTACTGCCACTTCTCAATTGTCTTTTCAGCTATGAATACGTCAGTGGATTACTCCATTGATGAAATCAGAGCCTTCATGAGCCAATCACTTCTCCAAAACTCACCTCTGAATATTGTTTTGCTGGAGACCAAGTCTTTAACATAAGAGTCATTGGGGGACATTCCAGATCCCAACTATGGCAGATGTATAAAATGTCCTGACATGTTTACTAAAGAAATGTGTCGTTACTTTAACCTCACCTTATATGGAGCTTCCGCATTGGGAGGTAGTTGCTAAAGAAAAAAAACAAAAACGAAAAACAAAACAAACAAAAAAAAAACAACTGTAAACTTGGACTTTGAAGATGTCCCAGGGCAGGGCCCTTATGTTTATTCACACAGAGAGCCTAGAATGCTGTCTGAGTCTTAGAGTTTATGTTGCTTGCAACTGAAAACTCTAAGTTAAGTAGGAATGGAGCTTATAAAAAGACTATGAGACATTTCACAGAATCCTGGGAAGGAGGAAGAACCAGGCTCATCACTATGTATCCAGGATGACATCCCAAACACTGCAGAGTGAAAATGCTACTATCCCCTTCAAGGGGATATTTTGCTGCATTCAAAATGCCAATATGCCCTTCAAGGGCACGCCGTTGATGCCTCACATCCTTCCACTAGGCACCACCTCCCAATAGCACTATCAGCTGGGGACCAAGTCTTCAACGCAGGGGCTTTTGAGAGACATTTAAGATCCAAACTGTAACAGGCTCCAAAGTGTAAACCCCTCAACTGGAGAAGGTTGCCTTTCTTCATTTATAGGAAACTGCCACCTTCTGGAATAAGTTCAGTAGCCAGGTGATACTCTGGCTTGCAGGAAACTCAGAGTAGCTGTTGCAAATGTGTGTGTGTGTGTTTTTCTCCTGAGTATTTGAATTTCCCTCTTTTTCCTTGAAGAAAACGAGTACTGGATAGTACTTGTTTGGGTTACCCAATAATTCAATAAGATTTTAATCATTTGAGTGTGAGAATGTTTTCACATGTGGAAGTCCATGTACATTGATAAATGGAAGGTGTGGATCCAGGAGGATACTGAAATCCCAGTGGAGACTCTAGTGTTTCAGATGCTCAACAGTGGAATTGTAGCAGTCTGTGGGAGGACAGGTATAAAATATCAAGGATGAATCTCGAAGGTGCCTTTAAGTTAGGGAGTCCACCATCAGAAGGAATTAAAAATAAAGGTTATAACTTCTCTCAAATTTAGTGGCACTCCTGTTTTGACTGGTTTCAAGAAGCTATTGAACAGTTATGGGAGTTTTTGAGACCTTTCAATTTTGTATAAGAAAAGAAATTACGCCAATACTTTTAATGTGTTAGCTCTTCAAGAGGAGCTCTTCAAACATTTGCAATGAGACCTAAACTGTAAATTGTATCTTTAACTTGCAAAAATACATTACATAGGTTGAACAAAATGGTGTATGTACTTGTGAAAAATGTCTTTGATCATTTCCACTGGAGTCTGAGATTTGAAAGTACTCCTGTCCTATTTCAGATCCCAAAGGGTCTTACTGACTCATGTTTGATTTATTTCTTAATTTTTCTCAAAGTACATACAAAACGCTGGTTTTCAATAGCTGTTCTTAAGGACAACCCTACCTGCTGGGTTTTCCTTCTTTTGCCAGTTGGTCTTGCCTCCTCCTTCCCCTTTGCTCATTGGGAATGTGGTCTTTTCACTGAAAAGACCCCTTTCTTGCCATTGTACTTACTGCTTGCTCCTTGGGGCTGTGGGTGCTTACAGAATTTGCCTCTGTATCCTGTCATCCAGTATCTCCTCCAGGGTGTTCTCAAGATGATGATTGTGTTAACTGGTTTGTGCCAATGGATTTTTCTATGTTTGGGGGGAAGACATTACAATTACTCCTTCAGTCTCTTTGTCCATGACTATCTTTGTGCAGTACTGAATTGTGATTTAACAACAGAATACGTATCATAATTGAACTTCTCTCTAGGCCAGAGTGACCTTGTACAGCGCCTACAATTAACTAGAGCCAGCGTACAAATGTGGCTGTAAATGACCAGGCTGAAGGTTAATTTAAATACATGAGCAGTTAAAAATGGAACAGTTTGTCTTTTAGCCAAGCTAGGGCATTTTATGATTCATAAATGCTTCTAAAAATAGAGATGTGCAATATATAGATACCAACTGAAAAAACAGCCCTTTCCCTTATGTCACCAGAAGCTTGGCAATACTCAGGGCAAGCTCGTCATCTGTCCCTATGCTCGTGTTTCTTCTCTCAATATTTTTTATTTCTGTAAATGACCTCATCAATATCCAACTGACCTAGGCTCAAGATCTGAGTCATTTTAGGAATTTTCTTGTTTGTCCCCTATTTCTGGTCATATTCCAGATCTTGTCCATTCTTCTGTTCAAAACATGTCATCTTGGTATAGGACCTGTGCTTTCTTCTCACTACTCACTTTCACAGCCCTGGTTCAAGGCCTGTTGCAGTATTGCATTAGCCATCTGCCTCATCTATGCTTCAGTCTCCATTGCTTCAATACACCTTGTGTTCAACTTTATCAGTGGGTCCCATTCTCCTAGCATATTGTTGTTCTTCAAAATTCTGATTCCAGCTTCAAAAACTTCTATTGATTCTGCATAGGTAAATCTCACCCAGGACCTGCGCAGATGAGATGAACTGGGTTTTAAAGAGCTGGTTGCAACATTAAGCTAAGAAATCCGTGAAAAATCATGCAACACAGACATAAGTTTTTCAAATTGAGGGCGTGATGGCTCTATGACTTTAAGGGTCAGCTTCCATGCTAGAAAAAGAATGTGAGCCTAGGTTTCCTTTGTTTTATAGTAGGGACATCAGAGGCAGGGATAAGGTTTCAAGGGTGGAGTCTTGCTTCCTGATGTCTTGTGGTCAGCAGATCGATTGACATCTTGGCAAGTCACACCCATCTCGGGTGTTGTGTGGGATCTTAGGTAGAGCTAGAGGAGGGAAGCACACCTGCATCATGTGATCACTCCCTGACAGGGAGCCTGCCTATCCCCTCATTTGGCTATTATGCTCAATATTTCACACATATAGCCCATGGACGGCTCGTGATAGGTAAATTTCTGCATTAGTCAGTTTTTCATCATTGTGACCAAAATACTTGACAAGAACAACTTAGAGGACAAAAATTTATTTGGCTCACTGTTCCAGAGGTTTTGGCCTTGGTTGGTGGGGTCTATTGCTTTGGGACCAAAGTAAGGTGGATCATCGTGGTGGAAGGGCACAGTGGAGGAAAGCTGCTCCATTCGAGGCAGCCAGGCAGCAGAGAAAGAAAGAGGGAGAGCCCTACAGGGAAGATGCACCCTTCCAGGGCATGCATGAAATGACCCACCTCCTCCAGCCATGCCCCATCTGTCTGTAGTTACTACTCAGTTAATGCACTCAAACTAGGATGGGCTAATTGGATTACAGCTCTCACAATCCAATAATTTCACCAGTGAACATTTTTGCATTTACACAGGAGTGTTTTGGGGATACTCATGTCCAAACCACAACAAACTCCAAATGTGTTGATCTAGCTTTTAAGGTTTTGCTTAATTGCACCCACATTTGTCTCTTACCCCTCTTCATGAATCCAGTCTCCAGGAAGAGGATAATTTTCTTCTTCATTGGCTTCTGTTCACATTGTCCCCTAATTGCCCCCATTCCCATGGCCTGATATTCAAGTCATACTTGTTCCTCAAGGCACACCTCCAGAATCATACCCTGATGAAGTCGTCCTTGTCCATTTCTGTCCATATTGGCTGGACCATTCTTTGAGCTCAAAGGCTCTGTAGTATGTGGAAACTGTCAGACGCTGATCTGGGGCAGTTTCACAAGGTATCTGGTGCACAATGAAAATAAAAAGAAGCTGAGACATGGTTGTTGGTAGGCCTGGACCAGGACTTCAGGATTTTTTGAGTCCTGACAGTATAACTCTCGTATACAGCACTGGGTAACGTCCTTGTATGGCTATTTAATAATGTATAAGTTCAATTCTTCAATAATCTTATAAGCTCTTCATGATAAGGACCACTCTGTTCTTTTCATTCTTACTTTCTCAACCACCAAGTTAAAACAATTCAACCGTTGAGAGCTAAATTGATGGACAGTTTTCTGTACCTTGGTAGTATCTCAACAAGAGCACAAGCTTTGGAGGAGGGAGCAAACCTTTACTGAAGGCTGCTTATAGCTGAGCACTGGCTCAGGGAAACAGGTTTTTTCCTTTCAGTTTCCATTTCTGGTGCTCTTTTATCTCAGATTTCACAGTCAAAAGTGATTTTCGAGTGTGTCTGACTTACATTTTTCTAGTGAGGGGGCTAGTGCTCTCGTTTCTCTTTCCTCTTGAAGTGGTTAAATTTCTTCTGTCTCCCTCCGAGTTTGGGTAAGTAGCCACAGTGGTAGTTAGACAAGAATCCCATGTGAGAATAGGATTGACGTTTGGACTTTATAGAATTAAAAGTCATCTAAAGATTTAGAAATGAGTCATGTTTCAGCTGGCATAGCTATGGAATACATGTTTTGCATATTTTCTTGTAGAAAAGGCATTTCCCCCCATGTTGAATCAGGAGGCAGATCTGTGGGATTCAATTTAAAACTTTTAATAGGCAATCAGTATCATCCTACATTCAATGCATAACCACAGGATGTTCAGCACTGCCAGGGACGCTGTAAATAATGGGCCCTTAACAATTGCACCTAAAATATCCTTAGCTAATTTACTGGAGTGACAACTGCCATCTGTGTGGTGTTAGAGCACTTTAAAGTGGCCAAAGTTCTGATTTGTTTGACTTGTTTAAAAGCACAGATCATTGTTTTTACTCTAAGCAGGTGAAAGGGGCAATATTTCAGTCACTCTTAAATTATTTCAGGAGTCCATTTCTGAAGGGAAGGCATTTAAATCCCATGTCCCAAATGAACACACAGAGATCGTACATTTCCATCCTCACCCTGGAAACACCTCTTAAGTGCCACTCCCTCTTTGTCCTCTTGCTTTCCTGCTCACAAACCTACTTACTAAGTGACCACAAAATCCCAATCCCCCTTGGTTGCCTTTTATGATTGTAGCCTCTGCTCTCCATTCTGTGGAGTGTCTCCCTGCAACATTCATCTCTCATAAACCTCATTCATCACATAAGTGATGGTGGTTCCTGATAAAAAGTCAGAATTCTAGGCCTGCTAGAATGGGGAGTAGTAGGGTTGGCATCTCTCTGCTTCTGAGTCAGGTCTTGGGAGTGTGGTGGGCCCTGCGCCCTTTCTGACATCTCTTGCAGTCCAGGAAAACTGAGGAACTGAGAAGAGATGGTAAGCGAGATACCTCACAGTATTGAGTTAACAATCTTTCCTTGGAATCTAGTAGACCTCTGCATGGCCTCCACAGGGGAGTTGAGACCTCATCTGCCGCTGAATCTTCCTTCTCACACCTTTCCATTTCATAAATGAGTGAGCTTGACCACCAGAGCCCATGGACACTTGCCCCAGTCATCCAGCTATTAAATGCAAGATGTCCTGACCCCAATCTATCCTTCTTCCTTTTATTACTCTTCTGGGCTATAAAGGCTCTTCATAGCCTGATCTCTCCGCTCAGCTTTAGCTCTTACAACTCTCAGACCCAGTCTGCATTCTGATCAGAGCAGACTTTTTATTGCCATGTGAAAATGAAACTGCTCTCTGGGACTGTATTCCTAGCCTCTTTGGCCTGTGATGCTATCCTGTCTTCCTGTCAGGTAAGTTCTACTCATTTGTGTTGGAAAGGATGTGGATTTTAGGACTGGGTATTTAATCAGCCACTACCTGAGGAGTTTTTTTTTTTTTTCTTCTCACAGGATGCTTGGGTTAACTGAGGCAGTAGGTAAAATTAAGTTGTTCACTTCCTGGAACATCAAATATCATAAACAGTATCAATATCCTTTCTTTATTACCATCTCAATGTTCACATAGTTGGCAGTGTTTTTCTGGACCCCTCTCTCACTTCAGATTCCCACCTTCTTGGTTCAACCCATAGTTATGTTTTCTGATGTTTAGTCTGGGTGGTAATTATTAGTATTTTCTCTCTCTCCTTGTAAGAGGGCTATCCATCTCCACCTAATTGATGTTGGGCTCGATCATGTGGCTGATGGAGTGTGAACAAATGTGACACATGCTGGATACTTAGAGAAACCTGTGTTTCTTTCCACTCTCTCCCATTCCTTCTGCCACAAGAATGGCTTGCAGCAAACTGGGGCTGCTCCTTCAGCTTGAGTGCTAGGTGAGAAAATATGTGTCGTGGTAGTTGACCTAAACCATGAGCATAAAACCAATTTTATTGTTATGAATCTGTGAAATTGTGGGGATGGTCTCCTGTGAAGATTTACCAATAAGCTCCTGTTTCCTCTGTTAGTGTTATTTCCCAAAGTAGATTTAAACACCTTTAGATAGTAAATTTATGTATTCAAGGAATTTAACAGGATTTAGTTCTACAAAAATGGCCTCCAAGTCTCTATTCTGCTGGGTTAAGTGGGACAGAGTATGGTGAACTTTGGCCAGTTTTGAAATTCCTCTCTCCATATAATGCCCTAAGACCATACTACGGTTTTTAGTGGTGCTCAGGGCTCTGGAGCCATGGGTTTTGCTCAGATGACCATCATGCCTGTAGACATGACATCTCTAGGTCTGGTGGTTCTCTCTGGCTATACTAGGGGCACAAGCCTTCAGGGCTGCCATGATGTAGGTGTGATCCATGACTGTTCCTTTCTCTCTTGCTCCTGGGTTGTCAGGAAGCCAAGACTAGATGCCTCTACTTGGGACACACAGACCCTCTCCCTCTATCCATTCTCTTCTTAATATAGAAGTGTTTCCTTCCAGTCTTGGAGCAATCCTTCCACTTTCCCTTCCAAGTTTCTATAAAAAATTCAGTCTTTGCCACCAAGCCCTTTTCCTACAGAAGTTGAAAAGGCTTGTTTTCCTGCTGGACACCTGTTTGCCCCAAGGCAAGGGACATAGGGCTGCCAGCACCTGATTGACCTAGGTGGACAGGACAGGGAAGAATCAGGAAACTAAAGCAAGTTGTATTTCAAATTGTTATTTCACTATTTTTTTTCCCACTTTAGAGCAGAGTTTCCCAACCTTTGGCACTGTTGACATTTGGGCTGGATGAATCTTTGTTGTGGGAGACTGTCCTGTTCAGTGTATATTGCCAGGCAGCATGCCTGGCCTCTACCTGCTGGTGCCAGGAGAATTCTCCTCCTACCTGTGACACCCCCAAATGTCCCCAGACATTGCTAAGTGTGTGTGTGTGTGTGTGTGTGCGCGCGCGCGCACGCCTGTGTGTTGTTTTAGTCAGCTTTTTTGCTTCTATGACTAACTATGACTAAAAGACCTGACTAGGACAGATTTTGAGGAGGAAAATTTATTTGGGAGCTCATGGTTTCAGAGTTCTCAGTCCATGGACAGCAGGCTCCATTCCTCAGGGCTCAAGGTGAGGCTGAACATCATGGCGGAAGGGTGTGGTGGAGGGAAATGACTTACATGATGATCAGAAAGCAGAGAGACTCCACTCACCAGATACAAAATATACACCCCAAAGGCATGTTTTCAATGCCCACCTCCTCCAGCTACATTCTGCAGGCCTTTAGTTACCACTCAAGTCAGTTCAGTCAGGGGATTAATTCACTGATTGGGTTAAGACTCTCATAACCCAATCAGTTCTTTTCTAAACCTTCTTGCATCATCTCACACATGAGCTTTTGCGGGAAACCTCACATCCAAACCTTAACAGCAGGGCACCAAATCATATCCAGTTGAGAACTACTAATTTAGTGAATGAACTGAGCTGTTACCTTTGATGTTCCCAAGACTTAGCAGAATATTTAACTCTTAGTAGGTACCTAATATATATTTTCCGATTGAAGGAATTTTTTTTTCTTCCCTACCCCTTTGTAGATAGCCAAGGTATATGGGTTAATTCTCAATCTAGTTACTGCTACTGAGCAATCCTAATGAAATTATGAAATCAGCTACTCAAAAAATGTGGTGATTAACACAAAATTGGTTGCAGAAGAACATTTATGAAAAGGAGTAACAAATACTTTATATGCCAAAGGCTATAACTCCCAGGAGTGCATAAGTCAATTGCAGAGTTCTGCCACGGGCCCACTCCCAGAGTTCAGTGCTTGAGGGATTTGCAAGGAGGAAGAAGCTGGAAAGGTGAGTTGAAGTTCCCCCATGCTAAGAAAGCTGCATATGCTGTCATGGATCTAGTTCCTTGGAAGACCTTTCTGCATCGAAAGGAGCATTTCCCTTGAAAGATGTGTGCTTCAACTTGAAGTTTTCTTAGCAGGACAGAAGATTCCACATTGGGCAAGAAAAGAGATTAAACATTCTTCGAGTAGGGGAGGTGACTCTTGTACTTATGCAGGTTACAGTTGAGAAAGGAATTACTGAAAAATTGTTATTTATATTTCACAGGAAATTTTCCTACCTCTCTCCTTGGGCACAATGGCAACCCAATTATGAAGGCAAACAAACTAGCTGGGGATTGGCATTGCTCATGTTCCATGCTGCTCCCTGCCTGGTTAATATGAATGCAGGTGCTTTTATCTTTAGATACACAACAGATAGTCTGTCATCTCAAGCTTTTAGAAATTTAAATATGTAAGCACTAGACAGAGCAGGTATCTTTGCAAACTTTCTTAATAATAGACTGCTGTTCAGTGCCTGGGGTACAATTTAGTGGGTACATCTCATTTTGGCATGTGTGTGAAAAGGAAAGCCCTATGTAGTAGGATTACTTTACCAATCTGATGTTTCAGAAATAGCTGAGATTTAAATTACCATGGGGCTACATTATTAAAGTAAGAGATTTATTCAGTTTACACTACAAATCCCTGGAGAGATAAATGTGCTTATATTATGGGTAAAACCAGAAAGGTAAATGGCCAGTCTGGACGCCATTTTCTTTTAAGTGGTATTTTAGTTGTATGAAGATTTCTTAAGGGCAAAAGCAGATAGAGGAATGTTTAATCAGAATGTGAAAAATTAGACTCAGAGGGAGACAAGAATTTTAAAAGAGGCTTATTTTTTAGACAATAAACTATGACTACTAATCCTTGAATAGATTTTTTTTTTAACCTTTTAGAGGACTCAACCAGGGAGTGGTATGCTGATAATTTGGTGACTTACTGTTTCTTTTTCTTCCTGATTGTTATCACTGTCAGCAGGGATCCCACCCTGCCTGGAATATTCTCCTCCCAAAGGGTGCTTGAGGACTCAACATATCCCATGACCTTCCTCCTTTCCAACCTTTACTGCCAACTTGAAGACATTTCAGACTTACCTTTCCTGGGTCTTGCCATCCTGATGGTGCTTCTTGTTTTCTTCTCTCCTAGTTATATGAATTGCTTTCTGGAGATCAAGCACCAGACTCCTCTTGTTCACAAATTCTTCTTTCTTCACATAAACTGATCAATATATCGACTCTCTTGCTAGTGTGTCCTCAAATATATTTAATTTCAGAATTTGCTTTCAGAATGCAGTTGTATCCATATATTCCAGAGCATGTTGTAGGGAATATAGCTAAATGGGATGTTAATAGAAATCACGTGGCAAACGGACCCTTGTTAAAATATTTAGAAGTCTTGTGTAGACCAAGTTTTGCCATCTCTTGAATCCCTTTCACCAGAACTTCTCAATGATGTGAGTATTAAAGATGGAAAAATAATACATGGTATTTCCACATATTACTTACAGGTTGTTTTTCTTGTAACAACTATTAACATCCCACAGAATTAATATTTCATAAATCAAAATGGACTTTGGGAATGCTAAGTTAGATTACGTGTGTGGATGACGCTGGCTATGCAAATGCTTGGAATGAAGTGAGTAATGGCGTTTAGAGGTGGAGAATAAAGGCACTAATGACAAGTTAGTACCTTCTTGGTAATGCTCCCTTACTATCTAGCAAATCTGACCAAGTTCCATGTAGGCACTGAGATCTTATTAGACAGGGTAAAGAATTCAGGGGATGTGAAATGAGGAAATAGCTTTGACAGTGCTGTGCTAAATTTTTAGAAAACAAGAAGAGATGGAAATATAATTATTTGAAAATTTAACAAATATTTATTGAGTACTCAGTATGAACTGAAGATAGAGTTTATAGGAATGAAGTCACCAAATAGAACCTAGTCAGCTAGCTGAAGTTCAGAGTTCGGTGTGGTATGGCTTGGATCTGGAATGTCCCCCCAAAGGCTCATGTCTTGAAAGCAAAATCTTTGTTGCTTCAAGGTTCAGAGGCGGATTTTTTAGGCAATGATTGGCTGACAAGGGCTCTGACCTCACAGGTGGATTAATCCATTGACAGCTGAATGGATTACTGGGAGGTGGGACCTGGTTGGAGGAAGCAGGTCACTGGGGGTGTGCCCTGGAAGGTTTTATCTTGTCCCTGGCCTCTTTCTTTCTCTTTCTGCTTCCTAGCTACCATGAGCTGGGCAGCTTTTCTCCATCATGCCTTTCTGTGAGCATAGGTAGTTAGCTAGAGATGAGCAGGAATGGGAGAAGGGGAGAATGAGAGAAGGGGGTAGCTGTCAAAGGGCCCCTGACCAGCAACTGACCCAGAAGATGCAATACCCATCATGTATTGGACAAATTTCCTCTTCCCTGGTGGGCAGACTTTTCACTCTTGAAGATTGTGGACATATATTGTGTTCACAAGGTCACATATGCACCCAGAAGCTGCTCTGTGAGTCAATTATTACATGACCTTCTGCTAGTGACAGTAGGCCAGAGGGCAAAGTGACCCAAGTGCACATGCCTTCAGTTTTCACAGTGCAGGCACATGACTTCCCCCCAGATAGGCAGCAGCTGTTGTAAGGGCTGTTCCCAGAAAGGTGGAGTCACCTGCTCTTCCAAGGTTTTGTGCTACTGCAAGCTCCCACCTTGAATCCTGACAAAAGCCTAAAGCCTAATCATTGCAGCACATTTTGGTTTATAACTGATCTGTCCCCACCCCCCAGGGTGTATCTCACTTTCACATCTTTCTTTTACTTTGCAACAAACCTGCTCTAAAAAACATCCCTTACTTGCTGTACTTCTGTTTTTGTGCTGGGGTAATTGCCCTCATTTCAGGCCTTACACCCAAGGACCAAGATCACTTCACGGTTGACTCTCACTCTCTGATAACATTCTTACCATGATGTTCTGCCTCACTTCAGGTCCAGGGTAATGGAGCTGTCTGACCATGGATTGAGGCCTCTGAAAACATGAGACAAAATGAACTTTTCCTTTTTTTTTTTTGTTCTCAGGTATTTTGGACACAGTGATGAAAAGCTGATTAGCATATGTGAAGAGAAAGAGAATAGAAAACCAGACACTTAGGATTTGTGCAGATCTGAGAAGAATGGAGAGGGGATGTCTTGCCAGAGTGGAACCGCTCAGGAGTAGCCTAGTGATTTTGCCCTGGGGGCAAAAACAGTCTCTAGAATTTGCAAACCCTGTTGCTCAGCAGGATGTGGGCTTTGACAAAATCCTGGCATCTCAGTGAGAGCACAAACAGCTGGAGGCGGCTGAGGGCTGACATTACTGTCCACGCCTTGATGGAAAGGAGCAAACTCCTTATTGCATAGTGACTTCTGGGATTTCAAGAGCAGAGAACCCCATCATAGATGAACTTCCCTTCTTATTTGCTCTTGAGAAACACCTATCACATTTCTATGATCTTTTCTGTCCTTTACCTTCTTCTTGAATTAACTCCCACTCACATTATTTTATTTCTAATCACTCTTCAAAGACAGGCATATTGAAGTACTTGGGGGGAAAAAAAGGCAATTTGAATTCTCTGGAACAGTTCCTTATTCTTCCTGCCAAGTATGTCCTATGTCCACAGCAGGAAGTTAAATTAGCAAATCCATGAATCAGGGTTTTAATTATACATTTATCTGAAAGGAAAATGCTAGCTTCCCTCCAACCTATACCTTATTTGTGGGAATCACAGCATGATTTTGACTGAATTTGGGTCCCTGTAGTGAAATGTGAGATGGTGGAATGAAAACATGTTGGTGGGAATTCATTCAACATTTTTTCATGGATATTTCTGTATTTAGAAAGTAGCAAGAATTCTTGATTGTATGGGAAAAAAATTAGAATCCACTCAAGAAAGTTAAGAAGCATCCAATTAAAAGATTTGCTAATTGTCATCCCCTGCTGGGTCTGTAGAGTATATTTGCTTTTAAGTCATGACTAAGCATTGAACAGTATCTTTTACTTAAACACATTTTCTATTATTATCTTGCCTTTCCAGCTAGTCAGTGTGTTCTTTAAGGCTGGGGACATGTCTTCTGTCCTCCTCCTCCTTTCTTCCATATTTTCCACTGTAGCTTTTGGACCTAAAGGCCCCCCCCCCCCCCCCAAAAAAAAAAAACAAAAAACAAAACAAAAAAAAAAAAAAACGCTCAATGAGTGTTTCCCATAAATATCTTTAGGAGAACTTTTCTTTCAAAGACTCTGTTATTATATATCCTGAGTGGGAACATTGACAAGAGGACTAGGTATTGGGGTAACCAGGCACTTCTTCTGTCCAGGCTGTGGCCAACACTGTCTTGGGTGAGTAAAGAGCAATACCTTTTGTCTGACAGGATCTTAGGAGACTTTGTTGACCATATGAGCTCAGCCAGTTCTCAGAAGCTTGAGGTGATTGAGAGGGGGGGTAGAGGGTGGGAGTTGTTTTGAGAAAAATCTACACTCCAGACTTACAATATTTCTTCAAGTCTTCTGCAGCAATCAACAGGTCCATTCTTACAAAATTGCTAGAATGCAGTCACTATCAATATCTATGGATGGGTGGATGGCAACCTTGCAGTATAATTCCATTTTTGAAGAATCCAAAGCCATGCCTGGAATAAAATTTTAATTATTGATTTTATTGACTGGCACTCCCAAGAAGGGAATTTATCCCTTATTTCTTGTTTACAGAGAGAGATCACTGGGCTAAATGTTTGTGGACTTATTTGTTTGCTCAAGTAACAGCAGGGACAAAGGAAAGCTAGGAAGAGATATCTGGTGACCCCAAGCCATCCTTTCTTAAGGTGTTCATTAGTGCTGTGTGGGGAAAGGACCACAGAGTTGTTTGCTTTTCTAGGTTCACTGTTAATTTTATCTTAATATGACAAATAACATGCCTATGACAGAAAGGGATTTGTGGGCCACTGAGGAATTAGAACGATCACTTATAAAATGTGAGTCTGAGATGTTTAAGTAGGAATAAAAAGGATAGGAACCACAAAGTAATTCTCCTAGATTCAGCATGGGGATAAGATTTAATCAAGACATCATAAACTTTCAGGATATTTCTACTAAAGTTCCTTTAATCTAGGTTATAGGAATAATACTAAGAAGGAAAACAAAAGAGCTTTGGAGTTGGTTCATAGAAACTGTCTTCTATTTTTTTCCTTGTGCACCCATGAAGAATTTTGAAAAATGAAATATTCCTTTTCACATTTCAATTTAACTTCTGAATTTATATATACAAGTTTAAGCAGATGTAAATGATGTATGTCTTAGTCAGTTTGAGCTGCTATAACAAAACACCAGAGACTGAATAATGGCTTAAATAAGAAACATTTATTTCTTATAGTGTTGGAGTCTGGGAAGTCCAAGATCAAGGTGCTGGCAGGTTCCATGTCTGGTAATACTCTTTCTGGTTTGCAGATACCTACCTTCTTTCTGAATCCTTACATGGTAGAGAGAGGGCTCTGTTCTCTTGTTGTTCTTATAAAGGCACTAATCCTATCATGAGGGCTCCAATCACATAGCCTCATCTAAACCTAATTATTTCCCAGAATCTGTATCTCCAAATAGCATTACATTAGGGATTAGGGTTTCAGCATCTGAATTTTGGGGTGGCCAATATTTAGTCCATAGCAGTGTAACTTACCACATATATAAATATGGGAGTTTCAAAATAAAACTGTTATGTTTAGTCAGGTGTGGTGGCACATGCCTGTAATCCCAGAGACTTGGGAAGCTGAGGCAGGAGGATTGTGAGTTCAAACCAAGTCCTAGCAACTTAGGGAGGCCCTAAGCAACTCAGTGAGACCCTGTCTCTCATAAATTATACAAAGGACTGGAGATGTGGCTGAGTGGTTAAGTGCCCCTGGGTTCAATCCCTGGTGGGGAAAAAAAAAACCAAACAAACCAAAAAAACCTCACAAAACAAAATGAAAACAAAACTATTATGTTCCTCTTTTAAAATTATTTTGCTAAAATTCTTATATCTAGTACATTTATGAGTTTAAATATCATAACAATTTATATTAAGGTTAAATTTTTCATACCATATTATTATAAGTTTCAAAATGTTAATGTTTTCTATATAGATTATTATTATGAGGTTGTATAATTATAAAATATAAAAAGTAAAATTAATTAGAAATCTATGTCTTAAAGAGATAGAAGTTTCATGGTGCTGTGGATTGAACCCAGGGCCTGGTACATACTAAGCAAACTCCGTACCACTGAGCCATTCCTGACCTAGAATAAAGCAGAGTTAGCATCAGTATCAAATCTATTTTTTTATTCTTTATATTTGCAAGCACTGGGAAATCCCATTGATAAGTGAATAAATGAGATGTTTTATTATTTCAGTGCCTGTCAATTCTTTGGGCTCCTTTCAGTCAGATGCCAAAAAATTATATAGTGATCTTTCATTATGACTAGAAAAAAGTTGTTTCTCTTTCTTTTTTAAATCAATGAGTTGACTCAGTTTTTATTTAACTAGATTAAAAGCAATATATTGGAAACAACTGACTAATAAAATGATATATAACCCAGTATGAAACTCTCTTTCCCAGCAGGAAGGGCGATAGCAGTGTTTGAATTGTCTCTTTTCTGCCTGTGGGGTTTCTGCTTTGCATCCTGGTGTGGGATCCAGTCTGCCTTTTGTTCATAAAATAGGAACAGGGTTATTGTAAAGGGGAAAGAGGGAACAGAGAACTAGTATATTGCCCTGAGTATATTTGTTCTCAGAAGTATCATTTTAAGAAAGAAAATAAATGGCATCTGAGGATCTGGAAATTGGCTCCCCTAGGTCTGTCAGAGAACCTAAGGGAAAGTTTTACATGTACATACCCTAGTTGGAAGGCCTTTCATTTAGGAAATATGAGTAGATAAACTATTAAAAATGGGCCTTTTGAATAAAACCCCAAGAATTTGAAGGTTTTTTTTTTTTTTTTTTGTACCAGGGAGTAAACCCAAGAGTGTTTAACCACAGAGCCACATCCCCAGCCCTTTTTAAATTTTGAGACCGGGTCTTGCTGAGTTGCTTAGGGCCTTGCTAAATTGCTGAGGATGGCTTTAAACTTGCAATCCTCCTGCCTCAGCTTTCCGAGTCTCTGAGATTACTGGTGTGCATTACCATTCCTGGTGATTTGGAGTTATTTAACATGAGAGAAAAGTAAGAGAAGGAAGCGAATAGAAATGGATACAGTCTGCAGGGTAGGTTCTTTTATTGAAAATATAATAAGAATCAGTGTATTAACTTTAGGCTAGAATTTTAAAAGGCTCAACCCTTTAAAGATTGAACCATCAATCTTTTTGAGGAGTTTTTAGGAAATTCATAACCTGGTTTTATGATAACATTTTTAAGTATTAGGAGAATGCTAGTAACATATTTTTTTTTGATCAAAAATAGGCTAGCATAAAAGGCATGAATAGGGTGAAAATTATTGTCAATGAATTTTTCTCAGTTTGACTGTATGGAGGAGGAGTTACTGCTGTTAGTAAGTAGCATAGTGGGTTCTGCTTTCAAATAAAATTCTGCCATGGTTGTTTATTGACTGTGTGACCCTAGAAGATTTATTGGTTCCATAACTTTATCTCCTTATCTGTAAAGCAAAATTTATTTCATAGGAGGGTGAGGAGTAAGATAATATGAATTAAGTGTAAAGTGCTTTGTATGCAAGCGGTGTATACTAATTAATCAGTAAATAATAACTATTAGCCAAAGACTGGAGGAAGTTTTAGTAAGAGAGTTTCAATCTCCCAGTTTTTTCGAGATTGGTTTAATCGTGAATGGGGAGGGAGAGGGCATTAAATTCTCACTTAATTTACAGTAATTTTGTGCACCCATGAAGAAGTAAACTTTTAACTGATGTTACTGTAGTGAAAATATTTCTTTAGGGTCTAACCTTGACAACTTTGGTCTTTGACAGCATCTACATTTCCCAGTTTTTATTCAACTGTTAACTATCTGGCAATTTCTCTGTGTGTAGGAGTGGATGTCAGGGCCTCCATATGAGAAGCAATGCTGAAGTGTATAATAACCATCCATTGAAATTTTAGTCATTTAGATGTGGCTAAGGATACTGAATAGTGGAGAGAATAGAGGCTTGGTGGTTAAGACTCTCTGGTTCTAGTCCTTGGTACTGCCACTAAACAGAAATGGGTCACAGGTAGGTTATTGATCTTTTTTAGACTTCAGTACTATTTACTAAGAAATGAAGCTGTTATTCAAACCCACCTGTGTACAAGAGGCATAGGGTTAGTGCAAATAGGCGAGGTTGCAGGGTCATGATATTAGAAGTACAAAATTGCCTGGACTGGGGCCAAAGATGTTACCTATTCTAGGACATAGAATAGGTAACATCTTAAAAAAAATCTTATAAAGCCTGTGCTGGCTTCGCAGAGCAGCCAAACCAAAGTTTCTCTGGAGAATGTGGTCTGAGCAGGACTTCCAATATGTGCTCTTGATGTAGAAGGATCGTAAAGCTCCTTTTCTGCTCTTTAAATCTGATTCTCTGGATACATTTCATCCTTAAAAATAAAGTAATAAAACTGATTTGATGTCCCCTTGAATTTTCAGTTATCAGTACTTGAAAGGAGATTCTTTCATATAATAGACCAAATAATGCAAAAAAAGGAAGAAAATGCAAATATAAAAACATAAAAAGATGTGTCAGAAAAAGAATTAAAATTATGTTGACAGCTTTCTTTTTTCATTTTAGGAACAGATGAAACTTTCTAAAAGATGAAAATGGCTGGTGATATGAAGGCAGTGTTCAATAAAACGACTATAGGCAGAAGGTATTTGTAGTGCCGTCAGATTCAAATGAGAATATATTTAAGACACAAATTTTCTGCCTGCAAATTTACATTTGTCAGAGAAGCACTTCTGTAAGGATTCCAAAGCACTTTGGTCCTATCGGTCTCCTTTGTCTTTTTATAGCTTATGCTCTCAAACTGAAGTAGGAACTGCTAATTAGCACGGGCCCACATCTTCACAGTCCACCTTGGCTTAAACCTTCAAAGAAAAAACTCAGGTATGGGAAGGCTACAGAGCAAAGGTAATTGTCCATTTTTCTTAAATAAAAAAAAAAGTGAAAAGCGACTTAACCTTAACTTTCTGTTTCCTGGAAATCCCTAAGTAGGAGTCTTGAGACATCTACATACCATTTGAACGCAGAGTGGGATAAGATCGATGCTCGGGCTGCTTTCAGGATGTTCTGTTTTATAATTTAGAACACTGCAAAAGCATCATAGCTCATCTAAATACCACTTTAGAAATCTGCTGTTTTTCCTCATGAGGGCAAGAGAGGCAAAGATGTGCTCATTATCACTACACAAGGCTTCTGACAATTAGCCATATTCCAGAAGCAGGGTAGGTCTTTCCACAGGGCAAATTGGGGGTTCCATACGCCTCATTAGCCAGGATTAAATTATTCAACATCAAATGGGAAACCAGTCAGGACTTCCAATTATAATTCAAAAATGTTTTCTGTTTTACACTGCAATAAAAATAACACTCTGGGGTGAAAGCATCAGATAAGGCACAGTTACAGGAAATGCTGGGGGAACAATTACCATGAAGCCAAATTAGAAAGTTTTAAATGGATGGGTGAAACCTGCCTGGAATAAACACAGCCTTCCTTTCAATAGATTGCTGGTGAAATGGCCTTCATGAAGACAGTGACACTTAGCCTTATAAGTCATGGGCATTCCAGGAATGGCCCAGTTTTTACGAGATTGGTTTAATCGTGAATGGGGGCGGGGAGAGGGCATTAAATTCTCACTTAATTTACAGTATTAGAGGAAGTAAACTTTTAACTGATGTTACTGTAGTGAAAATATTTCTTTAGGGTCTAACCTTGTATAATAAAAGCTGATGGTTTAGGATTCAGGACAGAAATAGAAAATTGCACACACTGGACTTTGTATTGCCCGAAGCTAGTCAGAAAAATTATGAGGATGTCTGAGGTTTTAGCTAGTAGTGTGGAAGAATCCAGCATATTGAATATATTATAAAAGGAGAGTGATTGAAAAAAAAAAAAAAGGTTGTATTACAAATAGCTAAGTTCTATGGAATATTCACCATGCGTGGCCAGTGTGCTTACAGCTTTAGGTGTGTGTTTAATCATGTAGACCAGTAGCTAAGAGTGTGGCCTTTGAACTGACCACCAGGTTCAAAACTTACTATGAGGCTGTGAAGTTACATAACCTCTCTGTGTTTGCTTCTCAGGATGGGTTGAGCCTGTTTGACAGAAATATAACGTGAACCATGTATGTAATTTTATATATGCCAAGCTCATGCAGCCACATTAAAAAAACAATAAGAAACAGGTGAATTTAAGTTTAAAAAGATATCTTTGAAAATCGAATATATCAAAAATATTAGTATGTAGATCAAAATATTATCATTTATATATGAAATAAATGACTGTTATTTCAACATATGATTAATAAACAAATTGTTAATAACCACATTCTTTATCATCTTTAGAATCAAGTATGTATATTGTACTTAGAGTGCTCCTTGTGCTCCATAGATCACCCTGGCTAACGGCTACTACACTGGATGGCACAGTTCTTCATCTAGCTTGCCAAGGTCACCTGCCTCCTCCTGTATGATTTGTTTATAGCACTTGAAGTTCTGTTTCCTGAGGTACTAACAACAACAACAACAACAAACAAAACAAACCTAGAATTTGCTTGTCAGATGGGAGGAATTCTATCTAGAAATTCTCAAATTTTCAGAAATGTTTTAGCCCCTTCTAGAAGATTTACTCAAGAAATATTAATCCAGTTTTTTAATTTTGTGAGGTTTTGGTACCTGCAGCTGGTTCTCTTTATGGGCTTGGCCTTTGGTTGGCATCCTGATCTCAGGCTTAATGTCTTTAGTGTAAAGCAAACAACTAGAGGGCCTACTTCTCATTTCTCTGCTGCCTCCCGTAGGACTCAGAATTTCCTCCCTTTAGGAAGCTGCTAATTTTTAAAGGGGCATTAGGAATATTTGATTAGTTCAACATACTATTTATTTATTTATTTTTCTTTTTCTTTTTTTGGTACCAGGGACTGAAATCAGGAGTACTTAATCACTGAGCCACATCCCCAGCCCTAGTTTGTATTTTATTTTGCTTAGCATCTCGCTTTGCTGAGGCTGGCTTTGAACTCGAAATCCTCTTGCTTGAGCCTCCTCAGCCTCTGGGAATACAGGTGGGCACTACCTCACCCTGTGTAGTTCAACATACTTTTATTCCACTGGGCATAAAGGCAGTCCCTGTGCTTAAGAAGCATACCGCCTACTGGTGGAGGTTGTAGTAATCATAGGAAGTGAGTGGTCCTGAGAAAAGTGCAGGAGCCATCATCCCTGGTTGCAATGAGAATAGGAAGCACGAATTTCCCTCAGGCAGTGGGGGAGCTTTGCTGTCCTGGGAGCACCTCTAAGAGTTCTAATCTCTAGTGAGACTTGGGGAATACAGGGCTTACGGGTGTCCTGGCAAATCACATTGTGTGTTCATGAATGGCAGTGCTGAATTTATTAAACTAAGGATATTTCAGTATGAGCCTACTAATGACTATAGTTGATAGTGAAAGTGTGCCCTTCCCTAATTAGTGAAAATATAACCACTCTCTTTGCATTAATGAAACTATTAACCATCTCTTTGCATTCTTAGTTTTTTTTTTTTTTTTAATTAATGACAGAGCTTCTCAGCAAAGAATATAAAAATCCCTCCCTTCTAGGGGATAAAAAGGAGGTGGTCAGTAATTCCATGATTATTTAGAATAACTGGCATCTGCAGTTATTGAACTCTGGTCTTCAGAATTAATTCAATTGTTTCCTATCCAGATACAGCAAGTTGGTGAGAGAGAAATGACTTTGGAACTTAGAAAATATTTAATAATATTGACATTATCTTAAGTAACAGTGTCTAAAATTGCATAGTCTTTCCATTTACAATAGCTACATTTGAGTATATTTATCATAATTTATGAAGTTATATATTAAAGTGCTGCCTGAGCCAAGGACATTGAGCCAGTCAGGCATCCTTCTCCTACATGGATGAAAGAAGACTCATGAATGGTCTGGCATGTGTGAAGAACTTCTGATTTTCTCCTTCTAGAGCCAAATGGCAATAGTGTATTAGCTTCTTATTGCTGTTATAACATATTATCACACATTCTGTGGCTTAAAAATGGCACACATTTACTTATCTTCCAGTTCCAGAGGTCAAAATTCCAAAATGGGTCCTGCTAAAACTCAAAATGTTGGTGGGTCTGTGTTCCTCTGGAGACTGTGGGGGATGAGCATTCTTGCTTTTTCTAGTTTCTAGATGCTGCCTGTCTTCATGGCTCTTGATCTTCTTCCATCTTCAAAGCTAGTAGCTGGTTGAGTTGTTCTCAAGCTATATCACTCTGACATTGACTTTTCTACTCACCTCTTCTGAGTTTAATGACCTTTGTGATTTCATTGAGCCCACCCAGATAATTCAGGATAACTTCCTATTTTTAAATTCATCTGATTATAACCTTAATTGTGCCTGCAACCTTAGTGTACCCTTACCATGTAAAATATGTTTACAGGTTCTAGGGATAGCATGTGGACCTATGTACTTGGGGAGCTGTTATTCTGTCTACCATAATAAGTATTACTATTATTGAATTTTACAGGTTATAAAGCACAGGTGTTTAGTAACTTGCACAAAGTCACATAGCTAGGAAGGATCAGATGTAGGATTTGAACCTGGCATCAAAGTCTATTTTCTTAATCATCACATTCTATCTCTTCTGATGTTTTAGAAACGGGATTGAATGATCCAAGATCAATGGTATCAACATTCCTCTTCACTAGAACCTGCACATGCTCCACATCATGGTACTGAGTCTCCTGCTAGCAGAGTGACCAGGATGACCCCAACTCTTTTCAGGATGGTGACTCCTGCTTTGCTCTTTCACAGTCCCACCTTACCCCTTCAGAATTAACTGCATCTTTCCTATCTCACCAACAGGTGTTTATCAAATACTATTGAGAACTTCTCAGGCACCTGGTTAGCCTATGAGGAGACATCACTTTTGCATCTAGAAAGGTTACGGTTATATGAGAAGTGGTAACAACTATGACAGAATTGCATGGAAGGTCGAGTTCTTCTTATTCTGCTTCTGAAGTGTGTCTTGACTGTTTTTTCTTCATGACCATCCTGTTTCTCAGGTCAACATTATTTCTGATTACTGGACACTAGTTTCCTAATTTATCTACCTGTTTCCCCTTTTGAATCCCCCAAATTCACTCTTAAACATCCACTAGAGTACATTTTAAAAAATACAAATCAGATCTTTTACTTTCCTGCTCAATACTCATTAGGAGCTTCCACTATAGAACTTAAAACATACCTAAGCTCTAATATAAATTCTGAAACCTCCTATGTGTTCTGACCCTTATTCATCTCTGCAAATCGACCTCATGCTCCCCTCCCCATCCTCACCATCCTCTGTGCTAGCTGTGATAGCTACTTTCTGTGCTAGCCTACCTTCCTAAACTGCAAATACACAAAGTTCTTCCTATTCTGAGGCCCTTGCTCAGGCTGTGCCTTCTGTGAGGTGTGAAGAGCACAGAGCTGGTTCTTTCTCATCTTTCAGGTCTTAGTTGACCTTGTCACTTAAGTAGGTTCTTTCTTCCCTCAATATTTTCTACTATACCCCTCTTTATTCCGCCCCCCCCCCCCCCCGAATCTGTACTTTTTGAAGGCAGTGGCCATACCTACAGCTTGACACAGTGCCTGTACAACACATGTACACAATAAATATTTTAAGGAAAATTCAAATAACTGTAAAGGGACCAGTTAATTTGGAGATAATACCAGTACTTTCCTCCAGGTTTGTCTTGTGGACCACGGGAGAGAATTCATAATACATTTCCTATGGCAACTGGCAGAGATGATGTGTTAGCTATTCTTATTTTTATATGGATCAGGTAGTGTTTAACTGTAACATTTCTTAGTAATTTGTCTCTTTCAAATGCTTTTTAATTTTTTTTTAAAGGGGGAACGAAACTGAGAATTTGTTTCAAACAAAGGTGTGTTGAATCCCACTTTTGGGTCTTTGCATTGAAAGCCTGACCTGAGGATTCTTTCATCCTCCTTACTATGAGGCCTGTTTCACTCTGGTTCCATCTTTTCCCAGAGGGCCATCCACCCTAATGGGACACAGACTGCTGCTTGCTTGGCTTTTATGATACCACTTCTTGTTAATAAACAGAATTAATCTTGATTAAGCCAATTTATTCAAATAATATTCTATTCCATTTCCTTAGGCCTTTTTGCTTCTGTTCTAAATTCACATTTGTTTTTGGTCTCTCAAAGGGCATTTTCTTCCTCACTTTACTTCCAAAGAACATGCTGTAAGTATTTAAAGAGGTTATAGAAGGAAATAAATGGGCGGCTCCATTACCTTGAATTTGTTCTCTTGAATCTGGCTGATTATATTTCCTTTTGCTTGCTATCTTCACTAAGAGATGTATTACTGGCAAAGACAGACTTGTTTCATTGTCTGGAAAGTGGTTTGCCAGCTTAGAAAAGGCCTGGTTGGTTTGTTTTTACTACCAGATGGCTCTGGCTCACCAATCTATAGTTAAAGCAGGGTTTGTAAGTCATCGGTTTTCCTGCTGGAGGCAGTGGGGATCAATTTTCCAGGCTCTGGAAACATCATCCACAAATCTCTGAACGTACTTTGTAGAAAAAACACTCTGGCCCAATTCAATTCAACACTTCCAAAGTTTATCATCAGTCTTCACACCTGAAGGCACTCTTGTTCATACACTGAGCAGCTCTGGCAGCTGTTGCCTGGAGAACATTCCCTGGAGATGGGCTCCCACCCAGGGGGCTAGACCGTGCTAATCTGTTCACACTCTGTTCCCTGGTCCCCATCCAATTAGATAAGAGGCTTCAATAGGCATACAGTCTGAAGTCCTTTGCTACATGGAAACCTAGATGATTTAACTTTAAGACATTGTTCTTATTAAGATTGATACCTAAAAATGGAGCATTGCTTCTGGACAATTGGTCCTAGGTTATTTGGTCCTAGGTTAATTGGTCCTAGGTTATTTCTTTAGAGGATTCCTTGATTTGACTGATATTTTGTCCTAATTGTTCAAAGTAAATGAAATGGGAGTTTTGAGATGAGATTTGGTTCTCTGATTGACCAATTTCTTTCTGGGTTCTTGTCTTATAACTATGAAGAATAAAACCCAAATAAAACAATATCAGAAGGGAAGAGTAAATGGAGTAGGATTTATCTAAATGAGAAGAGAAGGAAGGAGATAGAACTCCCACAAAGTGAGAGAGAACCTGAAAGCAGGAAAATCTGTTTGTGCTAGCCAAGGGGCTTCTTATGGTGGTGGTAGGGTGTCATGAGCAGTTATTATTGACTCAGTCTGAGGTGCAGTTAGATTCAATCAAATCTATTTTATTGATGCTCATCACACTTCAGATGAACATCCTAATTCTAAGTCCTAACTGAGTCTACCCAAGGGTTCCATACTCTCACCTGTGACATGTCTTAAGTCTGGGTCGCTGGAACTCCATCCGGGCTGGAGGAGTCTGGCTCAGGGGGGACAACAGCAACAGAGGCCTCAGTCTCCCTATCCAGGTCCTATTAGTCCTATTGCCCCTGCAAAAGTCTAGGTTTTTAAGTCCTAGTTCAGTTGTGCTTGCAGCTGATGACTGGGTGAGGTTGGTGTGTACGCCCTGGGTGCAGACTCTTACATTGCTAACTTAAGTCTATCTAAGTTCTGCGGTTTATCTAAGTTTTGCAGTTCACATGACATCATGGGAACATTGCTTATAGTCTTTTACTCAGCATGCACACTAATTAATATAATCAATAGTCAATAATCCTATAATATTTCTGGTACTCATATCAGTAGGGCAACTGAGAATTGATCAAAATCTATGTTAAACAGGCATTGAAAAAGTCCCAAAGTCATTGGCTGTGTCCTTTAACATTTGAGTTTTCATCTTTCTTGTAACTCCCATCTGGGTTCATCTCCACCTTCTACCCCACCTCCCTCCATAGGAGTTAGGAGGAATGTTCCCACAGGTAGGACTCCTGGCCTTTACATTTGAAAAATAACTTGATGAGGCCGATTGCCTAACCTTATCTATTCTTATTCAGAAATACTTGTTTCAGATAGAGTTGTTCCACACAGTTAGATTTTTCCTTTTTGGTACTGGGGATTGAACCTGGGACCTTGTGTATGCTATGCTCACACACACCCTAAGCTAGGCCCCTCAACCAACTTTCCATAAGAAATGGAAGCCCTGATGTCCTAGGGCATTTGTTGTATATAATGGATTATCTTATCTTATCTTGCTGCCTGTGCATCTAGAATGGTACCACCTTTGTGCCATTCTCAGAAGAATTGAAAAAATAGTCACTCAAATCTTTTTTCAAGGGCTCAATTCTTTAGCAGGACTCTGATTGAGAAAGACTCTAGGAAATCTAATGTCTACTTTAGAATCAAGGTTTTATGGAATCTTCACTTTGAGAGGCACTCAAAGGCCAGAGTTAGAGATAAACCACCAGTGTTTGTACTCAAGGCTCCTCTTAATTTTTAAGAGGTCCATCACTTCAACTCACCTTCAGTTTGATTCTGTTGGATCAGCATAATCTCAGGCCTTTTCTTCCTCTTTCTTAGTTTCAGTACCCTACATCTATACCAAAAATTCTTGTTCTAGTCTTAGCTCTGATAGTGGCTGCCCTGCTGACTTTTTAAAAATCTCTTCTGGTTCATATTTGGAATAATAATATGAGTTCTATTCATTTCATGGAAGGATCAAATAAGTGTTCTTGAAAGCACTTTAAAAAGTATAATGCCATATACTGTTATGAGTTAGCAATTTTAATTGTGAGAATGTGGCACCATATCTAGATGGATCCACATAAACAAAGGATTCAACCCCAGAATAGCAGAGGGTTACAAATTCCACTCAGGTAGCCAGGAATTGGCACGAGGAATCAGTGTCTGGAACACTTGTACTGAAAAATGGAGTTCTGTTGTCCACATCAAGAGGCAGAACACGGAGCAGAGGAAGCATACCTGAAAGAATGTGGGTGACAGCACCTAGCAGACAGAGTTAGAGAGCTATGGTGAGGGGAGCTCCTGTCAGCCTGAAGGAAACTGGAGGGGCAACATTTTTGGCTGTCATTTATTATATTAGTAAAATTCCAAGGTGGAACAAGTTCAAAAGTAGGGCACTGAAACAATTTAAATTAGCAGATGCCTAAATGTACTAGGATCTGAAGAACTGCCCTGTGTATTTATTCAACTTATATTGATGGCTGTGTTTGGGAGTCTCCATGAGCCTGAAAGAGATGAATGAGTCATGGATTGACATATAGGAATTTGCTGTGAAGGAGGACAAATAGCAAATATATATATATATATATATATATATCCTATATTCTACAAGTTGAAGAAAGTAGTAGTAGTAGTAGTAGTAGTTGTTTTTGTTGTAGCTTAAAATTATTTAACACTTTATGTGCCAGGAAGCATTTTAGACACTTTTTCTATTTAATCCCTGTAATAAGTCCATCAGAAACTCTTATAGGTATGATTATTTCTTTTCTGCATTGCAATAAGGAAATTGAGCCCTCAAAAGTACAAGTTATTTGCCCAAGGTGACACAGGTAGTGATTGGCACAGGCATGGTTTGACTCTGGAGTGAATATTCCTATCCTGTATTCCAGGCTGCTTTACAGCAGATACTGATAAAGCGCTTGTCAGTAGAATGGAATGACCTTAGCTGCTGGATGACAGTGTCAGATAAGGCCATGAGAAATAATAATATATTTATGGGCTATAAGGTTCTATCAGATATGAAGAATATGAAAAAAGGGCAGGATTCTGTCATATTCAAAGATATTTAGAGCTAGACAAAAGGATATTTAAAATCTTAAAAGCCAAAGAAATTCAAATGCGGACAGGTAATGTAGCTGCCTGAGTGGTTTAGGAGGAACTCAAGAGCCACTTGTGTTTTGCCATGAAGCTTTCATTATGGACTGTTAGTGGGCCCCACCAGGAAATCACTGGGACTAGAAAATAATAAAGCTGAAGATGAAAAAAGGGGGTGGAGGATTAGAGATGACCTGGATAAATATTGAGAAATTAAAAATTTGAGATATATGGTGACTATAACATCTTATTTTAGGGAACAGAGTGTGGTGAACTAAATGCTTTGAGAAATATAAATAGTTTGAGCTAATCTTAACCACATTTCTTTCTTTTTTTTATTAGTTGTTTCTTGATGTTAAACTATACATTAAAGACTGACATTTAATTCAGCAGATTTAATGTCACATGATATTGGTAGAATCAACTATTTATTGAGCCCATACATATTCAATATTTTGGTGAGATGTTGTGCACTTCTCATTTAATAAAATAGCTCTGTGTCTTCTATACTACAGTACTAGTATTTCCATTTTACAGATAAAAAATGAGGCCTGAGGGGTTAAGTCATTTACTCAAATTTACATGCCAATTATTAGTAAGTGATGGAGTTTGGATTGGACTAAAGTCCATCTGAAGCCATGGGCATAGCTAACATCAACAGCAACATGCCCAAACTGGGGCTATGAACGTGGTCTACCCCAGCAGGAAGGAACATTTTATCACTGATTTTTTTCTTTAGAATTCTTGGCAGTAGAAAGCAGACTAACTTTAATTTGGTTTACTTATTGTTTTAAAATTCTCCATAGCATACCATCTTATTACCTATATAGAAGACAGTTAAGAAGTGGGGAAAATGAGGAAAGGAGAAGACAGAAACCAGTGAACATTTAACTGCTATGGGCAACTGGGGTCCTTCCTACTGGGAACCCTATGGGAAAACTGTGGACCAGCTTTAGAACTGCCTCAGTGGAGACACACAGGCGGGAACAGTTTTCCACCAATTACTGTTCCCCACTGACTGGAGACTTGAGGTCTATTCCATACATTTCTAGGTTGAACCTGCTTGCTGTCCTCCAGGAAGAGAGGTGGAGATACATACAGGTACCTGACTTGGGATGCTCTCAGTTTCATGAGAACAGTTAACTTTAAGGGAACTTAAGAGACTGGGGGTTCAATGATATCCACTATTGAGTTCAAGGAACATGCTTCGGATATTTATCCAAGCAAATTATTGTAAGTAACTCAACTGTATTTTAATTAAAGATGTAGACTGCTTGGGTGTATACAAGCATCTTGGTGAGGTCATTTTGAAACTGGCTTAAGGAAGTCAGTCTTTTGTGTTTGGGTTATTGATGAGGAGGGAGAGATTTTCTCAGTAGTGACCTAATCAAAATGTCAGAGGCCATTTCTCCGTTCAATCTTAGACCTCTTTATTGCTGCTCTCATGGTTATCCAGACCTTCCTCTCCTGCCCTTCCTTCCCCTCTGTCCTCTCCTCTCCTGCCATCTTCATTTCCCTTTTCAATCTCTCCCTCCCCTGCCCCTCCTTCCCTCCCTTCCTCCCTCTCAGCTTTTACTTTGTTTCCAGGTCAAGGATGATTGTTAAGTTACAAGACAAGCTTCTGGGTGGAAAAAAAAATCATTGCAGTAATGTGGCTTGAGTTAACATTGCTTTTTGCAGAGTGTGACTAGAGATGTTCATGGGACCAAGATGAAATTTTACCTGATCCTATGGATAAGGCTTGTACTAAGTTAAAGATCTTGGTCCCAGAAGCAGTAAGACCTCACTTGACAGTGGAGAGCAGATAGTAGCTGAAGGGAGCAGACTTCCATGGCTACTTTGTAAAATCCTAGGTACAGAGCAGGAATGACTGCATTCAAAGAAGTGGAAGCTGTTACCCAGACATTTAGAAAGGGATTTGACTATCAAATAAGATGCTATAAAAATCTCTTTAGAGGAAATCTGAATTTGTACTAAATCAGATTTTCTAAGAAAAGAAAATGAAAAAGGAAACAAAGTTTACAGTTTGACAGGCTATTTGCTACTCTTGAGTTCTGTAGAATTTTATTTGCAACATTGATTTTAACTGATTATTTTTTTCCTTTTTAACCTTGAGTTTTGATATTAGTTTTTCTGCTCTCTGAAACAGAAAAGTGAGACACCATGACAAAATGTACTTTAAGTTTATATTGTACCAGATGGGTTGATTGGTAGGAGCCAGTACCTGTATACGTACCTGCTGAAGTTACTGATTTACTGTGTCAAAGTTTCAGAATATTCATTGAAACATCCTAGGTATCTGGAGTAGGAGAAAATGTCACCTATTCTGGGCAGTTTTCTTAGAACTCTAAAGACCCAAAGTGAGAGATGGTGATTTGTTAGTCTGGAGTGGCAGCAGTAGAGAAGGAAAGAAAAATAGTTTGAGAGAGAGATTTTGGAGGCAGAGTAAGTAGAACTAGATGGAATTGATGTGAAGGTTGAGTGAATGAGAAATTATAGATGGATCTTTGGGTTTTAACTGGGGCAAGTGAAATGGGTGTTTTAGTCAGCTTTTACACTGCTGTGACCAAAAAACCCCGACAAGAACAAGGAGAAGAGACAAAGTTTGTTAGGGCTCATGTTGCAGAGGTCTCAGTCCATAGAAGACTGGCTCCATTCTTCAGGGCTCCAGGTGAGACAGAACATCATGGCGGAAGAGTGTGGCTGAGGAAAGCAGCTGGGGACATGGCACCAGGAAGCAGAGAAAGCTCTGCTCACCAAAGACAAAATATATACCCCAAAGGCCTGCCCCTAGTGACCCACCTCTAGCCACACCCTACTTGCTTACAGTTATCACCCAATTATCCCTATCAGGATATTAATGCACTGATTAGGTTAAGGGCTTTGTAACCCAATCATTTCATCTCTAAACTTTTTTTTTGCATTGTCCCACACAGGAGCTTTTGGAGGACACCTAATCTAAACCATAACAGTGGGGAAGATTAGAAAAGCAAGAGTTTTCCCACTTCCTACCTGGTCAAGTTTCCATGAGGACAGGGCTTGGTTTTGTTTACTGATATTCTGAAACTTTGAATGTATGCTTGCATGTAACAGATTCTCAATAAAAATTTAGTGAATGAATGGAAAATGTGGGTGAACATTGTTGGTGGAACAGAAAATGCTAGGTGAATTTGTGTCAGATCATTCTGAAGAAATGATAAAGTTATGATGGATCCTCTTAGGAAAAATCCACCCCCACAACACATACAATGTTGCCTACTACAAGAAGAGATTGATGGATTTCTGTGATTGATCATGGACTCCCAGATTAATAAACTTTGTCACAAAGGTAGACAGAGATTTAAAGCTTATGGTAGTTAATGAAATAGAGCTAGATGATCATCGGAATCATAATCAAACATTTTGTGCAGTTGCTTAGCACTTAACCAACAGTAGTAGTAGTAGTTCTTCTTCCTTTTCCCTTCCTCTTCCATTACTTGTAAAGCTTCTGAAGTAATATGGCCAGGTCCCACTTTGTTTAGAGTCATAATCCATAAGATGGTATTTCAGATATGTATATTTTTAGAAAGACCCTCAAATGATTTAGATATATGACTGTGTAAGAGACATTAGTCCTTGTGAACACTGAGCTCACTTGGCAAAGATCATTGAAGGTCATGTTGAAGGAGGCAAAAAATTTATTATACTTATTTGAATTTGAATGTTATGCCTAATTGAGGGTCATTGTTAGTGCTTTTGGAGTAGTACAGTGACTTTGATAATTTGGATTAATATGTAGACAAGAGATGCTGATGTTCAATAGAGAAAATAGAGAGGAAGAAAAAGTAGAGAACCACAGTGCAGTCTGAATAAAGAGAAACCGTAGGAGCAATTGAACAACAAAGGCAATGCCCAACAACTTATTATAACGATTTTATTTTACTCCCCTCCCCACTTTTTTTTGTGGTAAAATGTATATAACACAAAATTTACCATCTGAACCTGTTTTTTTTTTTTGTTACCAGGGATTAAACCCAGCAGAAAGTCTAATTTCTCTTTTCTCTTATTCTCTCCAGATTGCCCTTTCTGCTGGGAAAGCCACATCTTCAACCTTTTTGATACTTTATTTTGAGACAGGGTCTTGCTAAATGGCTTAGGGCCTCGCTAAGTTGCTGAGGCTGGCTTTGAACTAGTGATCCTCCTACCTCAGCCTCTGGAGCTGCTGGGATTACAAGTGTGTATCACCGAGCCCAGCCCATCTTAACCATTTTTGATGGACAATTCAGTAGTATTCATAATATTTTGCAACCATTGCTGCCATCCATCTTCATAAATTTTTATCTTGTAAAAGAAATTCCATATCTCTTACAAAGTAATTCTCCCCATACCCTAACAGCTGCCATTCTGCTGTTTGATCTGTAAAAATTATTTGTCTTTTTGTGACTGGCTTATTTTACTTAACACAGTGTCTCAAATCTCATTCATGTAGTGTTTGTCACAATTTCCTCCCTTCTTAAATTCAAATGACATTCTACTGGGTATGTACACTACACTCTGCTTATGTGATGATTAATTAATTAATTTAAACTCTTTAAAAAAATTTAGTTGTAAATGGACACAACACCTTTATTTTGTTTATTTATTTTTATGTGGTGCTGAGGATTGAACCCAGTGCCTCACACGTGCGAGGCAAGCACTCTACTCAGAGCCACAACTCCAGCCTTATGATTATTATTTTTATGCCTGATCTCTGCCACTATTGTGAGCATTGATGAGCAATATTGCCTGTGCTTTGGTCTTCTAATTTTAAGAGAGAATGAACATGTTGATGACATGCTCTGAAAGTTAGCAAATTGCCTGATATACTGGTTTCTCAGAAAGTTAGGGCCCAAAGGAGATGTGTAGACATTTAAATCATTTAAAGTAAGAAATACATCTTGTTACCCATTGTCTGTCTACAACAAATTACTGTATAAGAAATGCAGGATAGAAGAAACTTCTGGTAATGTTAAAACACTGGATTAAGATGTAAGAATAGATAAGATTCACTTACTCCTGCCAGTAAAATAAAAGTAGTATCTTCCACAAAGATTTCAGTTTTATTTTAGGCAGATTAAAATTCCCCTATGAGTCCTTCAGTGGGTGGGTGAAACCATTTGAATGACTGCTTATTTTACAGGAGGAGGGAGAGGAGTTTGGTCTGTAATCTTCCCATGATGGAGCTACTGATAGGACAGGCCTTCAAATAATCAGGGTTGCTGTGCCAGAGTAGTGAGGCTATTGAGCTGTAAGTCCAAATGCTCATGTAACATTGGTTATACAATATGATTACAGAAAGAACAGATCATCCTAATGTTTTATTTAGAGGGTCTTACATTGAATAAGTCACTCTGAAAAATAATTATAGATGTACCCTCCTAGACTCACTATAGAAGCTGTGCTGTTTCTTATTTAAATACTTAACAATTTCTATTCTTATTACTTTAAAATACAATGTGAATTGTGAAACAGTAGTAAGCAAATTTTAGTTTTTGCAGAATCCATTCAGTATGCTGGGTTTTTGACTGAGTTCCCTAAAGCAGCGCTTGAGAGGGGGCCTTAGTAAAACAAGTGATGTATTCTTGGTAGAAGGGGAGAGAGAAAGATTGGATAAAGCAGGGGTCAGGGGAAAGAATGTGACTTCAGCTCTAGACCAGCTTCTGAGCCTACAAGGAAGCCCTAGAGTGCAAACCATACTGTGGAATCCATCCCACCTTTAGGCATGTTCTATTTAGTTATTGGCTGAAATCTGCATCCTTGTGGTGGTGGTGAGGCTTCCAGGCAAAGTAACTCCTGTTTCACCAAAGTCGGTTCCCAGAAGCCAATGGTGAATGGTCTTCAGTCAACAGTCACAGCTGGGGAAGGGTGTGCTAGTCAAGGGGATTTGGGTGAACACCAGTAGCATCCTCTAACTCATGCTCCATGGCGCTGTTAAGATCTTTCTTCTTATGCTAAGCTCACTCTATTTAGACATCTTAAGGATTGTGATGGTCATAATTTCTAAGAAGACCTACAAAATGAAGGTGAGTGGAATAAACCACAGCCTGCCTCCCATCCTATAGTTTGTCCCAGTGCCATCCCTGGAAAGTCTAATTTCTTTTTTCTCCTATTCTCTCCAGATTTCCCTTTCTGACCAAGGTGCCTGGCTTGATGAAATAATCCAGACCCTTCTTTGAAGGGTCTGAACCCTTGGCTCCTTGCTCTTATTAATCCATAGTTTCTATAGCTTGTCCATTTACTTGGGAATAGTCAGCTATATGCATTGGATTACTTAATGCCTATGAAATTTCTTCCTACCCTCAATGTGTTGTTGCAGTAACCCTTTATTCTGATGATGATTTTGGCAATTGCCCTTCAAGTATGGCAGCTCTTTTCTTTGCTTCTGGTCTATTCTATGTGAATTCCAAAGTGACCAGGTAGTAGTTTTCCGTTTAGTGGGACTTATACTTTTTCCTCTTGTGAAAGGGTACCTCTTTGGATACAAAGATCTTTTGACTCACAAAGCCTAAAGTTGTGGGGCAGAGAAGCAAACATTCCTTGAGTGGGTCAGTAGGGGTGTCTATGAACAGGATCTTTCTTATTACATCGCTTGATTCCTGGCAACTGAGATGCAACACCATATGTTGGCCATTGCATTAAGTGTTTGCTGTGTCCTGAAGAATATCGTTTATTTCTCCAGAGTTTCACCTCTAGCTTGGCATATTATCTATGGCTTGAAAAGTTTTAAAAAGATTTTTATCACAAAATTTCTGAATGGTGTGATACATTATAGGCCCAGTGAATCCATGGTCATCTGCCTGTACCACCTTAGCTCCTTTGTAGTAAAGTAGGAAAGTGAGTTTCTTAGTCTGAGGATCTTGTGTTGGTATATCAGACTCTCTGCGAGTCCTCAGATAGTGGTGCTGGATGAGGCACTGTGGATACTAAAGGCAAACCCATTCCTGCAATATGTGTTTCTAATATTATAAGAAATTTGTTTTCTGTTCCTGGTTATAGGCACATAGCTCCCCAGAGCCTGGACTCTTCTGGGAAGAGTGTCTTTTTTATGTTGATGAGGCAATTGGTGGCTGAGGGCCCCTAGTTTCAGGATGGGGGCTGGTCACCAGAAAAACCCAGGCATGATTAGATGGTTGGAAATTTTATTCCCCCTCTCCTAACCTCTGGGGAGAAGAGAGGAGCACTGGGCTCAAAGTCAAATTGACTTCCAGTGGCCAATGATTTAATCAATCATGCTTACATAATGAAACCTCCAGAAAATACCATAAGCTCCTGGGTTCAGGGAGCTTCCAGATCACTGAACACTTGAGGTGCCTGGAAGGCGTGAAGGCTCCACCACTCCCATACCTTGCCCTATTCATTTCTTGCATCTGGCTGTTCATCTGCACACTTTACTATGTTCTACCATTTATTATAAAGAATATTACAAAGTGTTTCCCTGATTTCTAAGAGTTGCTTTATCAAATTAGCAGAAGCTGTGTGTGTGTGTGTGTGTGTGTGTGTGTGTGTGTGTGTTGGGGAGGGGATTGTGGGAAGCCTTGATTTATAGACAACTAGTTAGAAGTATAAATGACAACCTACTACATGTGATTCATGTTTGAAGTAGGGAGGAATCTCGTGGGACTGATCCTTCAACCTGTTGGAGCTGATGCTACTTCCAGGTAGGTAATATTAGAATGAAGTTAAATTATAGGACACTTGGTCTCTGCTGGAGAATTGTTTGGTGTGTGAGGTTTACACACTCGATATTGTCTTGAGTGACTGTGCGAGTAGAGGAAAAACAATTTCATTTCCAAACAGCATGAAATGTTGCCCTTTCTTGGATGGAAGGGAGGCCTATGTAATCAATGTGCCACTAAGTGGCTGGTTGGTGAGAGTTGATGATATCTTTTAAAAAAAATTTTTTTTATAGTTGTAGATGGACAGAATGCCTTTATTTTGTTGGCTCATTTATATGTGGTATTAAGGATCGAACCCAGTGCCCCACACATGCCAGGCAAGTGCTCTGCCACTGAGCTACAGCCACAGCCCCCGAGTTGGTGCTATCTTAAGGGTGCAATATTGGTTTCCTTGGATTGTAAGTCAGATATTTTGAAGCAGCAGTAACTGGATGAGTCTTGGTAGAGGAACCTCATCGTGTGGACCCAAGAATAGCCTCCAGCTCTGTAGGTCACTACTCTCTTCATGAAAACATTTTAGACATAGTGAGGTGTTTGAAGACAGAGGTAGCTGACATCTGTTGGTTGAATCTTCCAGTTTACTTGTTTGTTCCATGTCTTCTGAGGTGTATTCTATTTGGTCATTCAAAGATCCTCATGCTTTCTGCCCACTCCTATAGGCCTATTGATTTACCTATTTTCCAGACCTCCTGGTCCCTGATCTTCTACTCTTGCTTATTTAAGGCCTCTGACTAGGTACCTACAAGTCTATGCATATTCTTGCAATAGGCTCCTTCGGTATCCACTCAAAATGGGTGACTGGGTGCTCTGTCCATTGGAAGAGCTTTCCTTTCCTGCTATCTGTCATGACTGCCTGGATAGGCTGCAGTGTAGCCACATGCAGCCGCAGTCCATGTCTGAACCAAATCCTCTGTTACACAAGCTGGGTCACACACTAAGCCAACCCATCTGTCACTCAAACTTGAGCATCTTCCCCTTTCCATTAAGAGGCAATGTAAGAATTCTCTGCAAGGTGAGGGGAAGGCTTCAGAGCAACAGTGGTAGGTGACATGGAGATCTGGGGGCACTTGTCAGTAGCTGAAGCCTTATCTTAAATGCATGCTACTTCCTTTTATTGAGGATTATTGCTGGGCCCACTGGACCTTATGGTAAGTTGAACAGAGTGAATTTGGAGAGAGTAATTGAGTATACCATGTGGCTATCTAGGAGAAAATAATTGAAGCTGTGGAGGAAAAAAAAAAAAAAAAGGGGAACAGATACTGGACAAATCTGCAAGATGTTAAAGAAAAATAGGAAGGAGTAAATATGAACTGTTTAAAACTGATACATGAGAAAATAGGCATAATTTACCATGTAGACATATGGGGACAATGACCAAAGGAACTAAAAGAAGAAACTGATAAAGTGGATTTATCTGAGAAGAGAGATTGGCAGATCAGAAAAGGACCAGGACCTGCTACTTTTCATTTAGGAACTTTCTGTATTCTTTCAATTTTGTTTTTTCTTTTTCTATTTACTGTAGACAAGGAGGAAAGTAAGAGGAATGTGTAACAGGGACTGAGGGAGAGACAGAGGAGATGAGAGCGTTGTGAAGAATGCCAAGTCAGAAGCCTGATCGGCTTCTCTGATCCTCATGCTAGATTACTGGTCTCATTCCCGTATTTTGGATTGGCTATTCTTTCAGTGTCCCATCATGGCAGTTAGGATCAATGGTAATTCTTGGTGCTCCTTCCCAATCCATTCCTCACAGAGGAGCCTGCCTATTAGCAGACTCAGGTCTCAGTACAGCTGCCTCCATTGGTTTGCTCTGTTGGGAGAGCAAGCAACCATGCATTCACAAATCCTTTCATGGTGCCTAAGGAAGTGTGGAAGCATTATTGCAGTATAGTGTATTGGCAGGAATGTGGAGGGGGCACTTTCAGTTTCTCAGTGTTAAAGCATTGTCCATGTATTCTAGTGAGCTTTTTGCTGCTGTGATTAAAAGACTGACAAGAACAATGTTAGAGGAGAAAAAGTTTATATGGGGGCTCACAGTTTCAGAGGTCTCCTTTCATAGAGAGTTGCTCCTTTCCTTGGGGCTCTAGGTGAAGCAGAATATCATGGTGGAAAAGTGTGGCAGAGGGATGCAGCTCACATGATGACTAGGAAGGAGAGAGAGAGAGAGGGGGGGGGCGGGGGGAGAGGGAGGGAGGGAGGGGCAGGCTCTACTAGCTAGATCTAAAATATATATCCCAAAGGCATGCCTCCAATGACCCACTTCCTCCAGCCACAATTTACCTGCCTTCAGTTTCCACTCAGTTATTCCTTATCAGGGATTAATCCCCATAGGGGATTAATTCACCAATTGGGATAAGACTCTTATAACCCAATCATTTCGCCTCTAAACTTTCTTGTATTGTCTCATACATGAGCTTTTGGGAGACACCTAATATCCCAACCATAATACCCTGTATTTGAATCTTTTGCCTACAATGTGGTTTCCTTGAGCCTTTGCTAGGCTATCTCTGTATTACCCTTAAGGCTTCAGCCTTCCATGACCACTGACCTAAAGTTGGTTTATCATTCTCCTTCATCTTCCTGCTAGTCCTCATCTCAATCTTTCTTTGTGCCTCTATTTATATTTATTTTTCCCATTCACTTATTTTTGTTTTTCTCCTCCAATAGAATCTAAATTTCACTTAGAGATTATAATTTACTTAATATTTGTTGAATGCAAATCTGAGCAAATTACTTGTTTTTCTTGTGCCTTCCTTTACCCGTTAATGAAATGCAAGAATCTTAAAAGCATTGGAAATATTTGCAAGAAATGATTAAATGCTGAGCTCAATTTGTATTACTTGTGTATATATTTGATACAATTCATTCACAACAATAATGCTTCAAACAATCCAGAATGAATGTGTTCTGAAAAGATATAGATTTGAAACACTGAAACTCAAGCAATTTGAAGAGTTGTTAGAAGGAACAAATTATACATGAGGTTGAAAACACGTATGCATGCATTAGGTTTAGGTTTGGATGACAATTATTGTAAACCTCCAATAATGGCTTAAACAGGATAGAAATTTCTTTCTTTTTCATGTTAATGTCTAAAGGAAAGTGCTTCAGAGTTGATACTCCGTGGTTTCAAACACCCAGGCCTCTTCTGTTTTGTTCCTCTGCAATGCATTTGGCTTCCTTTATTTTTTATTTTTTTTATTTTTTGGTACCAGGGAATTGAACCCAGGGGTGCTTTATTACTGAACTTTATCCCCAGCCCTTTTTATTTTTTATTTGGAGATGGTCTTGCTGAGTTGCTCAGGGCCTTGATAAATTGCTAAGGCTGGCTTTGAACTTGCAATCCTCTTGCTTCAGCCTCCTGCGCTGCTGGGATGGCAGGTGTGCACTACTGTGGCTGGCTTGGCTCTCTTCTCAAGGCTATCTCATGGTCTAGGATGGTGCTCTTGTTCCACCCAACATGTTTTCTTTTCAGCTAGCAGGAAGGAGAAAGAGAAAGGGAAGATTGTGCTTCCTTTCTTTAAAGGCACTTGCTGGAAGTTTCATCTGATAGCTTTCCATTCAGTACTTAAGTCATGTTGGTGCTCTTCTCTTCAATGATGGCTCAGAAATAGTCTTTATTCTAAATTGCTGTATACTGAATTAAAAATAGGGGGTCCTATCATTCTGAAAGCAATGGAAATTGCTTGTACTCTATTGCATGTCTACCATCATCTTTTTAGCAGTCTCCTTTATTTTTTTGAATAGTCTTGGGTACATTGGAAATGATTTGACTGCTACTTAAAAAAAAAAACTCTTGAAGAACACTGAAATTTCCATGTACCTATGGTGTTGCTCTCCTACATTTCTTGGTTTGTGATTTTTATTTTAGTCATCTTTTACATATTGTTTGGCAATGTTCACTGTATATGTAATATCTGTAAAAGTAGTTGAATCATTTTTAGTCCTGGAATTTAACATTATAGGAAAGATATTTTCCTGTGTATTTGCAAGGTGAAGAATGATCGGGATAGGCTTACGTTGCCCCATACCATTTTTTTTTTAAATTATAAGAATCACATTACTATTTTAATTTCTAGTACAAACTATAGGTTGTTCTGTTAGTTCAAACTAGCTCTTCTTTATTAAAATAAGAATTAAAATTATTTAGTTTAATTGTATTTCTGTACAATTCATCTTTATTGTAGCAAGTTAACTATAGTTTCTTTTCTAACTGCATTTCACTATCATTGAGAAAATTTAAACAGTCTGAAGTAATTATAGCAAGCCCATGTAGGGAGTAATGAATAATGTCTTGGGTGCTGAGAGCAGCTTCTACTTTTCATAATGGTAATGTAGACAGTAGTTTCCAAATGCTTACATGACTCTGAAAAGGGTGTGTCTTAGGGAATCTCCAAAATGAGTGGAGTATATAAAAGCCATCAGGATGTAGTTTCAAGTATGTGTATAAGACATCCTATAAAAATACAAACACTACAGGATGTGGTGGCACACACCTGTAATCCCAATGACGATCCGGGGTTGGTGATCCTGAGAGATGTCAGAGACAGGGCTGAGAAACTGTTGAATACTGACAGTTCGACTTTCCAGCAAGATTTATTTTATTTTTTGATTCACTAATCTCTCTACCATATTTGGAATAGGATGCTTTTTATGCTTCGTTGTGTGGAAGACAATGATATATGAATGGTATTTTGCATATTTATATATTCTTTTGTCTTTAATTTTTTCCCTTTGTTTGTATTCTTTCTCTCTTGTCTATTTTCTTGGATTTTCTTTCCAACTTTTCTCCAACAGCCAATCTCTGTTGGATCCTCTTCCATTCTTCCTGTGAATTTTTACTTCTAGCTTCTCTCTTCCTCCCTTGAAAATATTGCATACTACACTACCTCTGTTCTCTCATCTACCATTTGAAATTGTAAATCATTTTAACAAATTTTCTGTTTGTACTATAGATAATTATTGAACTCATCATTGCAGTAGATGACTTAGTGGGAGCTATTAGTTTTAGGCTATATAGTGTGTATGCTGGGTGCTGTTGATATTGGTCTTACCAGTAAAGGTGAAGGACTGGAAATCTTTAGGAACACTATGGGTCTACAGGGTAGGATTTATCCTGCCTTAGATCCATACTTTTTGATATGTGAAGTAAAGGATAGTATAAGGAGTGAAATCAAAGAAAAAATAGAGGAAGTGAAAGACCACTTCAATATAGAGATGGAGATCATGAAAACAAACAAGCAGAAATCCTCAAAATTAAGGAATCAGTAAACCAAATTATAAATTCAATAAAAAACATTACTAACAGACTAGACCACTAGAAGACAGAACCACAGACAATAAAGACAAAATTATAATCTTGAAAGTAGAGTTGAACATGCAGAGAATATGATAAGAAACCAAGAACAGAATATCCCAGGATTATGGGATAATATTAAAAGACCAAATTTAAGACTTAATGGAATAGATGAAGGAGCAGAGATAGAAACTAAAGGAATGCACAATTTTTCAATGATATAATAGCAGAAAATTTCTCCAAACCTAAAGAATGGAATGGAAAATCAAATATAAGAGGCTTACAGGACCCCAAATGTACAAAATAACAGCAGACCCACACCAAGGCACATTAAAATGAGAATGATTAACACAGAGAATAAAGATAAAATCTTAAAGGCTCTGAGAAAAAAAATCAAATTATGTATAGGTGGAAACCAATTTGGATACCAACTGATTTCTCAAACCACACCCTCAAAGCTAGGAGGTTCTGGGATAATATATTTCAAGCTCTGAAAGAAAACAGATGCTAACCAAGAATTTCATATCCAGCAAAATTTAAGTTTCAGATTTGAAGATGAAATTAAAACATTCAATGATAAACAAAAGTTAAAAGAATTCATAACTAGAAAGCCTATACTACAGAGCATCCTCAACAAAATATATCATGAGGATGAAGTGAAAAAAAAAAAAAAAAAAAAAAGCAAAAACCAGCAAAGGGAGGATCTACACTAAAGTGACATTTAACCCAGTGAGAAACTAAGACAAATCAAAAACCAGAAATAAGTCAAAATGACAGGGAATACAAATCATATCTCAATAATCACCTTGAATGTTAACGGCCTAAACTCATCAATCAAAAGACAAACACTAGAAGGTTGGATTTAAAAAAAAGACCCAACAATATACTGCCTTCAAGAGACTCATCTCATAGAAAAAGCCGTCCACAGGCTGAAGGTGAAAGGATGGGAAAAACCTTCTCTCATATGGATTGTGTAAACAAGCAGGGGTTTCCATTCTCATTTCAGATAAAGTAGACTTCAAACCAAAGTCAATTAGAAGAGACAAAGGAGGGCATTTCATACTTCTTAAGGGAAGTATATATAAGCAGGACATAACAATTACAAATATTTATGCCCTCCAAAATAGAGCATCCATGTATATCAAACAAACCCTTCTCAATTTCAAGAGTCAAATAGACCACAATACAATAATACTGGGTGACTTTAACACACCTCTCTCACCACTGGACAGATCTTTCAAACAAAAACTAAATAAGGAAAAAAATAGAACTAAATAATACAATCAACAATTTAGACATATATATATATAAAATATTTCATCCATCAATGAGCAAATATAGTTTTTTCTCAGCAGCACATGGCTCCTTCTCTAAAATAGACCATCTCTTATGCCACAAAGCAACTCTTAGAATGCAGGGTATTATCTCTGATTTTTTGTATTTTCTATAAGACCACAATGGAATGAAGTTAGAAATCAACAATTAAATAAAAAATAGAGGGCTGTTGTTGTGGCTCAGTAGTAGAGTGCTGGCTTAGCATGCAAGAGGCACCAGGTTCAATCCTCAGCACCACATTAAAAAAAAAAGATATTATATCCACCTAAAACTTAAAAAAAAGAAGCTGCTGTAACAAATGGAGACTAAATAAAACACAATTGAATGAGGAATGGATAGTAGAAAAAAATCAAGGATGAAATAAAAAAATTCTTAGAGGTAAATAAGAACACTGATACAACATATCAAAATCTCTGGGATATTATGAAGGCAGTACTGTGAGGAAAGTTTATTGCATTGAGTGCATTCATTAAAAGAATAAAAAGTCAACAAATAAATCACCTAACACTACATCTCAAAGCCCTAGAAAAAGAAGAACAAATCAACATCAAAAACAGTAGAGGAAGAGGAAATAAATAAAATCAGAGCTGAAATAGATGAACTCAAAACAAAAGAAATCATTGAAAAAACTGACAAAACAAAAAGTTGTTTTTTTAAAAAAATAGATAAGTCCCTGGTCATGCTAATGAACAGGAAAAGAGAAAACTCGAATTACTAAAATACAAGATGAAGAAGAAAATATCACAATGGACATGTCTAAAGTACAGAAGATAATTAGAAATTATTTTGAAAATTTATACTCTAATAAAATAGAAAAGATCAAGGACATAAACAAATTTCTAGGGACATATGACCACCCAAATGGAATGAGGAGGTTATATACAATTTAAACACATCAATTTCAAGTAATGAAATAGAAAATGCCATCAAAAGCCTACCAACCAAGAAAAGCCCAGCACCAGATGAATTCTCAGCCAAGTTCTAGAAGACGTTTAAGAAGGATTAACACCAATGCTCCTCACAGTATTCCATGAAATAGAAAAGGAGGGAACCCTTCCAAACTCATTCTCTAGACAAAGTCATTCTCCAGTCACCAAAGACACACCAAAGAAAGAAAGCTTTGGACCAATATCCCTTATGAACATAGATGCAAAAATTCTCAATAAAATTCTGGCAAATTGCATACAAAAACATATTAAACAGATAGTGCACCATGATCAAGTGGAGTTCATCCCAGGAATGTAGGGTTGTTTCAACAAATGGAAATCAATAAACGCAATTCATTTAATAGACTTAAAAACAAGAACCATGATCATCTCAATAGATGCAGAAAAAGCATTTGACAAAACACAGCACACCTTCATGTTCAAAACACTAGAAAAACTAGGGATTGTAGGAACATACCTCAACATTGTCAAAGCTATATATGCTAAACCCAAGGCCAGCATCATTCTAAATGGAGAAAAATTGAAAGCATTCCCTCTAAAAACTGGAACAAGACAAGGATGTCCTCTTTCACCACTTCTATTCAACATCATCCTTGAAACTCTAGCCAGAGTAATTAGACATAAGAAATTAAAGGGATACAAATAGGTAAAGAAGAACTCAAATTATCACTATTTGCTGATGACATGATTCTATATCTAGTAGATTAAAAAAATTCCACCAGAAAACTTCTAGAACTAATAAATGAAGTCAGCAAAGTAGCAGGATATAAACACCCATAAATTAAATGCATTCCTATATATCAGTGATGAATCCACTGAAAGAGAAATTAGGAAAACTACTCCATTCATAATAGTCTCAAACAACAACAACAAAAACAAAACCGGGAATCAATCTAACGAAAGAGGTAAAAAACCTTTACAATGAAAACTACACAACACTAAAGAAAAAAATTGAAAAAAAAAAAACCTCAGAAGATGGAAAGATCTCCCATGCTCCTGGATAAGCAGAATAATTATGTCAAAATGGTCATACTACCCAAAGCGCTATACATATTTAATGCAATTTCTATTAAAATCCCAATGTCATTCCTTATAGAAATAGAAAAGCAATCATGAAATTCATTTGGAAAAATAAGAGATCCAGAATAGCCAAGGCAATTCTTTAGCAAAAAGAGTGAAGGAGGAGGCATCACAATACCAGAACATAAACTATACTACAGAGCTATAGTAACATTAATGTTATGGTATTGGCACCAAAATAGACTTGTAGACCAATGGTACAGAATAGAGGACACAGACATACCCACATAAATATGGTAATATCATACTAGGCAAAGGTGCCAAAAGCATTCACTGGAAAAAAGATAGCCCATTCAACAAATGGTGCTAGCAAAACTGGAAATCCATATGTCACAAAATGAAATTAAACCTCTATCTCTCACCCTGCACAAAATCAACTCAAAGTGGATCAAAGACTTAGGCACTAGAACAGAGACCCTGCACCTAATAGAAGAAAAAATAGGCCCAAATTTTCACCACGTCAGCTTAGGATCTGACCACTTTAACCAGACTCCTAAAGTGCAAGAAGTAAAATCAAGAATCAATAAATGGGATGGATTCAGATTTAAAAGCTTCTTCTCAGCAAAGGAAACAATAACATGAAGAAAGAGCCTACAGACTGGGAGAAAATCTTTACCATATGCACCTTCAATAAAGTATTAATCTCTAGGATACATAAAGAGCTCAAAAAACTTAACACCAAAAAAGCAAATAACCCAATCAATAAATGGGCTAAGGAGCTGAACAGACGCTTTACAGAAGAAATACAAATATATGAAAAAGTGTTCAATATCTCTAGCAATTAGAGAAATGCAATTAAATCTATTCTAAGATTTCCTCTTACTCCTGTCAGAATGGCAATCATCAAGAAAACAGGCAAGAATAAATGTTGGCAAGGATGTGGTGAAAAAAGTACACTCATACATCGCTGGTGGGACTGCAACTTGGTGCAATCACTCTAGAAAGCAGTACAGAGATTCCTCAGAAAACTTGGAATGGAACTACCATTTGACCCAGCTTATCCCACTCCTTGGTTTATACCCAAAGGACTTAAAATCAGCATACTACAGTGACACAGCAACATCAATGTTTATAGCAACTTGTTTCACAATAGCTAGACTATATGGAACCAACCTAGGTGTCCCTCAATAGATGAATGGATGAAGAAAACATGGTATATATACTCAATGGAATATTACTCAGCTTTAAAGAGTGAAATTGTGGCATTTGCCAGTAAATGGTTGGAGTTGGAGAATATCATGCTCAGCGAAATAAGCCAATCCCCTAAGACCAAGGACCGAATATTTTCTCTAAAATGCGGATGCTAATTCACAATAAGGCGAGGGGCACTAGGGAAGAACAGAGTTACCTTAGATTAGATAGAGGGAAGTAATGGGAGGGGAGGGGAAGCAATGTGGGGATAAGAAAGATAGTAGAATGAAACAGACACTATTACTGTATGTATATATGTGACTACATGACCAATATGATTCTGCACCATGTATACTCAGAAAAATGAGGAATTACATCCCAACAATGTATGAAATATCAAAGTACATAAATGCGTTCTACTGTCATGTATAACTAATTGAAACAAAACAAAAAAAGCCACCCTAAGCAACTTGGTGAGCCCTGTCTCAAAATGAAATATAAAAAGGACTGGGGATGTTGTGGCTCAATGGTTAAGTGACTCTAAGTTCAATTCCTGGTACTCGTCCCCAAACAAGCAAAAAAAAAAAAAAAAAAAAAAAAAAAAAAAAAAAACCAACCAAACAAAAACACCAAAAAGCAAAGCACTACAAAATATTTCTTTGGCTAACGAGGATGGTTTCTTCTTTTACCCACTAGTGGTTCTCCTTGGGAAGCTGGAGATGTTACATTATGTGGTGAGGATTGAGTGAAACTGTTTAAAAGGGATTCATCTAGTCTTCTGTTACTTTAGTGTTCATTTAAAAAATTACTCATCTGGGTTAGAGATTTTTTGTACTATCAAAACAATAACAACAACAACAAAAACCCAAATGGTTTTGAATATGTTAGTTTTATTCAAGTTTTCTGGAGCGATATTCTTTGTGGTTGTCTGCTTATGTGTCTCAGATCTTAGAATTGGCAGTGGCAAAAGTGTGGGTTGTTGACCTTCTGTGGAAGGGTGTTCACCACCATACAGAGCTTTTCTCTAACACAGTATTTCCAAAACATGTCTTTCACACCACCTCCAAGATTTTTCTGTCACCTGTACGTGCTTACTATTTTTTCTTTAAGTACACGCCACCATTTAAAAATTTTATACCTAAAGAGGAAACATACCATTACTAAAAATAATATCACAAATAGAAGATAGCTGTACTAACAAGATGAAAAGATCCCACTATGATGTTATTAAATAAAGTACAAAGAAAAGCAATAACATCAAGTTGCAAATGTTAGATCTTTATTTATTTTGCAGTACTGGGGATTGAACCCAGGACCTTGTGCATGCTAGGCAAGTGCTATACCATTGATTTAACAAAATTCATATCTAAAAAATGATTTTTAGGAGCAGAATGGAATTATTTGAGCAGCCAATAAGAAGGGTTTTTATATCATCTAGTTTAAGAGAAAGAGCAAATTTTACTTTAATGGTATTTTTTCAATTTTAATACTACTTCATACCTAGTCTTACATGTCAGAAAGGGTCAGAAATGGCCAAGGACAACTAGTGGCCTTATTTGATAAAAGTATGAATGCTTATACATACATAACAAGAACTCAATGGCATGTGTGTAAAGTGGTATATGGAGATCTGTTTTAGAGATTTAGGTTGTCACTATCAGTAATGCTTTCAAAGAGTGAGAAAGTTCAGTGACTAAAGACTTGAAATGTTCATGCTTCTGCTGGGGCACAATTGGTTCATTGTAGTTACAACTATTGTCTCCTAAGTTGCAATGCCCTTGGATGTGTTATATTAATTACATAGTTCTTCTAAGATACAGCAAAATAAACAGAAGAATTAGTCATAAAAAATGTTTGCTGGTGTAACGCATAAGGAATATCCATCTTGTCATTATGACTTATGAAGGAAAAGACCCACATACATTTGGCTCAGGTAACAATCTGTAGAAAAGCATTGGGTTAAGAAACTATTAAGAGCTTTTCACCTGCAGTCCAAGGTATCTATTTGCATTTTTCAAATTTCAAAGAATATATGTGTTTAAGGATATATCTGAAAATTAAAATTCTGGATCCTATTCCTAATGTGCTGCTTCTAAGCTTCATTGGTCCTAAATGCAGAGGCAGATCCCACACTGATGTTTGCTAAAGCAGTGGAAGTGATTCCTGAAAGTACTTAGAAGCCTCTGTAATTGAACATTACTTTTGGTACACTTTGAACCCAGAATTAGGGATCTAGCAGATTTCCTGAAGTGATAACAGTGCTTTGAGGGCACAAAAAGGCTTCAAAACTCTCCAATTTGCAACCCATTTTGCTCTTGATATAAAAACAGGGGCTTAGGAACACTGTTGTAAAGGTTAGAAATGAGAGCCTGTCCTTGAACTCTATTCTTGTAAGAAATCATTTCTATCAATAAATGACTTTCCAGTACTTATAATTTAAGCACAGAATTAAATCTAAAAGCTAGAAGGCATTGATTTAATAGATTTCATGTTTGGAAGTATTTCAGTCTGAAAAGAGCCTCAAGTTTTTTTTTTCTTTTTTTTTTCCCCATCAGTATGATGTATATTGGACCAAGTCTACAAAGTTGTCTTTGTGCACTACAGTTCCTATAATTTAGGATTTGGAGATCTCAGCTGCTTCTACTGCCACTTCTCCCAATGGATGAGAGGACAGAAATGATTAAAGATGCTTATCTTCAATTTACCAGGTAGGGATTTAAAAATTCTCTCTTAAATCAATTTAGCTTTCACTTATTGGGTTGATGTTTACTAGCACTTGGTCTTTGCCTTGGAGATGCTCACTGTCCACAGAGGGAAGTAGGCATTTACATAATGCAAACCAAATTGTGATGTGGCCTATAGCTATTAAAGTGTGAAAACCTGGAAAGAGGAGGCTGTGATTAATTCTTGGTGGGGGACAGCTTCACAGAGGTAATACTTTAGTGGAATTTTTAAAAATAAGGAGTTTGCCTGATGAAAAATGAGAATGAGCCATTTCAGGAAGAATCACGGTGGCTTGAACAGAGATAAAGTCAACCCGTGGGTTTAGAGGTGGGTGATGTTAGGAGTGATGGGGACAGGAATGTAGGGTAAGTTGGTACCATTCTGAAAGGTCTTTGAACTCCAGAATGGAGACTTTAGACATCTTTCTGAAGAAGTTGATGTGCAATCAGGAAATTGAACTGTGGAAGGATGCCATTCAATTGGTTTTAAAAAGACAACTAGGAGCAATTTGAAGTGGGATGGGGAGCAGAAAAGCTAATAAGGAGCTTATGCAGCCGCCTGGGTGAGAGAGAATGGAAAGCCAGGGTGGGGAGTGAGGAGACGGACACAAGAGACAGCCTGGGCACAGAATCAATAGGACTTGGCAATTGATGGACATGTAAATAAATAATTGTCATTAATCTAGGTTAATTCTGCAGTAAAGGTGTGTTCAGGCTATTGTGAAAGCTCAGACTAAGCTTCACTGAAGAGGGGTCTTTAAAGGAAAATTGAGGTTCACCAGGCCTCAAGACCATACAAGAGAAGAAACAGAATAGCATGATATTGTGGATCTGGCAACTGTGTTTCAGCATCTCTCACCTGGATTTCACTTTAAAGTCACCTGAGAAGCTTTAAAAAAATCTATGAAAGCTTAAATATCCGCCCCCAGAGAGCAAGGTTTTATTAGTCTGGTATGGAGCCCAATCACAGATGCTTTTACAAAGCTTTCCATGGTTTTACTGTGTAGTCAGGGTTGAGGGTCACTTCATAACAGCTCGTCATGACTGAAGTGTGATATGTGTAGAACAGCAGTGGAAGGTGAGGTTGGAGTTTAGCTCTTAGGTACCAAACTGAGGTGGTGTTATCTTCCAAACAGGGACATGTTTAGAGTAGAAGGAAGCTGTTAATAAATCTGACACAATACGTGTAAACCAAGAATGTCTTGGAGAAGTCTGGGTGCGTGGTCACATCATCATAGTGGAACATGTGATTTAAATTTTGTTTTTGCAACTATTTTGGCTACAACAGTGCCAGAAAGGGATTGGAAGGGAGGAAGACTGAAATTAGGGAGGCTGGGTAGGAAATAATTGTAATCATCCAGATGTGTGAGACAACTGCCTCTTTAGTAAAGATTTGGCCCTGGAATGAGAGAAGATAAAGAGCGATATTAAGAAGTTAGGTTGGCTGGTATCATGGCAAAAACCGCACCAAAGTCCAACAGCCAAGGATGACTTTATGCAAATCTATTGCAATAGGAGAGAGAACCGAACTGGGTTTGAACTCAGTTCCTCTGGAGAAAGAGCAGGGAGGATTTTTAACAGTAGATGGGAGAACAGAGGACAACTGGCTTTCCCTAAAGGCAAAGTAAACTCTTTGTGCCAGTCCTTAGTTTTACAACTTGGAGCAAGCTGCTCTCTGGAGTTAGACTGCTACTTCTGGACAAGCCGAAAGAGATCAGGGAAACTATCTTCCTTGTATTTACATTTCAAAAAAAGGGGTCCCAGGTCCTTGAACAAGACATTTCAGGGTTGTAAAACTGAACAGATACTTTAAAAAAGACTTACATACATTTCAAAAAAGGCAGAGAAAGAATTAACATATTTTCTAAAGTAAAAGTTCTGAGAAAAGGAGGGTCAAAGCCTATAATTGGGAAGAAGGCTGTCTGAAGTTTAGTTAAGTTGGGAGGAGTTTTAAGACTGTCTTAGTCAGTAGACTTGGATTGGGAGGGTCAGGGAAGGGAAGAGTTGAGAATTATTCCTTGGTATCTGGTTTTGGTCTTGGGAGGACGTTGATTCCATTGACCACCACTGCAGAGTGCTGCGACCTCCACCACTGTTAATTCATGTTCCTCGACTGAGGGAGAAAAGACAAACAGATATATAAGTAGAGAAAAAGCTGGTCTCAGTGGTTGAGTACAGCCTTGGTAGGGAGATAGTGACCCACAACAAGCTCAGCATGTTTGTTATATAGGTATAAACATTAAAAGGATTTATTGTGAGAAAGTTTCTTCAAAGTAAGCAGAACCAAGGTCATGAATATGATCAGCCTGATTATGATTATCAGGTTGCTCCCATAAATTTCTACCCCCAGCAGCTGGCACCTGAACCTCAAGGTCAAGAACGGAATAGCTCTGTGGCTAGCATAGAAACTCCTATTGAATAGGGTGTCACCATTGCAAATGGGCAGTCTCAAATGGATGCCTTTGCACCTGAGAGTTTCCAAGAGAGACATCACCTCTTTCATAGGACAGTTCAAGACCTATAATTCAGTTGCTGCTCCTGACAGTAGAGAACACAGGAGGAAAAGAAGATTGGTTTAAAAAAAAAAAAAAAAAAGACAAGCTGAGTTGGAAGTGTGGGCCTGTGACCAGGAGAGGTGTGATTGGGAGCTGGGGTTGACAGTTGTCACTTGCAGAACTAACAACAGCTCCTAATTGAGTTATTTGTACAATTTATGTTTAAGAGGAATTAGCATTGTATTCCTCCTCTCTGGGATGGTGGTGAATTAAATATAATTTTAAATTATATGGAATTTTGTGGAATAGTAAGAGGCATGTCTAGTACATTTGGCTAGTTCTATTGTCATGGTGAGCAAGAAGCCAAGGTAAATCAGAATAGGAGAATCAAATGGTCAAGTGGTGAATATTTTTTTTTAATATTTTTTAGTTGTAGATGGACACAATATCTTTATTTTTATTTATTTTTATGTGGTGCTGAGGATCAAACCCAGTGCCTCACGCATGTGAGGCAAGTGCTCCACCACTGAGCTACAACCCTAGGCCAAGTGGTGAATGTTTTTGAAAAGTTTAAGTTTTCTATGTGGCTGTGACCTCTCAGGGATAAGTGATTATTTACCAAAAATTTATTTTCCTTAGAATGAGCAGACAAACAGAAATAAATGAGAGAAAGAAAGCGCTCTTTTAGAGCTCCTTAGCGTTTACTTTCTGAATTTTTGGCAGAACTTCTTGCAGTCAACTGAGGATAAGGAATTTCCCTAAAAAGTCAGAAGAAAAGAAAAACAAAGAAAGAAGGAAAATCTCCAAATAAAACCCAAACCAAAAATGGTTTTGCTTTTCAGACCTTTATCAGATGGTGGAAATGTGGAATACCTCACCAACTGGTCTGTTTTCTTTAACACAGTTACTGTCTACTTTTCCTAGGGTTTTAAGGTCTGTTCCTGTGCTGGGAAGTATTTCAAGAAGCAAATAGGGAGAAGGTTGCAAGCATTGGTTTTGACTTCCGCTGTGTGCTTATGCGATCTTGTGGGCATATTGGGAGGCCAGAATTGTGGCTTTAATTGTAGGATGTTTTGAAAGATGGGAAGTAGGATATTTCTTGCACCTTTTTGATATGCTTGGCAGTGGCTGCAGCAGAGAATTGATTTAGCTGTGACAACCTGACAGTTACCTTTTGTCCAATAGAAGCTGTTTGTGCAGTTTAAATGAATGGTGAAGGACTGATGTAAGTCAATGGTCAAACCTGTCCTTGGCTTCGTGATGATGACATCAATTCTTACTACTTGGACTTTGGCATCAGAGTTTGTTTACAGCAAATGAAACTTTCCTGTTACTAAGACCCACATTTAGATTGGTGTTCCAAGAATTCTCCAAAGGCTGTTCACATGCATTTTGAAGAGTCTTTTGAACATCAAATGGCTCTCATGAAAGAAGACTTTTTATCAACTGAATGTGAAGGAGAACTGGATTCAAAGGCAAACAATACCTCCCACAGACTTTTTTTTGAGGTAAACCACCAAAGAGAGCTCTGGTCAGAAAATTGCTTTCACTTAAGCCTTTTTTCCCCCCTTAAACCCCAGGTAATCAATTCAGTTTTTATTGTAGACTGTTTTGGGGGTTGACTAATTGGGGACTTGAACTCACCAGATGGTTATTTCTCCAGGAACTTCCATTTTATCTTTTCTGTAATAATAGCTTTTATTTTATTTAATCTTATAATCAGACGAAGACTGAAGGATTCTTATCTGCCTCCCTCCTACGTGCTGGGATCCTTGAGAAAGGAAGGTTTTATTTATTTATTTTTCTGTCCCTGAAACATTTTTACTCTATTTTGGATTTTTGGCATATTTTTTGGTATATTTTTGTGCCCTTTCTGGAACAAATGGTCATTGACCAGAAGTTAGTTTTCTTTAGAGTCAGTGAACAAACAAATACAAAGAGACAGAAGAGTTCTCCAGAGTTACTTTATGAATTTTGCAAGCTACAAGCTGAATCTGGTGAGGAATGGTGTAACTAGGAAAAGGAGAAGATGGGAAAAGGAAAAAAAAAATCCCAAACAACTGGAGGGGGGAAAAATCAGCTGTGTGGAGGGTACTGTGATTTCCAGTGGGAGGGGAGTAGCAGCAGGAGTCCAGCTGAGGCAGAAAACAGGCAAGGCTGCTATTCACACTGCTGGGTCTCAGTGGGAAGGAAGCTGTCAGACAGCAACATGACACATTATCCTTTGCAGACAAAACAAAATATGTAAAAACAAATACTGATCAACATTAGGATCCCACAATTCAAAGCTCACAAAGGGATTCATTTGCCTGGCTTCTTGGCTTCTCTCTCTTGCAAAGATGAGAGGGAGGGCCTGGGAGGGGAAGGTACGAAGAGATGTCATTTTCTAGTCATGCAGATGTGGTGGGCAAAGAAATTCATAGTCAAATATCAGGTGTGTTTGGAAAGTAGAGTCTATTTTAAAACGATTGACTCAGGGGATGTTGTTTTGAAGTTAAGTTGGAGTGCCTGGGACTAGAAATCAAGCTTCCACAGTTGTTTTCTTTTAAAACAAAATGGTGCAGTTATTTTATACCACGACATTAAGTAGTGGTCCTGTAAACTGAGGTCTAAGTAAAATTGTTGAGAAAGAAAAGCCATTTTTAGTCGAGTCTTTCATTTTTGCCCTATGGTCTACCCCCAGTGATTTTTTTTTTTTTTTGTTCAATATCATCTTGTTGTTACACTCAAAAATCTGACCTCAAGAGATCCCTTAATGTGTGAATTTTCAAGATATACCTTACTGTGGATGGCTGGGTTAATCTCCAAAATTGTGAGGGTCAGTTCTTTGCTCCTTGAATTTCTAAAAAGCAGAAATCTGTCTCCCTCTTTCAACAATGTAATTTGTAAATTCACTGCAGATGATCAATTATACAGGCTTCTTTTTTTGGTCCCACAATATCATTTATGTTTAATGCCTAAGATCAGATGCAGCAGTGTTAGATTCCAAGGTGTGCTTTTAGAAAGTGATTACAGCACACCGATTTAAATAAAGCATTACCATACATCTGCAGAGATTGCAGAGTCCATGAAAAGGAGAAATGGTTCCAGAAATGAGATTTTTTCCAGAACAAGATAAAGTTTATCCTTATCTGTGTGAAATAAACTCATCCTTGCTGTTGATCCAATGCAGCTTCTACAATAATGCCTGCAAATGTCCATGTCATGTCAATGGCTTTCAACATTTTGAACCATGATGACAGTAAGAAACACCACTAGCTAGTGTACAAAAAATACAGGCCATCCTCTTTGATGTTCACCCCACCCCACCCTACTGCCTACTCTGCTCTCTTCCACCCTATCCTCAATCCTGGCCTGGATTCACAGCCGATTAAGAGTTGCCACCTGTTGTTTGAACCTCAGAGCTATGGCCTGTTGCTTTGGCTTGCCAATCACACCAACATGGGTGAACTATTTATTTTCTCTTTTTGTTTCACAGCTCCTAGAAGCAAGAAGGACCCTGTGCTTGGAGAGGGGATTATCACTTAGGAATTTGTGACCAGACTCCGGAGCCTGGAGGACCCTGACCAACTGTGGAAATTGCCACCACTACTGAGATATGACAGGGCCCTGCTGCTTTAATACCACCTCCCAAAATACTGAGGTTCACTTGGCATATTGTCCTCTCACTGAGGTTGCCAGATTTATCAAAGCAACAACAAAAATAGGATACCCAGGTAAATCTGAACATGAGAGCAGTTTTTTAGTATCACACACAGAATGGATTTCCAAGGGGGAAAAAACCTTTTTTCCTCCATTTTTTGATTTGCAATCTAAAGAATATCAGTGTGTATGGAATGGTTATAGGTCACACACACACACACACACACACACACACACACACACACACATTCTGTGGACAGACCGGTTTGATATTCTGAGTAAACAAACCACTTGGTTTTGTGTGCATGTGTGTAGGTGTGTGTAAACTGCAGGACATTTCAGAATCCTGTCAGGATTTTGTCATTATGCATCGAACTTTTGGGGGAAACAGCAACACAGTGCTTTCCAAACTGATTAGACCACAAAGCTTCCAAGGAATCCAGTTTGGGAAATATTACATATAGGTCTACTTTCATCATGGATTTTTTTTTTTTACAGAAAAATTACTTGATCACAAATTTCTACTGCCTTGACCTATTTATGCCTGTAATATTACCAATGTTTTTAATAAAAGTAAGGAATTTCTAAAATATGTAAAGGAATCTTTTTATACCTTTATTATTTTTTAAAAAAATTTATTTTGATGTAGTGCTGAGGATGGAACCCAGTGCCTTGCATGTGCTAGTTGAGCCACAACCCCAGCACCAGAAAATTTTTATTCTCAGCTCCAAGGACAAAGAAGGATATATACTAATTTTCTAATGTTTCCTATTGCCACTATAATGTACATATTAGGTTACACTTTTTCTTTATTTCTAGCCTAAATTCTAGATGTCAACTTTTCTATTTTCAGTGGCAATGGTGAGTTATCAACTGAACTCTTGAAATTCCAACAAAATGTGTTTTTATTAAAATGATTTACTTTTCATTATAGAAAATATAGTAAGGCATAAAAACCAAAAAGAAAAAAAAATCACCTGAAATCCTGACACCAAGATAACCACTATTGACATACTGCATAAATCAGTGCTAGCAGTACTTTACAGATGTTTGATTTGTGCAATTTTTGGATTAGAATGCCAGCATTTAAAAGTGGAATGATTTCTTACAAGCGCATATATTTCTAGTTTCTTCAGAAGTATTGAAGATTGGCACCACGCAACCAGTGTTCTGGTATGACAAAGCTCAGAGTGAAGTAGCATATGCTCTGTTAGTCAGCTTTTGCATTGCTGTGAACAAAATATCTGACAAGAATAACTTAAAGGAGGAAAAGGTCATTTTGGCTCATGGTTTCAGGATTTTAGTCCATGGTGGGCTGATTCCATAGCTCTGGGCCCAGTGTGAGGCAGAACGTCATGGCGGAAGGGCATGGTGAAGTAAGGCAGCTCAGGACATGACAGCTGAGAAGCAGAGATCTCTGCTTACCAAGAACAAAATATGAAACTTAAAAGCATGCCCCCAGTGACTGACTTCCTCCATCCACACCCTAGGTGCCTACAGTTACCACCCAGTTAATACTAGTGGATTAATCAGTTCGCCTCTAAACATTCTTATATTATGCATGAGACTTTGGGGACACTTCATATAGAAACCATAACGTGTTCTCATTAGGAAAGACCATTCCCCTTTGTGCTAGTTTATCTATCTATCTATCTATCTATCTATCTATCTATCTATCATCCATCCCCTGAGGTATTTGGGTTTGAAATCTCAGTTGTAAGTCTGGGTCTTTTATTTCTCAGATAATATGTAATTTTAAAAAGGGAGTTATTTCAGGTTCAGTTATGTAGCTTTTCCTCTATTTTGAAAACATTTTTTCATGTCATGAAATGTTCTTATCTGCATAATATTCTATTATATGGCTATGCTATACTTTATAGAAGCAATTCCCTGCTATTAGGCTTTTATATAACTCCTCATTTAATCTATTAAATATACAACATAGGGGAATATTGAAAAAAAAAATATATATATATATACTTTTAGGAAAATCTGTGCATGTGTCTATGAGTTTTAGAATAAAGTTTTATATTTAAAATTGCTGGGTCAAACAATCCATTGCTATGTATATTCAACTGTACTTATATATACTTGACAATGGAATAGTTTCTTGAGCACTCTAATAGGTTAGTTTGTCCTCCTACGAGCTCAGCTCTGCTATTTCCCAACACAGAACACTTTTTTCACACACCTCCTCATAACTCATGAGAGTTGTATTCTGCGGAGGAAAGTATGAGAGATTTCCAGCTGAATTGGTGGTTATGAAGAAGGGCTGAAAGGTGGAGGTCATTCAAAGCAAGCTATATTTACATCACAGTTCTGTTGAGCTGTTGACTAGGTGTAATGCTTAACTATGTTATGAATTCCTACCCAAAGAATTCTCTTGACAACCTTGCGGGTATACCCGTATCCTTCTGGATTATTATTATTGTATGTGAAGAAAACAGTAACTGCTGCAAATTCTTTTTAGAACCCAGTTCTTTTTACCAGGTGAGCCAGTTGGTGGACTCAACTGTGGAAATGAAGGAGCGGCTCCCTTTGCAGTGTGGAGCTATCCTCAGGGCAGCATCCAGAATGCGTGAGGGTAAAGTTGTAGAGGGTGACCTGTGGCCTTGTGGAGAGTGGATTTGAGGGGCCAGAGATTTTAAGTCTGGCAGTGAGGGTCTTGAACTAGAACTGTGGTGGTATAAAGACATGTGCTAAGATTGGTGAGGGAGAAGAGGGCACCAAGGATACATTTTAAGGTATTTCTCATCAATAATATATGAGTATTTGTGTGTATACAGACATTTTAATATCTAGAACATGTGACAAAAGAATCAAACAACTTTAAGCAAAAAAAAATATTTAGGGATAAGAGGTTCTTGTGTATGTAGTGATCTTAATTTTTTCAAAGTTAAAAATAGCTTGTCTTTTTAATAAAAAATAGCCAACATGGGGAAAGGAGGAAAAATAGCAGAAACCACAATTAATATGTGGAGAGAACTATAGCAAATATTGCAAATATTTTGTGTCTGTTCTTTTAGAACTTCTGACCCAAGGCCTTATTAAATTGTTAGTGAGTCCTTATTTACTTCTCACTTTAGTGTTTCTGCACAATGGGAAATTACTTTGCCTTCTCATTATGTTCCCTTGGGTTTAACGCTCTTTCTAGAGCAGGAATGGTAACATCGTGGTAACTAGCTGTCTCTAGTTTAAAAGGGGTTCTGCTAACTTACACGTGAAATATGAATGAAATAACTTCTCTTCATCTTTTAGTCTAAAGTAATTCAAGACTGCTGCTATTTCTTCCTAAGTTTATTCATTGTTATTCATGCTTAAAAGTTAGCTTTGGCAACTTGGAATGTGAAGAGCTGAGTTGGTGTTTCTTGAGGGGCAGAAGGAAGGAAGGAGGTGGGATGAGGTTTCTTTCAGGAACAAACTATGAAATGCAGATTTGCATGTAGAAAGTTTATTGAGGAATGTTTTGGAGTACAACTCCCAAGAGGCGAGAAGAAAGCAGGTTCTTGCAAAGGTAATAAACTATGCAATTGTCAGGAAAGCCTCAGCCCAACTCTGGAGCTAGGAGAGTCTGTTCCAAAGTCTTCTCAACAGACTGGGGGCCTGGACTTTGCATTGACCAGTACTTTGATGAGGGCTGCTCTGGGATAAGGCATAACTTGGAAGTTAAGCAGTTCCCGTCAGCTGAGGGCATTCCTGGGGACCCTGCTAGGAGTAGCCAGCATACATATATCATCTAGAAGAATGAGTGCTTTGGTTGGGGGGGGGGGTGCATATGGGTGGTATAGAGCGGATGTCTAATTTCCATCTTCTGTGCTGCTTGGGTCCACCTGCTGTGTATGAATTTATTCCTTCTGGAGATGGCACTTCTATTATTCTCTTTGGTTCCTTTCTCCTGGGGAAAGTGAAAGGCTAGTGACATAATTTACCTCATCCGTTGTTGCAGCTGTTCTTAGGGCTGCTACTGGTGCTCATCCTCTCCCTCCTCTAGGACCGCCTCACTCTCAGTGTGTTTCTGGTCTAGATGGCTTACCTAGTAGGGTGACTCAGACCTTCAGTTCTTAGGGATATGAACCCCTGGTCACCATGCCCTTCTTAGGTTATAGTGGCAATACTTGTCCATTTATCATCAAAATTAGGTTAGAGAGTACCAAAATACCCAGTCGATCTCTTACAGGTTGGACATATTCTTCCCTGTCTCTCCCATCTAACAGTACCCCATGCTTGTCCTGCTGACCAGGGTTCAGAATCCCAGCCAGAATGATGCCTTTCCTTGCCTTCTGGTCTGGTCTTTTGGCATGAGACACCTGAAGAAACTGCGTGGCCCTGAATGATTAAAGATTAATATGATTTTTTCTGTGTTTCCTGGTGAAAATATTAATATTTTTTTCTCTAAACCTGTGAGACTCAGAGATCCAGGGATAGGAGGCACACACTTCAAAGGGTGGGATGGTTAATTTTGTGTCCAGTTGGCTGCCTCATGGTGCCACAATACTGTTCTAACATTATCCTGGATGTTTCTGTGAGGATCCTTTGGGGGTAAGATTAACATTTAATCTAGGAACTTTGAGTAAAACAGATTACCAATAAGCTGAAGGCCTGAATAGAACAAAGACTAATATCTTCAGAACAAAAGGAAATCCTGCCAGTTTGGGTTGGGTGTCCCTAGAGACTCCCCTTTCGTCTTCACAATTATGACATCTCTTATTCTTGAGGCCAAGAAATCAGTGTGGGAATTCTGCAAATGATTATGTTTTGGTGAAACTAGGAAATGACAACTTGGTGGGTCCCTGGACCTAATGTACTCATTGTGAGATGGTTGTGGAATAGAATTATTTATTATCTGACCCTTTGACATTCCTGCTGTAATCGTGGGACCAATGTGACAGTTCAAGTCTCCAAATACTAAGGGCAACTTGGAGTCTGTTTCCAGCAATCCTGAAAATCTTTGGTATTTCCCTTCTTCTAGTGTATGGTTACCTGGGAAACACCACCATTGGCCCTTTTGGCAAAGAACCAAAATACTCATTACCACATACACTTGTCTTGGTATTCCAGGGTTCCTGCTGGGGACCTTCCATCATTGGGTTCTGGGATTGAAAAACAGGCTAAGATCCAGAATTAGTCAAGGGACCACAAGTTTTTAACAGGACAACTTGGCTCATCCTCTTGACTAGCCTTTCTTGATACCCACCTCCTGATTAAGAAATCCCTCTGCCAGCTGCTGATCTGTCTTGTGCTAGGGACTCAGTGTTCCCTAGGAGCCATTTCCATTGTTCTCATTGGATTAGGTTTCTCTAGATCCCATTCTGTTTCTGATGGTTTAAGGGCATCTCCTAGCTCTGTTTATTCTTGGGATTCTACCATCCTCTATGCTACTAGGGAGCCTGGTTCCACAGTGGTATCTCTTTCTGCTACTTTGGTTCATGGAGGATGTCCATTATGAATCTTCTCAATAACACTGATTTTCTCTCATTGGCATTTTTACTGAATTCCTTATTGCTTTAAGGAGACTATCCTTTTTGTACTCAAGTAGAACATAGTTGACTGTTTTAATCAGCTTTTTCACTGCTGTGACCAAAACACCCGACAAGAACAATTTTAGGGGAGGAAGAGTTTATTTTGGGGCTCACAGTTTCAGAGGTCTCATCCATAGATATCCAACTCCATTGCTTGGGGCCTGAGGGGAAGCAGAGTATCATGGTGAAAGTGTGTGACAGAGGAAAACAGCTGACATGGCACCAGAAGCAGAGAGAGAGAGAGACAGACAGACAGACAGACAGAAAGATTGACTGAACAAGCTAGCTCTGCTCAACAAGGACAAAATATATACCCCAAAGGCACAACCCCATGACCCACCTCTTCCAGCCATACCCCATCTGCCTACAGTCACCACTCAGTTAATCCCTATCAGGAGATTAACACCTGATTAGGTTAAGGCTCACATAACCCAATCATTTCACCTCTAAACTTTCTTGCCTGGTCTCCCATGAGCTTTTGGGGGACACTTAATACTCAGATCATAACACAGGCTGATATATTTCCTGGCCTGCACGGTATATCCACTCTAGCACGTTCATCTCTTTCCGTCTTTGGATGCCATTCTCTATCATCTACCATGGTGACAGTTCTAACATTTCAGTGGCATGCTTACTTGAGCCTTTGTAGCACGTTAATCCTGTATCTCTGCTACGCATTTATGTTCTACTCTTCAATCTGTCCCAATCAAGCTCCCTCCGGATCCAGCCTCAGACTGGTAAATGTTGACTATATCCGGAAGCTCCTTTGAGATATTACAACTTTTCTTTTGACAGAAGCAGTACTTTCTTTCTGGGTCATGTTTTGATTTGATGACTGATTTTCATTGCTGACTAGGAAGGAAGGTCAGTTATGACTAATCCCTGTATTCTCAGCCCACTTCATTGCTGGACAGATGCATGGGGGTGTTTATGAATTATTTAAGGCCAATAATGCCAAATAGAATTTTGCTAGAGGGTTTCTATAAAAAGTGTTTTCTCTTTCCTATTGAAAGGAGATCATGTACTTAGCACTGGCCCTTCTCTCTTGTTCTGCCATGAAGGAACCATAATGTCTGGAACCACTGCAGTCATCTTGTGACCTTGAAGAAAACACCCAAAGAATTGCAGAGATGTTGACTCTAAAATTACTGACAGAAATAAGCAGTTTCTTATTTCTGTTCCTTAAACACCAAACTCTTTTTCATCCCAGAACAGGCTGATGTACTTGCTCTTCCCTGCCTGAAGCTCTTTTCTCATTTATCCTTGCACAGCCAATTCCTTCATCCAACTCTCAGCTCACTTCTTCAAAGAGGTCTTCTGTGATTACCTGATCTCAAGTAGCACTATCCCCCCAACTTTTCTCCAGGCATTCTATCATTGTGTGTGTGTATAAAATAATTGTAGCACTTAGTATTTTGTGAAAATATCTTACTGATCAATGACTACTTTTAATAACCTGTATTTCTCTACTGGAAAGTAAATTTAAGGAGAGTGGGAATATGGTTTGCCTTGTCCAATGAACATCTAGACCAGAGTCTTCCATACAGTAGGTGTTAATGAATGTTTGTGGAATAAGTTCCTCCAAATAGCATTATACTTTCCATTTTTTTAAAATTTATTTTTTAGTTATAGGTGGGCACAACATCTTTATTTTACTGTTTTATTTTTATGTGGTGCTGAGGATTGAACTCAATGCCCATGCACGCCAGGTGAGCGCTCTACCACTGAGCCACGGCCCCAGCCCCTATACTTTCCATTTTTAAATGGAGGTCAAGTGATGCCCTTTAGACATACCACACAGTGCTGTAAACATAAATGTGTGTGGAGATTCATGAGAACACAGAAAGCACTGGACAGTGTGGGCTCTGAGATTGTTGAGTGATAACTAACCTTTTTTTTTTTTTTGCTTCTTAGTATCTCCGCTGTAGGAATTGTAAATTTCCCTCTTTTATAGACTCTTGTATATGCAGAAGAGAGTTATTCACTTAGGAACCTGGGAAAGTAAAATCAAATGACTTGATTACAGCGTTTGTTGCAGCAGGCACCTGGGAACACTCTGGTTGCTCTGTCTGAATGTGGCTTGGTCTGGGGACTCCAGAGGAATGAGTTTGAATTTAGTGTATCAAGGGTAAAGTCAACATATAGGCTGTTGCTAACAGAGTGGAATGATAAAGGCATGATTATCTGAGGAAAGTGATTGGGGATTTAAAAACCAGACTAAACATAATAATAAAATCAGAAATTGGGCTTTATCAAAAGGAAAGAAAAAAATAGAAGGAGAATCATTAGGGAATGATGCTATTTAGTCGGTAGAAACAAGTGTCTGGAGGTATTTGGGGCTACTGTATATAGAGGTGATGATAGGGAGAAATGATATTAAGGTAGCGAGGGAGGTTATTTCTTGAAAATTCAAAAAATGGAAATAGGTCAAATTATATCTTTCTTTTCCTTATTCCCCAAAATAGATGAACTTAATAGGGAAGGAAGAAATTTAATTATTAGCCTGATATGAACTGATGGAAATTCCAAAACAGAAGAAGTAGACACAAAATAGTAAGAATAAAAAGGTTCTACTCCGATAATAGTCTTCATTTATTAGAGAGATGATATTTAAGAGCGGAAAGAGCCCTGGACTTGAAATCAGAAGAAATACATTAAATAATGGGTATATTCACTAACTCATATTGGTGCTATTCCATAGACTTTGCTGGATGCTGAGGATACAATGTGGTCCTGTCCATGAGAGTAACTCGAGGAGGTTACAGGCAAGCTGGCCAGGAATTTCAAGAGTGTGATAATACCATAGCAAAGGAAGAACAGCGCAGTATAGTAAGGTGTTGAGAATACAAAATCGAGTCTCGTGTGTGTGTGTGTGTGTGTGTGAGAGAGAGAGAGAGAGAGAGAGAGAGAGAGAGAGAAAGAAACTGGGAATATGCACTGGAGGAGGTGATGTCTAAGCTGAGTTGCAAACATCCCAAGCTGGTGTGTGCGCCACGGGGCCCTTTTATCGCCTGTTTCCTCTGCCTGGAATGCTGCTCCCTCTAACCTCTCCATAGCTGGCTCTGCAATATTCAGTTTAAAGATCACCTCCTCAGAGAGGTCTTTCCTGGACAGCCACACTAAGGAAATTTCAGAGGCAATCTCTACCAAGTCATTTTTCTTTTTAGAACATTTATCATTATCTGGTGTTTTCTTTTCATTTTGTGGTTTGTCTCCCCATTAGCATATTTGCTCTGTGAGATCCTGGACCTTGTCTACCTGTTCCTCACTGTGTCCTCGGTGACTAGAACAGTCCCTGGTTCAGAAAAAGTTCTCAACAAATATTTGTTGAATATTAGTGATAATAGTTGTTGGGGGAGTACAAGGGGCGTGAAAAGAGAGGAGGAAAATGTTCTGTTGGAGGACCCAGGAGTTGTGGTTCTGTTTTATTGCCAAGGCCTTATTAGGGTTTGTTGGAAAAATTGATTCATTTCTCCCAGGGGCCTCTTCGCTGTGTAAAGAGTTGGCTGTCCCCTGTTGAAGGATTTTTATTTCGATCTGATTCTACTTTGCTGTATATTTCAGAAATGCCATTTTAACTCTGTATTGGCAACCTTCCCTGTATTTCAACTCTGCCTGAGAAGTCTTCATTTTTAGATTTCCTTGGCCTTTTTAATGGGAGTTAGGGAGTGCAAGGTCAATCTGTGGGCTCAAGATACCACCTCAATTCTAAAAATCTGAAGGGAAAATCTTATTCTTAGGTATGTTTGAGACCAGGTCATATTTCCCATAGACCTGCTGGTGTGTGTTCAGGAAAAAAAAAACACACTTCAAATTACTCTAAGCAAAGCAGAATTTGGGAGGAAAATTTGCTCTAGAAGCAGTTATAATACGTCTAACACAAATTCACATGTTTTGGATTAAGTCCATTTGGATCTCCATTTTATTACTGTGGGTAATTAAGTCCAAAAACTATGCTCAAATAAGGTTCATGAATACTGCCACCACTGTGGAACTGGCCTGGTGGTGACTGGTGCTAAGCTCTCCTTCATCTCCCATTGGCCCTGAGGAGTTTAATAGTTCACGATGCTGTGAAATGCTGTCCAACCAGGTAAAGGAAATGGTGTCCGTGGAAGCATATTTTGAGGCAGCTGCATCTCAGTGGACTCCCATGCTCTAGAGTTGGATTTTCAGGCTCAGAAATGTCACTTTATTGCTGTCCTCTTGGGTGGTGGCCAAGCTTCCTGGATTCTGATTCCCCCACCTGAAGTGCTAGTTGATATTGTTCTGCCCAGGACAGTCCCCGCTGGAAAGCATGCTTAGTAAACATAGGAATAGAGTAGAATAAAAATTCAGTTTCAGGATAAATTTATATGGAAGTATGATTAAAAGCTGAAGAAAAGCTAAATCAGCTTTTAAAAGTAGAATGACTTTGAGGGGTGGGGGGGCTTGCCCCACCAGAAGTGAAAGCATATTACAACGTCATGATGATAAAAAAACAGGAAGGTTCTGGTTCCAGAGCAGAGAATTCTCAGAGGATCCAGGTATAGGGAGGCCAGGCTTTTGATACAGTTGGCGTCAAAATAAATGGGGGAGAAGAAAGGTGTGAAGTTTAAAGTTCTTCCTTCCTCTGTTCACTTCCTATCTGAATGGCTTTATTTTGTTCTTGGGCCTGTGCTCTGGAAGACCAGGCTCATTCCACTTCCCTGTCTTTGAGTGCCAAGTGGAAATGAGGCAAAGGTGGTAGTGTGCCGGTGACTGGGACCTCCTTCTGATCTAGGTGCTAATCCAGTGTTACAGGAGACTACAGAGGGTTGTACTGTCAAACCCTGATTAGTATAACCCTATATAATTGGGCTGCTTTGGACAGCCTGTGCTTCTGCCCCATACCTTAATGAAGCCCTTCAACCCCAAATACCCAAAGCATCGGAGAATAAGGTGGGTTTACCGAAGGCTTTAAGGAAAGGGAAGAAGATTCATGTGATCTTAAAAATCCCGTCTGACACCTCAGCTCTGCCTGCCTCACCTCTCCTGTTATTCCCACTCCACATCCAGAGTCTGTCCATTATCCTGGTCATTTCAGTTCCCCTCTTAGCTTATTTAGGTTTCTCAGAAAAGCCACAGAAAGCTCCCTTCTTTGTCTACGATCTACTTCATGTTGTATCACCCTTTGTTGCTCTGGGAAAATGATAGGTGGCTCTTCCAAATTCATGGTCCCCAGACAGGATAGTCCTTCCTGGGAGGCACAGCTACTGTTAGTTTTGGTTATAAAGGGTGATGTAGCCTTCCTAGATTTTTTTGGGTATGACTCCTATTTTTGGCTTTTATCTTACTCTGTGCATTCTTTATAGACTATTTCTAGTGTTAATTATCTTCAGTGGTAGTTCTTCTGTCACTTTTGAGGAGAATGGGCTTATTGTTTGAAGCTGTGGTACAAGAATAGACGAGGATAATGACTTTTTCTTGCTTCATGAACTTTAAAATATTCATTTTGTATTTGTTTGATGGAGATGGCAGACACTCTCTCTTTTGTGTGCTTAAGATAGAAAACAAAGTTTTAGCAGAGAACAGGAAAAAAACCCCTTTATTTTGAAAGTAAAAAAATGAGTGGGAATAAGATTTTGATTCCAAGTCTTATTATCTAGCATTTCAGTAATGCCTACCTCTTCTAGATACATGGAATAGATATTCTATACAGGTAGTCTCTACCCTACTCCCTGTCCTCTTCTTTCTTGGCTGTCATTGACATGGGAGTCATTGTCAATACATTAGTGCTTAAAATTAATTTGTGGGTCTATAATTGGGGGGTGAGATGGGTGAAAATCAGAAGCATCTTAGAGGAAGCGACCACTCTGTCCCTCCTTGGGCTAGCTCCCAGGTAGGACTGGCCTATCTAATGTTAATCCTTTACTTCTCATATTTCACCTTTTTATTTTAATTTTTTCATTTATATATGACAGCAGAATGCATTACAATTCTTATTACACATATGGAGCACAATTTTTCATATCTCTGGTTGCATACAAAGTATATTCACACCAATTCATGACTTCATACACGTACTTTGGATAATAATGATCATCACATTCCACCATTATTTATAACTAATCCCATTCCCCCTCCCTTCCCCTCCAACCCCTCTGCCCTATCTAGAGTTCATCTATTCCTCCCATGCCCCCTCTCCCTATCCCACTATGAATCAGCCTCTTTATATCAAAGAAGACATTTGGCATTTGGTTATTTGGGATTGGCTAACTTCACTTTGCATTATCTTTTCTAGCTCCATCCATTTACCTGAAAATGCCATGATTTTATTCTCTTTTATTGCTGAGTAATATTCCATTGTGTATATATGCCACATTTTTTTTTTATCCATTCATCTCTCGAAGGGTATGGCATCTAGGTTGGTTCTATAGTTTAGCTATTGTGAATTGTGTGGCTATAAACATTGATGTGGCTGTGTCCCTGTAGTATGCTGTTTTTAAGTCCTTTGAGTATAGACCGAGGTGAGGGATAGCTGGGTCAAATGGTGGTTCCATTCCCAATTTTCCAGGAAATCTCTATACTGCTTTTCATATTGGCTGCACCAGTTTGCAGTCCCACCAGCAATGTATGAGTGTGCCTTTCTCCCCACATCCTCGCCAACACTCATTGTCATTTGTCTTCATAATAGCTGCCATTCTGACTGGAGTGAGATGAAATCTTCAAGTAGTTTTGATTTGCATTTCTCTAATTGCTAGTGATGATGAACATTTTTTCATGTATTTGATTGATTGTATATCCTCTTCTGAGAAGTGTCTGTTCAGGTCCTTGGCCCATTTATTGATTATTTGTTTTTTTGATGTTTAACTTTTTGAGTTTTTTACATACCCTAGAGATTAGTGCTCTATCTCATGTGTAAGGGGTAAATATTTGCTCCCAAGATGTAGGCTCTCTATTCACCTCACAGATTGTTTCTTTTGCTGAGAATAAACTTTTTAGTTTGAGTCCATCCTATTTATTGATTCTTGATTTTAATTCTTACACCACAGGAGTCTTATTAAGGAAGTTGGGGCCTAATCCCACATGATGGGGATTAGAGCCTATTTTTTCTTCTATTAGATGAAAGGTCTCTGGTTGTATTCCTAAGTCCTTGATTGATTTGAGGTTGAGTTTTGTGCGTGTTTAGAGAGAGGGGTTTAATTTCATTTTGTTGTATATGGATTTCCAGTTTTCCCAGCACCATTTGTTGAAGAGGCTATCTTTTCTCCAATGCATGTTTTTGGCACCTTTGTCTAATATAAGATAATTGTAATTTTGTGGATTAGTCTCTGTGTCCTCTATTCTGTACCATTAGTCTACCAGTCTGTTTTGGTGCCAATACCATGCTATTCTTGTTACTATTGCTCTGTAGTATAGTGATACCGCCTGCTTCACTCTTCCTGCTAAGGATGCTTTAGCTATTCTGGGTCTCTTATTTTTTCAGATGAATTCCATGATTGCTTTTTCTATTTCTATGAGGAATGGCATTGGGATTTTGATCGGAATTGCATTAAATCTGTACAGTGCTTTTGGAAGTATAGTCATTTTGATAATATTAATTCTGCCTATACAGGAGCAAGGTAGATCTTTCCATCCTCTAAAGTCTTCTTCAACTTCTTTCTTTAGGGTTCTATAATTTTCATTATATAGATATTTCTACTCTTTTGTTAGGTTGATTTCCAAATATTTTATATTATTTCACTTTTTAATTAAGCCTAAATCCTACCACTCAGAAACTCACTTGGGTAAATAACCTGTTAAAAACACAATTATGCATGGAAACTGTATAATGTTCTCACTGGAAAAATTAATCCCTTCTTCTTTCTATGTTAGTTACCTCTTGCTGTGTAATAAACTACCCAAAATTTAGTGGTTTAAAACCAATAACCATTCCATTTGCTCATTATTCTGTATTCATGTAACTGGACTGGTATCAGGCTGATAGGCTTCTGCTGGACTTGCCTGGAGTCACTTGTGTCTCTCTGTTGATATCTGGGGGTGTAAGTTGGAATGTCCCATCTCTGTTACACATGGATTTGTCCTCCAGCAGGCCAGCCTGGGCCTCCTCACATGGTAGGACCACCTTCCAAAGGGCAAGAAGAAAATCTGCAAGGTCTCCTGACATTGTGGCTCCAATATCATGCAACACCATTTCCAAGTAAGTCACAGGTCAGCCAAAATTCAAGAGTAGAGAAGTATCTCTTGTGCTAGAGATCTTCCAATGGATGCATGCCTACAGTGTGGAAGGAATTATTGCAGCCATCTTTGCAAATAATCTACCACAGCTGCTATAGAAAATGTATGGCTCTGTTCCTAAGCTGCTAGAGGGAGGGAACTCTCACTCGATCATTCTGTACCACAAGGACTAGTGTTTTTCACAAGTTAGTGTTTGATAGTCATTGGTTTAAACTGAATTCACATGTAGAGAAGAAAAGGGGCTACCACGAGTCGCATAGAAAGACAATCTGGCCATGAGGCCAAATCAGGGGACTTAGGGTAGGTTCAGAAGCTGGAGGTCTAAGCCCTATTGGGACATCTGTTGAGACAATTGCTTGTGGGTATTATAGAGGGCAGGAAGGATTGGGCAGGGTTGAAGCCAGGTACTAACAAGTGAATTGGAGAGGAGCTCAGAAGGCCTGAGAAGGAATTTTTGGGCCTGGGTGGGTTGATGGGTGGTTTTGCTCAGCAGCACCATCCAGGTATGCCTATAAAAGACCGTATATGCCAGGGGTCCTCTGATAAATCCAAGCTGGGTTTAATACACCTCAGAAAGGTGCAGAGTTCTGACTGTTGTGGCAGAGATTAGATCCCTTTGAGCCCCATCTGTTGTGCTGTTCACCTGTTTTACCCATTCCTCCTTCCTCACCTCACTTCCACGGTTCACCATGCCTTTCTGTTCAAATAGCTCAAACCTCACTTCCTCCATGAGGTCTTTCCTGATATCCTGCCCTTCTGTTTTCTTAAACCATCTGATACCTGTTCAACTGTGGACACCTTTCTATTTCATGTATTCTTAGTTCTCTTGAATTTTTTTTTCTTTCTAAATTTAAGTTGTATAAACTTCTGGAGAACAGAGATTGTATCTTATACTTTCCATTTTCCTTCTGTAAACACATAGACCTCCATATAGTAAATGCTCAGTACGCATTTCTTGTTTGGTGTATAGGTAAGCCTTTGTTGCATAATTGATCTCTAAAATTAGATGATTTTAAAACCCACATTTATCAGCTCACAGTGCATCAGAATGGCTGTGGATGGAGCCCAGCTAGATGGTGGTTCTGGTGGGGTCAGTTGGGGTGGGGGGTGACTGGTACCAGGTGTGCCAAGATGGATTCAGTAGTCATGTGTCTGCTGTTTGGCAGGCTAGCAGCTGAGGGTAGCTGACTGTGTTCTCCCTCACATGACTTCTTATCCTCCAGAAGACTTGCTTGAGTCATCACATGTCAATTTCAGGATTCTAACACAGCAAGAAAGAGAGAGAGCACCAGTGACAAGTGCTTTCAAGTCTTAGCTGTGTCACATTTGCTAATGTTCTATTTGCTAAAACAAGTCACATGCCAAGCCCAGACTTGAGCATGAAGAAATATATTATATGTCTTAATGGAAATAGCTATGCAGCCTTGTGACAAAGGACCATGCATATCGAGATGAAAAGAATTGGTAACCATTACTTCAATCAACTATATCCTTCTAACCATGAGTTATTCACATCCCTCCCACATGCAAAATATTCCCACCTCAGGAAACCCAAAAGCTCATCCTATCTATGGCATCAGTAATCTGTGTCAGGTTCACATGAGTCTTTTCTGGTAGGGATCCTTTTGACCCAAAGACCTATAATTAGAATGACCAGTTGTATGACTGACTGGTGAGATAGAACCAGATAACCACAATGGACATTTCTGTTCAAGAAGGAAAAGAAAAAAATCCCATCAGGTGTTGTGACACACAACTAAACCAGTCAGGGTCACTCCAGGTGAACTGGGCTGGCACGAAATAATCACAAAGACAGATCATACCTTTTTCTTTGGGTTCTGTGATGGCTCCTCTGACCCAGCTCCCACAAAGGAGGCAAGGCAGGCAAGAAAGAGAACCCGGTTTTATTGGGGAGAAGTCATTCAAACGAGGCAAGGGGTAGGATTACAAAGGAACAGGTGAGTGTAACCCAACCCCACCTACTCCTAGAGCCATACTTCATTATCTGAGCGGAGGTAAAGCCCAAGTGATTACAGGCACAATAATTGTTAATATCTCTTTCTCGGGATTTAAGGGCATGTATTTCCAGAGCCACCCCTGACAATTAGGAATTCCATAGAACTGAGTAATCCACAGCAATTCTGAAATCTAGTTCACTGCCAGGGAGCATTTTCTTTGGAATCCTGGCTAGGTTCTACTTCCTGGGAGTGGATACCCAGTCTATTATTCCTCATGGCTCTTAGCTTAACTTTCTAAGGTGTCTTTGATTTCCACAAGAAATGGTTGGTCTTTGCAACTAAGTAACTTTCCCAGCTTGTTTCTATCTCGCAGAAAGTTGGAAGTCCAGAGTTGCCTTTTAATTTTTAAATGTTTCAGTCCATTTTAGCCTAAGTTGGCATTATTTCATCAATATAACTCTCTTAAAAATCTCTGTGGGCTTCTCTAGGAATAGGATGCAGATCTATTCCACTTAATAAAAGTTCTACATACATTTCTGAGATGGGCCTCTTTTCTTTATAGGAGCCATGTATATTAGCGTTCTCTGAAAGTACAAAATCAACAGGAAGTATGATTATAAAAAGGGGATTTATTAGGTTGGCTTACGTGACCAGAAGCTGGATTGTCCACAATGGCCATCTGCAGACTGGAGCTGGAAGAACCAGTAGCTGCACAGTTCAAGAGTCTGAAGCCCCAGAACAAGAGGGATCAATGGTGCTACACTAGTCTAAGACCAAAGGCTTCTGGAAACTTCCTGGAGAATCACTGGCAGAGTCTGCTTGGAAAGAGTGTAGAAGTGAAAGTCCAACATCCTTAGACAATAGCAGCAGCAGCAGCAGCAGCAATCAAGAACCTGTCCAAGAAGAATCAAGCTTGCATCTGCTGCTGCTGCTTTGTGCTTCCAAAGGTTATTTCATCCAAGCCATCATCCTATTGGACGGTGCTGACCACATTTAGGGAGGGTCTCCACTTCAGTTGGCTATCCCACATGCCAATCATTCCTAGACACACCTTCATTGACACCCCCAGAAGCCTCTTAATCATCAGTATCTGTTTATCCAATCAAGTTGACAATTCAAATTAACCATTGCACCATGCTAGGCCACTGTAGAACAAAAATCTTGTTTAAGTTTTTTCTTCTTCAAATTGTGGTAATGGGAATTGAACTCAAGGACACTACAATACTGAGCTACATCTCAGACCTTTTTATTTTTTATTTTGAGGCAAGGTCTTTCTAAGTTGCTGGTGTTGACCTAGAACTTGTGATCTTCCTGCTTCAGCCTCCTGAGGAGCTGGGATTATATGTATGCACCACCACACCTGGCTAGAATAATAATCTTAGTGAAAATGCTTGGTATAGTTGAGAGGGCCTATTAGTCACTGCCTTAAATCTTTCAAAATATTAAGTTGGCTTGGAGGTTACCTTGATTTGATCTTTATCCTTAGGCTGTTTCTTCCTTTGAGTATTTTTTTACTGGCTTAGAAGTGTGGAAATGAGAATTTTATTATCTAATCTAGCAAGTTCTGACTCCTCCAAGTATCCCCTAAATTCTACTTGCAAACAGAAATGCTCTTCCATTAGCTCACCTCTCTTCCCCTACCTTATCATAATTAGCTAAAATAAGCCAACTGACACTTTCAACACTCTACCTGGAAATCATCTTGCCAAGGCCCATGATTTCATTATATTGTATTCTATCTTTCAAGTTTGCCAGAGGAAATAGTTTTGTCAATTGTCTTTTTTTCTTTGTTATTAGACTTTATTTTCACCTTTAAATCTTTCAGTTTTTCAATTTTTTTTGCACCAAAAAGATATCAGTACTTTTCATTCCACTCTGGTCAATTTGAGAAAGAGCCTTGTGGGCTGTGGTATTTTGCTGGCTTTATTTTGGGTCTTCAGATATTCAGTGTTTAACTTGGTGAATCTTATTTTGCTTCTATTGGCTCATCTGATAACTTTGCTTTCTTTGATGGAGGGTTTGGCAATGAAGCTGAAGGTTCTGGAAGCTTTAAATATTTAGATAAGTAATTATTTAATTCTTTAGGGATATAATCAGATATCAGACCATGGGCATAATGAATAGAATCCTCCTCCTTGTTACTAGAAACCTGGTCATCAGAGAAATGCAGCTGACTGCACCTGGGTACCAACATTTACATTCTTTTTCAGGGCTGCCATAGTATGATTAGACTTCTTCCCCAGCCACTTTAATATCTTCTCTTTGTTTAATATCTTCTCTTTTAATATTTCTTGTGTCTATTTCTTCCTCCTCTGTCACATGGGGAAATAATGTGTCAAGTTCAGGAAGTTTTTAGCAACAAGTTGCTTGATCTAGGACTGAACCTCCTCCTCTTTTTTGGCCTTTAGGAGATAGAGGAGGAGCAGAAATAGAGGTCCATGGAGTGGCAGAATGGAGATGACCTCTAGATTGAACTCAGTGACTGGTTAGCCAAGAATGGTGTTTTCCTTGGGAACTTTGATTTGAAACCGCTTCATTGAACAAGTAAATGGCTCCTTCCCCTGAACATGGGTGTTTTAGCCAGCTTTTCCTCTGTTGTGACTAAAAGACCTGACAGGAACAATTTCAGAGGAGGACAAGTTGATTTGGGGTTTGTGGTTTCAGAGGTCTCAGTTCATGGACAACAGGCTTCATTCCTCAGGCTCCAGGCGAGGCTGAACATAATGATGGAAGAGTGTGGTGGAGGGAAGCAATTCACATGATAATCAGAAAGCAGAGAGAGGAGCAAGAGAGCGCTTCCATTCACCAGGTACAAAATATGTACCCTAAAGGCATGCCCCCAATGTCCACCTTTTCCAGCCACATCCTATCTGCAACTACCACTCAGTTAATCCCATCAGGAAATCAATTCACTGATTGGGTTAAAGCTCTTATGATCCAATCATTTCACTTCTAAACCTTCTTGCATTGTTTCACACATGAGCTTTTGGGGGATATCTCACATCTAAACCATAACAGTGGGCTGAGTTTTACAAACATAAGGCCACTTTTCATCTTCTCTGATGCACATTTTAAATATTCTAGAATCAGGAACACATGCTGCTAGGCTTGCCTGGTCCCCACATAGTCCACATCCTGGCTACTCCTCCCACTTCTCCAGATGCTCTTGCCCTGGTGACCTCAGCTCAAGCAAAAATGGCCACAGAATGGTTTGTTCCAGGCAGCACAGCACTCTAGGGAACTGGCAGAGCCCCAGAAGCCTCTAGCTTACATTCCCATACATCTTTTAAAATTTGCCAGACTGAGATGCCTGGATTACCAGCTCATGGTCCTGGTAGGGGAAGAACCCACAACTGCTCCCCTCTGCTTCTTCACCAGTGGGAGGAGATGCTAACTCTGCACCCCAGGGCACCTCTGTCAGTTATTTCTTATTTCTAACATGGGGTGTCATTTTTCCAGACTGCTAGAGCAGGTTCATTATTGCTTCCCCAACATCTGCTAATTTTTTGCTTGCCATTTTTCAGAGTTAGTTGACGTTTTCTTTGCTGCTTTTGCAGGCTCTGGTTATTTGGTCTTAGAACCAATGCTATTTAATTTTAATTTTGTTATATCTGCACTCTCATCCTGGAACCTCTTTCTTTCTTAGATTTTGCTTGGTCATAGACTACCCCTAATTCTGATGGTCTAAAGCAACAGCATTATTTTCACAATTTCTAATTTGAGTTGGCTAGTCTGGGCTGAAAGTGTGGGATAGCCTCACTTCTGTGCCTGACAGTTGCCTTGAGGTCAATAGGGTGCCAGAGATGACTCAGCTGAGTGTCTCCTACCATTTTCAAGATGGCCCAAGTTTCTTACATTGTGATGATTGAGAATTCTTAAAAGTAGCAAGTAAGGCAGGTGCTTTTTGTGTTTCTGCTTGTATCATATCTCAATGGTCAAAGCAAGTCAAAGTGTGGAACTGAGTCAGTGTGGGATGGGGACTATGGAGGGTAATGGAGATGGAGGAGAATCAGTTCGATCAGTTTTGCAAAGAATCTAACAATTTTGGTTCAACTGATACCCATTGCAGGAGTTTTATTTCTCCTCAGTATTCCATTCCACAGAGGGAAGTTCCCAAGAACTTTGCAGGCTCTGGTTGTTATTTGGTCTTAGAATCAAGGCTATTTATTTTTAATTTTGTCATATCAGCACTCTCATCCTGGAACCTCTTTCTTAGATTTTGCTTGGTCAAAGGCCACCCCTAATTCTAGTGTTCTAAAGCAACAAACATTATTTTTTCACAATGTTTTGACTGACATTTTATAACATTTATCAAATTAATATGTCCATACAATATTTATAAACCACAGGTAAATTTCTTATCTGTAGAGGTGAACATAATTTCTTATCTGTACACAAACATGGTATGATTAAAAGAATGTTTCTTTTCTCATTTTCTTAGTAAAGATCATATTCGTGAGAAATTGTGCATATTTTTATTTCTTTTTTAGGGAAGTAGGCTTTTAGTTCTTTGAAAACAGTTTACATGAAATATATAATTTTTGACTAAGAAGTAAAAAAAGTTTTAAAGATACTTTTACTGCTTTGAGGTATTAATGGTAATAGCTGTGACTACTTAAAAACCAAAACAACTTTTATATGGATAGCACCCCATTAAGAATTTAAGGATTTTAGAGGAGAAACTCATAGTGGTAATTTCTAAGTGAAGAAAAAGAAAAGAAAAAGGCGGCAGGGCAAGAGAAATGGGAAGCAATAAGTATACAGTTTGGCAAATAACATAGTCTGGTGAGGAAGAAGTAAATCAAAAGAGCTATTTCAATAAATCAGCCTTAGGCTACAAGATTAATTGAAAAGAAAAACCAGCATTGAAAAGATGTTTCAGTTTATGATGAAGATGTATTTTAATGAAGAAATTAGCAAAGCTCTGTTAGAAAGATTTTGCTTCTACCTCTTCAAACCTCTTCTATCCCAGAATTATAGAGAGGAAGAGAAGAATTGGTATGGCTTGAATGTTTGTGTTTCTCCAAAATCTATATGTTGAAACTAGTCACCAACGTGATGGTATCAGGAGAGAAGCTTTGGAGAGATTATGAGGGCAGCACACTCAGGATTGGGATTTGAGGACCCAGAGAGATGCCTTTTGTTTTCTACCATGTGAAGATGCCTCTAGAAGTCTTTGCTCATGAACCAGAAAGCAGGCACCAAAGCCACTGACACCTTGATCTTGGATTTCCCATTCTCTAGAACTGTGAGACATAAATATCTGTTGTTTTTAAGCTACCTGATCTATGGAATTTTGTTAAAGAGACCAAATGGACTTAAACAAGATGGAATGTGTGTTAGTCATTGCTTGGTTCACTATTTTATATGACAATAAGTTTTAGAGTGGGGATAGAAGATTGGGACAAAGATAACAGCAAGCAACAGGTTGGGTGGTAGGGAGATAGGTGCAGGACAGGTAAGCACATATTCAGAATCAACTTCTGCCCAAATGGCAGTTGGCACAATAGTAGAAACCTCTGCATATTTCAAACAAAATATTAACTACTCTGGAAGCCAGGCTCACTCTTAGGCTTGGAGAAATTAGAAGATATAAAGAGAGTAGAATTAAGAAGTCCCTTTAAAGGTGATTTAGGGGTGAGTGTTATCTCAAAAATAGTAACTTAAGTGTTTCCGTGTCACTAATGTACAAATTAGAAAGTGCCTTGAAAAATAGGAAACAATTACAAAGCCCATTAGAATTTTACAGTGGCTATGGGAAAAATAGGGGAAATATCCTCTTCAGATTTAATGAGGGAGAGCATTTAAAGGCATTTTGATAGAGCAAACATGCACTTATGACAGAGGGATATTTTATTTAATTATCTTGTTCACAGATAATATTTGTGCTTATATGTAAGGTGAACAGGTTATTTCCTTTAATAGGATGTTAAAATAAAGAATGTTGGAGGGTAATGATTATGAGAAATTTAAAAGAACTTGTAAAATAGAATGGAGCTTGGAATTTTTGTAATTAAAAATTACATAAGAAACTTATTCATATTATAAAAACTTGGAAAATTGCCAACAGTCTCAAGACTCATCACAATTACTATTGTTATCATTATTATTATTATTATTTGTATTAAAGTGCATTTTAAACATGATTTTAGTCATAGTCAATGCACATTTTTCAACTGACTTGTCATTCAGTATTCTATTTTGAACGTACAACAAGGATTATAATTTAAAAATGTTTAATGTCCATTTTTCCTTTAGTGATGATCCAACTTTTGTATCTAACTTTTTCAGGCACATGAAAATGTGAGGTTGTTACAGAATAAAACCAAGCCCCAAACCTGAAAGCCAGATACTTGTCAACTCCCTACTCTATACCTGTTTCACTGGTCTTCTTTGCTAACAGTATTCTGATTTCTTTGAGGTATTTTCCTCTTGGAGGAAAATTCAGGGGAGAATGATCTTATCTGTGACATAAGGGTCAATGTTTGGTCTGCTCAATAGAATGGAAGATAGGTGGAAGATTTCTCTTTGCTCTTGAGGAAAGAAGGAAAGAGATGGTTCTTTTGCTTCTCTGCACTAGTGCATGGGAGAACCAAGTTATGAAAGGAACCTAAAATCATATTGATGAGACACTAATTTTACTAACTTGGAAACCTCTGGTCTCATTTCTGTTGAAGCACATATGAGTTGGGTTCTCTATATTAATTGTTAAAGGATTCTGACTGAAAGACAAAGTCATATTTATTTTGACATTCAAAATAGGATTAAGCCAAGAGTTTCAAGTGAGGCTTGAGAGAAGATTTACTCAGTTCTCTAACTTCTTCTTAACCCTAGCATATTAACAGCTGAATCTGATTTAGCCCCTGGTGTTCTCTGATTGTGTTGGGGAGACACTATGTCTTAAGGGAAATAAAGGAACAGCTCCACCATCTGGGCTCAGAAGCTGGTGGGACTGAAGGAAGGTTGAAGAGGAGTGAAAGAGAAAGGGAGAGAGGGGAGAACAAAGCAGTAAGAGATGAGTTCTAAGCTCTCTTTTTCTAGTTTTTACTCAGAAGTGTGAGGTAACCATTGGGGACAGTTCTGAGCAGAAAGATTATTACGTACTCTCTCCTTAGCCACAGCCAGAAAAATAGTAGTGCAAGGTGGTCAGGCACAGGATAGGGTGCTAATATTCATTTTTTTTGAGTACTTCCTATGCAGCACAGATGCTAAAACCAGCCAGTGGGCTTGCTGCAGTCCTACTTAAGGCAGAGGCAGGGATGGATGCTGGGCCAGTGCACTGGGTGGGGACCTGGCTCCATCTCAGAGTTCTGCTGTGGAAGCTTAAAAGACAGGGAGGAGTTACCCAGGGAGGAGTTATCTACAGAGTCCTAATGTGTCCAAACAGGAGGGACAAGACCATATATTGTAACAGCTGTGAAACTCATCTTGAATGTCTAATGGCTCACTCCAGAGATCAGGAATGCCAACCATTAGTGCTAAGTTAGTCTAGTTAAACTCTGGCTGAGCCTAGGCAACCTCAGCTCTACCCTAGGCTGCCATGTGTGTATATCTCCTTACAAAGGGAGGCAGACTGCCAAGAGGATATGCAAGTACCTGCAGGGATTGTTATTATTATTAAATTATTGAATTGGACCGATTCTCAAACTGCACAGAGCTGAAAAAGTTATTTTTTCCCCATTTAACCAGTGGGGCTCAGTGGTATGACTAAATTAATTATGGACAAAATAAGGATAGTTTTCTATATCTGAAAGCTAAAGTGTGGGTTAAATTATATTTTGTCTTATTCAGCATAGCCTTCATAACTATAGTTTATAAGGGTGGCACAGTAGTTTTTTTTTTTTTTAATTTTTATTGTTGGTGGCACAGTAGTTTTTGATGTTGTATTTTTTGATTTAGTTTAATGGTTCCTTTATGTTTAGGCTAATATCAACAAACTTCTTTGGATATACAAATATTTTTGCACTTTGAATTATCTTGAATTAGATTTCTGCAATGAGTTTGCTGATCATTTTGTTTTTATACCAAATCTCTCTCCAAAAAAGATGGTTTTAATTTACATGGCCACTAGCACCAGAACATTTGTTTTAGTTTCATATCTCTTTCTGTGACACTTAATATTGTTATATATGTTTCTAATATAGTAAATGAAAAATGCTCTGTATTGTTTTAGTTTGTACTTCTTTGATTATCAGGCCCGTGGAATATTTAAAAAAGTTTACTTGCCACTTATAATGATTATGTATTTTGATGTTTATTATGTATTACTCTTTATATACAATATAAAATTTTCTTACCTTTAGATGACAAAATGAAAATATTTGTTTATTACAGAATAAACTAGTCCATTAGATTTCATACTCAGTACCCTGCACCTGCCGAAGGACACTAAGGAGAATGGCAAATGGATGGAGCTGTTCTGAACCCCATGGCATGTGTCTTTTGGGAATGCTCACTTTGGGTAAGTTCCATCCATTAAACCCCAGAAAATTTCTCTTATGTTGTATTTACTGGGTGGTGGGTATCATATTCTCACTAACAAGTTTCCTGGCCACAACCTATAAGAAAGCTTTATAAAATAAATGAACATTATAACCTCCCACACTGAAAATCAATATTGCCAATACTGTAAAGTTTCATTGTTTTAGTCACTTTTCCTCTGCTTGTTCACCTTCCGGGAATGTGTCCCAGCAGGTGTGGATGGCTGGTTTGACCTGCTCAAGGGGTGTTGAGGTTCCTGCTCTTCTCATTATATCACAGCACACTGAGAATGAGTTACTCTGGCATCTTCCAGGGTGTCACCCTCTTCTTTGGAAGCTGGCTTCTAAGGAGCCTATAGGAAGGTCAGAGGAGGGCTGGGGTTGTGGCTCAGTGAAAGAGCACTTGTCTTGCACATGTGAGGCCCTGGATTTGATCCTCAGCACCACATAAAAATAAACAAATAAAATAAAGATATTGTGTCCATCTACAACTTAAAAAAAAAATTCAGAAGGATGACCAAGACCTTTCCCTAACTGTGCTATTTTTTTTCCATTTTCCACAAATAGTATGTGTCCCCACTTATCTCAGCAACCTTAAGTTTACTCTTACTATATATTAGAAAAGTAAACTTGTTGTCAGTTCTCAATGGAGAGCCTGTCTCCAGCTGCTCTTAGAGGTCAAAGTCTTTTGTTTAAACTGGTCTATGTATGTAAGTATTAATGTTCATCTGATTTTTTAAAAAAAATTTATTTATTTTTTTTAGTCATACATGACAGTAGAATGCATTTTGATATATAATACATACATGGAATGTACATACATCAATCATATTGTCTATTCTATTCTGCTGCCCTTCCTATCCTCCCTAGGGGGATTTTTTTTTTTTTTTTTTTACAAAATTCTAAAAGCAATCTGACAATATTAAGGAAGAAATTGACAACAGAAGAAAAAGCTTTGTTTCACAAAATATTTCAGGTTTTTTGTTTACATGTCTGTCATATAAACAAACTTCCAGGTTAATGCATATAGTGTTACATAGATGTTGTTGGTGACTTCATAAAATCAGACATGATGACTCCACATCTTTTAACAGTAATTGGTCCAGAGGAACACACTTGATCTAGAATCAGTTCTTCTCTGTATGACATTGTGAGTGATACTAATTCCTCAGCAGCCATCTTGTTAACATAAGGTCAAGTACAAAGGTGGAAGACACAACGAGGGTGGCAAGTATTTATTCAGCCCTGCTATGTGCAAGATGTGCTGCTAAGAGTAAAAGGAACATACCATAGTCCTTATTCTTCAGAACATTTATATTGGGGAAAGACAAATAGTCCTAAAAGATTATAATGTAAAGCCAATGTGATGCTCCCGTTGGCCCTGTTATTACTGACGTATGCATATAAATAAACTCTCAAATGCATCCTCAGGTTGAAGTCCTGGGTTTGAGCCACTGTTAGTATACCCTACTAGGTTGCCATATATTACTAGGCTTCATTTTTTCCTCATTTGTAGAATTAGATGGTTGAACCTTTTGGGCTCTAAGTTGACTCTAATTATTAATCAAATCATATTTCATATTTCTCCCAGACTGAGTCATAATAGCTTTGTATGTGAACAATTGAATGAATGACTCATAAGAGATTTTGTTGTTTGTTTTCAAGAGGACTAGGAAAAAAATATAAATGTTGGAATAGATGTTCGAATTATAGAAAAATGTGAAGTGCACAGCTGTTTGGCAGGCAAAAGAAAGGTGCAAATGAAAGCAGCAAATTAGAGACATTTTGTAAATTGATAAAACAAAGAAATAGCCCCTTCTATTTTGAATTTGAAAGGTAAAAGAGACAAAGTGGTCTGGAACAGAAAAAAATTTGTGTCCAGGAATAGATATGAATCAAAGGGTGACCTGGCTGAAAACATACGACTGCAAGGGGCACAGAGCTAATAGATCATCTTTCTCTTCATTTTGTGTTCCCTCACCTCAGCTCACAGGTCCCGGCACTGATTGGATTGGGAGTCAGAACAAACAAAAGGAAGCCTCTTTTCATTCTGGGTTCTCAGTGTATAGATTCACTGCCCTTGTATTTCAGTCACAAATATAGAACCCAGACACAGAATGACAAGTTTACAAGCAAAGCAGAATCTGTAGTTTAACACAAACCACCAAATAATGAAATTTCCTCCTTGGAAGCCAGCTGTGGCCCTGGAGGTTAGGGAAGAAAATTTTCTTGTGCTGCATTGTTCGGTTAGCTAGATACACACACTGGATGTATAAACATGTCTAATATTGACTTCGGCATACTATGGCCTCAGATCTTTAATTTACTAGTTATTGTAGAACGACCCCAAGTTGTCTGACCCTACTTTGAAAACATTGCATTCCCCTGATTGCTTATTAGTAACTTATTAGAACTAAGAAAGCAAATTAATCAAATGATCACCATAAAAGCAAATTTAGAAGGAAGATACTTTAAACTTTGATTTGAAGATAACCTTCCATCTGTGGTTCTTCTCAAAGTCATAGTATACTTTGTACCAAAGAATATTTCTTTAGTGGGAAGATAGGACTTTATGATTGAATTTTGAAAGATTTTCCTTACTGGATGTTTTATAATGAGCCCTAATTCTCTGGCAAAGATGGAGGGTCTTTCCCTCTGTAGAGCTATTTGAATGCTTAAGACTTTTAGGCCACGCTTTGACCAATTAAATGTGAGCTCCTGTCATGATTGACTTAAGAGCACTTCTTTTTGGTACAATGTTTTGTATGGTTGTACTCATTAAAAAATAAAACCAACTTATTTTTCTTAATTGTGAAAATAATTCATACCTGTGTAAAATTTGTATACAAACACAATGCAGGAAATGAAAACACTTCATAATCCCATGCTTATAGTTAATTGCTATTATCAATTTGCTATGTATTCCTTCATAACTTCTTATTATGTATTTTTTCCTAAGAATACATAATGTTGGTTTTCAATGCTTTTTTTCAACATATATATTAATTGTCAATTTTCTTTGTTTTATTTTTATTTTTCAACTTCTTTCACATTTAACTACATACCTTGTTTATCTGCATGCCAAAATATATCTATATCTGTATCTATTTTATTCTTTTCAATGGCTGAAATTCTTTCAATTTGTTAATTTTGTGGCACATGTAAAATGTTTTTTTGTATGTTTTATAGAATCAAATAGAATTTATGGAAAAAATGAAGGTGCAAATATACTTTTATTGAAAGAGCTGTCTACAATGTAATCTCTGTTTTCCAATGGTCATTACTGTTCCAATCTGGTTTCTGTTAGAATTGCTTGTCATAGTCAAAATAACTTACTCTTGCTGAATCCAGTGGAACATTCTCTACCTTTTTTCTTACTGGACCTCTGCCTAGTTATTTGTTCCTTCTTTGTAACATTTTCCCACTTTGTGACAATACCATCCTCACCTGATTTTCTGCCTTCCAAGACTCTGGGCTCTAGCTGACTCTTTCATCTTGGAGTTCCCCAGGGCCGGGTCCTGGACCCTCTTCAAGGTCATGCTCTCTTCTTTGCTGGTCTAATTATTTCTGTAATTTAAGTACCACATCTATGCCGATGATTCCAAGCTTTTTATCTCTAGTTAGATATTTCTTTTGGGCTCAGGACTCATATCCAACTGCCTTCTTCTCTTTAGAAATGCCCCACATGTATCTTGAACTTAAAACAACAAAACTTAGCATTCAAACATCTTGGATCCATCAACCTGTCATTTCCCTTACTAGCACCACTCTTGCCCACGCCACCATCATCTTTCTCCTGCACTATTGTTCTAGCATCCTACTTGTCTTTTATATGCCACTTTATTCTTTTTTTAAAAATTGATTTTATTCTTTTAAATACAGGACATTGGAATGAATTATAATTCTTATTACACATATAGAGCACAATTTTTCATATCTTTGTATATAAAGTATGTTCATGCCAATTCATGTACTTTTTTTGCATTACAATTTTTTAATTGATTTTATTATTTTTTTTAATTTATTTTTTAAATTATTTTATTTTATTGGTTGGTCAAAACATTAAAAAGCTCTTGATATATCATATTTCATACATTTGATTCAAGTGGGTTATGAACTCCCATTTTTACCCCGTATAAAGATTGCAGAATCACATTGGTTACACATCCACGTTTTTACATATTGCCATACTAGTGACTATTGTATTCTGCTATCTTTCCTATCCTCTACTATCCCCCCTCCCCTCCCCTCCCATCTTCTCTCTCTACCCCATCTACTGTAATTCATTTCTCTCCCTTGATATTTTTTCCCTTTCCCCTCACATCCTCTTATATGTAATTTTGTATAACAATGAGGGTCTCCTTCCATTTCCATGCAATTTCCCTTCTCTCTCCCTTTCCTTCCCACTTCTCGTCCCTGTTTAATGTTAATCTTTTTCTCATGGTCTTCCTCCCTGCTCTGTTTTTAGTTGCTCTCCTTATATCAAAGAAGACATTTGGCATTTGTTTTTTAGGGATTGGCTAGCTTCACTTAGCATAATCTGCTCTAATGCCATCCATTTCCCTGCAAATTCCATGATTTTGTCATTTTTTAGTGCTGAGTAATACTCCATTGTGTATAAATGCCATATTTTTTTAATCCATTCATCTATTGAAGGGCATATAAGTTGGTTCCACAGTCTAGCTATTGTGAATTGTGCTGCTATGAACATCGATGTAGCAGTATCCCTACAGTACGCTCTTTTAAGGTCTTCAGGGAATAGTCCGAGAAGGGCAATAGCTGGGTCAAATGGTGGTTCCATTCCCAGCTTTCCCAGGAATCTCCATACTGCTTTCCAAATTGGCCGCACCAATTTGCAGTCCCACCAGCAATGTACAAGTGTACCCTTTTCCCCACATCCTCGCCAGCACTTGTTGTTGTTTGACTTCATAATGGCTGCCAATCTTACTGGAGTGAGATGGTATCTTAGGGTGGTTTTGATTTGCATTTCTCTGACTGCTAGAGATGTTGAACATTTTTTCATGTACTTGTTGATTGATTGTATGTCCCCCTCTGAGAAGTGTCTGTTCAGGTCCTTGGCCCATTTGTTGATTGGGTTATTTGTTAACTTATCGTCTAATTTTTTGAGTTCTTTGTATACTCTGGATATTAGGGCTCTATCTGAAGTGTGAGGAGTAAAGATTTGTTCCCAGGATGTAGGCTCCCTATTGACCTCTCTTATTGTTTCTCTTGCTGAGAAAAACCTTTTTAGTCTGAGTAAGTCCCATTTGTTGATTCTTGTTTTTAACTCTTGTGCTATGGGTGTCCTATTAAGGAATTTGGAGCCCGACCCCACAATATGTAGATCGGAGCCAACTTTTTCTTCTATCAGACGCCGTGTCTCTGATTTGATATCAAGCTCCTTGATCCATTTTGAGTTAAGTTTTGTGCATGGTGAGAGAAAGGGATTCAGTTTCATTTTGTTGCATATGGATTTCCAGTTTTCCCAGCACCATTTGTTGAAGATGCTATCCTTCCTCCATTGCATGCTTTTAGCCCCTTTGTCAAATATAAGATAGTTGTAGTTTTGTGGATTGGTTTCTGTGTCCTCTATTCTGTACCATTGGTCCACCCACCTGTTTTGGTACCAGTACCATGCTGTTTTTGTTACTATTGCTCTGTAGTATAGTTTGAAGTCTGGTATCGCTATACCGCCTGATTCACACTTCCTGCTTAGCATTGTTTTTGCTATTCTGGGTCTTTTATTATTCCATATGAATTTCATGATTGCTTTCTCTATTTCTACAAGAAATGCCGTTGGGATTTTGATTGGCATTGCATTGAACCTATAGAGAAATTTTGGTAATATTGCCATTTTGATGATGTTAGTTCTGCCTATCCATGAACAGGGTATATTTTTCCATCTTCTAAGATCTTCTTCTACTTCTCTCTTTAGGGTTCTGTAGTTTTCATTGTATAAATCTTTCACCTCTTTTGTTAGGTTGATTCCCAAGTATTTTATTTTTTTTTGAGGATATTGTGAATGGGGTGGTTTTCCTCATTTCCAGTTCAGAAGATTTGTCGCTGATATACAGGAATGCCTTTGATTTATGCGTGTTGATTTTATATCCTGCCACTTTGCTAAATTCATTTATCAGCTCTAGTAGTTTCTCTGTAGACCCTTTTGGGTCTTCTAGGTATAGGATCATACCATCCGCAAATAGTGATAATTTAAGTTCTTCTTTTCCTGTCTTAATGCCTTTAATTTCTTTTGTCTGTCTAATTGCTCTGGCCAGTATTTAGAGAACTATATTGAATAGAAGTGGTGAGAGAGGGCATCCCTGTCTTGTTTCAGATTTTAGAGGGAATGCCTTCAGTTTTTCTCCATTTAGAATGATGCTAGCCTGAGGCTTAGCATATATAGCTTTTATAATGTTGAGGTAAGTTCCTGTTATCCCTAGTTTTTCTAGTGTTTTGAACATAAAGGGATGCTGTACTTTGTCAAATGCTTTTTCTGCGTCTATCAAGATGATCATATGGTTCTTATCTTTAAGTCTATTGATGTGGTGAATAACGTTTATTGATTTCTGTATATTGAACCAGCCTTGCATCCCAGGGATGAATCCTACTTGATCATGGTGCACGATCTTTTTGATATGTTTTTGTATCCGATTTGCCAGAATTTTATTGAGGATTTTTGCATCTAAATTCATTAGGGATATTGGTCTGTAGTTTTCTTTGTTTGAGGTGTCTTTATCTGGTTTGGGAATCAGGGTGATATTGGCCTCATAGAACGAATTTGGATGTTCTCCCTCTTTTTCTATCTCCTGAAATAGATTGTAGAGTATTGGTATTAGTTCTTCTTTAAAGTTCTTGTAAAACTCTGCTGTATATCCATCTGGTCCTGGGCTTTTCTTGGTTGGTAGTCTTTTGATGGCTTCTTCTATTTCCTCACTTGATATTGGTCTGTTTAGGTTGTTTATATCATCCTGACTCAATCTGGGTAGTTCATATGTCTTAAGGAATTTATCAATGCCTTTACTATCTTCTATTTTATTAGAGTATAGGGTTTCAAAATAATTTCTAATTATCTTCTGTATTTCTGAATTGTCTGTTGTGATGTTGCCTTTTTCATCCCGTAAGCTAGTAATTTGGGTTCTCTCTCTTCTTCTCTTTGTTAGCGTGGCTAGTGGTCTATCAATCTTATTTATTTTTTCAAAGAACCAACTTTTAGTTTTGTCAGTTTTTTCGATTGTTTCTTTTGTTTCGATTTCATTGATTTCAGCTCTAATTTTAATTATTTCTTTCTTTTTTTTTAAGAGGAGGGAGGGAGGGAGAGAGAGATAGAGAGAATTTTTAATATTTATCTTTAGTTTTCAGTGGACACAACATCTTTGTATGTGGTGCTGAGGATCAGACCCGGGCCGCACGCATGCCAGGCGAGCGTGCTACCACTTGAGCCACATCCCCAGCCCAATTTTAATTATTTCTTGCCTTCTACTGTATTTGCTGCTGATTTGTTCTTCTTTTTCTAAGGCTTCGAGGTGTAGTGTGAAGTCATTTATTTGTTGGCTTTTCCTTCTTTTAAGGAATGAACTCCATGAAATGAATTCTCCTCTTAGTACTGCTTTCATAGTGTCCCAGAGATTTCGATATGTTGTGTCTGAGTTTTCATTTACCTCTAAGAATTTTTAAATTTCCTCTTTGATGTCTTCTGTAACCCTTTGTTCATTCAGTAGCATATTGTTTAATCTCCATGTGATGTAGGATTTTTCCTTTCTCATTTTGTTATTGATTTCCAATTTCATTCCATTATGATCTGATAAAATGCATGGTAGAATCTCTGCTCCTTTGTAATTGCTAAGATTTGCCTTGTGACATAATATATGGTCTATTTTTGAGAAGGATCCTTGTGCTGCTGAGAAGAAAGTGTATCCGCTTGATGTTGGGTGGTATATTCTGTACATATCAATTAAGTCTAAATTATTAATTGTATTATTGAACTCTATGGTTTCTTTATTCAGCTTTTGTTTGGAGGATCTGTCCAGTGGTGAGAGAGGTGTGTTAAAATCCCATGATTATTGTGTTGTGGTCTGTTTGACTCTTGAACTTGAGAAGAGTTTGTTTGGTGAACGTAGCTGCACCATTGTTTGGGGCATATATATTAATGATTGTCAAGTCTTGTTGGTGTATGGTTCCCTTGAGCAGTATGTAGTGTCCTTGTTTATCCCTTTTGATTACCTTTGGCTTGAAGTCTATTTTATTTGATACAAGTATGGACACCCCTGCTTGCTTCCAGGGTCCGTATGAGTGATATGATTTTTCCCAACCTTTCCCTTTCAGTCTGTGTATGTGTTTTCCTATCAGATGAGTCTCCTGTAGGCAGCATATTGTTGGATCTTTTTTTTTTAGTCCATTCTACTAGCCTATGTCTTTTGATTGGTGCATTTAAGCCATTAACATTTAGGGTTACTATTGAGATATGGTTTGTATTTCCAGCCATATTTGATTATGTATGTTACTTAACATGATTTGTTTTTCCTCTATGATTAGTTTTTCCTTTACTATACTACCTCCTGCTGTTGGTTTTCATTGTTATTTTTCATTTCCTCTTCCTGTAATGTTTTGCCAAGGATGTTTTGAAGAGCTGGTTTTCTAGCTACAAATTCTTTTAACTTTTGTTTATTGTGGAAGATTTTTATTTCATCTTCAATCCTGAAGCTTAATTTCGCTGGATACATGATTCTTGGTTGGAACCCTTTTTCTTTCAGCGTTTGAAATATGTTGTTCCAGGATCTTCTAGCTTTCAGAGTCTGTGTTGAAAGATCAGCCGTTATCCTGATTGATTTACCCCTAAATGTAATCTGCTTTCTCTCTCTTGTGGCTTTTAAGATTCTCTCCTTATTCTGTATGTTGGGCATCTTCATTATTATGTGTCTTGGTGTGGATCTCTTATGATTCTGTACATTCGGTGTCCTGTAGGCTTCTAGTATTTGGATTTCTTTTTCATTCTTTAAGTCTGGGAAGTTTTCTAGTATTATTTCATTGAATAGATTGCTCATTCCCTTGGTTTGGACCTCTATACCCTCTTGTATCCCAATAACTCTTAGGTTTGGTTTCTTTATGTTATCCCATAATTCTTGGATGTTCTTCTCATGATTTCTTAACATTCTTGCTGAGCTGTCTATGTTCTTTTCAAGTTGAAAAACTTTGTCTTTGTTGTCTGAAGTTCTATCTTCTAAGTGTTCTACTCTGCTGGTAATACTCTCATTTGAGTTTTTAATTTGGTTTATTGTTTCCTGCATTTCCAGGATTTCTGTTTGTTTTTTATATCCTCTATCTCCGTATAGAGTTGATCTTTTGCTTCTTGGATTTGTTTATGTAATTCATTGTCTAAGTGATTTTTCATTGTCTGAATTTGCTGTATAATGTCTTCCTTGAAACTCCAGATCATCTGAAGAATGTATATCCTGAACTCTTTGTCTGACATTCCATCAGCTGCAGATATTGCCTCATCCAATGTTGAATTGACCTGTATTGTTTGTGGTCCTTTCTTTCCTTGTCTTTTCATCCTGCTCATGATTCTTTCTAGCTTTGTGAAACTGTTGTGTTAATGTTTTTCCCCTTATATATTTGTATTGTTCTTGTATAGCTCCAAAATCCCTCTTTTGTGGAGAAAGACAATGTTAACAGTTCCCAATATCAACAGTACATTATCTAAGCACAAGTTTTCATTATTAATACATTTATAGTTAGATTCTAAGTCTATAGATATTGGTTTTAATTATTACTTAAGAATATACTCATTAATTTCATAAAAGGCATACCATATCTGGTGGCATATAGAAAACTTAATTTCAGACGAAGGATGTTATACTTAGAGGGAAAAGAGTGAGGGTATGAGGTTAAACTAACTTAGCACCTTTGGAGAACTCTAACCAATAGACTGGTAATTTATGGAAGAATGTATAGACTCAACCTCCTATCTGTATTTAGATAGTTACCCTATGTATAGATAGCAAAAGTTAGGAGATTGAAAGTGGGATAGAGAGAATATGAATGAAAAAAAAGGAAAAAAATAACAAGGAAGAAAAGAGAAATAAGAGAGAAGGAAAAGTAAAGTAAGATAGAAATAAAGAAAAAAAATGGGGGGGAGGTGGGGTATATGCAATTCCTCTATATTATATTACTTTGGTAATTTGGTTGTTCATGCACAGTTCTTGGTTTCACATATGTTGAAATTGTGGAAGAGAGAGAAGAAAAGAGAGAAAGAAAGAGAAAAAAGAAAAAAAAAGTCTCTCAGAACACTGTTTTCCTTGCTTCCAGTAGGTGGTGTTGTCTATTCCTAGCTTGAGCCTCTGTATTCAGGGTGGTGGGTATAGCCAGTGTGAAAGGAAATGAGCTTCCACCTGTATCTTCCCTACTCTAGTCTCTGAGGTAGAAACCAGGTGCCTGTACAGTTGTTGTTTTGCGTTGATAGCTACAACCCCCAAAAGCTTGTGGGAAATATTTTGAGTTATGGCAGCTAAGGGTGGGGGAGTTGGAAACTGGGTACCTGGATCAGCCGCAGAACCGTGCTCGTAGCCACACCCCCTTTGATGGGTTTTAAGGGTTGATGGGCTTCCTCCGGACTAGCACACGGGGCAGGGCCGGGCTTCCTCCTCCATCTGGCTTGGCGCGTGCCGGCTGTCGGAGAAGGCGGGAAAGCGACCTAATTTTATTATTTTTAAATACAAAACAACAGTGGGATGCATTACAATTCTTATTACATGTATAGATCACAATTTTTCATATCTCTGTTTATATACTTTATTTTATTCTAAATGCAGAAATCAGACTTAAAGCACACAGCAAGTTATCTTACTGCTAAAAATCCATCAGAAGTTTCCCAGTTTTACCAACTGAACCCTGTCCAGTTCCTTACATGCATGCAGGATGCTGAGTTTTCTGGCCCTGTTTTCATTTCCATCCTTGTCTCACGGTGCTCTGCTCTTGGTGAAAAGAATCTCTGGAGCTCCTTTCATTCAAATGGCCTTTGCAGTCACCCATTTACTTATTCATTCACACAATCATCCATTCATTCAGCCAATATCAACTCAGCCCCAACTAAGAGGGCCAACCACTGTGATAATTTGTCTAGGAAGATTGCTCAAATGTCTTTCTGGCACATTATTTATACCTCTATTTTAAAGATAGAACCTTGGCCATGAGGCTTCCATATCAGCCAAGACAAAATTTCCCTGGAGGCTGCTGCTGAATGGGTGGTGGATAGACTGGATAATGATCAACCCACTCATCTGGCTTCAGGCAGTTTTTAATTATCTTATTTTTTGTATTATTTTATGTTTCTACCCAAAAATAACTTTCAGAAGTGAATGGGCATTACTCTAAATGGGATCCTAGGTCACATATCCACAATTTTCCCATTAAAGTGGGCATTAATTTTTTTTTTCCTGTGCTGTACCTGAGAAGCGTACCTCCTAATCTGAGTTTAGAGGTGTTGGTTCTGATTATATCACATCCTTCTCAAAGGTTTTAATCTCTAGTGTGACACCATAAATGGCTATTCCCTAGCACCCTGCTTCCAGTAATCAAGTCAGGATACCACTCCAGAGGCAAAGTAGACCTGTACTTTGTGTCACCTCATCACCGGTGTGCATAGTGATCTTAACAAATATGAACACTTTGCCTTGCTGTGAAATAGGAAGCTCCAGGCCTGCTCTGGTTTGCATTGACTTCTACACTTTCCTGTGTGAATGAGGGAAGAGAGCTAGCCTTTTTGTTAATTCCATCTCTAGTCTCACGAGAGGACAGGTTCTGCTCTCATGCTTCCTACTTTGCACTGACTGAAGGAAAGAAGTCTGAGAGAGATTTCCCCAATCTGGAACTGAAGCTTAACTATTTCTAGTTCTCCTGAAGTTGAATGAGGTTGTTTCATTGTAGCAGAATGATATATTGAGATATTGATTGTGTTTTTGTTGTTGTTTTTTCCCCCTCTCCTTCCAAGTAGCTGGGCTCTTCTGCTCACTTGCCATAGAGGAGAATTATTGATGTTTGGAAGAAAAAAATGAACCATTTGTCTTTCTGGCTTTTCCTCCCCTGGAAATCTGAGCTCTTTGAGGGGGAATATGCTAGTCAAGGGTCAGGGGAGGGAGGAAAGGAAGATGGATCTGAGAGCACCAGGGATCGCTGCCCTCGCCCCACCTGCGGAGGTAACCAGACCTCAGGGAAAAGGGTCCCACAGAGAATCAGGGAAGCTGACCCAGCTCCAGGATTCCCAGGCACTCACAAAGACTCCTGTGCCCCAGGCAAAGCATAGAAGCAGAGAGCTGCTGACCTCAGATTAAGTGGGCATAGAATTGGCAGTCTCAGATGTTGCTGCTGTGGACTGAAGGTAGAGGGCTGTCCTCAAATGTGCAAGTTCTTCCTGTAGTCATACAATGTAAGGCCTTTGAATGACTCCCAGGGTGGGAGTGTGTCACAAGCTCCAGGAATGCTTGGGGGTGGCTCTCCTAATCGGGTCAGAAATTGCTCCTGCTTTAAGCACACTCATTTTAAGACAAAAAATAATTTGGTATATCCTTTCATGCTTGAATTTATGGTATAACATTTCTAATTATTTATTGTGGGAAAACAAACAAACCTGCTTTATCCCAAACTGTGATGATAAAAAGTAATCTTTTATCTTTATTTGTAAGAGTTTTGCAGTGGTGTGGGTGCATCTTCTGTTTATCCTCTGGGGGACATCTTGACCCTGTGCTTCACCATCCCCTTCCTAAAGTTATTATGACACCAGAAAAACAAATGAACCTCAGACTAAAGAGCAGGGCAAAAAAAACCATATGGAAAATGACAGCATTTTACAATGCAGAATCTCGGCAGAGTGTAAGAATATAAATACAATAATTACACATTCCAACCTTATCGGCTGCCGAGGTATCATCTAATAATGTCCCAAAATTGCCTCCCCAGCAGGTGCACTCCAAATGTAATGATGTTCTTGAAGCTTTTCTTTACAGAATCATTTCTCAAATGTGTACAAATTGCTTTGTGCCAGCATGGAGAGCCCTCTTAGCATCTCAACCCAGATTCCAGAGGAAGACTCATTAATTAGGACTTTTTCAGACAAATTCCCTCACTGACAAGGAAAACCACCATCACATTACTGAGATGATACTGAAGTTCAAACCTTGTGTGTGTGATCCCTTTGACAACCTTCAAAGTCAAAATTTTCATTCCAAAGTTTATAAATCTTTCACTTTTGTTGATTTTATGTCGGGGAAAACATCTTGAGGATAGAACATCTTGGTGTTTGGTTTTGCATCCCCAACTAATTACACCTACTGTTTCAGCTTGCCATAGTTCAAAGCAGATACTCAATGTCATTTTCCCTGCTAGACTTTAGCTTGTACTGCCTAACTCATTCTTACATCTTCAGTGTCCACTGCTTGGACCATGAGAGGTACTTACTAAACTTTCTGAATAAACAAATTAATTGCATTGGTCAGTTGGTTGATTCACTGATTATCATCAATTGAAAAGACTTACTAAAATCTCTAGAAACCTCAGAAAACCCCAAAGCAGGGGATGCCGAATACATAAAATTAGCTATAATGTTTTGCAGTGAAAATAGATTTATGGTTCAGTTTAAAAATTACATTAAGACAATTGGATATGACTCAACTATTTACACAGAACTTTTCTAAAGAGAGTCATGCTATGACTGGTGTGAGGTTTACTCAGTTTCCCTGAGCTAGGGTGGTGAGTCAGATTATAAACATTAAGGTATGAGAAATTTAAGAAATAAGACACGAAAATAAGTGAAAATTGTGGTCTGGGGTTGTGTATCAGTGATAGAGTGCTTGCCTGGCATGTGGGAAGCACTGGGTTCAAGACTCAGCACCACATGAAAATAAATAAAGGTCCCTCAACAACTAATAAAAATATTTAAAGAAAAATAAGTGAAAAGTGGATACAATGGGGACCAGTTCTGATGGAAACTGGGTCTAATTCCTCAAAATGGAGTCTGTGGGCTTTATTTAAATGAGTGGGAAACCCAATGGGATTCAGTGAAAAGCTTCTTCAGGAAATGGGATGAAAACAGGGAAAACAAGTTGTTTGAGGCTTAGCAGGTTATGCCCACCTCCAGGTGACTGGGCTGTATTTGAACCTAGGACTGTGAACTAAGGCAGGGTGAATGCATAATTTGGGCATTCTTGAACCCAGGAATTTCACCCAGGAGTTCTCAGAAAAGCAACCTCCCTGCCTGGGATGGCTCAAACAAACCCATAATGAATACACGCCTCTGATAGAGTCAAAAGAGAATATGGTTGTGTTTGGAAAACGGTTTTTACCCTGATATCCTTTTTGACTCTAGTGCTAAAATTCCCTGTGCTGTGATTCTCTACTAGAGCCCGTCCTGAGCTTTCAGTTCTAGCCTCCAGTTGCCTTGGGCATATAGATCTGGTCTAAATCTGTACTCATCATTGATGTGGTGGGACCTATTGCCCCAATGAATTGCCTTGTAAGAAAGCCAAATGAGATGGCTTTTTCATAGTAGCACTTTTGTGTCAAGCTACTCCTGGTTATTTTCCTGAGGTCAACTTATTTATCTTAACTGAAACTTTGCAATCTAAACTTAGTTAGCTGAGTCAATAGAGTCAACTATTTAAAAACATATAATTTGGTGAACTCAAGGAGACTAGAATTAACCACATATCCTACATGGATATTAAAGGCTTACTGAGCATGTGTTTGTTTAGTTTGTCCAAATTTTAAAAAGTCTTTGATCAACTGAGCTTTTTTTTTTTTTTTTTTAATATTTTTTAGTTGTCGGTGGACCTTTACTTAATTTATTTATATACGGTGCTGAGAATTGAACCCAGTGCCTCACACATGCTAGGCAAGTGCTCTACCCCTGAGCCACAATCCCGGCTCCCATCAACTAAGCTTTTTTTATATCCATAATATTTATGTATTTATTTACTTTTAAAACAGTCTTGACTAAGAGTAAAAAACTTAAACCAACCAACCAAACAAAAATCAAAGTAAAACACGGGGAAGAAGTCCTCCAAGAAGCTCACAGGGGTAAAGCAGCAGGTTACTCAAGTAAACCTGACTAAAGTGTATTACTTTGCATAGGGCCCATTATTTTTATTTTATTATTTCATTTTGTTCTTTCCCCTTAGGTTTATTAAAGTATATTGACATAAATTGTATATATTTCTGGTATACAGTGTGATGTTTGACATATGCATACACTGTGAAGTGGTAAAATCAAGAGCAAATTAACGTGTCTATCACCTCACTTTTTTGTGTGCGTATGTGTGTTAAGAATATTTCAGATACATTATTTTACCAATTTACAAGCATATAATACGTTGTTATTATTAACTCTAGTTAACATGCAGTACAGTAGATCTCCAGAACTTATTTCACTTGCCTAGCTGAAACTTTGTGCCCTTTGACCAACATCTCCCCCACCATATTTTTTTTAATTAACATATATAGAATGTGGTTAGGGGTACAGAAGTTTAGTTCTGGTTGTATTCCTCAGCCATGGCCTATAGAATGATGTCCTGATTTCTTATTTAAAATAACACCAACAACAAAACAACTGTGTTCCTTAATATTGGGTCCAAATCTACCTTTAGAAACTTGTTTCTCATAAATCTTGCTAATGTTCTTATCATGTAAGCCCAAATCTTTATTTTGATAAATATACCTTGGGTCATGTTATTTCCCTTGCCTGTTTTTATCTTTTTTTTTTTTTTTTTTTTTGGTGCCATTCTCTTCTCTTATTCCTGGGTCTGTAGACTGTCTTATCTTTTCAATTTCTCTTTTGCTGTCTGTGTCTTCTTACCTTTGTTCAATTCTTCTGATTATCTTATTCCTTCTAAGCTGTAATGCATATCTGCAAGGCATTGTGCATACCTAGATCTTAATTTGGCATTTTGTACTTAGAAGGTTCTCAATTCATGCTTATAAATGGATTAACTTTTTGAACACCTAGAATTATGGAATGTGTACGAAGGTTTTAGGGTGCTGGCTGAGCCCAAGGAACTTGACTAGAAATAATAGGGCAAATTATATACACTTCTAAATATTCAAGTACCAAAGTATAGTTAGCTCTGAAATGGTGAGAAGTTTTCCTTATTCATGAATTCACTGTTAGGATAAGATATTTGGTATAGAGTTTGGTGTCAGAAAGACCAAAGTTAGCCTCATGATCTTGTGAAAATTTCATAAATAGCAATCACTACATTTGCAAAATAGGAAAATAATGGTTCCCACTTGATGGAGTTGTTGAGAGGACTCAGTGAATATGTAAAGCTTTTCACAGAGTCTGGCATGGTAAACACTCCATAAATGCTAATTAGTCAAGACTTGGTTTAATGATTTGGTCTGAGAGACACAGGGGCTTCCATATAAGAGTTTGAGCTTCAACTGTAGACTTCATAGGTAAACCCATGAAGAGTTTCATGGACTACTCTTTTTTTAAGTAAAATTCTGGTTTATTGTTGGACAACATTGTTTCACACATACATTAAACAGGCCAAAAAAAACCCAAAAAAAAAAAACAGCAACTTCATAGACAAAAAAAGGAAAAAACAAAAGAAATCTTTTTATCTTTGGCTTTTTTAATCATCTCATACAAACCAACTACTTATTGTACAGCTAAAGTACATACATTAAAAAAAAGTTACTGGAATGCTTGAAATAAGATTTTTTTTGTTGCTTTTACTTTTTTTTTTTTATAAGGTTTTTAAATTTTTTTTTTCTCCTTTGAGATTATAATGAACATGGTCACACCACAAGTAAAGTCAGAAGCAGGACAGAGAACGCTCCAAAGGCTGGTTTGGTCATCTGAGATCATTAAAAATGGCTGATCCCTAACAATATGTACAAAAATATAACATGTAAATAAAAAATACAAACAAATTTTTCTTTTTAAAAGTATTTTTAAGAAAAAAAGCAGGCCCTTGGAAGTTTGGTTCTTTTTTCCTCCCCTGTTGCAAATTCACGTTGTGGTTTTGGTTGGGTGGTGAAGAGCGTGTGTCATCTGCAGGTGGCACTGCCAGCAATGGGCAGGCAGGCGGGCCTCTCTACTTGAAGGTGACCACGTTTAGATTCTGAACGGGAAGTGGAGGGTGAATAGGTCAGGGTGGCCTTTTATTTTTAGTTTAACTTTTCCTTTTTTGCTGTCTAGTCTCCTCATCGGTCTTCTGCTTCTTGGTATCAACATCATCATCCTCGTCATCTTCAGCTGCCCGTTTGCCCGTAGCTGCCTCAGCCTCCTCATCTTCATCTCCATCCTCTTCCTCACCACCACCTTCCTCCTCCTCTTCCTCACCACCCTCTTCCTCTTCTTCATCTACCTCATTGTCAGCCTCCTGTTCCCAATTTTCCTCATTAGCATTCCCATTAGCAGGGGCGACTCTTCCATTCTCTGCCTCCTCCACAACTTCCTTCTTCTCCTTTAAGTCCTTGGTGGTGATTTCAGAGCTAGTGTCCACGGCCGCGTCTGACATGGTGGGGCATGCAGGTGATCTGATGCAGTGGGTTAAAAAGGAAACTAGGGTTCAGGGACTCTGGCCATAAAGCTGCCGGAGTCCGCGGCGGTGGAGGTGGTTGCAGCGAGTGGGGAGCTGGACCCAGGAACAATGCAAAGATGGCTTTTCAGAGCAGCCAGTGGGGCTCATGGACTACTCTTACCTTGCTTTGGGATGGGCATCAATCTGATGATCAGCTCTATTTTCACTTTGATATTACCTTTTATCACTTCTTTAAGACCAGTGTTCCAGGAAACCATTGCTGTCTTTCTCATTGAGCATCCAAATCTCTCTAGGCTGGTGCTTCTGTCTGATGGGACCATGGAACTTGGACTTTGAGCCATTCTACCTGCTTGTCCTCCCAATACTGCTCACAAGAACTCAAGGTGCCGGAAACTCTTCCTTTGGAACAAATTCTACTTCACTAGGGGACTCTGAATTGTGTGAATGGGTCAGTTTCATGAGGGACCATTATATAACAATTACACATTTACAAGAAACAACTATAGGTCTGAGGTTTAATTCCTATGGTGAATGTGTCTTATATTAAATAATATTTTCTATTTTTAAGGTTATTTGTTATACTAATGGAAGGTGCTTTATTATAACTTACATGTATTTTAGATAAATCATAATCTATGAGATAAGTAAGTAGTTCACTTATTTTTAGCAGATGAAACAGGTTCATAATAGTGAGAATTTTTGTGTGTGAGGAAAACTTTTTATGAAAGGATTACTGCTATGAGACTTCTCATTTGAAGGATTATACAGTTACCCAAATCTCCCGTGTTCATTTTGATAAACCAGGCCTGGAATATGGACAAGAAGCTTTTACTACTGCAATGTGGAAGTAATGACATAATCCCAACTTTAAGTGACATTCTCCTCTTGTACACTTAGCATTTTTGTAACAATTTCTCCAAACTACAGAAAAAAAAAGTGCTGAAATATGAATGCTCTGAATGAGTCATGTTTCACTCAAGGGAATTAAGTTATCCTTATTTCCATGGGCTGTTGAACCCAAGCATTTGATTTATTTCCTGTCGTCTGTTTTGTAGATGGTATTTTGAAGGATGCAAGAATGGAAGTGAATTTTTGTAACACTGTGGAGCTGCAAAGAATATTAGGGATCATCCCCAATACAAGAAGCCCCACTACATCCACAAGACACTGATGAATGATAACTAAATAGTGGAAAGATCAGTAGAGTAGAGGAGAGGGAACAGGAGGTGGTAGTAGGAGGAGGGGAAGGGGAAGTATTGGGGACTGAATTAGAACAAGATATATTCCATGCTTTTACAGTTGTGTCAAAATAAATTCTATTGTACAGTTGAAAATAATCAATAAAAAAAGAAGCCCCACTGTATTGAAAGGAAGAGTCTGACAGTGGGCTTGAACATACATTTTTAATAAATATTTTCTTTCTTTATTTTTATGTGGTGCTGGGGATCGAACCCAGTACCTCACATGTACGAGGCAAGGGCTCTACCCCTGAGCTATAACCCCAGCCCCTGAACATGCATTTTGCACAGTTTCAATGATGTATTAACTAACTCACCACTTTGGCCTATTTAGTTTTCAAACAGTTTGAATTATTACAAAATTCCTTCCCTTCGTCTCTTTCTCTACCTTTCCTCCTCTTGTTGTAAGTGAAAATCTGATTTTTATCTTTTTATCCAAAAGCTATATAAAATGATCCAGATCTTTTTTCACACAGAATCCCTTTTGTGATTGACACCAACTCTCAGTGTAGCCCCGGGGTGTGGTGTCAAAGATAGACATTCAGTGTCATCAGCCCTTTTTCAACAACAAGTGTCTTGGCCTTTTGCTCTTCTGGGGACACTTCTCTGAGGCTGTTTATTTTATCATTGTCGCTCTCAATAAGGGGAATCCAGGCTGAAAGGAAGAGTCTGGATGTGGTCTGACTAGTGTTGGGAAGAGTAAATTGTGCTTCCCAAGTCCTAAACAATCAAATGTATGATATGTCAAGGTCATTATACTGTCATGTGTAACTAATTAAAACAAATTAAAAAAATAAAATTCTATCAACTATTAATAGAGCTATTAAATGCATGCTTCTACCAAATTTGTATTTATATCACATATTATTAATTTGGATCATGATGGCAGCTGAAACTCATGATTCTTTTTTCTTATAACAGGAATATAATATTGTTTCTAATATATATATATATATATAGACAGATAAGAAAATGGAAAAAAAATCACTTAGGTAAGATCTTCATACATTAAAAGTTTATGAATTAGTCATATGTCAATGATGGGGACACATTCTGAGAAATGTATAGTTAGGTGATTTTGTCGGTGTGTGAATGTCAGAGGATCCTTGAACTACAGCAGATACAATTTCACTAAGTGATAAATCATGCAGGACCATGCATTATTTGTTATCAACCAACACATTATTATGTGGCACATGACTCCACTTAAATACATATATATTGCTTATATGTTTTATAAAAGTGAATAATATCAGACATAGTACTTTATGGTCTGCTTTTTCAACATTTTTTACATTGTAAAAAATCTTTCCATGCTAGTAAATATGAAATGACTTTATTATATTTAGAGTTTTCACAGTATTCCTTTGTATGGATATACCATGGTCTATTTAACCATTTTTCTATTGATGGTTAAAGTTGTCAAACTTTTTTTTTTCTATAATAAACATGCTGTGATGAATAGTTTTGTTCATACTTATTTGCATACAGATTTGACAATTCCCAGTAGGAATTTATATCAGAATATGCATAGCTCCAGAAAGTGTTGGCCAGTTTCAGTTACTGTAGTAGCTTACTAGATCCTCTGTATCAAAAGTCTTATCCATCTTCAGGTGTGTGTTTGATGTTAAGAGTTTAGAATAATTAATTAATATAAACTTTCATTCTTTTATTATTTTTTTAACCTATCAATATCTTTTTGAATCATCTTAAAACTTTGGGTATTTCATTCTGTTTTTTTGTCATATACAAACCTACCCAATGTGTTCTGTCTTCAAATTTTGGATAAAAATGTCTTTAGGATAATGACAGAGCTTCACCATATCTTAGTCTGGTTTTCCGTAAAGAGAGCCAAGGATTGGCGTGTAGGTGATTTGTCTGGACGATGATTGTAAGAGGAATGATGAAGTGGGAAGAGTGAGGCAGGAAAGGAGGAAAACCATGTGGGATTTTATAGGCATCCAGCACTCTGCTCCAAAGAGTCCCAAGAGGTGCCAGGAATATCTCCTAGAATTGTCTGTAAGGATAGAACTATGTAGCATATATCCACTGGTATATATTATCCCCAGAGGAAATGATATAACTTCCCTTCCTCAAGAAAGAGAAGTCCCCAAGTGTGGGGAGCCACCCCTGAGCTATTTGAGTGTCTTCACTTGGCCTTGGAGCCAAGGAGATTTAGGTTTGGCATTGCAAGCTATTTTGTGGCTCCTCCCACTTACCATTAAGTGCATGCTCGTGACTTCTGTCTTTACTGAGTTAGAAAGACTGATCTTGTAGCTCCAGAGTTGGGTGTGACCCACTGGGAACTGGGCAGCCCACCTCCTACCTAAATTGGCTAAGAACATTCTGTAGAAAGCCTTTGAAGTTACCCCATATAAATAAGACAAATGTTGGCTCTCATGTGCTCTTTCCAGCGTGGAAGCTCCACCCTTAAGGTCGAAGAGCCATCCTGCCCCCACTCTTTAAAACTATGTTCTTTTTTGCCATATTTCTCAGCCAGCCCACTTCACAAAGGGGAACCCAGTTTCTGTTGCCTACATGGGCTCTAGTCAAGACCCAAGAAAGAAAATGAAGGACTCATAAGGCTCACTGGCTTGGGTAAGATTTTACAGTGAAGAGAAGCTATCCTGCAGATTTTCTGCTGATCTAGCTGTGTATAGATCAGAGAGGCCTGGAGGATGCTACTACTGTGGTGTACTACAAAACCACAAAAGCTTATGTCCGGGTTGGCATTAGTCCCCAAATCAATGTTTAATTAGCATGCATTTCTCCATCTTTTCTATGAGGCTTTATAGGAGATTTAAACAAGCGTGTTGTAGAAATCAAACCCACAGCTGATAATCTCTGCTTCACTATCAGTTTAATGGCTATAGAAATAGGGCAAGGTGAGGCTGAGGCAGGAGGATCACGAGGTCAAAGCCAGCCTCAGCAAAAGTGAGGTGCTAAGCCACTGAGATCCTGTCTCTAAATAAAATACAAAATAGGGCTGGGGATGTAGCTCAGTGGTTGAGTGCTCCGGAGTTCAATCCCTGGTACGGCCCCTGATCCCCACCCACCCCCCCCCCCCCCGCCCCCGGCAAAAAAAAAAAAAAAAAGTGACATTTATATGACTTAGTGAACTCAGGCAGGCTCCTGAGAACAGTGTTTTTCCTAAGTGTTTATAACCAGCTGTTTATTAATGTGTTTTAGAGTTTTACTAGTGATTAATATCCATGGTCTAATGCATAGGTGTGTGAGATATGATTCCCTGCCGTATGCCCTTCACTCTAAATTGCATGGTATTTGCCTACCTGTTCTGGTCCCTGGAGAATTCACTATGAACCTTCCAGGATTGTGATGGTGGTTTTTGATAACTAAAAATGTGTTCAATTTTTGGTTCCTGATTTATCTTAGCCTGAATTTTGAATTTCTTTGGTTTAACAAGCTTCTCTCATTGTGAGTACTTGTTGGTCTATGTGCTTCTAAAATATCTGATCCTCACAGTTGGGAAACTTGAACTTCCCTTACAAGGGCAGGTGATTTGCTGACTTAGCATCAAGTTCTTAGTATTTCAGGAAACTTGGAGATGCAACACGAAGTTAGATTCAGTAGTATTCTTACTCTGACCTGGGTTACCCCCAAGGTTTCATTTGTAGTCTCCTTTACTTGTACTTGATTTCCTATCTTACTAAATGGTTCAGCACTTTAATCCATTAATTATTTTGGCTCTACCTTACTTTTATCCTGTTTCACAACCCCAGTAGTGTTGGGCCTGAAAACCTTCTGTCAGACCATTCTGAGGCTGGACTGACCACCTGATTTCATCTCCCTATATCCTGTATTTACCATAGCTAGATGTCAGTTGTTTGTGTGTATATTGTTATGATGTGGTAAGGGGATTGAGGAAGCCATTTTTGTGAAAGGGATATTGGATACATTGGGATAAGAGAGGAAGGATGTCATGGGGTGTTTTTAACATTGTGTTTCACCATCTGAGCTCATGCTTGAACTGATGTTGCTGAGAGGTTGGAAACTGGTTTACCATTAAAAAATCACCATTATGAGGCCCCTGATTGGTTATGATGATAAATGGGTGGTTGAGAGCCAAGTGTGTTTCAGGAATTAGGAAATGTGGAGGTGGTAACAACATCCTTGACAGGTGCTCAGGTACGTTATTGCTGGTGTGTGTGTGTGTGTGTATCTGGCAGATTTCCATCCGATTGGAAATTACTAAACACCCAGATGAGCCTATGCAACTTAAAAGTGAACCAATTTGTAGAGGAGTTGGTGATGCTGAATGAAGAACATAGATTTAAAAAAAAAAAAACCACTTTGAGGGGATTCTTTTAGGTGTAGGCAAGAGTCCTATAAGATCTAGTTTGTGCAACCAGATCCCTTGATCTTCCACTTATCCCTGTAAATGGAGACTGGAGGGAAAGAGATTTTCTGAGATACTACAGTCCCTGCTTAGTTCCTCATGCTGGAGACCACCTGCCACACCTTCATGCTGTTCACCAATGCACCTTGCTGGTGGACCTCCTCCTGTCTTCAATACCATGTAATGGCCTCCTGGATTTCTGCTAGATGGCGACCTTATTTCCTTTATGTGAAATTTTATCCTGTGTTCCTTTAGAACTATGTCTATTGTCATAGTCCTGAAAGTAATATGGTGCCTGTATCATGTATTCTCTGAGATGTTATCAATAATTTGAAAAAAGAGTGATTAAATATGACTTATTTTTTATAGATCTCTTTTATGTCATATGATTAAGAAATTAGGAAAAATGCTTCATCAAGTTGTCTAACAGCTAATCCTTTATCAGGCTAACTGCAGCGTAAGTCAGATCTTGTCTTTCTTTAACACTCTCGGCAGCATCTCATCCCGTGCCTCTTAGGATAGTGCACATTGCTCAGCGCCCTCTGTAGTCCTGTGTCCCAGCAAGCCCTGCCCTGTTCTTTATGTGCTGTCATTCCACACTCCCTTTAGATCATATATTAACTTCTCATTTCTCCTTCTGTGCTTTTGCTTCTTCTGTCTGGAGTATCTGATCCCTTTCCTCTACCTGCTAATTATACTACTTAAACCTCAATATTAGGTTCCCCACTTTCTTCAGGCCAAATGACCTGGGGTATCCAGTGAGTCTGAACTGAACACACACTCCCCTGGTATATGGTTTCCTTTCTCCACTACGATGGTTAAGAAAAGCCCCAAGTAAGTAAATAGTAATTGAAGAACAGCCTATAGTTTAGTTATTAGTTAGCATATTATTATTATTACAAAGTATCTTAGGCAGGCCAACTTATAAAGACAGGCTTATTTTGGCTTACAGTTCTGGAAATGCAGATGATGATGGCCTTCTTGCTGGCATATTGTAGAGGCAGCACGACGTATCACATGGCAAGAGAGAGGGAATGTGCCTGTCTATGTGTGGTGTCTCTCCCTCTTTTATTTTTTCAATTTTTATTTTTTTAAATTTCTTTTAAAATTTATCTTTTATTAATTTATTTTAATTAGGCATATATGACAGCAGAATACATTTGATTCATTGTATACAATTGCAGCATAACTTTGAATTTCTCTAGTTGTACATGATGTAGTATCACACTATATGTGCAGTCATACATGTACCTAGGGTAATGATGTCCATCTCATTCCACCATCTTTCCTGCCCCTATCCCCCCTTCCCTCCCCTCCCCTCCCCTGCCTTTGCCCAAAGTTCCTCCATTTTCCCCACCTCACCGTTATGGATTGCCATCCATCTATCAGAGAGAACATTCGGCCTTTGTTTTTTTGGGATTGGCTTACTTCGCTTAGCATGATGTTCTCCAACTACATTTATTTACCTGAAAATGCCATAATTTTATTCTCTTTTAATGCTGAGTAATATTCCTTTGTGTATATATAACACAGTTTCTTTATCCATTCATCTATTGAAGGGCATCTAGATTGCTTCCACAGTTTAGCTATTGTGAATTGAGATGCTATGAACATTGATGTGGCTGTGTTACTATAGTATGCTGATTTAGTCCTTTGGGTATAAACTGAGGAGTGGGATAGCTGGGTCAAATGGTGATTCCATTCCAAGTTTTCTAAGGAATCTCCATACTGCTTTCCAAATTGGTTGCAGCAATTTGCAGTCCCACCAGCAATGTATGAGTGTGCCTTTTCCTCTACTTCCTTGTCAACATTTATTGTTGACTGTGTTCTTGATAACTGCCATTCTGACTGGAGTGAGATGAAATCTTAGAGTAGTTTTGATTTGCATTTCTCTAATAACTAGAGATATTGAACATTTTTCATGTATTTATTGATAAAATGGATATCTTCTGAGGAGTGTCTGTTTAGCCCCTTAGCCCATTTATTGATTGGGTTGTTTGTTTTTTTGGTGTTAAGTTTTTTGAGTTCTTTACATATCTTGGAGATTAATGCTCTATCTGATGTGTGTGTGTCAAAAATTTGCTCCAAAAAGTAGGCTCTATCTTTACCTCATGGATTGTTTCTTTTTGTTGAGAAGAAGATTTTTAGTTTGAGTCCATTCCATTTATTAATTCTTGATTTTATTTCTTGTGCTTTAGGAGTCTTGTTAAGGAATCCAGGGCCTAGGAATAGTAGGAACATACCTCAACATTGTAAAAGTTATCTATGCTAAACCCAAGGCCAACATCATTCTAAATGTAGAAAAGTTGGAGGCATTCCCTCTAAAAGCTGGAACAACACAGGGATGCCCTCTTTCACCACTTCTATTCAACATAGTCCTTGAAACTCTAGCCTGAGCAATTAGACAAAAGGGATATGGATAGGAAAAGAAGAATTCAAACTATCATTATTTGCTTATGACCTGGTTCTATACTTAGAGGATACAAAAACAAAACAAAACAAAACAAAAAACAAAACAAAAAACAAACTCCACCAGAAAACTTCTAGAATTAATGAATTTAGTAAAGTAGCAGGATATAAAATCAAAAAGAGTGAAGCAGGAGGCATCCCAATACCAGACTTTACACTATACTATAAAGCTATAGTAACAAAAATGGCATGGTATTGGCAACAAAATAGACATGTAGACCAATGATACAGAATAGAAGACACAGAGACAAACCCACATAAATAGAGTTATCTCATACTAGATAAAGGCATCATAAATATACATTGGAGAAAAGATAGCCTCTTCAACAAATGGTGCTGGGAAAACTGGAAATACGTATGCAGCAAAATGAAAATAAACCCCTATCTCTCACTCAACTTAAAGTGAATCAAGGACCTGGGAATTAGTCCAGAGACCCTGTGCCTAATAGAGGAAAAAGTAGGCCCAAATCTTCATCCCTCTCTCTTTTAAAGACACCAGATTTTCATTGTGGGACTTCTACTCCAATGACTTTATCTAATCCTAATTACTTTCCAGAGACCTCACCTCTAAACACTATAGTTGGACTAAAGTACCATCTTTTTAATGCCTCACAATGGGCATTACATTTCAATACATGAAACCTTGGGGGATACTACAACCATAGCAATTAGCTACTCCATCCACAGGTAGAGACTGGGGAAGGATCTTGAAGGGAGTTGAACAGGGGACCGATTAAATCACAAGGGAAAGTATATCAGTTGTACATACAGGATAAATGAATCTGGCCAGACTTACTGTGGTCAGTCTAGACAATAAGCTGAATGTGTGTGTCCATGATGCCTCTCATGCCTGCCTGATGGTAGGGAATCTGTCACGAGAAATGCTATTGAGGTCTGCCTCTGATACATGGCAGACACTCCTGGAGAATTGGGGGTACTGGAGGCCAGAGAGAAGAGAATGGAAAGGTCACCCCATATGGGTTTCAAATGTCTGTCTTAAATGTGTCATTGTCACTCCACTCTTTCTAGCAAGTTCTTGCTTGGGCTCCGCACATGTGGCCCTGGACCCCTTCATTCATCCCATGCCATTTCCCCTTGCTTTTGTTCTTGAAATCTGGGCACTTCACTTCCTTTCACTCCTTTTAACTTGTCAGTGAATGAAGCTTAAAATTCCTCTCAATTTGGATTCCAGATGAGGGCCCTACCTTTGCATAACCATGTCTGTCTCATTCCTCCATCTTTCCTACCCCCATGCCCCCTCCCCTCATTCCTTCCCTGTCTAATTCAAATCTCTAATAAAATTTTCCAAACAAAGGGGTTGGTTCTACTGTTAATTTATGCAGCTACTTGAGAAGCAATTGTGGCAATTTATTTCTAAAAGCAAACTTTCTTCCTTAGGCTTACTAGAGGTTTCTCGGGGTGGGTGGTGTGTAGGATGGTTTGTAGGGAGAATGGGAGAGGACTCAGTGGTACAGTAGGAAAGACCTTGGTCTGTGAATTTGAAGACATTGGTTTAAATGCTCTTTTAACTTCCACATTGTGACTGAAGGCAAGCCCTCAATCACTCTAAGCTGTGGTTTCCTACCCTGGTTGTAAAGTGAGAAGAGTAACTGTTGTTATGAAGATTAAAGAAGACAAGTCATGTTAAAGCAACTAAGACAGGGATTGACTCAGAGTAGGTGCTCAAAAATGTAGGTTTTATTTTTTTAAGGTGCTTTTAATTTCTGTGGTATTATTTGTCATTATTGTGGCAATGGTCTTATCTCTTTTTTTCTTTGGCTCTTAAGGTATCAAACCACAGCCAATACTTTGCATTATTCAGGTTTCTAAATTTTGGCAGCCTAACTGCAAAGATACATTTCATTGTTGTCTTGATTTTTATTTAATTACTTTGGATTTAAATGTCTATTCCCTATGTTCCTTAGTCTTCTGGGGTTTTCTTCACTGTCATTTGCATTTGGTAATCCTTTTCCTATTTTTCTTTTGAGATTGCTATCTTTTTGCTTTGGATTTAGAAGTTAGATTAATATCCAAGATAAGGCCTTGTTCATCTTTCCCCATTCTCTGTTGGTGCTCTATTAATTTGGCCAGTGTTATCCTTTGTTGAACTGAAAAGCTAATTTTTTTATTTGTCCTAATTAGTTATACATGACAGGAGAATGCATTTCAATTCATTATACACAAATGGAGCACAACTTTCCATTTCTCTGGTTGTACATGATGTAGAGTTACACCATTTGTGCAATCATACATGAACCTAGGCTAATGATGTCTATCTCGGTCCACCATCTTTCCTACCCCCATGCCCTCTCCCCTCATTCCTCCTCTGTCTAATTAAAAGTTCTGCCCTTCTTCCGATGCCCTCCAGTTTTGGATCAGTATTCATTTATCAGAGAAAACATTTGCCTTTGTTTTTTTGGGATTGGCTTACTTCGCTTAGCATGATGTTCTCCAACTACATTTATTTACCTGCAAATGCCATAATTTAATTCTCTTTTAATGCTGAGTAATATTCCATTGTGTATATATACCACAGTTTTTTTTATCCATTTATCCATTGAAGGGCATCTAGGTTGCTTCCACAGTTTAGCTATTGTGAATTGAGGTGCTATGAACATTGAAGTGGCTGCATCACTGTAGCATGCTGTTTTTAAGTCCTTTGAGTATAGACTGAGTAGTCGGATAGCTGGGTCAAGTAGTGGTTTCATTCCAGGTTTTCTAAGGAATCTACATACTGCAGAAAGCAGTATGGAGAATGGTTGCACCAATTTGCAGTCCCACCAGCAATGTATTAGTGTACCTTTTCCCCTACATTCTTTTCTATACTTATTGTTACTTATTGATAACTGCCATTCTGACTGGAGTGGGATTAAATCTTAGCTTTAATTTGCATTTCTCTAATTACTAGAGATGTTGAACATTTTTTCATATATTTGTTGATCAATTGTATGTCTTCTTCTGATAAGTGTCTGTTCAGTTCCTTAACCCATTTATTGATTGGGTTATTTTATTTTATTTTTTTGGTGTTAAGTTTTTTTAGTTCTTTATCTATCCTGGAGATTAGTGCTCTATCTGATGTGTGTGTGGTAAAGATTTTCTCCTACTCTGTAGGCTCTCTCTTCACGTTATTGATTGTTTTCTTTGCTAAGAAGAAGCTTTTTAGTTTGAGTCCATCCCATTTATTGAATCTTGATTTTATTTCTTGTGCTTTAGGTGTCATGTTAAGGAAGTCCGGGCCTAATCCAACATGGTGAAGATTTGGACTTACTTTCTCTTCTGTTAGGCATAGGGGCTCTGGTCTAATTCCTTGTCCTTGATCCACTTTGAGTTAAGTCTTGTGCATGGTGAGAGATAGGGGTTTAATTTCACTTTGCTGCATATGAATTTCTGATTGAAGAGCTAAATTTTTATGAAGTCTTGTCAGTCAATGTTTTGCTTTTTCTTTTTCAGTTTGTTTAAGAAATATTTCCCTATCCTTAGGTCATGTAGACATTCCACATTTCCTTCCATTAGCTTTGCCTTTTGCATTTAGGTAATTGATCCAGTTAAATTCCATACAGACCTTTGAATGTGGTATGGGGCAGCATTCCAGGTTTATTTTCCTCCTTATCAATCTCCTTTGTATTTCTAGAACTTTAATCAGTACACTAGTGCTCAGTACTCAACTGAACAAAGACATTGAATTTTCTTCAGAGTTAGGGAAAATAAATGCAAAAAAATGTAAATGTGTGTAAATCCTATGAAAGATATTTCTCTCTGACTGTGGAGAAGCAGCTTAGAACTGAGGGACAGAGACCCTGCTTCCTCCACAGTTCAAACACTGATTTGTGGTGTGGGTAGGAGGGGTGGTGGGAGGGCAAATTTAAGACAATGCTTATCTGTTGGTTGAAACTTACTTAAATATTCTCTTTGATTCAGTTTTATTTAAATCAGGTTGTGATAAAGTTAAAAGCTTTTTAAAAATATCTAACAGCTGGTATTGAACAGGCAGTCAGCAATTAGAACAAATACTTTAAACACGTAAGACTGTTTTGGTTGGGTATTAACCATAGAAATGGTTGCTGCTGTTTAAATGATAATATAAGTGGAAGAACTTTGTGAACTAAAAATTTACACAAATGGTGCGTATTATTAGGTCTGCTTGGCCTCATAGAAATGCAATAAAGAATTACCCATTTTTCTATATATTATTGATTGTGGCTATAGTACAACTCTATGAATCAGTGGTAGTAAGAGTCAATTAATTAAAAAAAATTCCTTTGACTTTTTTTTTTTTTGTACTGGGGATTGAACTTGGGGCACTCAACCACTGAGTAACATCCCCAGCCCTATTTTGTAGTTTATTTAGAGACAGGTCTCATTGAGTTGCTTAGTGCCTCACTTTTGTTGAGGCTGGCTTTGAACTTGCGATCCTCCTGCCTCAGTGTCCTGAACTTCTGGGATTACAGGCATGCACCACCGCTCCCAGCTTGACTTTTCTGAAAGATTTTTACTCTATGTGTACCCTGAAATCAGAAAGTCAACCATCTTTAAAGAATGTTACCTGTTACTTGACCTATGCCCTGACTGAAGTTTTACTTCAGAAAAGTTTGAGGGCACCTTTGTGCTTCAGTTTGTTTTCCTCTTTTTAGCTGGATGTAGCAAAACAAATTCCAGTAGGTGGAGCTCTTTCTCAATATTTGTTCATTTTTTAACTAAGGTGGGGCCTCATTTCTTTTTTACCTTTCTTTTCTAGGATAGCTTAGTCATAACTTAGTACAGATACTTTCAACAGCAAATGAAATTAGCATCAAATGTAGGATATATGTTGCTTTAAAATGAGTTTTTTTTTCTTCAAGACATTTAATGGAACAGCCATGGTGATCTGATCAAATACAAAACCCTTCCCCCTTTTATTATCTGCATCAAAGACTGCAAACACCTACCTTTTACTATGAAGCTATGTCCATGTCCTAGATCAAATACTGCATCTTTTGATCTTAAGTCCAGTAATGCATATTAATTAACTGGCTCTTGTATTATATGATCTATATTGCTGCACAACTCCTGTATATTAACAGTTTTAAGTATGGGTGTAGAAACTACATATGTATTTGGTGATATAAATGCATATTGCAAGAGAGTTCTTTCTGGTATGAATAATCCATTTAGTGACATATCTATAGGCCTTTCTGTCAACCTGGAATTATGTATAGGAAATAGAATTAAAGGGAAGAAGTCTATATAGAGGGTCACTGTAGACACAGTAGCTCAAATTATAAACTAGACATTTGTGAAATAATGAGTCAATTCCTGGGTTTAGTAGGATTTTAATTTTTTGAAAAATGAGTAACGTATTTTGGAAATGTCATCCTAACTCTGCTATACTTTGTTGTATGGTTTGGATTGAATCATTAGTAAATATTTAAAAATCCTTAAATACTACATAGTAAATGCATAGAAAAGTTATGACATTGTTCCTTCAGTCTTCCCTCAATATTGTGCAGGAATAAAAAAAAAATGTAGCTGAAGTAACTAGCAGCTGTGCTCACAGGTGTGAGAGTAAAAAGAAAAAAAAAGCCAAAACCCAAACCCCAAAACAACAATACATTTTTTTTCTTTTTTTCTGTTCTATTCTTCCCCCAACACTTCTGCTGTTTGACTTATGGGCCATACAAAAAAAATATATCTAACATATTTTTCTACTATTGGCCTAGAAGCATTGTGAGTGGAGAGTAGTAATATAGAGTGTGAGGGACCAGGTACATCAGGCAGTCTGCAAATGCCAAAGAGATATTTAAGGAGATGGTAGATAGTGAGGAATAGCTGCTGTTATAATCCACAGAAGTTTCTAGGTACACACAGGAAGACTGGAGACCACCCTGACAATTGTATTGCTACTGTCCACTCCTCATGTCCAGTAGCAGAAAATGGAAAAAATAAACTTAATTCAACAGATAGTAAGTACTCAATTAACATTATGATAAGAGCACAGGAATTTAAATAAACATGGATTTTCTCTTCATGGAGTCACACAAATGGACGATTATAACATTTATAAAATGTTGTGATAAGTGTCATAATAAAGGCATATACAAAGTGCAGATCACCCATTTCTCTGACTCTTGGTTTCCTCATTTGTTCTTCCCTATGTAAAAAGCACCCACTGTTTTCCAATGAATATGCCAAAGACATATTTTAAAAATAATTTAATCCTCACAACTATGAGAGGGTATTATTATCCAATAGTTTATAGGTGAAGTTTGGAGCAGTTATAAAAACAATGGTCCATTAACCAGGTCTTGCTATCTGGAGTGTTCTTTTACATCATCACACATTGGGACCTAGGGAATCAAAGGCTTGAGTTAATATACTCAAGATGTAGTAGGTCCTGCAGAAAGGTTTGCAGTCTGTTATCTCAGTGAAATTATTCAATGTAAAACTGTCATTTCCTTTAGGTGAATTTATCAGAAGATCTTCAACAAACAAAAGAACATATCTTTTGTTTCTGTTTGGATGTTGCAATATCCAATATCATTGCATTGGTGTGGCAGGGAGGGCAGAGATCCTTCAGGAATGAGCTTTTCTGCTTAGCGTGAAACTGCTGCTTCTCTCTGTAGGATCTCCCTCCTGAGGGTTCTGCTTGCTGATTCATTGGCACTTATTTTCAGCAACCTCAGCTCACAGGTGAGTGGTGGTGGCACTCTTTGATGGTGGCTCCTTTTGGAAACCTCTAGAGTATAAAGACAGCTCCTCATCATTGTCTCCCAGTTCCTTCAACATTGCCTTCGCACCTTGGCAGGCAGCTTTCATATTTCAGCACCACCAGCGGAGGACAGCTCACAGCCAGTTCCCTATGGAAATTTTCAGGGGCAGGTCTGTGAGTTCACCAGAGCCTGGCAAAGAGGTCTACTCTGAGGTTTCCTTCTAGCAGGTTTGAACCTCTGAAGCAGGACATAGGTCTTGAAACTTTCTTGGCCAGACTGAGCTCCTGTGCTCCTTAAGGATTACCATGACGTGCCTGTAATTTCCTCCAGGCAATGTTGAACTGAAATCTTTCATATTCCTACCTCAATAAGTCATGACACCTGGAAGCCCCTTTAGGGATTGCATTTTTCTCCAAACTGTGTACAGAGAATTAATCTTCTGTAGGGTCCCTAGGTTAGGTATATGGCAGTGGCTACTTTTTGATTCTTGATGTGTGACATCTGAGGTGTCTGCTTTCACTGACTTAGAGAAGAAGAATAGAACTGGTCTTCTTCTGTTACAGCTGTGGATTATCCTCCTGTCTCCCCCTCCCCATCAGCTCAAAGATGTGAAAGAAATGGCCTTTTCTTAGGAATTTATCTGAATCATCCTTAGTCCCTCTCCCCTTTGTCCTGGACCCCTCCCCTTTTTAAATGTATCTCAATTTAGCTGAGGAAATTAGTTTTCATGTTATTATTTTCTTGCATAATATTGGCAGATCCAACTTAGCTAATTGCAGGTAGCTATTTCACAAATTTAACCATTTCATGTCAAGAACTACTTAACTATGCAACTATTTCAGGTTAAGAAAACCCCTAAAAGTAAAAATTGGCAGTTTTACACAATGTTAGTTATAGATCTCTATATAATTATACTCTGTAAATATTGAATGAACAGGGAGATATGTATGATGTTGCAGAGGAACATTGGTCCTGAGGAAATGCCACTATTCTGCTTCTATAGGCCATTAAAGACAGAGACTGTTGATAGGGTTAAAGAAACACCCTTACAAATACAATCTTTTGGAGAGCCTAGTAAGTCTGAGGCTCTATGGCTCCAAAATCTACTTTTTCAAACTTTGGTTTTAAATAGAAGATGCATGTGCATCTGTTGGAAGGCAGAAAATAGACTGTAGGAGAGGAGGAGTTTACTAGAGTCTCTTTTGTCTGAGAAAAAGTGACCCCCATGGTCCCAACTGCATTCACTCATGTAGCCTTTCAGTGATTTTCTCTTTTTGGTTAAGTGGAGAATTAGTGCCTCTGAGATCTTTGGGACAGAACCCAATACACACTTGTCTGTCCTCTGATGTTGCCTCAGTTTTAAAAGCTTCTCTCTCTCTCTCTTTTTTAAGGAATTATTGAATTTTTTTATTCTACTGTATAGTATATCTGGATAGTTTTAAAGTGAAAATAGTGTTTAAGTTACTCACTTAAACACTATTAAGAGACTCCATATGCCATGGAGTCTCTTGGGGTTTTGTGCATTCTTTGGCATTCTCAGCACACAACAGAACTGGGAGCACTACCCTAGGTCAATCCTGAACTTCATCCCTTGGTCTAAGCATCTGGGGTGAATACCCAATGAGCCTGATTACTGTGAGCTGCTTCCTCATTCTATAGTTGGATCATCTGAAGGTAGCAGTGTGTGGTTACTGAGCTTTTACTTTTAAATTTTATTTTCTTTATCTTTTTGGCACTGGAGATTGAATCCAGGAGCTCTTTACCACTGAGCTACATCTCCATGTCTGTTTTATTTTTTTTAAAGTTGCTGAGGGTCATACTGAATTGCTGAGGCTGGCTTGAGATCCTTCTGCCTCAGCCTGCTGAGTTGCTGATTACTGGCATGTGCCACAAAGACCTACCTGAGCTTTGTTTTAAATAAATTCCTTTGGCCCATGTCAAACTGTAATTACTGATTTGCTCTCATTGCTGCTGGCTTTTGTTGTGTTATTTAACTGCCCCTTTAGGTCTTGCCTCTCTTCCCTCCTTGGTCCTTTCAATCTTTCCTTTGCCTTCTATTCCTTGACTACTTGGGTGTTTCACCCCTGCCTCCAGAATGCTCCCTTTTAGCACAGCTTACTCTCAGTAACATCCCTCCATATTGGCTGATGCCTTTTAAAGAAGACCAAGGATGGATCCTGTTTGCTCAACAAGAAGCTGGACATAGAGGTAAGAATGATTGTGTGATTGAGTAATGTTTTTTAGGCACAATTTCTTTCAATATGTCTTGGAGCATTGAACTCGACTAACTTTTTATCATGTTTCCAATTAGAATACTGTTCTCAACCAAACATTAGTCTGCAATAGTTTTACATTACCATGCATGATTCACAGTGATTTAATATTCACAAAATTCCTGCCATCTTACTATGCTCTGGAATGGGAGCTTGATTGGGAGTCATTTCATGAGTGGAGAAGATCAATTTAAAATTGTTAGAATATTTCACGTATCTTAGCACTTGGTTTGGAATGGTTTGGTGCCTGCTTAATACAGAAGAATATGAAATTGCTGGGCAATGAAATTTCAATAAAATTTTCTGTCTCTGAGAGAAGCTCTCCAACAAACCGGCAACGAGTTTCCTTATCATTTTCTCCCGTTGGGAAATCTCTGGCCCTCCCTTTCACCTTGTTTGGATATTTTGTGCACATTCCAGCCAACATTTAAGTAGGCTTAGAGTTGCAACAAACTGCACAGTGATCTGGTCTCTCAATTTCATACCTCAGTTCCCTCTATATTTCAGTTCTTCCAGAAACAGGAAAGGTCATAATCTACAGCAGTTTTGACAAAAACAAACTCTTGTTTCTCAAACTGCTGAATAATTATTTGTTTCTCTGAAAATTTGACCCTTATTTTGGTATGTTGAGCATTCATAGAGTTGTTCACAATTCTCTTGGGGATCAAAGTGCAGGCAAGTTTGTGAGGTTTTCTTTGCCCTGCACATTACAAAATATTCTGATTACAGTTTTATATTAGGTTTACCCCTAGTGATTTTAAGATTCCCATTTAGTGGTATTCTATGTGAAGGGTTGGTTCCCATGTACCTGAATACCAAATGGGGAACAGCCTTTGAGAAATGAACCCCTAACTTAAAAAATAGTTACCCATTTTTCAGTTTGTTCATCTGGTATGTGAAGACTTAATCTTTAGTAAAACTGTGGAAGAGATGGGGATGCTTTTGAGATGTTTTTACTCCCTTATATTTTTCTTCCCCTCCATTCTTAATGATCCTTTTAACCAAGTTCCCAGTACTTCAAAATGCCCTCTTGTTTTTCAAACACAGCCTCTCCATCTTCTCTGCCCTCTCTGTCTTTTCTGAGATGAACTGTCATCTCAGTCTTTTCTACACTCAGCTCCTGGGGCCCTGCTTCCTGTGCTGCACTGATGAGTGCTAATGGGTCAGCATCCATCACAATCAGAGGGTACTTATTTCATTTGCAGTTGCATTCAATTGGGAATAAAATTATGGCCACTCCAGCTAACATGCTTATTTTTAACAACTTTTGGAAGCAAGGAGTTAATGCCTGGGAGTGACATGGAACCTGGTTGTGGGTAGTCCAGGTGCACAGTGAAGAGCAGTGGTTCTTTTTTTCTGCCTTCCAGAACCTTCAAGAACAGCTTTGCCTCTGCTTATCCTTCACCACTGACCTAAAATAAAGCCTACATGGACCCTTGCTGTTGTTTACTGGAGGACAAATCTCAGAGTACATTTAATTCCAAAGACAGATAAATAAATAAATAAATAAATAAATAAATAAAATAAAATAAAAAACCCAAAAAAACTTTGTAATAGGGCAGGCACAGTTTAACGAAGCTCAAATCTGATTTAATGATACGAAATGATATTTCTGGAGAAAATATCTCAGTTCCTTAATTTTTAAAAATCTTTGGCCCATCCCCCATCTTTCTAGCTGTGATGCTCTTTATTATATTATTATTTATTTTTGCAAAGAGATGTTTTGAAGTCTTTGAATTTTCCTCTTGGGTAAATTTGACTCCTATTTTGTTCCCTTAACAGTGTTTTCCAAATGTTTAGCATTTAGAAGTGCTAAATGTCTTTCCTGGGATAGAATTTTTATTCCTAATATCTGATGAATGCAAATAAAATATGTATCATGTGACTGTGATGAAAATATATAACCCCCAAACTCTTCCTGAAGAATATTTTTGATTTTTTTGCCTGTTTCTGGGCAATAATGAAGTGCTTTATCTTTATACATATATATGTGCTTACATACATATGCATACATACACAGATATATTATTATTGTCATTTTTAGTGATTTCTCTTTAAATTCCAGGAAGCTATATCAAGGTTTCCTCATTTCATTGTTGAAGAAAATTATAAGGGACTTGAGGTCATCCCACCTGCCTCCTGGGGATGCTATGGGAATTAAATGGTGACCACACTTGGAATGCTAAGCACAGGGCTTACATGTGGAGTCAAAACTGCCTTGTCCCCATTAGACTTCTGCTCCTCTTTGTTTCTTTCAAGCAAACATGTACTATGTTTTCCCTGAGCTGCCTTTGGTCCAACATCCACTCCTGCCCTTGGTCTTCTCCACAGCTTCATCTACACTTGCATGCACTCACCTTTATTTCCTTCAGGAGCCACCAGCAGCCTCCCTGTCCCACACCTAAAGCCAGGATGGCTCCTGGTAGTGCACTGTAGCCCTCTGAGCTTCTGGGTCTCTCCATTGGGAAGACCTGGGGCAGTTCTCAAACACCAGCTAACTGTTATAACTAATCTGGTTATACACATTCCTAAAACTATTTTTCCCTGATAGAATGCCTTTCCTCTCATACCTCTTTATGCTTTGAGATGGTCACACATGTTGACCAGCTCTTCTTAGCCATAGACTCTTCCACAGCACTTTTCTCATTTCTTTCATCATGATGCAGATTTCAGATGACTTGACCCAAGTTGCTCCTCATTCAGATTCCAGGGGGAGGAGCCACCCGTCTGTGGACAGCACCCACTTGGCAGGACCTCTGGGTGGCTTCCAGAAAGAGAGGAATGTAGAGGAGAGAGAGCGCCTCAGAAACAATAGTCATTCCCCTGAAGGTGCAGGGAGGTGGAGTGAGGAGGTCCCGCATGTGTTGTCCTGTGACTAGCCGAGATTCCCCTACAGCTGCTTTCTCCCCAGGTTGCTGTTTCCTGCATTGGGCTGGTGCCATGGAAAGCCAGCTTGCACCTGCAGCTCTTGAAGGGGGTGAGGCTCTCAATGAGGTGGGGCAGACAGGGTGGGTTCAGCCAGTCTGGCTCCAGATCCATTAGGCTGCTGGCAGCTGCAGGCTCTCCACTGCTACTGGTGTTCTGCCATCAGAGCTCCCTGGAGAGAGAAGGAGTAGGGGAGAGAGAGCAACTGATGTCCTAACCAATTCTAGTCTTGCTGTTTCTCTGTTTGGGATACCATTTGGAAATTCACTAGGGGATGAACATGTTCAGAGGTGTACCTGTTCTTCTAGAGGGGTGGTTTCAATTCTGTGGTTGCTACCACTTCATCATGGGCTTCTATCCTCTCCAAGAGCTAACTTTCTGGAGTTTGTTGTTTGTGAATGTAGTAATATCAGCGTAGGGCTTGAGATGTACTTCTGTATCCTCAGTGCCTGGGTTATTGTCAGGCAAATGTAAGAGTCATGCAGAATAGTAAGTTTTTGTTAAATGAATCAGTCAATAATAAATGGCAAAAGTCACTCATTAGAATTTATTAGAAGCGGTCTTGGCAAGAAACCACTGTGGAATAGTTTGAAAGTTGAACAGGGAAGGGAGGGAAAGTCACATAAGTGTGCAAAAGCAAAGTCCCATTGTAGCTAACTTTGGCTCAGTCCCACAGAAGAGCTCTTGAGATAGCATTGATCACACTTCAGAGTTGTCTAGATCAGGGTGAGGTCACTGAGGTATTTATACCCTCGCCATCTAGCATTGATTAAGAGCTGCCCTAGGAGCGTAAATCCTCATGCTCTCCAGCTCTCAATATTTGATGGTAGACACGCTCCTGCAGCCTGCGAGTAGCCTGCTGGAAAAGAGACACAGGCGCTGGCTGTGTGAAAATGCACTAGCGTTTGACGTGCACAGGAGCCTTGATCCTTGAAGTGTGTTCCGTGGATTAGCAACATCAGCACCACCTGGGAGTATGTTAGAAATTCAGAACCTCAAGCCCCATTCTAGAACTACAGAATCATAAGAAGCAGTATAATTAGATACTTTTAAAAAGTGTTTTTAAAAGCACAATGAGGTTTGAGAAATGCTGTGGCTGGAGTGCTAAGATTAGTTATGGGTAAGACTTAGCAGTTCTCCAAACTTTGAGAAACTGCCTGCCGACTCCTTATGTGTAGAAAATGTGCTCAGCGTGTGCCTCCTTCTAGGGGTGCTAGTAGAAGAGGGGTTGATGTCTCAAAAACAAGCGACAATATTCTCATCCTTGAAATTGCAGCCAGTGTTTGAGCATTTGGAATACTAATATTTCAAGTTTGACTTGTGCCCAGACCATAAGCTCTTTATGTAGATGAACGCCCCCCCCCCCTTCATAGGCACTTTTATAATCACAAATTCCATTTTACAGATAGGAAAGTAAAAATACAGAGAAGTAACTTGCTATAGTCACCCAATATGTGGTGGAACTCAGAATCAACTTTGAGTCCTCTGGCCACTTTTCTGTGTGGCCTTTTGGATGGGCTGGGGGGGCTTATGGTGACCCCTTTTGTAATTATTTAATTACCTGCACTGACTACTTTGACTGCCAATGCCAATTTTACTGTTTCCTTTAAATGGCTTGATTTCCGGAGGTATTGCTCTACCTTTAAATATTTTCAAAAGTCTCTGAGATGAAAAATCATTCAAGGTCAAGGCTACACTAATGCAGTTACGGCTGGAGTCTCTTTGCAGTAGGCCTGGAGGCAGCTTTGTAGATCCTTGGGTCAGATGCTTATGGCAGGCTGATACGGGGAGAAGTGACCTGGCTTCCAGTCTTGGAGGCTCCCAGGGGAAACTGGTCATGGAGTTGTGCATGTGTTTGCAGAGAGGAGGGCTCCCTTTCCCCCTCCCTTCTTGCCAGCTCTCAAATAGCTTCACTACTCTGTCCCCCAGAGGCAGAGAATGCTGATGCAGATGTTCTTCAAAACACCCAGGGAAAAGGCCCCTGAGTGTGTCCGCCTCAGTGATTTCCACATGAGCCAAATTGTTTTACAGCTGGTCTGTGTGGCTGGGAGCCTGACACAGGAAATAAAGATGAGGGAATTGGAACACTGGCTCCCCCTGCACTGGCTGAAGGGGGTTGGGGGGGGGGCCTCTCCTGTCACCTTGGTTTAATTAACCGTGTTTGGAGGAAGATTTTCCTGAGAAAATGCCATGAGTGTCTAAGGGGTTTTTGAAGTAGGCAGCTCATTTGCAGCATTAGGAAGAGTGATTTCATTCCATTGAGCAAATAGGCAGGGAGATGAAGAGCAGGGTGACTTTTAATTTCACTTTAAGGAGATTATGGAAAGCAATATGGTAATGATCCCTGAGAGGAGCAGCGAGCCAGTGGGCTTGTTCTTAATGTCAGGGGCTTTGACTTATACTTAAATCTTAATATTTGTCTCTGTTCTCCTACCAGTTGGTTTGGTTGTGTGGTCTTGATCCCAATCCATTGCCTAGATGCTTTGGTGAGGAAAATGGGATTATTTCCTTTTCTGGTGATTGGTGATTCCTGGGCCTCATCTGGGGAAGGGACTGGAGAGCCTCCCTTCACAAGCATTTCATGAACTCTAGCATGGTGCCTTTGCATTCCAGGTACTTTGGGCCCAGGAATGACCACCTGGTTAGCTTTGAAGACAAACAACAAATGAATTTGATTAGGTTTGCCCTCCCCACTATATTTCCACTGATGGACTAAAGGGTCCATCCTGTTGCTGGGAATCTCTTTTTCTTTTTACTTGTGACACACTGGATTCATCTCCTTCAGGTTATGTGAACATGCTGGGGATGCTTTGAATGGGGAGAAGAGATTCTGTTGCCTGCTTATTTTTCTGTCATTTAGATACCCTCTCCCAGAGGTGAAGGAAGGTGGAAGGGCTCTGCTTTCATAGCTTTTTCTCCCCACTACCCTGCCAAGGGTTTGCCTTGGGTAAGGTATTGCTCCTTGTTTTCCTCATTTCCAAGTTTACTTGATGGAGAATAATGCAGTGAATTCATGTAAACCTGGTCTCTTCAGGCACTTTCTCACAATTAATTCCTTCCCTGTCCCCAAAGTGATAGGAAGAATGTATGGGCTTGCCATACAGATGTCTGAGGCCTCTCTGTTATATCCTGTTCCAGGGGACATGCAAAGTCCATTCAGGAAAACAGGCATCATTCTAAGTATTTAAAAGTATTTAAGGCAGAGTAAGTTTAATACAAGGAGCAGTCATTATGGATCAAGGAAGAGCTGGGGATTCAGTGAAGTAGAAGATGGTAGGTGTTCTGGAAACAATAAGAAGCAGCTGCCATCCCTATTTGGAGAGACAAAGGGAGAGGTGGTGTCATTGGAGCCCATGAGTTTGGGTCACCCATAGCCGTCTGTTCACTGGGAGCTGGGGTAAATAGTGTCTGCTATAGCTGCTGTGTAACACAGATAGGGCATGGCAGAAACCCTCTGGTATCTCCCTTCTTCTTGCTTTCTAGTTTCTTATCAGTGTTCCTGTTGGCTGAATACAGTTAGAAGTTGCTGATAAGGAAGCTTATGTATTACAAAGGAAGATTGGGAAGAATTTAGGAACAAAGGAGTCTAGTGCACAGAACTAGTATGGACCTCACCCATAAGGTCTCCTGAAAGTCCCTAAGCACTTCCTGCTCTCAGGAATATGCGCACCCTTGTTTGTATGTATTTGTGAACCCAATATAAATGCCTATATGTGGTCTTGATTGCTCACTTAGGGAAGATGCAGAGCCTGTCACCTCTCTTGGTCTCCTGTGACCTTTGTGTTCTAGTTCCTATTCACTCTTGTGTTCTACATTGCATTCTTGTCTTCTAGCTAATTTTGGCTGCACCTTTCCTACTAACTGGCTCAGATCTGACCTGCCAATCTGCAGATGGTTCAATTTCATCACCACTAATTTGGCCCTGATTTCTTTCTGCACTTCCTTTCCCCCTCCTTGGTCATTAGGAATCATTTTCTTTGATAAGGTAATTGAGATGCTGGGCATAATTTATCAGCTAACATGGCTATATTAGGATTTTATATTAATGAAGATGCAGTGGTAAGACTGATTCCAGTTTCTGTTAAATCCAAACTCATCCACTGCATTGACACTGAATGGCAGTAAACTACCATTCATTAAACTCACCACGCTTATATTATTCTCTGTAGAGACAGCTGGAAAATTATCCTTGGGTGCCACAACACTAATTTTAATTTTAAAGAAATGAGCCATGAACTGCTGAAAATAATAATTCCCAATGATGACACCTGAGAGGCTGTTGTGGGTATCAACCAATATATTAATTTTATCTTTGAGTTCCAAGCTGCAGAAATCCTCTTGCTAGTTATACAAGAAATGTGTTAAGGCATGGCCCATACAACTACAAACACTAAACGATTTTTTTCAAAAATGACTCTCCACTTTGCTGAACAGGTCTCAGCTGATCTCTTCCAGGCTGTTCCCTTTAGAGCAGTAGGGAGTTAGTTGACCAGTTGTCTGTCTTCCTGATAAGCACGTCCCAGTAACAGAGCTAATATTCTTATTTTAGTACAGCTATAGTTTAAAAAGATACCATTCTTATTTTGAAGAACTTTCTTTTTGGTAGAATTGAGCAGTTGTGTTCCTTGGGATTGAAAAAATGTCTATTTGGCAACCAAAGCAAATATTCTACAATACACTCCTGCAAAGTAATAGCCATGGTTGCTCTCTGAAAGAGTTTGCAATATAAAAGCTAAAAAGAAAATCACTTCTGAATTCCAAAGGAAAATGAACCAGCATTACATTTTAATGGTAACTTATTGTTACCATGACCATTAAAACATGGTTGTCTTTCTGTTTATAAATTTTATAATTTACTTTTGTTTTCATGCTCACTTAACATCTTGGAGAGGATTCTTGATCTTCATAGTGATAAACTCTGGTTCCAACTCCCATAGCTTCCTGTTCAACTGTACCATAAAGGACATGATAGATCATATTAGGGAATCTGTGCGAGGCCAGAACAGCGTGAATCTGGCTCTAAATGGTTGTCGTTTAGTGTGCGCCATGTGAGTGCTTCAGAATCAGGGATGTTGAAAATCTTATAATAAACTAAGTTCTTCTTTGAAGGAGATGATGTTGCAGTATCTTATTCTCAATTATTTAAATTTTCTTCTTTTTGAATTTTGGAATCACTCTCAGTGGGACTAACAGTCTAACCACTGAGAAGATTTATTTCTCTTCACAAGGACCAGGTGGTTCATGCAGAAGCAAGTGGCCACTGAAGATTTGGATGAATTTGGGATACAGCTCTCTTTTGAAATCAGCACTTTGTCCCTGCTCCCTGCCCCACACCAAAGTTGCACTGCGTTCTTTAAGGAGAAGGTATTTTGCATGGAAAGTTTGATTTGCTTCAGAAATTATGCCTTTGCAGCTATAGAGAATCTAGTAATATTTAGTCCTTTTGATTGCCCTTTCGTTAGATTTGCAAATAGTTCTAGGATCATTACTAATTTTTTTAAAAAAAATTTGTTCTAATTAGTTATATATGATAGTAGAATGCATTTTGACACATCATACATAAATTGAGTGTGAATTCTCATTTTTCTGGTTGTACATGATGTAGTTTCCTGTCCATATAACGAGGCTGAAAATCTAAGCCAATGCCCGGGAGAATCATTCTTAAAAAATTTCCCCCAAACATAGTTTTTATATCTTTGAAACTAGACAAAAGAAAATATATTATTAGCATACTAACTCATTTCAAATCTATTATGCTCTGTTTTTTCTAGATTGTATAGATAAGAAACTTATAAACTTATAGTTCATAAGTTTCTTGAGGACACAGAGGGTCTTGCAATTATTACTATCCCCTGTGGTACCAGGACAGTGTGAGCATGGAGTAGACACTCAGGGTTTGTTGATTAGCTAGTTACATCTCATTTGATTGCAATGACTCATACTAGTGGGCCTCATTCTGGGAGAATCTATTAGTTAGGGTGCTACAATTAACAAATTAGAAAAGACCCAATATAGGTTAATGTAGAGAAGAATGAGCATTTTATTATTCTTGCACCTGAAAAGTTTCAGTGAGAGCTCTAGTTCTGTGATTCTTTCTGCTCTGTTTCCAGTGCTTTATAAGATGGCCTCAATCACTGAGTCACCAAGTTCACTCAAATCTTCATCCCCAGAAATTGCTTCAGTTGTTTTAAAGTGAGGCTCAAGAGCTGGTATTCTTTAAAAGCTTCCTAGGGGATTCTAACTCACAACCAGGGATTAGAACCACTCCTTGAGATATGGTCTCAGTGGTCCAGTATGATTTTGACTCCTTGGAATTAAAAATCCAGAAGGGAAATATTCAGAAACAGTGTTCCTGGGCTTGAGTCATACTGATGATAGTGGGTTATAAATAGAATCTCTAAACTTTGCTATTGAAGTCTCTGGGTTTATCTTGGTCCCAATTCTTCCTGCTTCTTGGCCATTTGATGCTTTCTTTGATTCTTAGAGATACATTAGTGTTCACTTGTCCGTCCATCCATTCACCCATCCGTCAATCCTCTCGCCTTCTTCTCTCACTCTCTCTTTCTTGTCTTTTGTGTAAGGAATCTATGAAAAGTGTTTAAAAAGTTTGACTTAGGTAAAAATTTACAGCCTGCTGTTTTAGCTCTGCTATTGATAACTCCAAGTCCTTTCTCATTTTTTGGTCCTATTTTCTCCAGTTTAAACAGAAAAATGACATTTTCTGTTTTGTTTTGTACTGTTCTAATGTTGTTCAGTTTCTTTCCTGCCAGAGCAGTAGCTTCCCCAGATCTAGAGCCAGTTTGGAACAGGAATTAGCAGAATGAGCTCTCAAGCCAGACTGTCTGGATTTACTTTGGCTCTTTTTATGAGATACCTAGTTTCTTTCTTTTTTTCTTTTTCTTTTAGTTTCTTTTTTTTTTTTTAATTTTTTATTGTTGGTTGTTCAAACCATTACAAATTTCTTGACATATCATATTCCACACTTTGATTCAAGTGGGTTATGAACTCCCACCTTCACCCCATACACAGATTGCAGAATCACATCAGTTACACATCCATTGATTTACATATTGCCATACTAGTGTCTGTTGTGCTCCGCTGCCTTTCCCATCCTCCACCCTCCCCCCTCCCCACCTCTCCCCTCCCCTCCTCTCCTCTCTCTCTACCCCCTCCACTGTATAACCCTGAGGGTCTCCTTCCATTTCCATGCAATTTCCCTTCTCTCTCCCTTTCCCTCCCACCTCTCATTCCTGTTAAATGTTAATCTTCTTCTCCTGCTCTTCGTCCCTACTCTGATCATAGTTACTCTCCTTATATCAAAGAAGACATTTGACATTTGTTTTTTAGGGATTGGCTAGCTTCACTTAGCATAATCTGCTCTAATGCCATCCATTTCCCTGCAAATTCTATGATTTTGTCATTTTTTAATGCAGAGTAATACTCCATTGTGTATAAATGCCACATTTTTTTTATCCATTCGTCTATTGAAGGGCATCTAGGTTGGTTCCACAGTCTTGCTATTGTGAATTGTGCTGCTATGAACATCGATGTAGCAGTGTCCCTGTAGCATGCTCTTTTTAGGTCTTTAGGGAATAGACCAAGAAGGGGAATAGCTGGGTCAAATGGTGGCTCCATTCCCAGCTTTCCAAGAAATCTCCATACTACTTTCCAAATTGGCTGCACCAATCTGCAGTCCCACCAGCAATGTACAAGTGTACCCTTTTCCCCACATCCTCGCCAGCACTTGTTGTTGTTTGACTTCATAATGGCTGCCAATCTTACTGGAGTGAGATGATATCTTATGGTGGTTTTGATTTGCATTTCTCTGACAGCTAGAGATGGTGAGCATTTTTTCATGTACTTGTTGATTGACTGTATGTCCTCCTCTGAGAAGTGTCTGTTCAGGTCCTTGGCCCATTTGTTGATTGGGTTGTTTGTTCTCTTATTGTCTAATTTTTTGAGTTCTTTGTATACTCTGGATATTAGGGCTCTATCTGAAGTGTGAGGAGTAAAGATTTGTTCCCAGGGTGTAGGCTCCCTATTTACCTCTCTTATTGTTTCTTTTGCTGAGAAAAAACTTTTTAGTTTGAGTAAGTCCCATTTGTTGATTCTAGTTATTAACTTTTGTGCTATGGGTGTCCTATTGAGGAATTTGGAGCCCGACCCCACCGACTGTAGATCGTAGCCAACTTTTTCTTCTATCAGACGCCGTGTCTCTGATTTGATATCAAGCTCCTTGATCCATTTTGAATTCACTTTTGTGCATGGCGAGAGAAAGGGATTCAGTTTCATTTTGTTGCATATGGATTTCCAGTTTTCCCAGCACCATTTGTTGAAGATGCTATCCTTCCTCCATTGCATGCTTTTAGCCCCTTTATCAAATATAAGATAGTTGTAGTTTTGTGGATTGGTTTCTGTGTCCTCTATTCTGTACCATTGGTCCACCCGCCTGTTTTGGTACCAGTACCATGCTGTTTTGTTACTATTGCTCTGTAGTATAGTTTGAAGTCTGGTATCGCTATACCGCCTGATTCACACTTCCTGCTTAGCATTGTTTTTGCTATTCTGGGTCTTTTATTTTTCCATATGAATTTCATGATTGTTTTCTCTATTTCTACAAGAAATGCCGTTGGGATTTTGATTGGCATTGCATTAAACCTATAGAGAACTTTTGGTAATATCGCCATTTTGATGATGTTAGTTCTGCCTATCCATGAACAGGGTATATTTTTCCATCTTCTAAGATCTTCTTCTATTTCTCTCTTTAGGGTTCTGTAGTTTTCATTGTATAAATCTTTCACCTCTTTTGTTAGGTTGATTCCCAAGTATTTTATTTTTTTTGAAGATATTGTGAATGGAGTGGTTGTCCTCATTTCCATTTCAGAGGATTTGTCGCTGATATACAGGAATGCCTTTGATTTATGCGTGTTGATTTTATATCCTGCCACTTTGCTGAATTCATTTATTAGCTCTAATAGTTTCTTTGTAGAGCCTTTTGGGTCTGCTAGGTATAGAATCATATCATCTGCAAATAGTGATAATTTAAGTTCTTCTTTTCCTATTTTTATGCCTTTAATTTCTTTCGTCTGTCTAATTGCTCTGGCCAGTGTTTCGAGAACTATGTTGAACAGAAGTGGAGAGAGAGGGCATCCCTGTCTTGTTCCAGATTTTAGAGGGAATGCCTTCAGTTTTTCTCCATTCAGAATGATGCTAGCCTGAGGCTTAGCATAGATTGCTTTTACAATATTGAGGTATGTTCCTGTTATCCCTAGTTTTTCTAGAGTTTTGAACATAAAGGGATGCTGTACTTTGTCGAATGCTTTTTCCGCATCTATCGAGATGATCATATGGTTCTTATTTTAAGTCTATTGATGTGGTGAATAACATTTATTGATTTCCGTATATTGAACCAGCCTTGCATCCCAGGGATGAATCCTACTTGATCATGGTGGACAATTTTTTTGATATGTTTTTGTATCCGATTCGCCAGAATTTTATTGAGGATTTTTGCATCTAGGTTCATTAGAGATATTGGTCTGTAGTTTTCTTTCTTTGAAGTGTCTTTGTCTGGTTTAGGAATCAGGGTGATGTTGGCCTCATAGAATGAATTTGGAAGTTCTTCCTCTTTTTCTATTTCCTGAAGTAGCTTGAAAAGTATTGGTATTAGTTCCTCTTTAAAGGTTTTGTAAAACTCTGCTGTATACCCATCCGGTCCTGGGCTTTTCTTAGTTGGTAGTCTTTTGATGGTTTCTTCTATTTCCTCAATTGATATTGGTCTGTTTAGGTTGTCTATATCCTCCTGACTCAATCTGGGCAGATCATATGACTTAAGAAATTTATCGATGCCTTCACTATCTTCTAATTTATTGGAGTATAAGGATTCAAAATAATTTCTGATTATCTTCTGTATTTCTGAAGTGTCTGTTGTGATATTGCCTTTTTCATCCCATATGCTAGTAATTTGAGTTCTCTCTCTTCTTCTCTTCGCTAGCATCGCTAAGGGTCTGTCGATTTTGTTTATTTTTTCAAAGAACCAACTTTTAGTTTTGTCAATTTTTTCAATTGTTTCTATTTCATTAATTTCAGCTCTGATTTTAATTATTTCTTGCCTTCTACTTCTTTTGCTGTTGTTTTGCTCTTCTTTTTCAAGGATTTTGAGATGAAGTATGAGATCATTTATTTGTTGGTTTTTTCTTTTTTTAAGGAATGAACTCCAAGCAATGAATTTTCCTCTTAGAACTGCTTTCAATGTGTCCCATAGATTCCGATATGTTATGTCTGTGTTTTCATTTATCTCTAAGAATTTTTTAATTTCCTCCTTGATGTCTTCTATAACCCATTGATCATTCAGTAACCTATTGTTCATTCTCCAAGTGATGCATGATTTTTCCTTCCTTCTTTTATCGTTGATTTTCAGTTTCATTCCATTATGATCAGATAAGATGCATGGTATTATCTCTACTCCTTTATATTGTCTAAGAGTTGCACTGTGACATAATATATGATCTATTTTTGAGAAGGATCCATGTGCTGCTGAGAAAAAAGTGTAACTGCTTGATGTTGGGTAGTATATTCTATATATGTCAATTAAGTCTAGGTTATTAATTGTGTTATTAGTTCTATAGTTTCCTTATTCAACTTTTGTTTGGAAGATCTGTCCAGTGGTGAGAGAGGTGTGTTGAAGTCTCCCATGATTATTGTATGGTGGTCTATTAGACTCTTGAACTTGAGAAGAGTTTGTTTGATGAACATAGCTGCACCATTGTTTGGGGCATATATATTTATGATTGTTATGTCTTGTTGGTGTATGGTTCCTTTGAGCAGTATGTAGTGTCCCTCTTTATCCCTTTTGATTAACTTGGGCTTGAAATCTATTTTATTTGATATGAGTATGGACACTCCTGGTTGTTTCCAAAGTCCATATGAGTGATATGATTTTTCCCAACTTTTCACCTTCAGCCTATGTATGTCTTTTCCTATCAAATGCGTCTCCTGTAGGCAGCATATTGTTGGGTCTTGTTTTGTGATCCATTCTACTAGCCTGTGTCTCTTAATTGGTGAGTTTAAGCCATTAACATTTAGGGTTGTTATTGAGATATGGGTTGTTCTTCCAGCCATATTTGTTTATTTCTGTTACTAAACATGGTTTGTTTTCCTCTTTGATTATTTTCCCGCCTTTAGTGTCCTACCTCCCACTGTTGGTTTTCATTGTTATTTTCCATTTCCTCTTCCTGTAATGTTTTGGCGAGGATGTTTTGAAGAGATGGTTTTCTAGCTGCAAATTCTTTTAACTTTTGTTTATCGTGGAAGGTTTTAATTTCATCTTCCATCCTGAAGCTTAATTTCGCTGGATACACAATTCTTGGTTGGAACCCATTTTCTTTCAGTGTTTGAAATATGTTATTCCAGGATCTTCTAGCTTTCAGAGTCTATGTTGAAAGATCAGCTGTTATCCTGATTGGCTTACCCCTAAATGTAATCTGCTTCCTTTCTCTTGTAGCTTTTAAAATTCTCTCCTTATTCTGTATGTTGGGCATCTTCATTATAATGTGTCTAGGTGTGGATCTCTTATGATTTTGCACATTCGGCGTCCTGTAGGCTTCTAGGATTTGGGATTCTGTCTCATTCTTCAAGTCTGGGAAGTTTTCTCGTATTATTTCATTGAATAGACTGCTCATTCCTTTGGGTTGGAGCTCTGTACCTTCCTGTATCCCAATGACTCTTAAGTTTGGTCTCTTAATGTTATCCCATATTTCTTGGATGTTCTGCTCATGGTTTCTTAACAGTCTTGCTGAGCTGTCTATGTTCTTTTCAAGTTGAAATACTTTGTCTTCATTGTCTGATGTTCTATCTTCTAAGTGTTCTACTCTGCTGGTAGTGTTCTCCATTGAGTTTTTAAGTTGGTTTATTGCTTCCTGCATTTCTAGGATTTCTGTTTGTTTGTTTTTTATAACCTCTATCTCCCTGTATAGTTGATCCTTTGCTTCCTGGATTTGTTTGCGTAATTCGTTGTCGAAGTGATCTTTCATTGTCTGATTTTGCTCTCTAATGTCTTCCTTGATACTCCAGATCATCTGAAGCATGTATATCCTGAATTCTTTATCTGACATTCAATCTGCTGCAGCTGTTACCTCTTCTAAAGTTGCGTTGACCTGCATTGCTTGTGGTCCTTTCTTTCCTTGTCTTTTCATACTGGTTGCGTATCTTTCCTGCAGGCGTGGGCGGCGGCTCTGCTCTCTCCTTATTCCAATTGGGGTGTCGTGGCTACCACGCCGGCAGGTCACTGGGCCTGTTCTGGGCGCTGGTGGCGGCTCTGTTCTGCCCCTACTCCAATTGGGGTGACGAGTGTACCACGCCGGCAGGCCACCGTGACTGATCCGCCGGTCGGTTGCAGGTTTGCCTACCCTGCAGGCACGGGCGGCAGCTCTACTCTGCCCCTACTCCAAATGGGGTGACGTGTCTGTCATACCGGCAGGCCACTGGGCCTGTCCCGCTGGTCGGTCGCAGATCTGCCCACCTTTCGGGCACGGGTGGCGGCTCTGCTCTGCCCCTACTCCAATTGGGGTGTCATGACTACCCCGCCTGCAGGTCGCTGGGCCTGTTCCTGGCATGGGCGGCGACTCTGCTCTGCCCCTACTCCAATTAGGGTGGTGTGTGTACCACGCCGGCAGGCTCCTGGGCCTGATCCGCAGGTCTGTCGCAGGTCTGCCTACCTTGGAGGCACGGGCGGCGGATCTGCCCTGCCCCTCCTACCATGCCTGCGGACCCCTGGGCCTGATCTGCAGGTTGGTCACAGGTCTGCTCACCCTGCGGGCACGGGTGGCGGTTCCGCTCCGCCCCCACTCCAATTGGGGTCACGTGGCCACCACACCGGCAGGGCCTGATCCGGGCGTGGGAGAAGGATCTGCTCTGCCCCTACTCCAGTTGGGGTGACGTGTGTACCACACTGGCAGGCCACTGGGCCTGACCCGCCAGTCTGTGACAGGTCTGTTTACCTTGCAAGCGCGGGCAGCGGCTCTGCCCTGCCCCTCCTACCACGCCCATGTACCACTGGGTCACGGGTCTGCCCACCTTGCGGGTGCGGGTGGCGGCTCTGCTCCGCCCCCTCTCCAATTGGGGTCACATGGTCACCACGCTGGCGAGCCGCTGGGCCTGCTCTGGGCGCTGGCGGCGGCCCGGCTCCTCCCCTCTGGCTTGTCGACAAATTGAGGAGACTCGGGTGTCTGTGCCTCACCCCCCCTACCAGGAGACCAACCGTTTCTGTCGCCGCTGGTATTGATGAAGTTCTCTCCTCCGCCGCTTTCTGATGACATCAGATCTCTGCCATGTTGGTATCCTATGCGAATGGCAGCATTTCGTTCCCCTTGCCGGGCAACCAAAGCAACGGGTGAGTCCTGACCGGCCCTCAGCAGGACCCGGACCGAGAAGCAGTTTCCGTGGGCTCCTAGCCCTGGGCCAGTGCAGTTCCGGGAGCCGGAACTCGGCCGCTCCGTGCTTGGTGTAAGCTCCGATAAGAGTAGGCTCCAAGAAGCAGTCCCCGCGGGCTCTGTTCCGGGAGCCGGAATTCGGCCGCTTAGTGCTTGGTGTATGCTCTGATAGGAGCAGGGTCCAAGAAGCAGCCTCCACAGGCTCTCCAGCCCTGGGCCAGGGCGGTTCCGGGAGCCGGAACTCGGCCGCCCCACGCTCGGTGTTCGCTCCGATAAGATCAGGTTCTAAGAAGCCCCCAGGCACTGAACCCTAGCAATCTGTCTGCAAGCCGCAGGCGAATGGCAGCCTGAAATTACCTGTTCTATGGCTGAATGAGCTGCGGTCAGTCGAAAACAGGGATGGTGACGTCAGCTTTCCAACATGGTGGCTGCTGGCCTCCTCTGTGGTCTGACCGGTGTGGAGAACCGAGATGGACCGCTTCCTTCCCCCGTCTCAAACCCAGAATTCAGCCCTGAGTACGGTGCTTGCACGGCTGGCAGAAACTGCAGCGCTGTATCCCTGCGTCGCTATCTCCTCGTTTCCCAGCGCGCTCTGCAGACTCTAGCCGCGGGGCGATTTGCTGAATAAGCAGTGTTACCCTCCGTGCGACAAACCTCTCGCATTTGAGTCCCCGTAGCCGATCCTCGTGCGATGGAAATCCTTCCTCCAGGTTCCTGAGCACCCCACTATTGCTGGAAATTCCTAACAAGATAGCCTTTAGCCGTCCTGACTTGTCATACTCCCACACAGTGAAGCAGCACACGGGGGCAATGCACTCCCCTTGCCGCCATCTTCCAAAGTCCCCTAGTTTCTTTCTTAAAATGGTGATGCTCTCCATTCTTTTAGGCCTCTGTAACAGAATACTATAGACTGGGTGGCTTATAAACAACACGACTTTATTTCTCACTGTTCTCGAGGCTGGAAAGTCCAAGATCAACATGTCAGCATTTTTGATATTGGGTGAGGCTTGTTTCCTGATTGGTGGCTGTTTTCTTGTAATGTCTTCATATAGCAGCAGGGGTAAGGGTGCTCTCTGAGGCCTTTTTTTGTTTGTTTGTTTTTATTTAATAAAGGCACTAATCTGGTTCATGAGGGCTCCACCTAATCATTTTTCAAAGGCCCCATTTCCTAACACCATCTCCTAGGGTATTAGGATTTTAACATAAAAAAAATTATATTTAACACATAAATTTGGGACACAAACATTTAGTCTATAGTAATTAATAATGAAAATGCCTAACTCATAAGATTGTTGTGACAATTAACTCATGTGAAAAGGCTTTCTCATGGTAAATACTCAGTAAGTAATAGCATTTATTGGCACATTTAACAGGTGTTTCCATTGCTTAGTGCAGTTATGTCTGTCTTTCTGCAAAGGGTCCGCATTCCCTATGGTAATTACTCAATGCTGCCATTGTAGTACACCATAGGTAAGCAAATAGGTGTGGCTGTGTTAGTGTAACACTTTTTTAAAAGCAGATTCTTGGCAGAATAAGGCCCTGTGGGTCATAGTTTTTTAGCCTCTGGCTCAGAGAACTAGGATCCACAAGTATGAATTAATAGAGTTGTGGAGGGAGGCTTGTGTTCTTGAAAGTGGTGGCTTATTGCAAACTCAGAAAACAGCTATTATTTTCAGAACTAATAAAATTCTGAGAAGAGAAAGGATGGGTCAGAATTCTAGTCTTGGCAGGACATTAGGTCATAAAACATAGGCCTCGTCATTACCAATATGCATTTATTGTTCCTGCTGTCCTAGCCATGGGGACTATGAAGGCCTGTAGGGCTCAGTCCTTATTGAGAAGGACTTCTTATCTTTTTCTCTTGATATGCTTATATGACAGGTGTGGGTTTTAATGTCAGTGTTATAACCTGGAGTTTTGGAAAAGGTAGTTACAGAGCCAAAGTTGTCTTATGGGAAATCATTTTATAAGGATGAATATTCTTTCTTTGAAGCACTTGTTTAGCTATGTAGAAGCCACTCAGGGGCTATGCCTAGGAAGGAATTCTTTAAGGACCTTCCAGCATGTAGTTATAGTTTCATTTTTCAGTGCAGTGGAGTAAGGCTGTGAAAGTTTACTCTTCATTTAGAGGGGAAAAATGTGACATCTTGCTGTCCCATTTGTCAGGAGCTTGGCACTTTTGTGGGCAGCAGGGAGACTTGTAAAGAAGACAAATAAAACCACTGGGAACAATAGTGATTCACTCCCAGAGAAGTTCTTGCCCAACTGTATTCTCTCATTTCCAGCAGTGTAAAATCAGCACTGTTCCTTGCAAAACAAGAAAACTCAAATTGAAATACCAAAGTGACAAAGGGAGAGAGGAGATGGAGAGAGGGAAGCAGACCCGAGGAAGAGATGCTGAGGGATAGACAGGGGGAGAGAGACTAGGGGAAGGGGACAGAAGGCAAAAGATAGAATTCTCCCTTTCCCCCAAGTCTTTTTCCTCCACAGATGAAGGCAGAAAGAATGAAAGGCAGAGACCTAGAGAGAAGTTACTCAGAAAGAAAAGTAAGGGAAAGAAGATACTATTGGTGTTCAGAGGTGGGATAAAACAGGACATAGTTCACTGTGACACTCAAAACTAATTTTCATCATTTAAAGCCCCATCTCATAGGGCTGCAGTTTGTTTTGTCACCTGGTGTCTCAGAGGGAGATGCACAGACAGGTAATGAGCACAGGATGGCATCGCTAATGTACCTATGCATTCATCCATCCTGTTCAAAAAGCTAGCTTATTGGGAAAATCATGGTCCCCTTGAGGCCCTGAAGTTCATAAAGTAATATTTATTCATTATTCATATTCTTCTCTCTGGCTAGCAGGTATCATCATTTCTTAAGGAAAATATATAGGATTAAAACTTAAAATACCTTGCACTTCTCTCACAGCAGGTGAGAACCATGGGTATGTGCTACTTAGGAAGAATAGACTTTATCAAAAAAACCTTAAGTAAAGGGTGGGTTATTTTCTTTGGTCTAAGCTTGGTTTCTCTACTTGTACATTTACTTCCGGAAGAAAATTTTGTGTTGTTTTTCTTAACCTACAGAAATTTATTGAGTGTTTTTTTTTCCTCTTATTGATCATAACATTTAGTCTGAGCTAGCTGTTTAACTTTTGCATAGGGAAAGGGTAAGAAATAGGATGATAAGAAATAAGAATTTGATCATATACAAGGAAGAAAAATCCGATATAATAAGCACTGCATTGTTTTTCAGGTACACTTCGGGAATTCCAAAAAGCTTCTGATGAAAATTTTTGGATTGACAATTTTGAAGGTCAGAAATTTTTGTTTACCCATGCACTAGATAAGTCACAATAGTGGCAAAGGTTCATAGGCCATAGAACTTGAAAGACATTACCTAAACCTGAAAGAAGCCAGACTCTAGCTAACAAAGGATTTCAATAAAAATCGACTTCATTGTTTCCTTGGGCTACAGACTTTACTTGTGTTACAGCTGTGTTGCACATAGGATTCTAAATGGTGGCTGAAGTCTGTCTTTCAGAGTGGAATGAATTATACAAGAGATGCTGAACAACTCACTTAGGTCAGTCCACTGCATTTCCTGTGCCTTGAGGTGTGTCAAAAGCCATTTCTGTGAGGTGGCAAGAGTTTAAAGAGCATAAGAGTGGAAACAAGTTTCCATGGACACTGTGCCCAGAAGCCAAATTCAGATGCTTGGAGCTACAATGGCTGCTCCTGGTTGGAATTATTGCTATGTACTAACACAAAGAGGAGTGGTCAGGGAGAGGAGAGGAACATTGTCATATTTGGAAAAATGGCATAAAAACTCTTAGAAATAAGAAAATAAGAGCAGGTTTGAATCTCCTCGTCTGCAGTGTCTCAGAATATTTCAAATTTCCGCTGTGAGCGGTGTTGCCTCATTAGACTGCCACAGAATATCTATAAAGGATATTCATTTCATCAACAGTGAAATGAAGATCAGATCTTTCGTCTGCCTCCCATTATTCTCATGGACTGTTGAAGAGATGTCTATCTCCACCTGGAAATGAAATGCACACTACCTGTTTAATAATTAACTGCTTGAGTGTCATGTAAAATACCCCCAGAAGTAACTTCTTGGCTCTAGAAATCAGCTTGTCCAAAAGTACATCCTGGTCTGAGCAATAAACTATTTGATGATTTGCAAGCAACAAGAAATTACAAACATGAGCCAGGATACAAAACGAAGTGTTGGCAAACAAAATTAATTTCTTTTGAGCTTTGTAGTGATCTATATAGCAAACGTCTCTGCCTTTTCTTCTGAAGGATATGTGTAGATAAGTGACACTCATGACCGTGATAAATATCCTTGTCTCATAATCCAAGCATTACCTTGAGACATTTTTCTTCAATGATTTGCATATTTTAATTTCTTAGGAAAACCATTCAAGCATGAGATAGTATTTTACACTTGATTAAAAGCAGTGTTTTTTTTTTTTTTGGTATAACAGGAAGAGTTTTGTGTCTTTTATTATTTCAGATTCATATGCCACTTCAAAGTTTTATTTATAAATATTTGTGTATGGAATCTAATATTCATATCTCTCCCTTTGGTCCTTATGGAGATAATCCCAGTGTTCTCTATTCTTAGAGAAAACTGCTTATATTATTGTAAAGAAATGATCCCATGCAGACTCCTGGGAGGTCCTATTGTGATGCCCCGACTGGTGCTATCCATCAGCAATGAAGGATGCAGTTATAACCTAAAAGTGCCTATGAGTTGCAAGCCTGTCTACCATTGGCCCTCCTCACCCTGTTGCTGACTTGTTGTGCATTTCTTAATGTGTGGATTATGGTTTTTTGCTCTATTCTTTTGATATTTCTTCTGTCCAGATACATATTTTAGTCTAGCAACTAAACAGTCATAGAGCTCGTGAACCTTATCTTTTTTAGTGCTTCTGAACCAGTAGGTGCTACATCACAGACATATATAGTAGAATGAGATAAAAATGTTAGCAAGTATACAGCTGGTCATCCTGGGTGCCTATCTCTTCTTCCTATTTAGTATAAAAGGACTTGAGTACTCAGGGGGAAAAATTGGAAAGATGTCATGTCTGAAGTCTTGATCCTCAAGGTGATGTTTGAAGTAAAGATTAATAGAAATTCTTGGGACTTTGATTTTTTCCTGTTATTCTCTTCAAGTGGTAAAATGGCATAATAAGAAACATAAACCTGCCAGAAATGTGGCATTGGCTGAAAGAACACATTGGTGCTAAAAATAATCAAACACATTGTTTCCCCTCATCCAGATCAGGGACCCCAGTCCTATTGGCTCATACTTATTCTCCTCTAATGTGACCATAACCCCTGCTATGCTGGGCCAAATTTCACTGTTTTGGAATTCAAGAACCTTTATTCATATAATAGTTCCTATACTTATAAGAAGCTCTAAGCTCCTTAAGTGTCAATAAGTTTATTAATTCATTTTCTTTACCTCTTTGTAAATTGGGAAGAGGGAAAAACTGAAAAAAAATATATATAATATACACACACGCACACACACATACTATATAATTCACGGCTTGCTTGAAGATATGAACAAAATTTTATCTTTAAGGTTTAATTCAAATACTTCCTTCTCTGAGATCATCCCTGACATTACCCTTTCTTTCTTTAATTAGACAAAAATGGATTCTCTCTCCCTGACACTTTCTCATGCTAGGAACTTCCCTATACCTGTAGGGTACTGGAATGATTTGTTTGTATCTCATAGTGAATCATGAACTTCTTGAAATTTGGTTCATTTTTTTTTATTTTCTCAAATGATCCAAAATAGTGCCTCATGTACACATAGTAAGTTTGCAATAGATGTTGATTAACACAGGTGATTTCTTTTTGTCCTTTTGAGCATTTTGAGACAATTCTTAAGATGTTGAACAACTCACTGAGGTAAATATTTAATCAAAAGATGTTTCCAACACTATGTGTCAGGCACTATTCTAAGTTCTGAGGATACAAAGTGAATAAAACACAAAATCGTCCCTTATGGCTAGGAGAAAAAAAAAATTTAAAAGGTTAGAGAACAGGCGCAGCGGCCTGCTGAGTGGCAGAGCCGCCCCCTCCCCCCGCGCCTGCAAGGTAGGTGGAACTGTGACCACCGACCGAAAAGGCCCAGTGGCCCGCGGAGGGGCAGAGCTGCCAACCACGCCTGCAAGGTAGGCGGGCCTGCGACCCACCAGCAGAACAGGCACAGTGGCCTGCTGAGGGGCAGAGCCGCCCCCTCCCCCAGTGCCTGCAAGGTAGGCGGAACTGTGACCACCGGCAGAACAGGCCCAGCGGCCTGCTGAGGGGCAGAGCCGCCCCCTCCCCCCGTGCCTGCAAGGTGGGCGGACTGTGACCACTGACAGAACAGGCCCAGCATTCCGCGGAAGGGCAGAGCTGCCCCACGCGCCTGCAAGGTAGGCGGACCTGCGACCACCAACAGAACAGGCCAGACCTGCAACCGACAGAACAGGCCCAGCGGCCTGCGGAAGGGTAGAGCCGCCCCCCCCCGCGCCTGCAAGGTAGGCGGACCTGCGACCCACCGGCAGAACAGGCCCAGCGGCCTGCAGAGGGGCAGTGCCGCTGCCGGCGCCTGCAAAGTAGGCAGAACTGCGACCACCGACAGAACAAGCCTAGTGGCCCGCAGAGGGGCAGAGCCGCCGCCCGCGCCTGCAAGGTAGGCAGATCTGCTACCGACCGGCAGAACAGGCCCAGTGGCCTGCCGGCAGGGTAGGCACATTGCCACAAATGGAGGAGGGGCAGAGCCGCCGCCCGCGCCTGCGAGGGAAACTTTGCAACTATACAAGAGCAATATAAATATATAGGGGGAAAATTCAATAGCACAACAGTTTCACCAAGGAGAAAGAAACGCGAACAGTATGAAGAGATAAGGAAAGAAAGGACCACAAGCAATGCAGGTCAACTCAACATTAGAAGAGGTAATATCTGCAGCAGATGGAATGTCAGATAAAGAATTCAGGATATACATGCTTCAGATGATCTGGAGTCTCAAGGAAGACATCAGACAGCAAAATCAGACAATGAAAGATCACTTCAACAATGAATTACATAAACAAATCCAAGAAGCAAAAGATCAACTATACAGGGAGATAGAGGTTATAAAAAACAAACGGAAATCCTAGAAATGCAGGAAGCAATAAACCAACTTAAAAACTCAACTGAGAATACTATCAGCAAAGTAGAACACTTAGAAGATAGAACATCAGACAATGAAGACAAAGTATTTCAACTTGAAAAGAACATAGACAGCTCAGCAAAACTGTTAAGAAACCATGAGCAGAACATCCAAGAAATATGGGATAACATTAAGAGACCAAACTTAAGAGTCATTGGGATACAGGAAGGTACAGAGCTCCAACCCAAAGGAATGAGCAGTCTATTCAATGAAATAATACGAGAAAACTTCCCAGACTTGAAGAATGAGACAGAATCCCAAATCCTAGAAGCCTACAGGACGCCGAATGTGCAAAATCATAAGAGATCCACACCTAGACACATTATAATGAAGATGCCCAACATACAGAATAAGGAGAGAATTTTAAAAGCTACAAGAGAAAGGAAGCAGATTACATTTAGGGGTAAGCCAATCAGGATAACAGCTGATCTTTCAACATAGACTCTGAAAGCTAGAAGATCCTGGAATAACATATTTCAAACACTGAAAGAAAATGGGTTCCAACCAAGAATTGTGTATCCAGCGAAATTAAGCTTCAGGATGGAAGATGAAATTAAAACCTTCCACGATAAACAAAAGTTAAAAGAATTTGCAGCTAGAAAACCATCTCTTCAAAACATCCTCGCCAAAACATTACAGGAAGAGGAAATGGAAAATAACAATGAAAACCAACAGTGGGAGGTAGGACACTAAAGGCGGGAAAATAATCAAAGAGGAAAACAAACCATGTTTAGTAACAGAAATAAACAAATATGGCTGGAAGAACAACCCATATCTCAATAACAACCCTAAATGTTAATGGCTTAAACTCACCAATTAAGAGACACAGGCTAGTAGAATGGATCACAAAACAAGACCCAACAATATGCTGCCTACAGGAGACGCATTTGATAGGAAAAGACATACATAGGCTGAAGGTGAAAGGTTGGGAAAAATCATATCACTCATATGGACTTTGGAAACAACCAGGAGTGTCCATACTCATATCAAATAAAATAGATTTCAAGCCCAAGTTAATCAAAAGGGATAAAGAGGGACACTACATACTGCTCAAAGGAACCATACACCAACAAGACATAACAATCATAAATATATATGCCCCAAACAATGGTGCAGCTATGTTCATCAAACAAACTCTTCTCAAGTTCAAGAGTCTAATAGACCACCATACAATAATCATGGGAGACTTCAACACACCTCTCTCACCACTGGACAGATCTTCCAAACAAAAGTTGAATAAGGAAACTATAGAACTAATAACACAATTAATAACCTAGACTTAATTGACATATATAGAATATACTACCCAACATCAAGCAGTTACACTTTTTTCTCAGCAGCACATGGATCCTTCTCAAAAATAGATCATATATTATGTCACAGTGCAACTCTTAGACAATATAAAGGAGTAGAGATAATACCATGCATCTTATCTGATCATAATGGAATGAAACTGAAAATCAACGATAAAAGAAGGAAGGAAAAATCATGCATCACTTGGAGAATGAACAATAGGTTACTGAATGATCAATGGGTTATAGAAGACATCAAGGAGGAAATTAAAAAATTCTTAGAGATAAATGAAAACACAGACATAACATATCGGAATCTATGGGACACATTGAAAGCAGTTCTAAGAGGAAAATTCATTGCTTGGAGTTCATTCCTTAAAAAAAGAAAAAACCAACAAATAAATGATCTCATACTTCATCTCAAAATCCTTGAAAAAGAAGAGCAAAACAACAGCAAAAGAAGTAGAAGGCAAGAAATAATTAAAATCAGAGCTGAAATTAATGAAATAGAAACAATTGAAAAAATTGACAAAACTAAAAGTTGGTTCTTTGAAAAAATAAACAAAATCGACAGACCCTTAGCGATGCTAGCGAAGAGAAGAAGAGAGAGAACTCAAATTACTAGCATATGGGATGAAAAAGGCAATATCACAACAGACACTTCAGAAATACAGAAGATAATCAGAAATTATTTTGAATCCTTATACTCCAATAAATTAGAAGATAGTGAAGGCATCGATAAATTTCTTAAGTCATATGATCTGCCCAGATTGAGTCAGGAGGATATAGACAACCTAAACAGACCAATATCAATTGAGGAAATAGAAGAAACCATCAAAAGACTACCAACTAAGAAAAGCCCAGGACCGGATGGGTATACAGCAGAGTTTTACAAAACCTTTAAAGAGGAACTAATACCAATACTTTTCAAGCTACTTCAGGAAATAGAAAAAGAGGAAGAACTTCCAAATTCATTCTATGAGGCCAACATCACCCTGATTCCTAAACCAGACAAAGACACTTCAAAGAAAGAAAACTACAGACCAATATCTCTAATGAACCTAGATGCAAAAATCCTCAATAAAATTCTGGCGAATCGGATACAAAAACATATCAAAAAAATTGTCCACCATGATCAAGTAGGATTCATCCCTGGGATGCAAGGCTGGTTCAATATACGGAAATCAATAAATGTTATTCACCACATCAATAGACTTAAAATAAGAACCATATGATCATCTCGATAGATGCGGAAAAAGCATTCGACAAAGTACAGCATCCCTTTATGTTCAAAACTCTAGAAAAACTAGGGATAACAGGAACATACCTCAATATTGTAAAAGCAATCTATGCTAAGCCTCAGGCTAGCATCATTCTGAATGGAGAAAAACTGAAGGCATTCCCTCTAAAATCTGGAACAAGACAGGGATGCCCTCTCTCTCCACTTCTGTTCAACATAGTTCTCGAAACACTGGCCAGAGCAATTAGACAGACGAAAGAAATTAAAGGCATAAAAATAGGAAAAGAAGAACTTAAATTATCACTATTTGCAGATGATATGATTCTATACCTAGCAGACCCAAAAGGCTCTACAAAGAAACTATTAGAGCTAATAAATGAATTCAGCAAAGTGGCAGGATATAAAATCAACACGCATAAATCAAAGGCATTCCTGTATATCAGCGACAAATCCTCTGAAATGGAAATGAGGACAACCACTCCATTCACAATATCTTCAAAAAAAATAAAATACTTGGGAATCAACCTAACAAAAGAGGTGAAAGACTTATACAATGAAAACTACAGAACCCTAAAGAGAGAAATAGAAGAAGATCTTAGAAGATGGAAAAATATACCCTGTTCATGGCTAGGCAGAACTAACATCATCAAAATGGCGATATTACCAAAAGTTCTCTATAGGTTTAATGCAATGCCAATCAAAATCCCAACGGCATTTCTTGTAGAAATAGAGAAAGCAATCATGAAATTCATATGGAAAAATAAAAGACCCAGAATAGCAAAAACAATGCTAAGCAGGAAGTGTGAATCAGGCGGTATAGCGATACCAGACTTCAAACTATACTACAGAGCAATAGTAACAAAAACAGCATGGTACTGGTACCAAAACAGGCGGGTGGACCAATGGTACAGAATAGAGGACACAGAAACCAATCCACAAAACTACAACTATCTTATATTTGATAAAGGGGCTAAAGGCATGCAATGGAGGAAGGATAGCATCTTCAACAAATGGTGTTGTGAAAACTGGAAATCCATATGCAACAAAATGAAACTGAATCCCTTTCTCTCGCCGTGCACAAAAGTGAATTCAAAATGGATCAAGGAGCTTGATATCAAATCAGAGACACGCCATCTGATAGAAGAAAAAGTTGGCTACGATCTACATACTGTGGGGTCGGGCTCCAAATTCCTCAATAGGACACCCATAGCACAAAAGTTAATAACTAGAATCAACAAATGGGACTTACTCAAACTAAAAAGTTTTTTCTCAGCAAAAGAAACAATAAGAGAGGTAAATAGTGAGCCTACATCCTGGGAACAAATATTTACTCCTCACATTTCAGATAGAGCCCTAATATCTAGAGTATACAAAGAACTCAAAAAATTAGACAATAAGATAACAAATAACCCAATCAACAAATGGGCCAAGGACCTGAACAGACACTTCTCAGAGGGGGCATACAATCAATCAACAAGTACATGAAAAAATGCTCACCATCTCTAGCAGTCAGAGAAATGCAAGTCAAAACCACCCTAAGATACCATCTCACTCCAGTAAGATTGGCAGCCATTATGAAGTCAAACAACAAGTACTGGCGAGGATGTGGGGAAAAGGGTACACTTGTACATTGCTTGTGGGACTGCAAATTGGTGCAGCCAATTTGGAAAGCAGTATGGAGATTTCTTGGAAATCTGGGAATGGAACCACCATTTGACCCAGCTATTCCCCTTCTTGGTCTATTCCCTAAAGACCTAAAAAGAGCATGCTACAGGGACACTGCTACATCGATGTTCATAGCAGCACAATTCACAATAGCAGGACTGTGGAACCAACCTAGATGCCCTTCAATAGACGAATGGATAAAAAAAAATGTGGCATTTATACGCAATGGAGTATTACTCTGCATTAAAAAATGACAAAATCATAGAATTTGCAGGGAAATGGATGGCATTAGAACAGATTATGCTAAGTGAAGCTAGCCAATCCCTACAAAACAAATGTCAAATGTCTTCTTTGATATAAGGAGAGTAACTAAGAACAGAGTAGGGACGAATAGCATGGGAAGAAGATTAACATTAATCTGGGATGAGAGGTGGGAGGGAAAGGGAGAGAGAAGGGAAATTGCATGGAAATGGAAGGAGACACTCAGGGTTATCCAAAATTTCATACAAGAGGAAGTGAGGGGAAAGGGGAAAATAATACAAGGGGGAGAAATTAATGACAGTAGAGGGGGTAGAGAGAGAAGAGGGGAGGGGAGGGGAGTGGGGATAGTAGAGGATAGGAAAGGCAGCAGAATACAACAGACACTAGTATGGCAATATGTAAATCAATGGATGTGTAACTGATGTGATTCTGCAATTTGTATATGGGGTAAAAATGGGAGTTCATAACCCACTTGAATCAAAGTGTGAAATATGATATATCAAGAACTATGTAATGTTTTGAACAACCAACAATAAAAAATTAAAAAAAAACTAAAAGGTTAAGTATAAGAAGAAAAAATAAGTATGTAAGGAGATAAAATGAACTGCCATGGGGGAGGGTCAGAGGTTACAGGACAGAGTTCAGGGAAGGCTTCCTGCTGAGGTGACACCAGAGGGAAGCTGAGGCAGCAAGATGTCCTCTGAGGTGGTAGAGGGCCTGGAATGTCCAAGAGGAGCAAAGGAACTGGAATGCAGCTGTGGCCAAGTGACTCAGGCTGGAAGGATTAAGAGCTGAGGCCAGAGAAGCAGCAAGGGGTGGGATCCGAGGACTTGGTAGATGGTTCCAGGAATTGGGGCTTTTCTCCAAGATGAAGCCCGTTGGACTGTGTTGAAGGTAGGAGAGACATGATTTGTCATATAAAGTTAGGAAAACTTTTCATCAGTGGTAAAAGTTATGTTTTCATTATTAGAAAATTTGATATCATCTGTGAATATGAAATTTCTTTCAAAGGTGGGAAATGGTTTAATGATTTTAGAAACCTTGAGTATAAAGTATACTTGGGTCAAATCCAGTATTACTAAATGAATTTAAAGCAGATTACCAACATGGGCATATTTTTGAGATTCTGAGATGAATTTAGACTTAAAACCAGTATTTTGTGGTCTCAGTATATTCTCTTTTTCTTTAAATTTTTTTTTAGTTGTAGGACACAATACCTTTATTTTATTTTTTTATGTGGTGCTGAGGATTGAGCCCAGTGCCCCATGCATGCAAGGCAAGCACACTACCACTGAGTCACAACCCAGTCCCTCCTGTTTTTCTTAATTGAAGCTTTACTGATGCACTACTCTGAATATGTTTTCATTGCACCAAGAGAGCTTTAGCTCTCTGAGTACACAGCAGACACCATCAGATGCTGGAAGTAAACTCTTACCAGGCCAGAAGTCATCACAGACCACTGTAGCCATTATTAAAAGGCACGAGATCCAAAGAAACTTTCTATCAGTAAAATATTTTTGAACATGTACCCATAAGCTACATATATTTATCACTTAATATAGATGTACCACAATAGCCATATATATTTATTATAAAACATACATTTAAAGAAATTAAAGGATAACACAAATATAAATACTTTAAAATGATAATTTATTTTGTTTATGATTATAAAATATTGTTGCTTTCATCAAAATATTATCTTTTAAATAAGAACAATGTACTTGAGTATTTACTAGTTTTTTAACTATTAGAGGAGAATTTTGTACTGAAGCAAATAGAAGACGTTTTTCTAATTCAAGTTTATTTTTAGATGTGGTTTTCAATTATCATAGTTGAAGACTATTTCTCAAAAATTGAAGGAGTGCATCATGGACTTCACTTAACATGTAAGTTGATTTGTAATCTAAAATTCATCCTGCAGTGGTTTTTGTTGAAATATGGCTATCAAATTTCCATCTTCTGTGATCTCAATCAGATGTTCTTGCAAAACTAATTTGAAGATAATGCATTTTAATGTCTTTAACAAAGGCATTCAAAACCCACTGAAACTCTCCATTTGGAAGATTTAAAAATAGTGTTCAGATAGGCGTGTTTATAGTGATATACTTACAGTGTTTTCTTCAACACAATCATATAATGATGGAAACATTTCCAAACATTCATTTTCACAATGCTCTTTCCATAACATGGATTTCTTTTGAATCAAAGTTGCTTTCTTGCTTATTGTTAAAACATCTAATTTACCTTGAAGGGACTGATTAAGTGAGTAGCTGGCAGAGCTTGCACTGAAAGTAGAAGTGTCAGTGTGGCCGTTGTTCTCCTCTTGTTTTTCCTTTTTCATTTGTATTTGCATTATTAGTATGTTGGTTACTTTTCAGAAGTATCTTCAAGCCCTCAGAGCATTTGGTTAGGATTAGCTTGGTTAACACAAGATATTATGATCCATTCGTCTACTTAGTTGTACTCAAACTATGACACTGAGCAAAATGCTGAAAACAAACAAGGGCAGGGCTGTCAGCTCCCTAACTCCCCTGCAGGATGTATCTAGATCTGTGACATCTGACTGCCTGGTAATCACACATGTGCCCTGGCACCAGGGCTGATCCATAAGGTATCAGATACCTTATAGAACTTGATTTCTTTCTCTTTATAAATATCTAATATTTTTTCAACACTTCAAAGAACCATCTGGTACACACCTATGGATTTGTGCACCTCACAAATGGGAGACCACTATAATGTGGGAGGCTACTGTATTAGATGCTGCAATTATTTTGGGGGGCTTGAAAGTCCTCATAATCACAAAGGGTTAAAAAAATCTTGCTGCTTCACAGTTTGTAAGATCCTATCAACAAATAATCATATATATGTATATATATATATTTTTTTTTGATATAATTAATTATATCACAGTAGTAATCAAAAGCAGAGTTAATTAAACCTACTTTGGCTGCTCATTGTTTACCTTCAAATGCAAATGAGTGACTACAGCAGACTAAAAAGTACCCTGTAATCAATGCTTTCTAATAGCTTGGCACAATGAGGATGGGTTCCTGTAGGACTACTTCTTTGTTTCCCACTAGTCTCTGAACTGACTCTCCTTTTACTTTCCCAGACTGGGTATGCCATTGCCTGGGGAGATGATGGGTTCATCTGTTCTCTCCTGACTTTTGGTATCAAGCTATCATTATCATCTCAGGAAGGAAAAGTGGTTGGAGCTGAATGTTCTACTCGTTTTGAATTAATGAAATATTTCTTAGTGACATCTAATCCTGTGACACTTCTCCCACCTTTTTAAAAAAAGGATTTCTCAGAAAAAGAATATATTTTTGTTTATTTGCTAGTTTAATGGCGTGAACACACCTTCCAGTTTAAAAATTCCCAAAGCTGCAGCAGAGCAAAAATTTTCTTAATCTTTTCCTTTTTCCCTTTCCTACAAAATATCTTGGGAGAAGAATAAATTGAAAATCATAGAGGAATTCCAAATGGTGTGAGGTTACAGTGTTGATGGGTGTTGCCACAGCTGAACAATGTTGGTAATTCAGGAAGATGAAGAGACAGTAGAAAAAAAATATTTAGTTTTTTCTACATCATGTGTGATTAGAAAAATTCTTGGACATTTCCTCTCTCCTTTTCTCCTTTCCTTCCTTTTACTCCCTCCTCCCTCCCTTTCTCTCTCATTTTCTGCTTCCCTCCCCTATTTTTTTCATGGAGCATAGTAACATTTGTAGAAAATTATGTAGGGAAAAAAAGGGAGAGATAACCTGTTCCAGATAAGAGGAGTTCTTGAGTAAAAGGCTCAAGAACCCAAGGCTGCTGAGCCCAAGTAAGGTGGGAAGGGGGAACTTTAGGGCAGCCCAAAGTGGGGTGTCAGAGCCTGATTGGGTTATGAAAGGTGTTTCTGTGTGAGCAGTCAGCACAGGGTATCAGAGTCCAGGCAAGCTAAGGAAAGTATTCTCTTGAACAGAGTGTGACTGCCTTTTGAGAAACCTGATTTTCTACCTTTATGCCTCATAAGGGATGGGACACATTTCTCCCCTCTCCAAGCCAAGGGAAGCATTGCTAAATCAATGAAAGCTTGACCTGCTGCACCTTCACTTTAGACTGTCACAGAAAAGGATGTGAAAGATTAGGAGGGAAGCACTGGACACATAAAGCATCTTCCTGGGAGAGAAACAGGAAACCTCCGTTTCAACGTGTTTAGATAAAAACATGAACAGAAACCTACCAGTCAGGACTCACAGTAATTTTGTGTTTATGCTTACAAAGCATGAACAAAAATAGAAAATCTCTTACCTTGAACTTCACCTTCAGAATGAGAAATAAGCAACTGCTTTCTTTCTCTCCTCAGTATGACTTTGATATAACAGAGAAGAAAAGCTTTGGAATCAAATTTTGTACTTAAACTTCATGTGGGACATCATTGTGGGGATGTAGGAAGGAAAAGACATTCTGGCCTATGAAGGTGGGTAAATAAAAGGACCCAGGTCTCTTAGGAATCCTGCCCGTGGTGGGTGGTGCTCTTACTAGGGTGACTGGTCTCTTGTACCCTCACCACAATTTCTCTGGAATTCCTCCAGGGTGCCTGCCTCTTTCTTCATTGTAGCTTTATTTGTGCTTTTCCTGTTTAAAGGTAAATCTATTTTGAACTGAGATTCAGAGTGGTTTTTTTTTTTCTTCAAAGTGTATCAATGTGGTAGGAAAAAAATTTGTGTTCTCTGTGTTCTTTTCTTTTTTAGTAGAAGCTTCTGTTTTTCTGCTTTAGAATTGACTTAAAATCATATCTGATTCTTTTTACATATTCAAGATGGTTGGTGACACAGAACATACAGGTGGGGTTCTGGTAAATGTTTAATAATCAGCTTCTGTATATCAAAGGAAAGAATTAACAGAGTGAAGAGACAACCCTGGATTGGATGAAAATATTTGTGAACCATATATTTGACAGGGATTAATATCTAAATGTAATGAACTCAAGGAATTCAATAGCAACAAAATAATTGATTAAAATATGTGAAGACCTGAATATACATTTCCCAAAAGAAGACATACAAATGGCCATAGGTGCATATGTGAAAAAAAAATTGCTCAGTATCATCAGGGAAATGCAACTAAAAACTATAATGGAATATCACCTTACACCTGTTAGGAGACTATTACCATAAAGATAAAAAACAATAAGTGTTGGTGAAGAATGTAAACTGTTGATGGCTGTATTAGAGTTTGCTAGAAGAACAGAATCAACAGGAACCATAATTATAAAAGGAGATTTATTAGGTTGCCTCGCATGACCAGAAGCTGGATAGTCAACAAGGACCATCTGCCAGCTGGAGCTGGAAGAACCAGTAGCTGCACAGTCCAAGAGGCTGAAGTCCTAGAACAAGAGGGATCAATGGTGCTACCCTAGTCCAAGACCAAAGACTTCTGGAAACTCCCTGGAGAATCACTGGTAGAGTCCACTTTGGAAGAATGAAGAAGCAAAATCTGAGATGATCACAGCAGCAAGAACCAGTTCAAGAAGAGTCAAGCTTGCATCAGCTGCTGCTGTTTTGTGCTTCCAACTTTTATTTCATTCAAACCATCATCCTATTGGATGGTGCTGACCACACTTAGGGAGAGTCTCCACTGCAGTTGGCTATCCCAAATGCCAATCATTCCTAGACACACCCTCACTGCCACAGCCAAAGTCTCTCAATCATTGGCATCTCTTAATCCAATCAAGTTGACAATTCAAATTAACTATTACAGTGGGTATGTAAATTTGTATAGCTATTATGGAAAACAGTGTGAAGGTTCCTCAAAAAAGTAAAAATAGAATTACCATAAGATCCAGAAATCCCATTTCTGGGTATGTATCCAAAGGAAATCAATATATTGAAGAGGTATCTGCCTTCTTATGTACATTGTGGTATTATTTACAATATTCGAGATATGAAAGTAACCTAAATATTCATCAACAGGTGAATGAATAAAGAAATGCACAATGGTATACTATTTGACCTTAACAAAGAAAGAGATCCTGTCATTTGTAACAACATATATGAAACTGAGGGTATTTAAGTGATGTAAGCTGGGCACAGAAAGACAAATAGTTCCTGATGTTACTTATATGTGGAATCTAAAAAGTCAGAATCATATGAGTTGAGTAGAATGACTGATGGGGGATGGGGTTAGAAAATGGAGAAATTTACAAAGGTTACAGAATTTCAGTTAGACACAAGGAATTAGTTTTTGAGATCTGTTATACAAATAATAAGTATGTTGGTGGTGGATATGCCAATTTGCTTGATTTACTTTCTATAATGTATAGATATATCAAAACATCATATTGTATCCCATAAATATATACAATTATTTCTTTTCAATAAAAAGAGCTCTGCTGAATAAGATAGGATCTGTAGTAAAAGAGGCAGACAGTTAAGAAAATACTCCCCCTTCCCAAAGAGCCTTCTCTAAATGAGCAGGCTACTCCATAAAATTGACCTGTAGAAACATTCCAAACATAGACAACTAAAAATTCTTTTTAGTTATAATATAATAAGAACATGACAGTAGTTCACTCTGTTTTTATAAGAGACTGAGGGAGTGGGGAGAATGAAAACGGGGAGAGAGTGAGAGGAAGAGAAAATAAATTGAACTTAAATGTTCTCAGATATCTTGAAGATTGAAATGTGGTGATTAGCTATACTCTTGTTTTCTGGAATGAAATTAAAATAGGGGAAAAGGGACAGCTATTGTAAGCAACTTTCTGATTAGATTTAAAAATTGTGAAATGAGCCTATAATTACCTTTTCTGGAGAATTATAATAATTACATATATAAACCTATTCCAAAATGGCCATATTAAGTTTATCTGATGGCTGAGAATGTTCTAGAATGAATGCTAGAATTTTCTATTTTTTTTCCTGAATGTTTGATTTTATGAAAAGTGTGGCACAGAAAGACAAATAGGAATCATAATTATGTTACTTATATGTGGAATCTAAAAAGTCAGAATCATATCAGTTAAGTAGAATGACTTTTTAATTCTTAAAAAGTTCTAAGATAACCTTTCTCCTCGTTTCTACGTCTTATTTAATGTTCCTTGACCTATCAGTCCACCATGTATGCTATACTTATGTTTTGCTTTTGTTAAGTGAGTTATACAAGAAAGAGTTATTCATAATATAATAAGCACTAATTCCAAAATGGAGACAAATTATCAGAGAAAAATAGCTTCCCTTAGCTCAGATGCACTCTGTACTTTATAATGTTCATTGACCTTGGATTTTCTGGGATCATTAAATGATTCTGAATCAGTTCCTCTGTCCTGATTTTTTTTTTTTTGGCACTGGGGATTGAACTCAGGAGCACTTGACCACTGAGGCACATCTCTGGCCCTATTTTGTATTTTATTTAGAGACAGGGTCTCACTGAGTTGCTTCGCGCCTCGCTTTTGTTGAGGCTGGCTTTGAACTCGAGATCCTCCTGCCTCAGCCTACCATGCTGCTGGGGTTACAGGTATGCACCACTGCACCTGGCTCTCTGTCCTGATTTTTAAACTTTCAGAATAAAACATGTTATTCTGTTTAGTTATAGTGATAGAAGAAGAAATATGCTCTTAAAAATGTATGGAAGTTTTTGTCTTTGTCTTTTTTTACCATCAACATTTTTATTTTAAGCAGATATGTGCCATATTTTCCAATAAAGTTTAAGGGTTATTATATAGAATCTGCAAATTTATTCTCCTGGCCTACTTTTTAACGCATCCCTTCATTGTCCTCTTATGTTTTGAGGTCCTCTCCTTTTTCTTGTTTGGCTGTTATAGTGCTGGCACGTTGTGAACATCCTGAATGTGGGCTTGTCTTCTTATTCCTTCTTGATCCATAGCATTTGCAGCTGGGCATGTAATTTAATAGGCATCTGATCGATGTTAATTGAGATCCACTTTACACCTGTTTTCAGGTTTCCTTTGCCTATGGGTTAATATCTCCTAGGTCTTAGACATTTTATCGCCGGGTCCTTGGAAGGGAAATAAGATGCGGAATAAAGAATGTTTATAGTATAGGTGAAAAATAGCAGATTTTGATTTGAGATCATTTGATAATGGAGAGTATAAAGTGGTTAACAAGAGCCTTCCAGTTGGTAGGGTTGATAGGTAGCTGTTGAAAAATTGTAGTTTAGCATCAGGTTGACCAACTGGTATTTGTATTTTGTGTGGAACTGAAGGGATACCTGAGATGTTGGTCTTTCAGTGCTGAAACTGGGAAAGTCCTGGACAAACTGGGATGGAGTGGTTATCTAGTACTGAACTCATATATTAGGGCAGGAAGATACTCTGCAGCACTGTTCTCAACATTGGGGTATACTTTAGAATCACCTAGGGGTACCTGAAAAGCAGTGATACACCCAGAAGTTCAGACTTAGCATGTTGACTAAGTATCTGGAATTTAAGAGCTCTCCAGGGGATCCTACTGTGTAGCCAAAGTTGAGAACCACTTTTGTCAGGCAGTGTTTAGGACAATGTTATTTTCATGCTTTGGTGATGTCTGAACTGTCCTGACTTAGTGAACCAGGCTTGATGACGATTTGGTTTAAAGATGGGTGAAAATGATAACTGTGCTAAAGCATGCTTTTACTTTTGCTGTCCTTTACTGCTGAATTAACAAATAAGCAGTCAAAAGGTAAACTCCAGATTAGGAGATGGGCAAGTGGACATAGTTCACTGGCTTTCCACCTGCTCCTCTCCAGAGGCATCTTGATCAGGTCCATGGGAAGTTCTAATCAGAAGAGCTCAGAGCTGTGTGTTACTCACTTTGGGTACCATGAGGATAGATGAACAGATACCTACAATATAAGGATTTTATTGCTAAGTCTGGTAACTAACTTCTGCATTCTTTTTTCTACAGAATTGTTATCTGTCAGGAATGGCTGTGTCCACTGTTAGCACAACATAAAAATTCAGCTTTGGATTCTATAGGCACATTTTCCTTATAATACACACCAACATCATTAATCCTGACAAAAACTCTCTGTGAAAGATGCTTTGTTGTGAAGGGTGTTTCTATTTTACAACTACAGAAATGGAAGTGTGTCAAGGTTAAATTTGCCAAAGCCAACCAGGGCCGATGAAGTTAGAATCTGCTTTCCCTGATGATCTGGAAAATTCTACCCAGCTCTTTCTTCACAAAAGCTTTATAAAGTTTAGCCACTCTGTGCTGTGTTTGTAAGGGACCAGTCCCTTCCTAATGAGAGATGGATAGAGATAACAAACTCATTATCCATAGACTACCAGAGAGTCATTATGTGAAAATGACTTTCACTCACTTTTGATCTGGGTGGTATGAGGATATATAAGTGTAGTAATAAAAGGCCTTAGCTCTTGTGGAGAAGCCCCGGGGTGTTTAGCTCCCCAATGGCTTACCTTTTTAAATTAAATTAGAATGATTCCTTTATCATTTAGGCAGCAACATGGCTTTCTGGTCAAGCTCTGTGAATTCTTCTGGAGCTGTGGGGCATAAAAGCCTGTCTTCAACTCTGCCCTCTTTCAATTTATTGGAGAATAATGTAATAGCTGAATGTTGAAAGGTGGTTGTGATGTCTTGTAGCACTTTAAATTGTACTCTTTGAGAAGAATGGCAGGAAGAAGGAGCATGGTCATCTCTGTACAGTCTGCCTTCTCTCCACTGGTCCGTCTTCTACCCAGTGATATCAGGTGTGGGGATTGGCTGCTTTGTCATTGGTAAATGGGAGCATGACTAACTCTTTATGTGGATAATGCTCTAGTGTAAATACAATCCTGTTAGGTTCAATTTGTGATTAAAATATGAACCTGAAAGCTACTAACACTTTGTCAATATTTTATGCCCTTTGAAGGTCTAGGCTTATTTGTCTGCCATCTATTTTTTTTTTTTTAAATATTGGAAACACAGATTTCCCAAATTGTAGGATTTAATTGAATATCAAACAGCTGTTCCTGAACTTTGACCTCTCCAGAGTTGACAACCCTTCCCTTTTAAATATGTCCAGCAGCAGTCCCCCATTCCCTCAAATCTCCTTAGTAGAGGTCCAAACTGTCTTCCTCTGCACGTCTTTGTCTTTACCCATGCAGCTGGGGCCCTGTCTCTGATGTGGCAGAGGGTGTGTTGTCAGAAGAATCCCAAATGATCTGATTGGCTTTCATTTTTTCATAGAGGAGCACAGAGTCCCCTCTACTCTTAAAAATCACCAAAACTAATAATAAAAGAACTGCATAAAGGCAGAAGGAGGGTACTTAGCTTTAGCAGTCTTCAAAAGCGATGGAGGAAAGTGTGTCTCAGGAAGAAAAATGTCTCCCAGAGTGAGAGTGACAGGGGCTCAAACTGAGGAATGATTACACACGACGTCAGTCCTGGCACTTTAAAGCCCTCCCCTCCTCATTGGGAGGTTTTCCGAAAGCTCCTCTTTTAGATACAGTCACCTAAAGCCTCCAGTGTCTAAAAAATAGGGTATCTTTCTGATGAGATGGTAGGTAGCAGGCCAAGTGCTCTGTGACTTGGATGTCAGCTATGTAGGAGGGAGGGCATTTTCTCATGATATATAAGTGTTTACTAGATGGTTGTAAAAAATTTTTCAAAACCTAAGCGACCAGCCTGTAGGCTGAAAAACAAATTTCCATTCCAATTGTGAGTCCTGATTATGAAGTGTCGTTTCAAAGGAAGATTGGCTTCTCTGAGGGGCTCATCTGGGTTTAGAGTGAAAGCCAAAATGAATATAGCATGATGACTGGAAGGAAAACTAGAGTGTGGTGAGTGGTACCAAAAAGTTGGGAAACTAATTAAAAGGTCCCTGGCTCTGTCATCCTTTCGCACAGCCCTTGAATGGCAGGCAAAATGCAAATGAGGACACATGTGATGTCAAGCATTTGCTAAGACTTTTTCAAACACAGATTATGATTTGTTGAACATTTACCATTTGTAAATAATTATTACAGTATCTGAGCATGATCTTTGCCTTCAGGTAACTTACAGGCCAGTAGGCTAGATTACAATTAGAGCTTTACATAAGTATGATTAAATTTAGGAGGTGTAAATCTCTAGGGGCCTATAGTCTGAGTGCTATGGCTGTTTAATGGCTGTGTTGATCTGGACATTTCACAGAGGAGGAGGCATTTCAACTGGATTTGGAAGGATAGAAGATCTGGGTAGGTGGAGATGGAAAGCAGTCAGTCCAGACAGAGGTGACAGTGTTAATAGCAAAGTGCAAGATGAGAAGGAATTAAGAGGTACACTGGGGAAATAGCTGATAGCTAAAGTCAATAAGAGTTTGATGTTTATATGGGGGAGATGTGGAAGATAAGATGGGCTACATTGTGGGAAACCTGGACTTCAACATGTAATTTGTTCTTAATTTAGGAGTTGTCATCCAGATTTCTGACTGGTATGGCTCATGACAAAAATGGCTCTTTAAAATGGCAAGTCTCTGCTTGCTCTTGGTACTAAGATTAGCTTGGTTGTGAGGGAAGTAAAATATAATTTGTAAAGAATATAGAAGCACTCACTGATTTACTATAAAAAAAAAGTGCATTATGTTTCATTAAATATTTAACCCTGAAATAATGCATTTTACAAATTCTGTGGAGGGGATAGTGGGAAGTTTTCAACACCTTGGAAAAGGTCAGTGACTATCTCTGACTGCCTGCTACAGAGAAAAGGAAGATCAGGATTGCCTTAGGAAATGCTCCTTGAAATACAGGAGAGCTCTATTTCAGAGCACTTTAGCTGACCCTGAGATTTAGAGAACTGATGTGCAGCTCAAAATCTAGGATAATGGATACAGAAGTGGAATACAGGCCTACTAATCTCCAAATCATCAAACCAAATAAAAATTTGAAAATTGTTTTCTATAATGTTAATTCCTCCCACCTCCTCCAACTAGTCATTTAACTTGTACTTATAAAATTGGGCATGCAGAAGTAGAAGACTCCCTTTGAGTCTTCCTATGTTAAGAAAGATATTGACAAAACAATCTTTTTGTATGGGGAGGGTATGGCACTGGAGGGTACTATATCTCCTCTGTTGGGAAGACTGGAATGATAGTGTCATGAGCTGTTTCATTCACTCATCTGTCAGATAATAATCACTGGGGTGATTTCAGGATTGCTCTTATTAAAAATGTGTTGACATGTAAACTTGCTTTGTTACTGCATTTATTCTAATTTTCACATGGCTTTTTAAATTCTTTTTCCTGAAGTGTTAAGTGCTAGCACACACCTCCTATTCATGCTATTTAAGGAGCATTTAAAGGGCATTTTGACCAAAGCGTCAGAAGGATAAGAAACCTCTTGTGGGAGAAAATGAAAATTTATTAAATACCAGACAGCCCAATGAGAAATTTTCATCCTAAGCATTACCCTATTTAATTTCTACCATGAAACTATAAGGGAGATAATATTAGACTTTTTTGTTTTGTATAAGAAACTAAGGCTTAGCTTGTGGAAGTGACTTGCGCAGGGACAAGCATCAATAACACCAGTAAGATTTAAATCCAGGAGTACCTGAGATCCAGCTCCCCACCCCGGAAATCCCCACCCCATGATGGCTTTTGAGGTCTTTGAAACCCATAAAAACTGCATCTTTCTGATCATAATCTCTTTAAAACTAGAAAAGAATTGACAGGTTGGCCTTTGGCTCAACCTACTGATTCAGTTTTATTACATCTCTCTTTCTCCATTTTCTGCATCTCATTGGCCTGCCCATGGATGTTTTTCTCCACATTGGTTCTGAATATAGAAAGATAGAGAACAATAAAGATTACCACAAGCCAGGAATAGACCATGTGTGCAATTGTGTGGACTGGAAGTTCCTTAATAATGGGAGGATGTCTTAGGAAAAACTCCTGACCTCTGTGACAATTCTTTTTTTTTTTTTTTTCTCTTGGGATTGCCTCAAAAAGGAAGCATCTTTTGATGATGACAATCACCTCATGGTGTTTAATCTCCATTCATGCTGTGGCTATTGTTTGCTTACCTTTTGCTGCAGATAGATCTTTAGTGTGTGTCAGGGAAGATTTTTTTGGTGGTTCAGACGTTGACAGATAGAAGCAGGATAACAGGGAGGGGAGAATGGAGGTGAGGTTAATGCTCTGATTCTCATCTTCCTGCCATAACCAGATTTTCAGAATGGCCCCTATGTGTTGGTTCCACTTCCTGGTTCAGTTGCGTCTACTACTCCATTGAAATGGCTCTGCAGAGTTGTCCTGTTTGCAAGTGTTGTTTCTAATCTTCCTTGACTTTTTACGAGCTTTCAACACATTCACTAATACTCTCTTATTAGAAAAAAAACTCTGCTTGACTTTCCTGCCTCGTCACTGGTCTATACTTTTGGTCTGTGACTCCCTGGCTACTTCTCAGCTACCTTATGGTTCTTCACAGATCGTTCTTTTCACAGTGAAGATTCTCAATCTCAGCCATGTGCCCTCTGTTCTTTTCACCTGACATTTGGACTCACGAGATTCCATCTGTTCCTGTGGCTTCAGATAAACTTCCTTCTGTTACTGACCGATGAAGTTAAAATTTTAGCTTCAACCTCTCTTCTAGCTCCAGGGACATGTCTATCTAAATGACCTTCCTTCGATATATGACAGCCACCTCAAAATGAACATGTTCAAAGTGGAATTCATACTCTTCATGTTTGTCCATTACATCTCCTATCAAATGACTCCACCATTTTCTTGGCTGCTGATATCAGAAACTTGGCTGCATCCTTGACAACAACTTCTTCCCTTCTGCTCACATTGAACCGAGTCATTGGTGTAGACTCAATAAGATATTGATGGTTTTTTAAAATTAATTAATTTGTTTTTATGCAGTGCTAAGGATTGAACCCAGTGCCTCCCACATGCTAGATAAGTGCTCTGCCACTGAGCTACAGCCCCAGCCCTACCTCCAGATATTTCTTACATGTTTCTCTGCCACCCTATTTTGTGACTCTATAGTGGGAAAGAATAACCACCATCTTTCTTCTGAACTACTCCTGTCAAATATTCCTATTTGGTCTGCAAACATTCACTCAATATCATTTCAGATACATTTTACATTCAGCAACAAGATTTATCTTCTTAATATGCAATCCAATCACTTCATACCTCCCTGTAATGTTCTCCAAGCTTCCCTTTGCTCTTGTGATAAAGTCCAAATTCTTGATGGATTCTTCCTGCCTACCTCTTTGATCTCATCCCACCCCCCACTGTCCTCCTTACTTAATATGCTCCCAGCTGAGGGACTTTCTTTCAGTCCTTTGTCCTCATCAGGATGCTCTCTACCGGGGGTGACTACATGACTTTTCCTTCTGTTTCCATCCCTCTTCTAGTCCCCGAACTTGAACAACTTCTATTCATCCTTCCAACCTCAGAATAGATGGCCATTATTTTGTGATCTCTTCCTCCCTTACTGTTAGGCTGACTGGATTGTATATATTGGAGCATTGCATGTATTTTCTTTATTATGCTTTGTCATAAACATTTAGATAATTATTTTCTTAATATCTGTGTTCCTGCCAAAATGACAAACTCTACACTGCTTACTAAAGTACCCTTAGTGCCTGCACAGTGGCACAGAGTAGGCACTTGTTATATATTAATTGAATGAATGAGTCGATATTCTTTCGGTCCCTTTGGAGCTATAATGTATAATAGACACTGAATACTTGAACTATTACTAGTCCAAATTGATCTGTACTGGAAGTATAAAACACAAACTAGATTTCAGACTTAGTATGAAAAAACAAACCCCAAATATCTCATTAATAGATTTTCTATTTACTTCATGTTGAAAGATAATATGTTGGCTATATGGGGTTAATTAATTGTAATATTAAAATTAATTTTACCTGTTTCCTTTTACCTTTTTAAATATGGCTTCTAGAAAGTATAAATTTCATATGTGGCTTTCATTATATTTTTGTTGGGCAGAGCTATTGTAGAGCATCACTTTGAACTGAAATTGAACATCAAAACTTTTAAATTTCCTCATATTAATAAGAAATGTTTGAAACCATCACTTAAAAACTTTTGCATTCTTCACAGTGGAACCTTGTCCTTTCTCTCTCTAGTGCATGTAGCTACAAGGCTTGTAGGGTCATCAATCTCTCTGTCTTGTACCTCTCTGCTCAGTTGCTAATTTCTCTGGGGTCACAGAGATGCTTGAGAAAGACCTGTAATTGGCAGTCTCCTTAACACTCACTGTGGGAAAACTTTGCCCTTGGTGCAGTGATAGTTTCCACTTGTCAAGGGATCTCTGTATTTACAAGTCCAAAAACTATGTAATTGGTATGGGAGTGAGAACTACGGTTGGTGTTTATCCTTGAAATATTTCCTTCTCTGAGTCTATGTTCTCTCCAACAAACCACATAGGAATGGTTTTGGCATCTGATAAAAACACTGCCCACCAATTCCTTCTCAGATTTAAAAAAATTATTTGGAAATACCCGTTTCATTTTTTTCTTAAAAACATGATAATCTCTATTGAAACACTTTAAATTTATTCAACAGATTCTATTGTTTTTGCTTTTGCTTCATCTAGTTATCTATTTTGAACATATTTGCCACATACTTTTTTCTTAATGAGACAGTCCAGTGAAATTGACTTAATTTGAACATTGCAGGGAAAAAACACAATTTTCCACTTGTTTGTTACCTCAGTTTTGTTATTTTATATGTTTGAACACTATGAATGTTCTCTACCATTCAAGAATTTAAAAAGAAATGCTCCAAGGAATTTATATTAGATTCATTACACCATCAGTCATCCACATTGCATACCACCCTGGACTGGCTTGGCTTGGCACAACGGAAGCAAACCAGACTATAAGTGTTTGAGTTTCATCTGGCTTTGTGTTTGTGCCAAGCAACCTCTGATTAAGCTCATCAGTAATACTGGAATTTTTACTCTGACCATATTCATACAAAGTCATTCTTGTTCCCTAGTAATTGCCCTCTATTACAAGGGCCGTCTTTCAGTCTTAGGGAAATCAAAATCCAGGGGATAATCAAATTGTTTCTCTTCTGTGACTATTGTAAGCATGAGGTCATCAGAAAGCATCATGATTAGTGTGGCTTCTGCGTCCCAAATGATGCAAAAGAGACTTTACAGGTCTTCTTGGTCTTTCATTATATTTTTGTGAGAATCTCTTTGAGTGGCTTTTAACTTTGTGGGTATTGCCCTAACTGGGTGGGCTGTTTTCCTGAGGAATCTTATGTTCATGCCTCCTGGGTGGTGCCCAGGTAAAGTATGGGCCAGAGATTCAGGTTTATCATTATTATTCAGGACTCACTAGCCCATCTGGATTGTCACTGACTGAAGAAGGATCTTTGATCTTTCAGCCCCTCTCTGCATATCTTATCTGTTACTGGGGACTCAAGAAACTAAATGCCACTTGGGAATTTACACACTTCAGGGTCTAGTGATGCTTGTCAGGTTTGGGCTCCATAGAACTGGGCAGAGAGGAAGCCCATATAGCTTTTTGTGGGTTGAGATGTTGGTAGTTGTTTTAGACCATTTTCTGCTAATATAATTAATACCATAACAGGGTTATTTATAAATAATAAAAGCTTATTCAATTCTCAGTTCTGGAGGCTGGAGAGTCCAAGGTTGAGAGGTTATTTCTTGCTGTGGAAACTTCAGGATTCCAAGGCAACACAGGACATTATATGGTTAGAGAGGCACGTTCAAAAGACAAAACCAAAGTGACTTGTGTAACAGACCCACTCTCAAGATAAATCTATAAATTCACTAATGCATGAAGATTAATTCTTTCATGAGAGCAGAGCCCTCATGACCAATTACCTCTTAAAGTTTTTACCTGGCACCACCTTTTACTACCTTACAATGTAAACTAAAGAGTTTTGGTGAGGACATTCGAACCATAGCATTAGGTAAGTGGAATCCAGCTCTTGAGGAGGGAAGCATGATCTCAGAGAAGAGAATTTTCTTTACTAAAAGTAAAAGTTTCTGACTTTCTACAAACTTCTAAAATGACCACTTCAAAGACAAACTATTCTAAGTCACACATGTGTATGTTTACCTTTGAAAGCTTTGAAGTGTGTGTCCTCTTGGAGGGTATTTGTTGAGTTAGGTGAGTGTGGGGGAGAATGTCTACACTACCATGTAGTTATTGTTAGTGATGTAGAATCAATTCTATAAAATATATGTGGGAATGTATGCAATGAATTACTAAAATTGGTATAGAAAACCAATTCAGGTATATTTAACAAGTAAATAAGGAGAGTTATTTTTATTGGAATATTTTTATTGAATAAACAGGGTACACAGGAGTTTTCAGTTGCAGAGTTTTCCTTTGTGTATTTGGTCTGCCTTGGAAGAGAGTGAAGTGTAATTCTGACAGAGAAGAACTGAGCAAGCATATAAACCCACTGATTTGTGGGCTAGTTGACTGGGATTTTAGAGCATCTGTTGACCCACTTTGCCTTATAATGATATTCCATAGAAAGATACTGAATTTTTTTAAAAAGGTATTTTAACTGTACTTTTTTCCTGCTTTATTTAAAAAGCATAAAACATGCCAGTTTCTGGAAGTATATTTGTTTATTCTTCTTAAAATTTCTTTGAAATAGCGATTTTTCTAATGTTCCAAATAAAGCAGCAATTGTGATTTCAAGCAGGTCAAAATAGAATAACTTCTATTTAAAAAATGCTAATTTGATTTAATTTAACCCATACAACTAAGGACAAAGAGATGTCAATGATTTGGAATCACAGCTGAGGAAATTAAAATAAAGCAATTAAAATATCAGGTCATATCAGATGCAAATACTCTTTTTAAAAAAATATCATGAAATTGAGAAAAAGAATTTGAATGCTTGTATCAAAGCTTTTTTGATCTTTACCCATAATGGAATGAGATCCTAACAAATGTGTATCTTTTAGTCTTAGTTACTTCTCTTCCCTTGGGACTCCTTTTTTTCCCCCCCAAACAAAAATCATGTAGTAGCTGTGAGGTGCTTTCAAAATTCCTGGCTAGAAGTAGCTTTCTGGCCTAAACCTTGACCATATAGACCTTCCTGGGATTTTTAAATTTGCAAAGTATGAGCTGGTGAGTTGATGCATCTCTCTTTCCAGTGGTGGAACTCATAAGATGTAAACCATGATTGCAGTTTGGAGCATGCTCTGTGTGGAAGGACTGCTGCAAGCAAGAGAATATTAAAAAGGGAGGGAGGGAGGGAAGGAAGGAGAGGACACACAGAGAGAAACAGAGATAGACATATAGGCAGGCAGACCCACTGGAGAAAGAGGTCAAGCTGTTATGGTTTCTGCGTAACCAACTGTATGGTCAATGATCCTGGATTTTATGAGTTGTGTTACTTAACCTGGTCTGACCTATCTTTTGCTCTTGCAACAAAAAGAGCCCTGAGTAATAAACAGAATAAAGTTATTTCAGAAGAAAATAGAGATTTGACCATATATATTTCAAATTGCTAGAAAAGGCTTGTTAATTTAACTTTCTCTGGGAATAATTTCTGGTACTCATGTGGTCTCACTTCAACATAGTAAGTTATGGAAAATTAGTCTCTTGTGTATATTTTGGCATGGTGTTGAGCATACACTGCCAACTTGTGTAGATAAAAAATGTGTTTCACGTAAAGCCTAATTTCATGAGTGGCCTTACTGTTTACATGAGTTCAAGCTGGCTCCACCCTTTCTTTTAAAATGAGAAAGTTTCTGTTTTTTGAAGCTTTCTGTTGAATTTGGTACAGGCAGGATGAAGAGTACTTTGGCATTGCTGTGTTGAGTGTGGTGGCACAGAGTGATGTCCAAGTATGGCCTCAGAGAATAGAATTCCAGAAGCAATTGTAGTTCTGCATCTAAGAACCTTGGACTCACTGTCCTTGTGACCTAGCAGGAAGGATCGATCCACTCCCCTGACAGGGATATCTTGGTTTAGAGGAATAAGCACCTTCAGTAGCTAATGGAGAATTAATGTCAGGGTTGTTTCTTGATTTTTATTTCTTCTGAAAGAAAATGGCTCTGATCCCAAATTTAAAAAGATGTCTTCATTTCAAGTGAAGCAAGGAAGCATCATCAGTTTGACTGAAATCAAGATGTGTAATATATAATTTATAATATCTGAAAATAAAGTTTTTTTTGTAGTAACTTCTTGGAGGTGAAGGAAGTCACTGTTCAGAGATGGCATATATTTTATTAGCATTCAGATCTTCACCCCAAGATGAGTATAAGCATAACAGTTCTGTCATATATTGTCAACACATTAAACCAGTGTCAAAAGACTTTTAAAAAATGCTATTAATTAACTTTGCTGAAAGTTGTTTTTGGACATGGAAGCACATTCAGTCAAAATCTTCCTGGTTCAAACAGTGTTCCTGAAGAGTTCTTGACTGGGCTTGCCCAGCTTTGAGAGACAGTAGTCAGGGCCTGTCTACTGTAAGATGGTGATGTCTGGAGGGGTTCTTTAAATCAACAGATTAAACATTTGCAGAGATCTACTGAATTAGTGCATTTACTACATACATTTACATATGATATTGTATAAGGGAATGTTTTTGACACAAATTTCCTGCTCCTTTTTTTATAAAGTGGTGATGATAAGCTAAAGCAATGCATTTAAGATGACAGTTTCTGTCACATTGTTCATATCCCTTTCCTGTGTCCCACTGCCTGTGTGTAGGGCCCTAAACTCTCCTAAAGTCCCAGACTTTCCTTAAACATCAATTAATTGCTTATTAATTGATTCCTGTGGAAGATTTTCGCTTCTCACAAATAGGCGATGGAATCCCTAATGGCTTCCCTGGTTAATGAAAATGGCTCACTGAGGTTCAGTGTGTTGTGTCTGCATTTTCTCTGGGGTCTTTTTTCTCTTTGTGGCAAACAAGAGTTTTCTGTGCTGAGGGACAGAGAGAGGCAATTATAGATCTTCATTGCTGAGAGGAATTTTCTTCTTCCTGGGGTCTGGGTAGGAAATGGATTTGCTCCACTTTGTGTACTACTCTTGAGAGGTTTTATAATGCTCCAGAAATTCTTTTCTCAATAGCAACACATTAAAAGCATTGCTTAGTTACTTCATATTCCATATCAGATATGCTTTTTTTTTGAGGGGGAGAGGGAGTTTCTTACACACACACACACACACACACACATCCCAGAAATTTTCTATTTAGTATATGATGACATTTGTTTATGCTGTTATTTTCAGCTATTAAACATTAAAAAAACTCATTGAGAGTCAATTATGCCTTTTGATGGAGTCGTGTTTTATTTATCCATAATATATTTTAAATGGGAGTGCTTGCAGGAAGTTTTCAGAAGGCTTGACTGAAGTGTGGCAGTGATGGGGACTTTAAGGAGGTTTCAGAGCACATACCAGAAATGGTGGTGACTGCAGTGAGGGTTCAGCTGTTTCCAAGTTAACGACTGCAGGCGCTGGCAGCGCTCTGCCTGCATAATGTGTGCAGACAGTGATGCACAATAAATGATTCCTTCTGAGGCCAGTGGCATGTGGTGATGCCCTTAGGATACTGGAAAGGGATGCAAAGGTAAGGCTGAGTGGCTTTCTGTGTCTTTTTGAATTTGCTTAAGCAACTGAGGTTTCCTGCCTGAGATGTCTTGTCAGAAGAGTATTGGGGGGATGAGGAAAACGGGGTAATTCAGAGGAGTCTGATGGATCTAAATTTAGATGATAATAGATGATAACTTTGGACAGGGTCCTTGTACTAGAGCAGATGACCAAGGACATATTGGATAGGCTGGTGGAAAGCTTGAACAGAGAGTCTATTAGAGTGAACTGGGAGAGTGACCCAAAGTGTACTGAGTTGGGATTCTGTTAGCTGAGAAATGGATTTCTAATTATTCATTTTTTTGAGAAAAAAATAAGACAAATTGGGAAGGATAGTAAGTAATGAAAGTAAATAAGAAATATGGAGATGTAATTGAGGACAGTACCATAGATCATCACTGTGTTTTCTATGGACTGTTTTTGGAAAGTATAAAGATTAGATGGGATGATGGACTCTAGGACTGAATTCATTTGGAGGTTGTTTTTCATGTACTTGGTGTTCTTGTTGTTTTGATCTGAAGAAATCTTGTGACTGCCTTTTCTTTACACAACCCTCAATATTAGTATTTCATATACATTATATATGAGATGTAAATTACGTTGTACAAATATTTAACATGCCAATGGGCACTGGCATCTTTTCTTGGTATAGATTTCACATGTCATACATCGAGAAATGAATGAGATGACAGATGGGGGGCACCACAATTCAGTGCCCTCATGCTTATTTTCAGTCTGCATGTTGCAATATTTTCAGTTCATGTGTACCTGGATAAGTAGATCTGTGGGTTATAATCTAGATTAAATTTTTAAAAATTTATTATATTTTGCAATGCTGTGAATTGAACCCAGGACCTCCTGCATACTAGGAAAGTGCTCTCCCATGGAGTGACATACCTAATTCCTATATTCTAGATTTAAATAACAACACTCACAAAATTAACAAGTGGTTTAAAAAGAATCTTGCTATAGAATTTTGGTTTCAAGATAAACCAATAATGCAGAAAAACTACAAGGAAATTGCAAAACTGATACTCCTTTATCAATCACAATCACAAAAAAAATCAAAATCATTAAGAAGACTTTAAAAACACAAACTATGAATCTACAATCATTAATGATCAATCTCATTTTTTTAATAAAATAAAATAAAAATAGATCTACCACTTGATCTAGCAATCCCCTTACTGTGTTTTTATCCAAAGGAAATTAAAATCAGTATGCCAAAGAGTTATCTACACTCCTGTTTGTTGCAGCATTATTTACGATAGCCATGAAATGAATTCAACCTAGATAGCTGTTGATGGAAGAGTAAAGAAAATATGGTATATATACACAATGGAATACTATTCAGCCATAAAAGGAAGGGAATTCTACCATTTGAGACAATGTGGGTTCCCCTAGAAGACATAAAGTGAAATAAAGCAGGCACAGAAAGGCAAATGTTATATGATCTCACTTATTATGGAATCTAACATGTTGAATTTATAGTAGAGAATAGAATGGTGGTGGTCACCACGGACTAGAAGAGGAGCAGATGATTGAGATATGTTGGTCACAGAATTCTGAAATTGAGCTAAATAGAAGAAAGTTTCAGAAAGTTATTATACAAAATGGTAACCATAGTTAATAACAACATACTATATTCCTAAAAACTGCTAACATAATAGATGTTAAGTCTTCTGATTACAAAAAGTGATAAGTACATGAGTTAATGCATGTTAATGGACTGGATTTAGGCATTCTCTTATGTCTGCATATTTTAAAACAGCATATTATACATGAAATATATATATATATATATATATATATATATATATATATATATATATATATATATAATGTTTTTCAATTAAAATAAAAAATTCAAATATTTTCAACATATTTGAGACAGATTTCTCAAGTAGATAATCCAAAAGTATCAGAAACTAGTATACAATGTAATCAGAGTTGTACATTCTTCTTCTTCTTTTTTTTTTTTGAAAGAAATCTGGTACCATTTTAATCAATAAGTCACAAAGGCCCTGATTCTACAGATGATGATGGCTAAACCTGCTGCCCAGGTCCACTCGGACACTGACTGCTTTTGCACTTGTCCATTGTGGTGTGCTCCAAGTGCTTCCATTGAGCAAATGTGAGATAAAGGCTAGGGATCTGTTGTGAGTGTGCTTTGATTTACTTTCCATTGCTACAATAAAAAGCAATGAGATTTTTCCTTTCAAAAAGCTTAGTATAAAACCATATATTGAATATCAAGTTTGAAGAGTAAAAACTGGATCAAAAGAAACAGAAAAGGATGGTGGGAAAGACAGGCATTTGCACAATTGCTGTCCTGAATGGGGCTGGCTTCAGTGATAGGGCTCACTCTCCATCACCTGGCCCAGTGTCACTGCCAGCACATGCATGATTACAGTCTGTCAATTTTGGTCTCAGAAGTCCCTAAGTCTAGACCCCTCCTCCACTCCACCTGAGGTCCTTGAGCCCCAGATGGGTCTGTCTTCCTGGAATCTCTCATCTCCATCTCATCTTCTGCTCAGCCATAGTGTTTTATTTTTTTTTATTGGTTGTTCAAAACATTACAACGCTCTTGACATATCATATTTCATACATTAGATTCAAGTGGGTTATGAACTCCCATTTTTACCCCAAATACAGATTGCAGAATCACATCGGTTACACATCCACATTTTTACATAATGCCATATTAGTAACTGTTGTATTCTGCTACCTTTCCTATCCTCAACTATCCCCCCGCCCCTCCCCTCCCATCTTCTCTCTCTACCCCAACTACTGTAATTCATTTCTCTCCTTGTTTTTTTTCCCATTCCCCTCACAACCTCTTATATGTAATTTTGTATAACAATGAGGGTCTCCTTCCATTTCCATGCAATTTCCCTTTTCTCTCCCTTTCCCTCCCACCTCATGTCTCTGTTTAATGTTAATCTTATCCTTCTGCTCTTCCTCCCTGCTCTGTTCTTAGTTGCTCTCATTATATCAAAGAAGACATTTGACATTTGTTTTTTAGGGATTGGCTAGCTTCACTTAGCATAATCTGCTCTAGTGCCATCCATTTCCCTGCAAATTCCATGATTTTGTCATTTTTTAGTGCTGCGTAATACTCCATGGTGTATAAATGCCACATTATTTTTATCCATTCATCTATTGAAGGGCATCTGGGTTGGTTCCACAGTCTAGCAATTGTGAATTGTGCTTCTATGAACATCAATGTGGCAGTATCTCTGTAGTACACTCTTTTAAGGTCTTCAGGGAATAGTCCGAGAAGGGCAATAGCTGGGTCAAATGGTGGTTCCATTCCCAGCTTTCCCAGGAATCTCCATACTGCTTTCCAAATTGGCCGCACCAATTTGCAGTCCCACCAGCAATGTACAAGTGTACCCTTTTCCCCACATCCTCACCAGCACTTGTTGTTGTTTGACTTCATAATGGCTGCCAATCTTACTGGAGTGAGATGGTATCTTAGGGTGGTTTTGATTTGCATTTCTCTGACTGCTAGAGATGGTGAGTATTTTTTCATGTACTTGTTGATTGATTGTATGTCCTCCTCTGAGAAATGTCTGTTCAGGTCCTTGGACCATTTGTTGATTGGGTTATTTGTTAACTTATTGTCTAATTTTTTGAGTTCATTGTATACTCTGGATATTAGGGCTCTATCTGAAGTGTGAGGAGTAAAAATTTGTTCCCAGGATGTAGGCTCCCTATTTACCTCTCTTATTGTTTCTCTTGCTGAGAAAAAACTTTTTTGTTTAAGTAAGTCCCATTTGTTGATTCTTGTTATTAACTCTTGTGCTATGGGTGTCCTATTGAGGAATTTGGAGCCCGACCCCACAATATGTAGATCGGAGCCAACTTTTTCTTCTATCAGACGGCGTGTCTCTGATTTGATATCAAGCTCCTTGATCCATTTTGAGTTAACTTTTGTGCATGGCGAGAGGAGGGGATTCAGTTTCATTTTGTTGCATATGGAATTCCAGTTTTCCCAACACCATTTGTTGAAGATACTATCCTTCCTCCATTGCATGCTTTTAGCTGCTTTATCAAATATAAGATAGTTGTAACTTTGTGGATTAGTCTCTGTGTCCTCTATTCTGTACCATTCGTCCACCCGCCTGCTTTGGTACCAGTACCATGCTGTTTTTGTTACTATTGATCTGTAATATAGTTTGAAATCCGGTATCGTTATACCTCCTGATTCACACTTCCTGCTTAGAATTGCTTTTGCTATTCTGGGTCTTTTATTTTTCCATATGAATTTCATGATTGCTTTATCTATTTCTACAAGAAATGCTGTTGGGATTTTGATTGGCATTGCATTAAACCTATAGAGAACTTTTGGTAATATCGCCATCTTGATGATGTTAGTTCTGCCTATCCATGAGCAGGGTATATTTTTCCGTCTTCTAAAATCTTCTTCTACTTCTCTCTTTAGGGTTCTGTAGTCTTCATTGTATAAATCTTTCACCTCTTTTGTTAGGTTGATTCCCAAGTATTTTATTTTTTTTGAGGATATTGTGAATGGAGTGTTTTTCCTCATTTCCGTTTCAGAAGTTTTGTCGCTGATATACAGAAATGCCTTTGATTTATGTGTGTTGATTTTATATCCTGCCACTTTGCTGAATTCATTTATTAGTTCTAGTAGTTTTTTTGTAGACCCTTTTGGGTCTTCTAGGTGTAGAATCATGTCTTCCACAAATAGTGATAATTTAAATTTTTCTTTTCCTATTTTTATGCCTTTAATTTCTTTCGTCTAATTGCTCTGGCCAGTGTTTCGAGAACTATATTGAATAGAAGTGGTGATAGAGGGCATCCCTGTCTTGTTCCAGATTTTAGAGGGAATGCCTTCAATTTTTCTCCATTCAGAATGATGTTAGCCTTAGGCTTAGCATAGATAGCTTTTACAATGTTGAGGTAAGTTCCTGTTATCCCTAGTTTTTCTAATGTTTTGAACATAAAGGGATGCTGTACTTTGTCGAATGCTTTTTCTGCGTCTGTCGAGATGATCATATGGTTCTTATCTTTAATTCTATTGATGTGGTGAATAACATTTATTGATTTCTGTATATTGAACCATCCTTGCATCCCAGGGATGAATCCTACTTGATCATGGTGCACAATTTTTTTGATGTGTTTTTGTATCCGATTCGCCAGAATTTTATTGAGGATTTTTGCATCTAGTTTCATTAGAGATATTGGTCTATAGTTTTCTTTCTTTGAGGTGTCTTTGTCTGGTTTCGGAATCAGGGTGATGTTGGCCTGATAGAATGAATTTGGAAGAGCTCCCTCTTTTTCTATTTCCTGAAATAACTTGAAAAGTATTGGTATTAATTCTTCCTTAAAGGTTTTGTAAAACTCCACTGTATACCCATCCGGTCCTGGGCTTTTCTTGGTTGGTAGTCTTTTGATTGCTTCTTCTATTTCATCCATTGATATTGGTCTGTTCAAATTGTGCGTATCCTCCTGACTCAGTCTGGGCAAATCATATGACTTAAGAAATTTATCGATATCTTCACTATCTTCTATTTTATTGGAATATAGGTTTTCAAAATAATTTCTAATTGTCTTCTGTATTTCTGTAGCATCTGTTGTGATATTGCCTTTTTCATCCCGTATGTTAGCAATTTGAGTTCTGTCTCTTCTCTTCATTAGCATGGCTAAGGGTCTGTCGATCTTATTTATTTTTTTGAAGAACCAACTTTTAGTTTTGTTAATTTTTTCAATAGTTTCTTTTGTTTCTATTTCATTGATTTCCACTCTGATTTTAATTATTTCTTGCCTTCTGCTACATTTGCTGTTGTTTTGCTCTTCTTTTTCTAGGGCTTTGAGATGAAGTGTGAGCTCATTTATTTGTTGGTTTTTTCTTTTTTTGAGGAATGACCTCCAGGCGATGAATTTCCCTCTTAAAACTGCTTTCATTGTGTCCCATAGATTCCGATATGTTGTGTCTGTATTTTCATTTATCTCTAAGAATTTTTTGATTTCCTCCTTTATGTCTTCTGTAAACCATTGATCTCTCAGTAACATATTGTTCATTTTCCATGTGATGTAGGATTTTTCCTTCCTTCTTTTATCATTGATTTCCAGTTTCATTCCATTATGATCAGATTAAATCCATGGTATTATCTCCACCCCTTTATATTTACTGAGGGTTGCCCTATGGCATAATATATGGTCTATTTTTGAGAAGGATCCATGTGCTGCTGAGAAAAAAGTATATCCACTTGATGATGGTTGATATATTCTATATATGTCATTTAAGTCTAGGTTATTGATTGTGATATTGAGTTCTATAATTTCTTTATTCAACTTTTGTTTGGAGGATCTGTCCAATGGTGAGAGAGGTGTGTTGAAGTCACCCATAATTATTGTGTTGTGGTCTATTTGATTCTTGAACTTGAGGAGAATTTGTTTTATGAACGTCGCAGCACCATTATTTGGTGCATAAATATTGATAATTGTTATGTCTTGTTGGTGAATGGTTCCTTTTAACAGTATATAATGTCCTTCTTTATCCCTTTTGATTAACTTAGTCTTGAAGTCGATTTTATTCGATATGAGGATGGCCACCCCTGCTTGCTTACGAGGACCGTGTGCGTGGTATATTTTTTCCCCCTTTCACCTTCAGCCTATTTATGTCTTTTCCAATCAGATGTGTCTCCTGGAGGCAGCATATTGTTGGATTTGTTTTTTTTAATCCATGTTACCAGCCTATGTCGCTTTATTGGAGAGTTTAAGCCATTAATGTTTAGAATTACTATTGATATATGGTTTGTACTTCCAGCCATGTTTGATTATTTATCTTTTTTTTTTTAATTTAGTTTGTTTCTCCATGATTAGCTTTCCCCCCGCTCTCTGTCTTTACTGAGGCATTTCCCACTGATGGTTTTGGTTATTGTTTTTCATTTCTTCCTCGTGTAGTGTTTTGCTCAAGATGCTTTGCAATGCTGGTTTTCTGGCTGCAAATTCCTTTAACTTTTGTTTATCATGAAAGATTTTTATTTCGTTGTCATACCTGAAGCTTAATTTTGCTGGATACAGAATTCTTGGTTGGCATCCATTGTCTTTCAGTGTTTGAAATACGTTGTTCCAGGATCTTCTCACTTTCATCATCTGTGATGAAAAATCCATGTTAACCTTATTGGTTTACCCCTGAATGTAATCTTCCTCCTTTCTCTTGTAGCTTTTAATATTTTCTCTTTGTTCTGTATATTGGATATCTTCATAACAATGTGTCTTTGCGTTGGTCTACTGTGATTTTGTATGCTTGGTGTCCTGTATGCATCTACAATTTGTATATCCGTTTCCTTTTTTATTTCTGGAAAGTTTTCTGTAATTATTTCATTCAGCAGGTTACTCATTCCCTTGGTTTGAATCGCTATACCTTCCTCTATCCCAATGACTCTTAAGTTTGGTTTTTTTATGTTATCCCATATCTCTTGAATGTTTTTCTTGTGATTTTTTACCAGCCTTTCTGAGTTGGCTAGACTCTTTTCAAGATGATATATTTTGTCTTCATTATCTGACGTTCTGGCTTCTACTTGCTCCACTCTGTTAGTGATACTCTCAATTGAGTTTTTAATTTGGTTTATAGTTTCCTTCATTTCTAGAATTATTGTTTGATTTTTTTATAATCTCTATCTCCTGGTAAAGATGTTTAACAACTTCTTTTATCTGTTTATGTAATTCATTTTCAATGTGTTCTTTCACTGTTTGAATTTGCTGTCTCATATCCTCTTTAAGGTTCCATTTCATCTGTCTAAGGTATTCCTTGAGTTTTTTATATGACCATTTTTCTGCTGACTCTAGGTCCTCCTGAATATTTAGGCTGTCCTGCATTGTTTGTACTCCTTTTCTTCCTTGCTTTTTCATGCTGCTCATGTTACTTCTTTTTCTGTTTGACTGCTGAGTTACTGTTTACTCCTATAAATTTATTTGATGCTTGGGAGGAAAGTTATTAGAAGGGAAGGGAAGAAGTCACTAAAGAGAATGAGAGTAGGCAGGTAGAATTCAAGGAAGGGGGAATAAGAAAATTGAAAAGAAATGAGAAGACAAAAGAAAAAAAATAGAAAATAAAAAAAGAAAAAAATTAAAAACAACAATAAAAATATAAAAATTAAAATTAAAAAAAATAAAAAAAATTAAAAAAAAAATTAAAAACAACAACAAAAAAATGAAAATGAAAAAAAACCCAAATTAAAAAAGATTAATAATTGCAGTCTTAGAGTTTGATTAACTTCTCTTCCAGGAGGTGGAGCTGTGCCCAGCGGGCCAAGCGTCTCCTCTCAATACGCGGGAACCAATCACTGTGCAGCAGCTCCTCTTCCCAGACTGGACGGGTCTCCAATCCTGAGTGCCTAGGGCCTTCTCTTGTGTCTAGTCACTTCCCCACTTTTCCTCAAGCCAGGCCCTGCTCACCAGTGACGCTCACCACGATACTGGGTACACGCCAGGTCTGCTGCTCCCGGGAGCCCTGTTTTAATGAACGACTGGGCACACTCTCCCTGTTTGCCATTCCCTTAGACCCTAAGTTTGTAGAGCTTGAGGCTGAGAACCCTCAGCGAAATTTGCTTGCTCTCCGGTAGCCACGCCCCCGGTAGCTGGTGCAAGAGACCTCAGTTATCAGCACTGGTGGGAGCGGTAGCCGGGAGTTCCGTGCCGCGACCCGCGCCACTCCTGATTCCCTCGGTCTGGCTATCGAGCTCACGGGAGAGCTGGGAGGGGCCCTTAAGGTTTCCCCGCTGTGTGGAGAGGGAAGGCTAGGTGGTTACACACCTGTCGCCGCTGGTTTCAATGAAGTTATCTCCTCCGCCGCATTCTGATGACGTCAGTCCTCTGCCATGGTGGTATCCCATGCAAATGGCGACAGTTCGTTTCCCTTTGCCAGGTAACCAATGCAATGTGTGGGTCCTGACTGGCTCTCACAAGCCCCATTTCAATCCTGTGGCCACTGCCTATGAAGGCTCGGTTGGCATTTACCTCCGTAGGTACAGAAGGGCCGACCAGTTTTTTCAGCGGGATTGTTTAGTGCTGAGTCACAGCAGTTTGTCTGCGAGAAGCAGGCGAACGGGAGCTTGAATTCAGCCGATCCGGGCTCAGTGTGTGTTCTGAGAGGCCCAGACTGTTCGCCCCAGATCCACGTTAGCTCAGCATTGCCTAGTGATCCTGAGCAAACAGCATTTAGACGGTTTACGACTCCCTATGCCCACGCAACTGAAGAGGTCAGAGACTTGATCTCTCCGCGCCTGCCGCCATGTTGGATCTTCGATCAGTCTCATTTAAAGTAAATATTGTGTTAAATGTAGTATTGTACTTAGATACTATTATTTATGTATGTATTAGTAAATAATGATACACATATTGGGGTGAGTGCTCCACCTGTTTGCTATGTGTGTTTAAAAATTTGAGCTGGCCATGGTGGTTCACACTCATAATCTTAGTAATTTGGGAGGCTGAAGCAGGAGGATCACAAGTTCAAAGCCAGCCTCAGTAATTTAGAGAGGTCCTAAGCCACTCAGACCTTGTCTCTAAATAAAATGCAAACAAAAGTTTGGAGACCACTGCTTTGTATTATTTCTATTATATTACCACTACAAGGGTGATTCTCAACCTTTGTATCTACTTAAAGTTATTAAGATATGTATATACACAATTCTCATTTCTATTGAAGAAGTCACATGTATGTTTTGAATCCTTGACTACGTTGAAACCAGGATAATTATAATTCTCTAGCTTCTGATGTAGGACAGAAGAGGCTGGACACTCAAGAAATTTTCAGGAAGTAGGTTTATTGACTGCAGGGTCCAGAGAGGCTATTGCCTAAAACATTCTCTGGATGAAGAATCCAGAAATGCTTTGAACTTTACATCCAGTGGGAGAAGGGGCTTGAAGATTTGCATTTTTGTAGGAGTCTACATAAATATATATATGTATGTGTGTGTGTGTGTGTGTGTGTGTGTGTGTGTGTGTATATATATACACACACACATATACACACACACATATATATATTTTTTTCTTGAGTTCACAGAAAGTACTTTTGTCCTATTTTTTTTAGATAAGTCAGAGGTTTTACAATAAAAGCAGAAGTGACATCATCAAGTCTGTGGCCAAACTTAGTTTTTGTAAGACATAATAACTTAGTCCTCACAAGAAATGGGAAGTCATATCTCACATTGAGTTTTTTTGTAGAAATTTTTGCTGATATTCTGTTATAAAACTTTCTGACAAGAAGAGGAACTTGTATGTTACAAATATGGTGGGGGTTTCTGCTTAATTATGATAAGGGTCTTCTGGGTGGGGGTCTCTGGTCTGCTTCACCTCCAGGTACTGTGCCACTTAACTTTTACCTCTTTGCCACCTTATACAGCTTAACCATTTGTTTCCCCAGCAACTTTCTTGCTGGCAACGGGCCTCTCTTTTATGTTCTCTATGGCTAGAAAAACTATTTTTCCATCTTAAAAGCAAGGCAGGTGGCATAGCAGTAAAATATGTAAAATCACATGTTTTGAAAATTGAAGACATGCACCTGCTCAAGTGTATGCAGAATGAATGCTAGGCACATAGAAGTCCAGAATTACCTTGCTGACTGAGGCAAAGACTCTTCAAGTCCTAGTCCAGGTATCAGTGTTGTCTTTGCTGAGCACTGTGTTCTAAAGCTGAAGTAATCACTATTTTCCAGGGTTTGTGTACAGTCAGAATATGAGTCATAATATGCAAATGAGGCATAATCATGGTTGCACTTCTAAAGGTACTGGAACTGAGATCAAGACAAATTTGGCATGTTTTACGTCCTATGTTCTTAATTATCTGATTAGAGCTGATTACTCTTCAGTCCCCCTAGGAAATGTAATTGAGTAGGCATCTGCAAATTGGTTTTGTGTGTTTGTTTGGGTGTATGTGTTTTTATGTGGATGTTTGTATATTTTCAGTTTCCCTTCCAATACTTAGTGTGTCAGCAGGCACTAAAAAAAAGATAACTTCCATTAAGCAGTTGCTTCCATTTTTCAATAGATTTATGTGGTCTTTTTATTAGCTTTTTGGTTGCTTATTTTATAATCAGTTTTCCACATCTACTTTTAAAACCATGCTTTGCCTTTAGGGTGGTTTAAAAAGAGTATTATTTAAAATTTATTTTCTCCAGAGATTGTACTTTACAGAATTATTTTTATTAAACAAATTTTGTATAACTTAGTAAATTTTACAATAGAAAATATAATTCACTTTAACAGATAGGTAATAAGCCTGAGGCATATCTTTGAAAGAACTCAGAATTCTTAGTTCAAAGAGCAGTGCCAATTTTAATTTAATGTGGACTTTCTACCTTATAGCCAACAGATTCTCTTTCTTATTTTGTTATAAATATATTATAGATTCACTAAATAGGTTAACTTTTTCTTCTTTTTTTAACAAATGGAAATTGACTGAATTAATAAATGTCAATTATAGTAGACTCAGAATGACTGGACACAGATTGCATTTGGGTAAATCAAAGGAGGTTTATCTAAAGGTTACAGTAAGAGGCGATAGCAATAACAAATGGAGCTTCAAGTTTCCAGGTCACTCTGAAAGGACCTCATCAGCAGATTCACTCCTATGCTCCTGATGAGAAGTCTGAGAAGTCAGTCTTTCCTCTAGTTCCAAGCACATAAGACTAGAGCAGTAGTTTGGATGTGAGCTGGGGATGCATCCACCTTGATGCTAAAAAACAGGCAGAAGTTCTGTGTGTGATTCAGTAAAGCACCCAACTCATTTTTTTACTGTGTTTCCCTGGGCCTTCATGATGAGGTCCTCCTTTTTTCCTGTACTGAGAGCTACAGGACAAGATAGTACCTCGACAACTACAGAACTCAGGCTACCAGGTCTTGAGATGAGGAACAGTCTTAGCCTACCCATGTCTATTCTTAAAAATTCAGAAAATGAAGGAAAAAAAAGCCAAGGGGAGAATATAGACTACCTATAACGACCCCACCAACAGATATACAGACCCCACCAACAGATATACAGCATTTATATTGTGGGGGATATTTGCCCAGGCACTTCTAATACAAGAATGTTCATTCTAGGAATACTATCTACTAATCTGTTTTTACTTTAACAAAAAACGCAGATACCTTGTTATATTAATAAATACTGACCTACAATTATTTTAATGGCTAATAGTGTTCTATGATACAGTTTTATGATTACTTATATAACCAATCAACTATAGACCAGCATTTGTTATTTCTCTCTCTCTTCTCCCCCCACCCACCACCTGTGATTGAACCCAGCTAAACCACTGAACTACAACCCTTTTTTTGTTTTATTTTGAGACAGGGTGTCACTAAGTTGCTGAGGCTAGCCTTGAACTTGGTGATCCTCTTGCCTCAGCCTCCTGAGCTGCTGGGATTACAGGCATGTGCTACCATGTCTGGCTGTTATTTCTCTCTTTTGGTTACCATGCTGCATTAGAAGCTTCTTGTAGTTATACCTTTTAGTTAGGTACTTTGTCAAATTAATATTTTTATTCTTACTTATCAAATTCTTTTTACATATTTGTGTGAAGAGAACTCATGATAGAGGGGCATTTTTAGATGCTTAAGGAAGGAGAATTTTAATGCTGGGTAGTCTGCTGAACAAATTGTGATTAGAAAATTACTAAGGGTAGTCTTATATTAAACTAATTCAACCAAGAAAAATTATATTTAGAGCAGGTTTTTTCCATTTGATTAAATTTGTTGTAAATGTTAATTCACATGCAATAAAAATTACCTTTTTAGATGGCTTTTTGAATATTGATAAATGCACATAGTCAGGTAACTTTTTCCTGAGTCTTTCCTTCATCCCTGAATGTTCCCTCAGACCTCTTTGTTTTATTTTGAGACAGGGTGTCACTAAAGTTTTCAATCCTTTCTCCCAGGTCTTGGCAACTATTAATCTATTTCCTTTTTATATAGTTTTGCTTCTTCCAGAATATCACATAAATGGAAGCCTTTTGAGTCTAGCTTCATTTGTGTGATCCATTTAATATTCATCTGTATTGCTGTTGGCATTAGTAATTTGTTCCTTTCTATTTTACTCATCAGATGATGAACATTGGGTTGTTTCTGGTTTTTTGATGATCACGAATAAAGCTGTTATAAACAATTGCATTCAGGCCTAATATAGATATATTTCTATTTTTCTTGGATAAATACTTAGGAATAAGATTGCTGGGCTCTATGATAAAGGGTATGCTTAACTTTCTAAGAAACTGTCAAGCTTTTGGGTTGCACCAAAATTTGATCCATTTTATACAGTCGCTGGATGCATGTGAGTTTCAATTGCTCTGCATCTTCACTAGCATTTGGCATTGTCAGGTATTTGTTCTTCTTCTTTTCTTTTAAAATCCTATCTATTTTAGTAGTGTTTCATGGTATTTTATTGTGATTTAAACTTTTACTTCTCTTATAAGTACAGATGTTGAACACGTTTTTCATATTTATTTTTGCTTTCCACATATCTCCTTTGATAACATGTCTGTTTGATTTTCTTCCCACTTATAAAAATTCAATTTTAAAAATCATTGAGTTGGGCTGGGATTGTGGCTCAGTGGTAGAGTGCTTGCCTAGCATGCACGAGGCACTGGGTTTGATCCTCAGAAACCACATAAATGTAAAATAAAGATATTGTGTCCACCAAAACCTAAAAAATAAATATTTAAAAAAAATCATTGAGTATGAGAGTTATTTATATATTTAGGATACAAGTCCTTCTGATACCATCAGTTACTGATGGTGAGTTCTGCTTCCTCACATGTTGAAGTATTATTAGAGAAGCATATCGAGGCAAGCATATAAAGCAGGGTTTACAGACTTCTCCCAGGTATTCCAAGAAGTGAGGTGTTCTGCTTTACGCTTCCTTTGTTCTCCTGTTCTCTTCCCCTTATCTCTCTCCTTCCTGACTAGGCCCAGGAGATGCTCCAGCGAGATGGCCAAAAGATGAGAAGCAGGTGGGCTGGAGGGGCCAAAGTGGAGTGATCCAGGCAGGAAGGGGTCCCTGGTGCATTAATTACAATTTTTACAACTCCTTGTAGGAAGGGATAATTCCTGGGACAGGTTATCTTAGCAACAGGTTGGGGCAGGGACAGGTCATCTGAATTAGGGTGGATGAAGGGCTCTGAAGGCATTAACATTTGGGGTGGCCTCCAACCTGTCTTTGATTCTGGCTTCACTTCCAAGCACCATGTGTTAAGAAGACTTCCAGAGAGAAGCACTTTGGGAATAGTGTAATAAGACTTTTAATAGCCTTCTTGTCTATAAAAGCAACACAAACACTTGAAAAACTTGTAGAGAACAAGAACTTTGAAAATTAACCAAACATTTGCAACAATCTATTGGGCACTTATTTATAGGGAAATGGCTGAATCTCTGTAAGAACAGTGAGCTTTGTGGCATTTTAATTTGCCCTACTTCCATCCCTTTCCCAATCTTGGCCATGGTCTTGACAACCAGCTGATTTACTTCTTAAAAAGCCCCATTCCCAGAGAACCACCACTCACTATTTGACCTGTTTGACAGATCCTTGTAAAAGACTTTCAAAGGCATTGTCTGTATTTGACCTAACTAAGAGATCAGTTAGTGGGAAAAACTATGGCCCTAGGATGTTTATCAAAAGCAAAATAATGAGACCTTTATGTATATTTCTAAAGCATCAATTAAGAAAAACTAGTAAACAAATAGAAGGAAGAACATTAGAACAAAGGAAGAAAAAGGGAAGGGAAAGAGGAAATAGTAGAGATTGAAATGGAGCAAATTATATTCCGTACATGTACGATTTTATCCAAATGAGCCCTACTATTATGTATTAGTATATATATAAAAAAATAGTAGCATTGTTAGGGCCTAGCTGCTCAAGGCAGTAATACCAAGTGTGGCGTACAAGAGGCTGAAAAATCCTAACAGTCAAAAATCTGGGATATGAGATGTCCCTAGAGAGCTTTGGAAAGCTCTGGTTCCTGGAGTTGTAGAAGGCTATGTGCATGTGCAGAGTTGCGAAGCACTGGAGAGAGATCTGGGAACATTCTGACCTCTCACCTCTGGGATGACCCTGAGGCTCTGCACAAGCAGAAAGCAAGGCTAAGGCAGATTGTTAAATTGCCAGAGTGTTTAAATCATGCCCTCGAAGAAACACAAAGTCCTTCAGGAAAAGTTCCTTGAACTTACTGGTTCAAGGAACTCAAGTAAATTAATGTTCAATCAGCAGCTGATTGCAAAGCTGGCCAAGCAGAGACTTGACAAAGAACACAGACTTTATAGAATTAGACCAGGAAAGTTACTAAACAAACAGTAGCAGCAACAACAACAAACAGCAAAAACATACCCTGGGGAAGGGGAAGATCATCTCTCTAGAGTTACCACTAACTCTAAACTGTATCTTCTAAACTGTTCAATTTTCAATAAAAATTATGAGACACATAGGAAACTATAAATCATACACAGGAAAAAGGCAATCAATAGAAATTATCCCTGAAGACTTGAATGACACTATAAACTAACTAGACCCAAAGACAGACACACTAACTAGACACATAGAACTCCCCAGCCCAAAGCAGCAGAACACAAATTCTTCCCCAGTGCACCAGAAATATTTCAGGATAGACCATAAGTTTGTAATGAAACATGTCTCAATAAGTCCCCAACGACTTTACTGGTGAAGACTACAAATATTAAAGAAGAATGAATACCCATCTTTCACAATCTTCAAAAAAAATAGAAGAGGAAGGATTACTTCTCAACTCAATCTTCAAGGCAAGTGTTACTCTGATGCTAAAATCATGATTTTAGTTGGAAGAAATCCTCCATAAAATATTAGCAAACCAAATCCACCAGCATAAAAAATAGGATAATATACCCTGACAAAATGGGATTTATTCCAGGATTGCAAAGCTCTTCAACATAGGAAAATCAATCAGTCATGTGATGTTAATAAAGGGCAAAACCACTATATCATCTAGTAGATGCAGAAAATACATTTGATGAAATCTAGCACCTTTTTATGATTAAAAGCACTGAAAAAACCAGAACAGAAGAGACTTCCTTGGACTTATTAAAGGGAATCTCTGAACAACCCACAGATAATGTTAGAGTCAATAGTGAGAGACTAAAAACTTGAACCCTAAGCTCAGGAACAATTCAAGGATCTCCACCCACTTTTATCCCATCTTGTACCAGAGTTTCTAGTCAGGGCAACTAGGAGGGTAAAATAAATAAAAGATTTTCAGTTTGACAAGAAAGACATAAAACTATCTCTAGAGACAGATGTCATAGATGACTCGACCTTCACAGAAATTCCTGTGGAATGTGAACTTTAAAAATTTGGAACTAAAAAGAGAGTTCAACAAGGTTGAAGGATACACGAACAATATATACAAGTGAACTGTATTTCTGTATACTTACTAGCAATGAACAGCTCAAAAATAAAATTGAGAAGATGAACAGTTCAAAAATAAAATTGAGAAAACCATTCCATTGACAATAGCCTAGAAGAAAATAAACTGCCAGTAACAAATTTAACAAAGGAAGTGTGAGATGTGCACACAAAAAACCATAAAACATCATTAAAAGAAAGTAAAGACCTAAATAAATGGAATGACAGCCTGTGTTCACTGATAGGAAGATTTAATTTTGTTATGATGGAAACAGTACTCATATTGACTTATAGATTAAATGCAATCCCTTTCAAAAATCTAGCTGCTTTTATTGTGGTTGATAAGCTGACGCTAAATACCGTATAGGAATGCAAGGCACCCAGAATAGCCAAAATAATCATAAAGAAGAAGAGCAAATTTGGATGAAATACTTCCCTATTTAAAAACCTATTAAGCTACAATAATCAAAGCAGTGTAATGCTGGAACAACAATAGATAGATAAATTAAATAGGATTAGGTGTCCAGGAATTTACCCTTTATTTATAGAGAATTGATTTTTGACAATTGTGCTAAGAACATTCAATGAGTAAAGAATGATCTTTTTAATATGTGATGTTGTAACAACTGGGTCTTCACAAGCATGAGAGTAGGGCGGACCACTAATAATACTGTAGAAAAAAATTAAAATGGATCATAGATCTCAATGTAAGCACTAAAAGCACAAACTCTTAGGAGAAAGCATAGGAGCAAATGATCAGAACTCTGAGTTGGGCAATGTTTCCTTATATATGAAAAATAGATAAATTGTACTTCATCAAAATATTTATTTATTTATTTTTGCTTCAAAGAATACCATAAAGAAAGAAAAAGGATAACCTACAGAGTTGGAAAAGCTATTTGCAAATAATCTGATTAGAGACTTATACCCAGAAAATACAAAGAACTCTTACAACAGAACATTAAAAAGACAATCCAATTAAAATACAGGCAAGTATTGAAGAGATATTTCTCTGAAATATATACAAATGTCTAATAAGCATATGAAATCAAAATGATAGATACCTCTTTACATCCAGAGGATGGCTAGAAAAAAAGAAAAGAAAATAACAAGTGTTGAAGTTTGGAGAAGTTAGAATCTTTATTGTTGGTGAAATTAAACTGGTGAACCCAATTTAGACAAAAGTTTTTGTAGTTCTTCAAATTGTTAAATACAGTTACCACATTACCCAGTACTTCCACTCCTACCCGTATATGCAAGAAAAATGAAAGCATACAACCAGAATAAAATTTTGTGTACACAGGTTCATAGTAGCATTATTCATAAGAGCCAAAATGTAGGATGACCTAAATGTCTATCCATTTTATGTATACATAAAAGGTACATATATATATATATATATACAATGAACTATTATTCAAAAACAAAAAGAAAAAACTGATTCATACTACAACATGGGTGAACCTTGAGAACAAGTGAAAGAAACTAGTTGCAAAAGATCACATTGTATATTTCAAGTTGTATTAATTGTCTCTAATAGGCAAATTCATACACGTTTCTGGATATTGGTGCGAGGAATGCGTCGTCACTGTTAATTGGTATAAACTCTCTTTCTGGTGTGATAAAAATCATTCTAAAATTACATAGTGGTGCTCTTTGCACCAGTCTATGAATGTATTAAAAACGTTGACTTGGATGGGCGAGGATGGCGGAGTGGAGAAAAGAAGCACGTCCCAGCAGCTGCTCAGCACCAGACTTACAGAGTGGGAGGACTGCTGCTCAGCAAGGTGAGTAATGAAGGAACCTCACCAAAATTTAATACTGATTTATAAAAAATAATCGTAGAGCTACAGAAAGTCGGTAACTTGAACATAAGGAATAATGCTTTAGAAATGCGCCAAGTCTGCCCACTAGGGAGCGCAGACAAAAGAGACGTGTGGCTGGTGGGTAGAAAAATTAAAAAAATAAAGAAAAATTGGCTGGGAGAAACCTTGCAGTTTACAGAAGAAGGCAGAGTCGAGAAGGAAGCCTCTTGGTGAAAACAAATCTAAATCTTCCATGGGGGACAAAGTGTTCCACTGGGGTGGAAAGCCCTCTGGGGGTGTGGTATGTAACCCCCTTTGTGGCAGGGAACATGCTGGCAGTGAGGAGAATGTTTCCTGTGCTGAAAGATGCCCTGCCAGCCTGTGCAACTGCCGAGAAGGGGGGTTGAGAACACATTAAGGAAGTTATCAGAAGTTGATGAAAAAAACTCCCAGAAAGTGCCTGAACCAGAGAGAATGAAATAGGCCCAAAGAAAATGTTACCTGAACCATTCAGCCTCTGGATCCCAAGGGAGAAAATGTCCATAATTGCTGGCACCTTACGAGAGCTATTGTGAAGATGCTTACTGTGGCCACACAAGCTTGGCGTCTGCACTCTGAGGTGGTTAGCCGGTGAAGGTGAACCCTGTGGAGGGTTAGTACCAATGCCCTAAAAGTGGATTTTATCAGAAGCCCAGAGATCCAGAAGTCCAGCAGAGATCAGCAGTTCCACATCAGTAGAGGATGTGGACCAAACCTCAAATACAACAGAGTTCTGAAACTCATGGATGTCCAAACCCCAACAACTGGAAATGCCAATCAGAACTCTACATCACCCACACTACCAGATTAAACAATTCATCACACTCCACATTCTAACCCACCCAGTAATCGGAGATTGGAAGCTGAGAGCTACTAGACCTGGCTGGCAGCTAGGGAGGAACACAAAGATAGTGGTCACAAAACAGAGCCAACATTCCTGTCATTCTAGTCCATCCCTGCCAACAGATTTGACCATTGCAACAGAAACAAGCGCTCTATTTTAAGATTTTTTCTTCTTTATTCCTCTATGTCCCCATTTTTAACTTGTTTTAAAATTTAATTTTTAAAAAATATTTCATCATATTGTATTTTTCACTTCTTTTTCATTATGTATGCTTTTGTGTGTATGTGAGTGTGCAGGTATTATGTGTGCTCTTACTGCATGGATAGATTTGAATATATATATATTTATATGTATAAAATTTTACACACACACATAAATTTTTACACATTAATAGCTCTTTCCTGAACTTGTTCATTATTTAGCCTTTATTAGATTTAGGTGGGGGTATAGTTACACAAGTATTCAAGTTGTTTTGACCTTATAGTTTCTGGTTTGTTCATATGTGGGCTCTGGGTCCTCCTATCTCCCCTTCTTCACTCTCTTCCCCCAGAAATAGCCAAAAGTTCCTGTTCCCTCCTCCTTTCTTTTTTTCAGTATTTTCAGTTAATTTGTAAAATTCCCTCTTCTTTAGAGCGACATCTGTTATCTCCTGCCTCTCCTCTGATTACTTTACCAAATACCTTGAACATTCTCTTTTCTTCCCATTTTCTTTTACTTAAGAAACTGTAATCCCACTAAATAAAAGAAATTATATAGTTTATATAATTCCTACCCCTGTGCAAGTTGTTGCGATTATTAATATATTAGACAACATAGTAGACACCTGATGTCAAATGTCTGATCTAGTTCATTTTTTAAAAAAATTTTGGTAGTGTTGTTAAAATGCTGACCCCACTATTCCTATTTAAGAAACAATTAAGTGTTAGAGATGTCAAAGTAGACATTGGACATTTATCTTAAGACTATACATCTGTTGCTGACATTAGTGCAATTCCTGGCTCTCCCCTCCCTTTAAGAGGGGCTGGAACTCTTTCTACGGGGACACTTCAAGATCACAGAATAGAGATCCTGCTACAGAGAAATTCATCTCAACCAAGCAACAAAGAATTTAACTCCACATATTATGTAGCCCCACCAGAGCCTTAACATTACTCCAACTCAAAAAATTGAGAAGACAAAATCCCCCAATTAACAACCAGGACCTACAGAAGAACAATCAGAGGGAGACCCTTTGACATCTACTCATATATCAAAAACAGAAGTCCCAGAACAAATAAGATAATTATGTACAAAAGGTCACACATGAAAAAGAGGAAGGGATTCCATCTTAATTGATGAACAAGACCAAGGCTTCTAAAAACATGAGAAAACAGACACCCCTCTTCCCCTATTCATAATCCCCCAACAAAGGATCCCACTGGTATAGAATGGGTGAAGTCCTAGAGAATGATTATAAAAAACTGATTATTAAAATATTAAATGAATGAAAAGAAGATCTAAGGAATAAAGAGAGCAAATATAGTAGGTGAAAGGTCATTTCAATAAATAAATACAAGCATTGAAAAGAAACCAATCAGAACTCCTAGAAATGAAAGATACAATCAAATTAAAAATTCACTTGATAGCATCACTAACAGTTTAGATGGAATAGAATATAGAACTTTAGTCCTTGATAGATAGATTTGAGATAGAACTTAAGACCCTGAAGACAGGATATATGAACTTGAGTATACAGAATGTAGTAAAGGAAAAAAAGTGATAAAACATGATCAGAATATACATGAACTCTGGGACAATATCAAGAGACCAAACCTGAGAATCATTGGGATAGAAGAGAACATGGAGATATGTTAAAGGCATTAAGAACATTACAGACTAGACAAAGGCACCAAAAATGTATATTGGAGAAAAGATAGCCTCTTCAACAAATGGTGCTAGGAAAACTGGAAATCCGTATGCAGCAAAATGAAATTAAGCCCCTATCTCTCAACATATAAAAAACTCAAAGTGGATCAAGGACATAGGAATTATACATATAAATATATATGTATAATATATACATATATATTTCTTGGCCTAATCAAAGAAAAAGTAGGCCCAAATCATCATCATGTTGGATTAGTCCCCAACTTCCTTAACCATACTCCTATAGTGCAAGAAATAAAATCAGGAATCAATAAATTGGATGGATTCAAATTGAAAATCTTCTCAGCAAAAGAAACAATCAATGAGGTGAAGAGAGAGCCTATAGAATGGGAGCAAATTTTTACCACACATACATCAGATAGAACACTAATCTCTAGGATATATAAGGTACTCAAAAAACTTAACACCAAAAAAAAAAAAAAGACCAAATAACCCAATCAATAAGTGGGTTAAAAAACTGAACAGACACTTCTCAGAAGATTACATACAATCAATCAATAGATATATTAAAAATGTTCAACATCTCTAGCAATTAGAGAAATGCAAATCAAAACTACTCTAAGTTTTCATCTCACTCCAGTCAGAATGGCAGCTATGAAGAATACAAACAACAATAAGTGTCAGTGAGGATGTGGGGAAAAAGGTACAATCGTGCATTGCTGGTGGAACTGCAAATTGGTGCAACCACTCTGGAAAGCAGTAAAGAGATTTCTTAGAAAACTTGGAATGGAACCACCATTTGACCCAGCTATCCCACTCCTTGGTTCATACCCAGAGGATTTAAAAACAGCAAACTATAGTGATACAGCCACATCAATGTTTATAGCATCACAATTCACAACAGCTAAATTGTGGAACCAACATAGATCCCCTTCAGTAGATGAATGGATAAAAAAACTGTGATATATATATATATATATATATATATATATATATATATATATATATATATAATGGAATATTACTCAGAATTAAAAGAGAATAAAATCATGGCACATGCAGGTAAATGGTGAAGCAAGCCAATCCTCCAAAACCAAAGTCCAAATGTTTTCTCTAATATGTAGATGCTGATCCATAATGGGGATTGGTGGTGGGGGGAGCATGGGAGGAATGGAGGAACTTTAGATAGGGCAAAGGGGAGGGAGAGGGAGGGAGGAGTCATGGGGGTAGGAAAGATGGTGTCATGAGATGGACATCATTACCCTAAGTACATGTATGAATACACAAAAGGTGTGACTCTACATTGCATACAACCAGAGACATGAAAAATTGCGCTCTATATGTGTATTCTGAATTGAAATGCATTCTGCTGTCATGTATAACAAATTACAAGAAATAAATTTAAAAAAGAACATTACAGAAAACTTTCCCCATATCAGAAAGTAGATAGACAATCACATACACAAGGCATACAGAACCCCAAGTAGACCTTATCAAAAGATAAATTCTCCAAGACACATCATAACCCAAATGCCTAACAGAAAATAATGAAAGTATTTTGAAAGCTGTAAGAGAGAAACATCAGGTCACATTTTGAGGCAAACCAATAAGGCTCAAATATGATTTCTCAATTCAGATCCTAAAATTCAGGAGGGTCTAAAATGAGATATTCCAAGCTCTAAAAGAAAATAACTTCCAACCAAGGTTGCTTTACCCAGCAAAGCTCAGTTTCAAATTCGGGGGTGCAGGGGGCATAAAAACTTTCCCTGAGAAGAATAAAAGAATTTATGACCATCAAGCCAGCACTACAAAGAATACTCAAAAATAAACTGCACACAAAGGAATCCAAAAATAAACCCCAAATCTGCCAAACAGAGGAAGCTCAATAGAAGAGTAATCCACTAAAGGAGACTCAAGACAGTATTAAATATAGCAAAAAATCAAAATGGCAAGAAACCACAAACATATTTTTACCAGTAGTGAATGTTAATAGTCTCAACTCCCCAATAAGAGACATAACAGAATGGGTTAAAAATAAGATCCAGAGTTCTGGCACAGAGCGTGGTGAGAAATGGAGCACGGCCTGCTTTCCCGGGCCTCTGTCCCCCACCCACAGGTCAGTGGCTAAGCTGGGTGGCCACAGACAGGCTGCAAACTCCCATGCAGATCCCTAGAGCTCCTGCTGCGACTGCCCATGGCTGACCCTGGCTGTGAAGGACCCCTGAGCCTATCACTCAGGCTGGATGACCTGATGGCAGCAGCGACCTGTGGGATCCCAGACCCTGAGGGCTGCAGGGTCTCCTGGCCCAATCCTGTCCATCCCAGCTGAAGTTGCCACAGAGGCGGTGGCACCGGGTGTGGCATGGTGAGAAGGATAGCGGCCAGCTGAACGAGGCCGGCAGGGGCTTTGTGGTCCCGAGAACGTCTGAAGGCTTGGCCACGCGTTGACAGCAGAGCCATACAGACCAGGGGCCCTCTGTGAGCTCTCAGTGCTGGCTCCTCCTGATGGCACCTGTCCTGGCAAGGTAAAGACGGAACTTTCCTCAAAGGCGAGCAAAGAGCCCCAAGAGGACAATGGATGGAACGGTTAACGGCCTCGGTTGGTTGGTGTTCATTCTACCAAAGAGAGAAACGGTAGAGTGACATGCTACAGCTGACCAGTTGGAAATGCCCACCACCCTCTGGGAAGATTTACTGGCCATCTGTAGAAGGCCTGTGTATATAATATGAAAAAGCTGCTCTCAACTTGTCCCCTGTCCCCCATCCTTTTAAAACTTGTGCTACATCTGGACATTCTAAATGTAAAGAGGATGCCCAACATGTGGTAGAGTTAGAAAATAACGTCTTGTAATGCCCATTTGTTTGAAAAATTCAGAAGTGCCTTCTGGAAGTGACTTTGAAATGGGATTGTTAGACCACCTCTAGGAGGGGCACTTGTCCATGTTTGTTCATTGTCTCTTAAATTTGTGAGTTTTGTTTTACTATTCTGTGTAAATAGTGTATATAAAGGACAAATGAATCCTAATTTACATCTTAGTCTATCTAGATGTTAAAGAGGTTGTCAGTGTATGACAAAAGTAGAGTTAGTAAACTAACACATTGAGTACTGTTATGTTAGATTCATAGGAAAGACTGTTCTTAAAACCAGGTAGGAAGTGAAATTGTTAACTCTAAGCATTACAGATGCATATATCTGACCTGTGGGTTGATAAGACTAGAAAGGGAAGGGTTATAGACCAGAATGTTATTGTTTGGAAGACACTTTCAAATTCTAGCCTTTAAAAAAGAGGGGAGATTTGCTTCATAGTATAGCCTTTGTTAAGTAAGTGTTGCAGTTCATTCAGTGCTACTGTATGTATAAACTAGATGTTGGAAACAACTAATGTTTCTAGATATTTAAAAGTGCACAACACATGGTAAAAGTAGAGAGCTAAAGTAATGCCCTTTCAGTATGTTTTGTTACTACATAAGAATGGTTGCCATTTAGGGGAATGGAATTGTTGAACTTGATGTCTTGGAGGGTAGGTTGAAGGTTCATTGGGTAATGGGTAGGAGAAGGAGAAAGTATGCATAGAGAAGCAATCTGTGCCACTTAGATTAGTTCAGATTGTCTAGCCATTGTTATTGTGCATTTTAATTAATCTTGCTGGGTATTAAAGATAAGTACTGGGTTGGGGATGTGGCTCAAGCGGTAACGTGCTCGCCTGGCATGTGCGGGGTACTAGGTTCGATCCTCAGCACCACATACAAATAAAATAAATATGTTGTGTCCACCGAAAAACTAAAAAAAATAAATATTAAAAAATTCTCTCTCTCTCTATTTAAAAAAATTCTTAAAAAAAGATAAGTACTAATTGCCAAAGTTTATTTAGAAGTAGCATAATAATCCCTATATAAATATCCTTTTGTTAGTTTATAAGGAAGAACTGTCTTCTGGGAATGACCCTTGTTAATCCACCTCTTAGAGCTTGGGGTAGTCCTGAATTTAGTCACTGGAATGGTGAAGAATGAGAAAAGAAAGGGTAAGGGGAAGTGCTCTTTGCTAGTGTCTCCATGTCTAGAAGACAGCTTTAGATTATAACCATAGACCTATATGTGCATTTTTGGTAAATTGTGTTTATTGTGCACAAAGTTCATACTTTATTTTACAACATCTAAGCTTTCTAGATGTCCAGAGGTGACAGTGAATCATAAAAAGTAGTGCTAGTGAATTAGCCAATTTGTAAATATATTTTTGTTATAGTTGATAGAAAAGATACATCTTGGACATGGAATTGCTTTATCTCTGGGCATTGTGTATCAGGACTTGTTCATTAGACTAGTAGCAGAGGGGCATAAGGAAAGATGGGAGCAAGTGCTCAAAGATTTACATATTTACATATGAGCCACTGGTGTGTGCAATCTTCTGGCTGTACTATAGGAATACTTTAATTCACTGGGAACATGCATTCTTTTTTTTTTATTGTTGGTTGTTCAAAACATTACATAGTTCTTGATATATCATCTTTCACACTTTGCTTCAAGTGGGTTATGAACTCCCATTTTTAGCCCATATACAGATTGCAGAATCACATCAATTACACATCCATTGATTTACATATTGCCATACTAGTGACTGTCGTGTTCTGCTACCTTTCCTATCCTCTACTATCCCCCCTCCCCTCTCCTCCCCTCCCCTCTTCTCTCTCTACCCCCTCTACTGACCTTCATTTCTCCCCCTTGTATTATTTTTCCCTTTCCCCTCATTTCCTCTTGTATGTTCTTTTGTATAACTCTGAGGGTCTCCTTCCATTTCCATGCAATTTCCCTTTTCTCTCCCTTTCCCTCCCACCTCTCATCTCTGTTTAATGTTAATCTTCTTCTCATGCTCTTCGTCCCTACTCTGTTCTTAGTTACTCTCCTTATATCAAAGAAGACATTTGGCATTTGTTTTTTTAGGGATTGGCTAGCTTCACTTAGCATAATCTGCTCTAGTGCCATCCATTTCCCTGCAAATTCTATGATTTTGTCATTTTTTAATGCAGAGTAATACTCCATTGTGTATAAATGCCACATTTTTTTAATCCATTCGTCTATTGAAGGGCATCTGGGTTGGTTCCAAAGTCTTGCTATTGTGAATTGAGCTGCTATGAACATCGATGTAGCAGTGTCCCTGTAGCATGCTCTTTTTAGGTCTTTAGGGAATAGACCAAGAAGGGGAATAGCTGGGTCAAATGGTGGCTCCATTCCCAGCTTTCCAAGAAATCTCCATACTGCTTTCCAAATTGGCTGCACCAATTTGCAGTCCCACCAGCAATGTACAAGTGTACCCTTTTCCCCACATCCTCGCCAGCACTTGTTGTTGTTTGACTTCATAATGGCTGCCAATCTTACTGGAGTGAGATGGTATCTTAGGGTGGTTTTGATTTGCATTTCTCTGACTGCTAGAGATGGTGAGTATTTTTTCATGTACTTGTTGATTGATTGTATGTCCTCCTCTGAGAAGTGTCTGTTCAGGTCCTTGGCCCATTTGTTGATTGGGTTGTTTGTTATCTTATTGTCTAATTTTTGGAGTTCTTTGTATACTCTGGATATTAGGGCTCTATCTGAAGTGTGAGGAGTAAAGATTTGTTCCCAGGATGTAGGCTCTCTATTTACCTCTCTTATTGTTTCTTTAGCTGAGAAAAAACTTTTTAGTTTGAGTAAGTCCCATTTGTTGATTCTAGTTATTAACTTTTGTGCTAGGGAACATGCATTCTTGATAATATTTTAGTAGTAGAAATCTGATAATGAAACAAGCTTGGTACATTCTATTGCTGTCTCATTTTATATTGAGCATTAAGGGAATGCATTATTTTATTACTATTTTAGTGCATTATTATTAATTATTTTAGTTGTAACTCTGCCAATATGTCTATCTAGAGGCCTGTTGCCATTTCTGTCTTCAGTGAAATTTTTGTCCCTAAGAAAGGATAACAGATTGAGTTGGTGTAGTGTATTCTTAGTTATCAAAAAATACTCATGTAGCTTTGGGATTTTGAATTGGTGAATATTTATGATGTGTGGAAAAGCATGATACACACTACAATCTCAGTCACACAAAATGGATATTGTATATATATGTGCACAACCTTGAGGGACATGTTCAACTAAGCTGCTTGTGACTGGTTGACTTTGTTCTTTGCTTGTGTTTTTATTTTTCCTGTGATGCACAATTAACTTTGAAAAAAGAAAAACTATTTTTAAAACCCATTAAAAAAAAGATCCAAATATGTGCTGTTTACAAGAGACCCATCTCATTGGCAAAAATACAGGCTGAAGGTAAAAGGATGGATAAAAATATTCCATGCAGTGAGTCTGACAACAACCAAGAATAGCTATTCTCATATGTGACAAAGCATATTTCAAGCAAATTAATCAGAAGAGACAAAGAAGGCCACTGTATCCTGGTGCAGAAAATAATCCAACAAAAGATATAATGATAATAAACATTTATGTCCCAACTGTCAGCATGCCCAATTACATTACAACAATAAATACTCCTTGACATTTTAGATCCCAACATAATAATACTGGGTTATTTCAACATATCTTTATCATCAATAGATCGTAAGACAATCAATAACGATATTCCCAACCTAAATAAAATTATAAATCAAATGGACCTAAGATATCTACAAAATATTTCACCCTGAAACAGCTTATGGAAAATTTTCCAAAATATATTATATTTTAGGTCACAATGTAAATCTTAGCAATGTAAAACAATTGGCATATCCCCTGTATCCTATCATATCATAATGAAATTAAACTAGAAATCAACTGCAAGAAAAATAATAAATCCATATAAACACATGGAGATTGAACAATACTCTTTTAAATTAAGAATAGATTAAAGAAAAAATGAAAGTAGAATTCAAATTCTTAGAGACAAACAGGAATACAGGTATAAGATATCAAAATCTCTGGTACGGTATGAAACTTGTTCTAAGAGGAAATTTTATAGCATTGAGTGCCTACATTAAAAAATAGATCCAGTAAGCCTATGCTGCACCTCAAGTCCTTATAAAAAGAACAAACTAATTCTAAAATTAATAGAATACAGGAAATAAAATAAGAGCTAAAATTAAATGAAATTGAGAATAAAAAATACACAGTACCAATTAATGAAGAGTTGATTCTTTGAAAAGGCAAATAAGATCAATAAATCCTTAGACAAACTAATGAAAAGAATGAGAGAGAAGACCTAAATCAACAAAATTAGAGATAAAAAAATGAAATATCACCACAGACACTTCTGAAATTCAGAAGATCATTAAAAACCACTCCACCAAACTGGAAGATCTAGAAGATGTTGACAAATTCCTAGACACACATGGCCCACTTAAATCAGGAAGATATAGAAACCTAAACAGAAAAATGTTAAGGAATAAATTAAAACAGCAATTAAAAGCCTTTCATCAAAGAAAAGCCCAGGACCAGGTTGATTCTTGTGTGAGTTCTACCAGACATTTAAAGAAGAATTAAAACCAGTCTTTCTTTAATCATTCCATGAAATTTAAAGTGAGGGAACATTTCCAAATTCATTCTTTGAAACCAGTACAACCCCGATACC